>NC_069111.1:4604718-5286243 GCF_025612915.1 Magallana angulata | reverse complement strand
AAATGTAAGTGTTACAATGTAATGATAGTTCGTTTGAGTGTAACATAAAACTCAATGTATACATGTAATATTCATAAATGCCCTGTGCCAACACCCTCAATGAAAAACTTTAAAATGGGACTAATCAGATCTGTAGTAGAAGTTTAAGTGGTCATTCAGTGCCATCTATATCTAATAAACAGATTTCAGTATACGATAACAAAAAAAAAACCATCCTATTTGTTGTACATCTTTTGGTAAGTACATGCTCTTATTTCATAGCTGTAAAAGAGACTGATCTTCAAATCATCAAATCCTGACATAGCTCACAATGACAGAAATACAGTATCATTCAATGAAGAAAAATATTACATAATTGCTGAACTTATAAGACATGTTGAAAAAGAAAAAACAAAATGTTATCTTAATAATTAACAAAGAAAAAAGGGTAAAAATAAGAAAAAGCAAAGTAATTTCAATGAGCTTGGTCATTAACTGTCAAAATAAATATTTCTTTTTTATAAAAAAGACTTTTAACAGAAGGGGAAATGCACGTTATGTGAATGAAATATCTGTTTGATCTGGAATGTTTTATATACAGCAATCAAGTTAAAATAAACATACCATAACAGAAAATACAGTAAAAACAACAAAAAACTAGTAATCAATGCCCATGAAAGTAGAAAAATATCAAAGATGCGTACTAAATGGGAGAAAAAATTGAGGTCGATCCTTAATGAACTTGCTGCATGTTTGTGTCTACAGTGTAGAGGAGTGCTCAGTCATTTACTGCTCCAGTTTTTAATTTAGTCAGCAGTTATTGACTCACGTGAACATTTCCAACTGAAGTGTCTCCAATTCAAAATCGGATACTATCTGAAATCTACATTGTATCCAGGTAATTCATACATGAGTTAGATATACATGTACTTATTTGTCAGTACATGTACTTGTCTACATGTGTTAGATATACATGTCCTTATTTGTCAGTACTTGTCACGCACATCTACATGTTTTCAATGCATCTACCAGCAACTGTTTCCAGATGGGTGTTGAATATTAAGTAAGCAAGGTAGTACTGATTATTCTTGGCATGATAAAGTAAACTACTTTACACCTCAGGTACCCGTTCTGTTAGAAAGGTTTTTGTTGGGGTCCTTGTAATAACTATTTTGGGGGGATCTTTCATTGCTTGCACTGTTGGATCTTGAGGGGCCCCAAAGGGAAAGTCTTTAAGTGCGATGTCGTTGTTGTTTGAGGCGTTCGTTGTTTTTGTTTCCCCAGTGGTCGATTCGTTGTCAGAGTCAGGGAATGTAAAGTTGAAAATGGGAGGGTTGCCTCTGATTTTTGCTGTAGAGGCTTTGGGTAAGGTGGTGTCAATTTCATCTAGAGGTTCAGCATCCATCTTGACCTCTACTCCTACATCCATTGTTGGGACCACATCTTCTTCCTCCTCCTCCTCCCCAGGGAATTTAAAGGACACATTTCGTCCCGAGGGTAGATCGATTGAGTGGGTGCGTGATCGGGCTGGGGTGTCGGGCTGCGTCCGATTGTTGATTCCTTCACTCCATGACCTTCGCCGCTTGTGATGCTTGTGCTGTACACGACTTGGAATCGCAAACATTGCACTAGGCTGAAGTACATACCTACAAGATCAGATTATATCTCGGTCACTGACAATCCAAGATCATGTAGCATTTTATCTTGAAATGCATGTTTTCATCAAGCATTGGATTATGACCAAAGGATATAGCAAAACATAACAGAACTTCTAAATTTTATATTACACAGAACATTTCAAAATTACAGTTTAATATAGATACTTACATTTTCTACTTTACATTTTTTCACTTTAAACATGTAGATTCAAAAAACTCTTGGTTTCAATTTAAAAATGCAATTATGTTAATTGTTCAATAAATGCTTACACAATATCTCCTTTCTTGAGTCGACACTGCGGATGGGGATTGATGATGATAAAAGACAGAGGTTTATTGCAGAGTTCTTCTTCACCTATCATCAGAAAAAATCAAACTACTCAGTGTTTGGCGCTGTACATTCACAATTATACATGGATTGCATACACTGAATTAACAATACATTTATAAATATACATGTACAAAACATTAGTTGCTTGAATCCGCCAATTCATTTGATACATACAGCTGTACCCTGAAGGGTCAATGGCCATAGAGGTCATCCGACTGCGGACAAAGTCCGAGAGATCGTTGGGGACCGCTCTCTCAAAAAACTGTTTGATGTTAAAGGAAGACTTCTTGTTTGGACGAGGAGCAGATTTGTTGTGCTCCTTGGGAAGTGGATGGTGCTCTTCCTGCAAAATGGTGATCATACCATATACATCAGCAAATTTGTCACATTCAAAAGCAATGGTTTAGAAAATGACTAAAATTATCACACAAATTGTACCTGGTTGATGTAAATGTAAAGGACAATAATTATTACTTCACAGAAACTGTTTAATATATACTGCCTATGTAGCATTTCCACTACAATTCCAAATCTAGACAGACTGTTATGAAGATTAATGGCATTATTGTTTTAGATGTCAAGTCTATTGGTAATAGTCAATGCCTAATTTTCATGGTTTTGCTATTGGAGTCAGGCTAGTGAATATAAATCAAGATTTTGCCGATGTCATCCTATAATATTGTTCAAAATCTATGTACTATGCAGCTTAGTGCTCTATGAAAAGACAACAGCCAAGCTAAATTCAGCTCTTCCATTCACGGCTTTAAATCTGCAATGGACTGATGTTTTGCTTTCAATGATTTGGTCACTGTATCTGTAATGTCAGAATGCATGTGGTGGTTCCCGACCATTACAAATGTTTTACCTCATCCTCCTCCATAACCATCCTCCTCCTCTCTGTTCTATAAATAGCAATGGGAACCTCCCCTGTCACCTTACAAAGACCGATGTACAAATCACCATACGTCCTGTACTTCTTAAGAATATCCCTTTTCACTTTAATCTGGAATATATGAAAATGATTGTCAGTTCCAAACTTTCAACATCTTAAATTTAAAGATGCATTAACTTATTACAGCTTTATACCTACTGTTATCAAACTTTTCTAAATGATAGAAAACAAGAAATTAAAGTTGATATAAATACAGGGTTGCAAAACTTACACTAGATAAATGACCTGAGTTTTCTTCAGCGTCGATTCCCAGCAGAAGTCGAACAAACTTGATGAGGTATCCTTTGGAACACGTCTGATACAGAAGTGTATCCAACATACTACAGCTGAACACCTGTCCCGCAGCAAATGGAAGACGGAAAATGTGCACCAGGCTAGATCGCATGTCATCGCGCAGCTTCTAAAACACACAGACAGCAGCCCTGTACTTCAGGGTTTGTTGGTAACTTATACTGACTCATGTATATTATAAATAGAGGCTTTATTGGAATCAAGATTGTGATTGATTTATTGTAATGTCATACATGGTAAAATAGTCATCAGAGCTACTGTACTTGGTATATGCACTTGAAAAATTGTAATCAAAAGTTCCATATTATGCAAAAAAATAATGATAAAAGGGTACATAGTCTGAACAATAGCTAAAGAACAAGAATATATTCCAGGGTATGAATCTGAGATGATATCGTTACAAACCTTCTCCAGTCGGGCTATTTTCTTGGAGTATTCATCATGTGGTTGAAACTGCATGAATTTGATGTTGGAGGTTTGTGAAATTTCAGTCAAAATATTGATGCTTGGGAATAACCTGCAAAATTAATCAAGAGCAATCAAAACAAGTATTTAGAAGTCATTGGTTGCCTTCATACATAGTGTTCACTTTGTCACCCACTTTAAACTGGACTAAGCAGTGACGATGGTAATTGATTATTGTTAACATGACTTCTACGAGTAGATTGATGTAAGGTTTGTGACGACGACTCACTTAAATATGGACTGTACGGTGACGATCGTGTCAGCGTCGGTCAACACCACCTCTCGTGCCTGATTGGACGATCTGTTCACAATCACCAGGTGACTCGCCTTGTTTATTCCAGCTTTCAGGAGATCGTCAACACTAAAATATAAACACATTATTATTTAAAGCCAGAAACCTTGTCTTCTAATGCAACATTCCATTTTATAAGGCAACTGATGAATATGATCATCCTATGTCTTACAACTGTCTTACTTTTCTATGTCTGTTTTCATCCAGTAATTGGTGAATACTACAAATATCTATTTTACAATTTGAAGCCGATTACTTTGTGATGTTGTCAGTTGAACTGCATTTGATTTTACATGTAATAAAAGGAGTGGTTGACAGTTTGGACTCACTTTTTGATGTTCCCCTTCATCCAGTAAACCATTGGGAAGTGTGCCAGGGAATCCATGAACATGACAGGGGGCCTGAAATCAATGCAGAACACAGTGGAATGTCAGTTATTTCCATTTTGAAGTATTTCCATTGAAAGTATTTGTTACTAAAAAAAATAGAAATTCCAGTCAATCTTTAAACCAGACATTAAATCTGCCTGGGACTGTGTATGTTCTATACTCACTCCTCCTCTAGCATCAGTATGATGGGACTGAGTGACTTGATGCTCAGGAATTTGGAGCGGAGGGGGACAATAAAGTTGTAGACGCCCACACAGATTTTGTCTGCGGACAGAATTATCAGATGGTTCTGCCACCGGTCATCTCGAGCATTCTTGTAATTAACATGGCTACAGTCCTAAAATATGGCAAACACAAAAATTAATATCTAAATGGTGTGACAAATTAAATAAGGATCATACTAGGCTAATAAAAGTGATATTATTGAGAGAGAGAAAGAAAGAAAGAGAGAGAAGTGTAGAGTAGAAGATATGACAAAAAATACTGTATACAGGGAAATATTTGCCCCTGTTTTATTTTTCACCCTTTTCGCCTTCGTTGTGAGCGGGCAAATTTAAAACAACCCTGTCTGGGCGAATTGAAGATGGGGCGAAATCCTTTGCAAGTTAAGAAGGGCGAAAAATACAGAGGGCGAAAATGACCCTGTATACAGTACATGGAATCATGTCCCTACCTCTCCCCACTTGAGGCAGCACTGATGGCGAGGATTCTTCACCAGGTGACACAGAGTCTTCCTGCATCCTGTCAGGAAAATGGGCGGGGTCCCAGTCACAAACCTGTGTGTAGTAAATAACATCTGTATAATGGATATGTGAAATACTCATCATATATAATGAAATTTAAATCTGTAATAATCAGTGCTATAAAATACCCTTCAATAATGATTTTGCTTCAATTCTTTCTGTGTTAGTTTATAAACATCAAGTATGCATGTTGTTTTCAACTGTGACACTATTAAATCATTCAGAAAATGCCTTATGAAACTTGAAATAACAGAGAAATTCTGATATAAGAGATTTCTACATAATTATATGATATCAATTCAAGATAAAGTACATGTATTTGAGGTTTCAAATATATTTGGTTGTATATATATCAAAATATGCAAGAATTAAGCAAGTGAAATATAATCTACAAAAATTCTATCAAAAAGTGAGAATTGTAAAAAGCAAAAAAATCTAACATATCAAATAAATTGAAAATTACAGAACACTTCATGAAAATATGTATAAAAACGTAGTGATGCAAATAAATTTATTATGATTAAGTGATATCTACATCTGAAAAAAGAATAATTTGTATTTCAATAAAATGTTACAAATTATAAAAGTCTAGAGTGACCATCATATTGTATCATAATTACTGAAGCATGGTGGACACTGATACAGCAATATATCAATACAATCAATACAGCACACACAGTATAACCAAGATATACTGCTCAGTCTCTCGCATACATTACACTGAAGACTTGGGTTGACACCGCTCCTCACACTAAGAGAATCAAAGCATTTGATATCAATCTCTCAAACTCAATACAAAATGAAAGCCAGCAAATGACTTTCTAACAAACAGCCTTGTTATAAAAAAAAAACAAAAACAAAACAAATGCAGCTGTTAAATTCAGAATTTAAAAAAAAAACAATCAAGTATGAACCACAATTTACCAAACCTGAAAACCATTTAATTACTATATACTCAGTGGTGTGGCATTGATACCTTGAAATAATCTGGTAGTCAGATACAGGTAAGAAAAGCAGTGATTAACTTGTTAATGTATGTTCAGGTTCCTTAAATTACCAGATAAAGAAAAAGAGTTTTAATACACAAGAGCATAGAGATATCTTCTGTTTTATATTGAATAATATGTTTGAAACAGCTCTAAGCAGTATTCATATTGTTGGAACTGCTTTAAGAACAACAAGAATAGGCATGGCAGTTTTCCCATGCACAGAGCTGTGGCACTATACACAATATATATAGACATTACTCCATTCATTCACAGCACCTACTACAAGTACTGGCTTACAATGGCAGCAGTTGTTCACATGCTAACCCTTTTATCAAATGTTCTTCAATATTTTGATTTATTAATGTTTGGTGTTTTCGAGCCTTTAGTTGTGAGAATATATTTACCCATTACCAAGGAAAATGAGCACTTATGATGATAAATGTACAAATAGATACATGTATATGTATTAATTCTATGACTAGAGGTGAGAAGATTATTGACATTTCACTGTCTTCACACTCACCTTGCCTGGGGTTCACATTTTGCTGTATTTACAGATAAATACTTTGGAGCTGTCCTTTAACAAAATGTCCATAAATTCATTTTAAGTAATCATGATTTATTTAATCAACTATTGGCATCGCTTCATATTCACTGATGGCAAAGTCTTATGTTTAGTCTCATTTGCAAAAATTTTAAAGATTGGTAAGATCAGTTAATCAAATCTTTCATTTCTGTCAGATAAATACACTCTGGTCTTTGTCGTTAGAAAATGAAGCTGACAATTATTTATTTTATATAAAAATTGAAAACTTCAAATGAAGATTTTTCTCATTTACAAATATTTTTAACATTTTTAACAATTTTAGTTCCAGCAATGCATAATATTTTCTATAACATAAAACCACTCCGTCTTTGAAAAGCCTAATATTTTCACATTCCGCAACATATTCAAATTTCACTACCTTCAGAGTTCCAAAAGCTTATTGCACCAAAACATTTTAAAAAATAAATGCAAAATTCATCAAACTTCCCTACACATCTACTTTTTCTATTTTTCAAACCCTTCAGCATTTTCCTAGCCTGTGTTAAACCCTTCACTAGTCCCCATCACCCATGCTACCTTTCCGATTACATACAGCTATAGAAACACTTAGTAAGGCAGTAGAGACACTTACTCCTCGCTGGCCATCTCGTTGTACATCAGCAGAACGTTGTGGTGCTCGGTCGTGTCCCTCTTACCTCCCCCCATTCCTCCGTTCAAGATGTCCGGAGTCTCCACGGGCGAGCGGAATGTCCCCTGGAGGGTGGAGGAGAAGTCGATGCCCATCTGACTGGTGATGGTGTTGAACACACTCTCCTCACCTGCAGGCGTGCTATCCAACTCCAAGTGGTTGTTTTCCAGGAATCGTTGGAGTTCGGAGGCAATTTTCTCTGTGGAACATTTCAAAAACATATATATACATGTATAATATAAATCATATCTTTTTTATTAATTTTACAGCTTTATACCTACTGTGATCGAAATTAAGAAATTAAAGTACAAAATCAACTTGGTTTATATAAATACAGGATTGCAATTTTTCATACTGGCAGTCTGATTAATAGCTAAAAAAATCATTTAGAGCTCTTTTCAAAAACTATTCCATTCTTTCCAACCTTTAACATATACATCTAGCTCAACTTACATTTCTATTTAATCCTGACCTCACAGAACTTTATGCTTAGCAGACATAGCAAAGCCTCATTCAAAGTATCTCACATATATTCAGGTATTAAGGTAAATCACCTTTTCATAACAATCTAACAGTTTCACAATACTATCACTGTCTCACAACAATCTCAAAGACATCAATTTCTCACAGAAATGTTGTGCCTATACAGTATGAGCCCGTACTCACCATAGTTTTTCTCCCTCTGCTGTTGCTTCTTGTTGTTTCTCTCCTCCATCTTACTAGCCTTCTCGGGAACTATTCTGGTGTGCTCTTCCTTGACCTTGCTGAGATAGAAGCAGTAGTCTGAATTCTTCAGGATGTAGTTAGGTCCAGGGTTCAGGATCAGTTTATGGTCCTTCTCTTGGTCCTTCACTTTGTCAAGGTCAGTCTCCATGATAGCAATCAGCGACAGACCAAATCTAAGAGAGACACAGGTATATATAAGGTTTGCTGTACAGTACAACATTCTTGACAATGCATACAATAATGAATTCATCAAAAGTATGACAAAATAATGTGGAGCTCGTCCATTTTAATGAGATTGAGAAACTTACTTGGAGTGTACCTCGGCTGAGGCAGTGGAGAATGTCTTTCCTTCGTACTGACTAAAGAAGATGCTCTTTGCCAGCTGTATGTGGTACACTTCGTTCCCCGAGTGTCGGCCATACAACTGCATCCATGGTTCAGAAGCCATCTCACCCTCACTGTTAAAAATTACAGTGTATTTACACTTATTTATTTGTCAACACTGTAAAAACACCAACAGTGTGATTTTTTTCAAATAAGAATTAAAACTAAAAATTGCCAGTGCTACATGCATGCAGTCATTTTCCATCTTTTCTATTTGTCTTTTACTTCCCCTATCTAAAATTTTATGGTCAAAAGGTTTTAATTTTGGAAATACATTTCCTGGTTTCCCTGAGTTGATGTTTCCTTCTCTTAAATTAATAATATCCTTTGTATTTTCTCTAAGTTTATAGGTTTCTACTGCACACAACCTTTCCCGTTTCCCCCCTAGTTTATATAACTGTTTCAATTAGATACTACCCTTTTTGGTTAATTCTTATTATATACATGTACTACCCTTCCAATAACCTGAGTTTATAAGTCTACACTATACATTATGGTACCCTTCAACTTTCAGTGTCCACTTCATAACTACACATGAAGTTTCTGAGTGTATGTACATGCACTTACTATCTGGTAGGTTCTAAGTGTGTGTACAAGTCCTTACTATCTGGTAGGTTCTAAGTGTGTGTACAAGTCCTTACTATCTGGTAGGTTCTAAGTGTGTGTACAAGTACTTACTATCTGGTAGGTTCTAAGTGTGTGTACAAGTACTTACTATCTGGTAGGTTCTAAGTGTGTGTACAAGTACTTACTATCTGGTAGGTTCTAAGTGTGTGTACAAGTACTTACTATCCTGTAGATGTGTGAACCAGCAATGATACTAAGGTAGATAACCCAGGATACAGACAGTTGTTGGCCAGCAAGGCGTAGGCAAACTCGTCCTCACATACAACATGCTCTGTAAGACAATCACAGGTCTCAATGTTAACAATTCATAAGCAAACTCATCCTCACACACCACATGCTACCGGAATGTAAGACAACCACAAAACTCAATGTTAACAATTCATAGGCAAACTCATTCTCACACACCACATGCTCTGTAAGACAATCACAGGACTCAATGTCAACAATTCATAAGCAAACTCATTCTCACACACCACATGCTCTGTAAGACAACCACAGGACTAAATATTAACAATTCATATCTTTCTGTATTCAAACTCAGCAAATCAACAAATTAGACATAGGAAATCAATAATGATCTTCTAGTATATAGCATTAATATTATGTACATGTATAAACATAATCATTTGAATTTATATGATGATGATAAATAACATTCCTCCTCTGTATTAAAAGAAAAAGAAGAATTGAAATGATTAAAACTTCTGCATTCTTATACTTTATTTAACAACAAGCCTCATCATCCAACTAACTTGACGTGGATCTTGATTAACTTTTGATCAGAAACGTGTGGTTCTTGTTCAGCTACATACCTGCAAACTTGACATGGATCTTGATTTACTTTTGATCAGAAACGTGTGGTTCTTGTTCAGCTACATACCTGCAAACTTGACATGGATCTTGATTTACTTTTGATCAGAAACGTGTGGTTCTTGTTCAGCTACATACCTGCAAACTTGACATGGATCTTGATTTACTTTTGATCAGAAACGTGTGGTTCTTGTTCAGCTACATACCTGCAAACTTGACATGGATCTTGTTTTACTTTTGATCAGAAACGTGTGGTTCTTGTTCAGCTACATACCTGCAAACTTGACATGGATCTTGATTTACTTTTGTTTAGAAACGTGTGGTTCTTGTTCAGCTACATACCTGCAAACTTGACATGGATCTTGATTTACTTTTGATCAGAAACGTGTGGTTCTTGTTCAGCTACATACCTGCAAACTTGACATGGATCTTGATTAACTTTTGATCAGAAACGTGTGGTTCTTGTTCAGCTACATACCTGCAAACTTGACATGGATCTTGATTTACTTTTGATCAGAAACGTGTGGTTCTTGTTCAGCTACATACCTGCAAACTTGACATGGAGCTTGATTAACTTTTGATCAGAAATGTGTGGTTCTTGTTCAGCTACATACCTGCAAACTTGACATGGATCTTGTTCTCTGTCTGGAAGAGCTGGATGAACTGGTTTGTGTCCGGACAGAAATCCTTCACAGCCCAGGACCTCATGATGGTGTTGTGATCCTGAAACACAAGCCAGTGTTCTACAAACCTCATAAATGTAAATGCTGCGTAATATATACAAAACTAAGGTGTATGTATCAAAATCCCCATTTTATCATTTAATCAATTCTGATCATGTGAAGAATGTGAATTCATACATATATACACTATACTTGGCAAATCTACCTACACTTTACCTAACAATATGCTTTTACCACAAATTCATGTTTTCTGTACAATAAGTAAATTCAGTCACTTATAGAATTTTAAAAAATCCACCTATTTTTAAGGAGAGATATTGGCTAGATAGACTTTAACTCATATTGAAGAGTCTCTGTGAAGCCCCACATCCTTGCCATAAGCCTTACATGTATTAAGAATGTTGCCTGTCCTCATAACAAGACATTGATTTCAATAAGCATACACTGCTTGTTATTTTGTTTACTATGGAACTAACCTCTCGGTCTTTGTTGGTGCAGTTTTCAGGGGCCAATATAAAGCAAGCATCTGCCTCATTCATTCTAAAAGAGAGTATTTAATAATTTTAATCTATTTATATCTAATGGTGATACATGAACAAATGCATATGCTTTGCATTCTACCTCTAATGCAAGCACCATATTACATATAAAACAACACATTTTTCACAGAAAAATTATGCCCATGCTCACAGTATCCAAATTTTCATGGGTTAGTACAAGTTTTAAGAAAGGAAAAAGTGACTACAGTACTTTGATTTATCTATATGTCCCAATTATATCTCTTATAAAATGAACATAGGATAACATTTTTTAACTGACTCAGAGTCCAATTATTCCTGAAAATTGCTTTTTAATATGATAACCTGTAAAATATATCGTAAAAAATATCCAAAATCTTTCATATTATTACCGGTACTTACCTGCATCTATTGAGGTCCGCTGCCTTCAGGGCTGACCCTCTCATGTAAATCACCCTATTCGCCCACTTAGGGTCTTTTAGAATCATGTGCATACTGGAATTCAGCTCATCCGAGCTCAGCAAGATCACCGTGTATTCCTTGAAAACAGAAAATTATATTATATTAATTGCTTTTGTTCAATAAAAGATGAAGTTTAAAAACATTGCAGGACAAGAACTTATACAAGGACCTCTATAAATTTATGAACATAGATGTGATGGGCAGAGAAAAGAAGATGAGGAAATCAAATTAGTTGGGGTCTGCACTGATCTGAATAATGACAAATTTGACTATGGCTGGCGGGAAACTGGTGTACCTCGTGTTTGGGGCAGGAGAAGAACTCGGTGAGGAAGTCCATGATGGCATCCCCCGTCAGATTCTGGGCACACACCACCACATGGTGGTTCTTGCGAGCCTGCCTGGAGTTGTACTCTCCCCCTGACTTCTTCCGCTCCACCCAGATGGAGCCGATGCCTTCAATCTAGTATATAACAAAACAACCAATAACAACAGTTTTTACTTCTTCCGTATACCAAAAAGGACCGCTACTTCATATTGAATATATTAAACAGGAATGCATGAAGTTGTATTATGATTGTAATACCAAGGCTTTATAAATATGATAGAAAGAAAAAAATCAAAATTTCAGAGAAAAAAAGAAATGAACTACCTAGGATGAAATCAAATAAATGTACCTACACATATTTCTAAGCAATTATAAGAATACTTTTCCATATTTGTATAAAATTTTAAGTCCATATGTCAAGTATATACAACACAAACCTGTCTTGGAATGAAAGCAAAGGCGATACAGATCATGAGGACCATGAACAGCTGTCCTAGCCAGATGTCCGGAGAAATGTCGCCGTAACCGACCGTGGAGAATGTCACTATGGTGAAGTAGAAAGACTCAAACAGGGTCAGGGACTTCTCTGTGCTGGCTCTCTGGATATGCTGGATGCCACACACTCTGTGTCAATACAAAAGATTTAAATCAATCACTGTACCCTGAAAACTCTTCAAACGGTAAAATAGCAATAGACAAATCTTTAAAGTTATTAGTCCCTTCGTAAAGAGTAAGATTTCAATGGCTCAACAATGCCCTAGAAAGTTGCAAATGTTCAAAGGGAAAATAGTGATTAACACTGATTGATCCCCAAGTTGACTCCACAATGGGGAATTACTTTTGTTAAAAGTTATCGGATAGGCAGCTGTCACAGAGCAAGATGACGGACGGTCATCCCCTGAGCTGAGATACCTACGTGGTAAATATGAGAGAGACCAGGGTGGCTCCCAGAATCAGCAGCTGCTGGGACATGGTCACTGAGATTGTCTGGAAGCGCTGCTTGGTCAGGTGAAGGTCGTTCTGAAAGACACAAATAAAGTTATACTCTGCAAACAGACAAACAAAGTCAAGCAAAAATATCTCTAAAAGTCACGTAGCAGTTTGCCGTTAACAAATTAAAGATCAAAAATATTTCAAAAAAGATGAAAAAACCCAAACTGAACACAATTTTAACAATTAAATCCTAATTTGGAATCTAATTAAATAATATCAATTTTTAATATAAATCAAGGAAAACTGTAGCATGCCATGGAAAAGTAAGTGAAATATGAATAGAGAGATTGAATGGTAATGTTGAAAATATCCTGCACATTAAAAAATATCTCAAATCAACATACTCTACTAAATCCATTATGTATACCAAAACTTATTTGTTTAGTTCCAAAGGACATCTTAGCTTTATTCTATACTTACAAATAACCTCTCCATGGCTCTTTTGGCTAGCCAGCAATTTAGGAATGTTGGGACATATAAATTCCTCAACAACATTGGGTAGGTTAGCTGCAAAAATCCATTCTATGTTTTAATATTTTATTTGACAATCTGAATACTGTAAATTCCTAGTTAAAAGCAAGGATTTAATATCCGCATGAAAACGCGAGAAGAACATCTTGTGAATTTTGAAATCTCGCGTTTATTTTTCAGACATATGTAAAGAGCATTCAACTATGTTAAAAATTCAGCATTCGCGATTTCATGTTCTCTCGATTTGATAGAAAACAGTTGAATCGCAGAATTAAATACTCGTGTAAAATAAGGAATCTACAGTAATGGTATTTTTTCTCATTAAAGAATTCTCCTACAATTTACTTTTAATAAAACTGGGTGACTCATTCATAAAAACAAAATGCATACACACTAAAACACAGTTGATATATAGATGGTTTCCATCACACTGGCTTCAATTGTAAATGTGACACGCTGATAATAAGACACTTGCATATACATGTATTATAAATAATTCCTTCTCTATAATACAGCCATGTGAAGGCTCTCAAGTTCAGTTTCTTTTTCTCATTTACCTGGGAGAAAAATGCAGGGACCTAAGAATTTAAGAAAATAATACACATAATCTGACTGCATATCCTTATTGTTTTGGATTACACACCTACACTCTGACAATATCTTGTTATTTCGAATAAAGAAAATTTCATAAATCCTTTACCTGCCAACAGGCCACTATTTATAAAGAATAAGTTCCATTTTTATTGTGTTAAACTGTTGTAATTTTTGCCCACTATCTAGACCCAGCATGGTATCAGACTCACCGTGACAATCAGTGGGAAGGAACAGATCACCTCCAGTATAAAGGCTGGTTTTGTCATCAGCTCCACCTTGCCCAACTGTAATAACAATCCAATGTACTCTGTGTATTACACTGTATGTCAATGTAATGAATCTGTTTTCTTATGTAATTTGCAGTGTAAAAAAGTTATAAAAAAAACCATGTCAATCTTTCAACATATGACAGTAATGAAAATGGAATGACAAGAGTTATATGCCCATGATTTAACACATCTTCAGATTGAAGGATGTAGGTATACTTCTAACAATCTACATCTGCAGTGACAACCATCAATATATACATGTATAAACACAGACCAGTGACAACACTCTATCTATTGTTCTATGGTGCAGATGTCCAAAGTACATTCACTTATGCATATGCTAGTATATTATTATAATATACAAATAAAGACATGCAACTATAGAAACTAATTACAATTCATTAAAACCTCTGAACAATGACTACCACATGAACCCATAAAATATTAAACAAGCCCATTTAAGTTTGGTTGTATCTATAAATAACTTCAGTCAGGAAAATTATCTAAGTTTCTTGTAGAAAACAATAAGCCAAAATAAAAATTGAGAACATCAGGCGAGAAAAATACCTAAATTTATTTCCATTCTGTGGTGAATAACTATACAGCTAGCTATTCCCTACATAGACAACTGATTTAGGAGAAATAAATGTCCCATCGATAGCTAACAACATGCAATAGGAGTTGCAAATTAAAATGAGTAGTGTAAAAATAAAATCAAAAATAAAACTTAAGGTAGTCACCACATGTACAAAAGAATGCATGTTTCAAAACTAAAAAGTATAAAATAAATAAACAATTGAAAAAAAAACTGATACAGACATAAGAGTTTTCACAGCTTATCAGGCAATGACTCACTACAAAAAGAGGGGACACAGCTCACCTCAACGAGGACGTCATGTAGGAAAACGTAGTCTGGGCTCATGGAAAAGGAAGGATTTCCACGCAGTCATTTTCCTTTATATTAGTTAAGTTTTTTATTATCAAAATAAACAAATTGTTAAATATCAAATCTGTGGTTTTAAAGGTTTACAAGTGCACCAGGTTAAACACTCTCTTTTTTTTAATCTTAACTCACTACTTGTTTCGAGACCTGACAAGAAGCTACGGTAGTACTGATAAATGAATAAAGGTTACAAGGTCTGTAGTGCTAGTGATGGAGATCATCAATGGGTCAACGACACACAAATCATTGATCAGAGGGGCAGACTGTGACTGAGGAGCATGCCAACATAAAGTAGGCACTATCTACACTGAGGTCACGTGGCGACCTCTACACAGAGGTCACACCATGACCTCTATACAGAGGTCAAACCACAACCTTTACAGGCTTATATTACCTGTGTCCTGCCCAATTTCAGCTGCAATGGCATGTCAGCAAATCAAAATTAATAACAGTGTAATCTTGTAGCAATAGTATTCTATCACTGCACATACAATATATTTCTTTCTTTCAAATGAATATATGTGACAAAGGTTTCAAATGGCCCTCTAAATAACAGTAAATGAACTTTTAAATTACATACCTATTTAAGTCATGGTTAACACACACAAATTCAATTAAATGTTAAGACATACTGCACAATAAAGTTATTTGTCTTTATATTTTCAAACATTTTTTAATAAATATTTCATTTATAAGTAGAATTCAAGACTTATAACTTATATTAATGAAAAGTTTTATACCTTAAAGAAAAGTTTAAAGCAGCCCTACATGTTTCTAATAGATAAAGTTCATGAAAAGGACATTTCTGTTTCATTTTGAAAAGAATGCAAAAATAGCATACCCATGTACTCCTACTAAGTGTACATAAAATCTAAAGGTTTTGTGAGGGAGCTACAAATGATAATCCAGTTCAGAAAATCTTCTTTAAGGATGGTCAACAAATTAACCATCAGACCTCCCTAAAATTTTGAGATATGATTTATTTACTGTTTAGCTATAAATAGTTTTTTCGTTAAAAAATCCATATATTAATTAACCTTTTAAATGTGGGCATTTTTCTATATTTTCCCAGAGTTTAATAGGAAAAATCATGACTTTAGGTCGCAAGGAAAATTTGTGTAAATTACTAGTTTTCAATCAACTTCTGTTCATTGAACTTGCCCTATAGTAATCTACTTGTATACATGTATAATGTATGACCTATATGTAGACTCTCTCCCCTTGTAGTGTATATTTGATATTTTTTTATTCCCATTTTAACATAGGAATGCTTTATCATATAGACTCAGGTTCAAATACAGCACAATATCAGAATGTAAATTATGAGACACAAATAAACTTTCTCAGTGCATGCAAGGAATGTTCATCCAGATCATACAAGAGAAAAAATGATCAAAAAGATAATGGGTATGTTTTTGTAAAGTAAAGACTATTCAATCTCAAAATTATATAATGACAACAATTTTTTTGTATGATATAATGCTGAATAGAATTTTTTAAAGACCCAATAGGAATTAAGAATATGATTATAGAAATCTAATGACAAACTGCCATAAACTCTTTTAAAAGCAAATAAATAGGTACTTGAAAAATACCAAGTAAAATAAGAACATTTTGTAACATTTAATCCAACATCCTTTAAGCTTTTCTGAAGTTCAAAATATGTAGTACTGTACATAATTTTTCAAATAATGCCCAAAATATATATATCATATATTTTGACAAAGTAAACCATGTGTAAATTTCTTTAAACCAACTCTTATTCGTGACGACTTTATTTTGCAATTTCCAAGAGGAAAACTGCTTCACTGCGACTTTTTTTTTTCAGGATCACAGCCTAATTCACAACTATGTTGTTATTACACCCAGATGAGAAAGCGGCAAAAAATATTTGTGATTACCAGGCTCTTACGAACCTCGAAGAAATTTTTTGTACACGAATAAAAGTTGGTTTACAGTATAGAAGTATCTGTGTATCATGGACGGTTGGACACACAATCAAAAAGAAACAACAAGCAATCGCAAATGATCAAAACTAAACAAAACCAACTCACCTTAGAAATAAAAATAAAAAGCAAAGCTTTAGAGAAAGTGAAGATGGCTAAGATCACTTCTATAATCCAGATCGGCTCTGGGCGGTGGACCCAGAGGAGCACCTGCCTGTATAAGTCAAAAGAGTCAACGTTACCACACTCAGTAGTTCCAATTACTCAAAGCACAAGATCAATTGCAAGATGATTAAATTTTCCTTTTGATGTTTTCCTTTTGCCCATAAGATAATCAAAAACATTGCAAAAAGGGTTTAACTTCAGCAACCTGATCAGTCTCTTCATATTTTAAAAAAGTTCAACATTCAGAGAGATTTGCTCTAACAATAAATACTAAAAGTTTACAGAATAATATACATCTAACTAAAACATGTGAACTATTGAACTATATCTACTTTGACACCCACTAGATACAAATGTACACAATAAATAAAAGGTGAAGGTGTCACTCTTGTGCTCCACACATACAATGTAGCGAGGGGGAGGTAGGATTCGGAGCACTCACCAGTTGATTTCCGCGGAGGAGAAGATCATTCCATCATCATTGTTGTCGGGGTAGATCTGGTATGTATTGTTTTCTCCACACGGACTTCCTCCACTGTTAATATTATAAGAGCGGATTTTAATCAATGTTTTAAAGCCAGCTCACAATGCCCTGAAACATCTAATGTAATAACTGTATTCAATACATGAATAGCAACACAGCATACAAATAGTGATGATAGATAAATTATTCCTAAAAATAAATTATGTAGGTTGTTAGGCTTGAAAATTAGAGTTTGTAAACCCCAAAAAATAATAGTTTAGCAATTTGTCTAGCACCAAACTTTGGTTTCATTAATATTTTATGGGTTAACTTGTGGTTTGTGAACCAATCAATGCAATATATTATAGATAATGATGCTCACTTTAATGAACATTTGAGTTTGTGGATCAACTCAAAAGTAAAACCCATTAAAATTGGTATTCAACAGTTGATGACACCACAGTACATTGTATAAAGTGGAGATTTGCAATGAGACTACCCGCAGGGTCAACAACCGACCCACAGCTCAAAGCAAACTGTCTTCCCGTCTCTCATTTTTTTTTTAAAGAACTAAACTGAGACATCATTCATCAAGCTTACACGTGAACAACAGAATGTATGTCAAGAACTTCACAGCTGTTATATTTACACCAAGGTACGCTGGAGAGATCGTTTAACAGTTAGGACAAGACAGGAACTACAGAGGTAAATAAATAGGGTCAAGGTCACTCAGTGCGGCACACTAGTCATTGACCCTTAGATTTTGTCCCAATTTACACAAATGATTCTGAAAACAATGCTCATGTGTACTTTCATGTATTGTAGACAACACTGAAATGCACATTTCTGAGGGTCTCTTGTCATTACCAGACTTCTATACATTTCAAACTTATTGATTAAGGAAAGGAATGCTTTACATAATTCAGCAAGCTCTGCATGTTTACTGGG
Organism: Magallana angulata; assembly: GCF_025612915.1. Lineage (NCBI taxonomy): Eukaryota > Metazoa > Mollusca > Bivalvia > Ostreida > Ostreidae > Magallana > Magallana angulata. The sequence continues at coordinate 5,267,592 of NC_069111.1, read as the reverse complement.
ATTAACCTACGATAACCTGAGGTGATCTAACATTGAGAAGACAAGTCATTGACTCGACTGTTGTTGACAGGAGAGAAATCAGGGGACTGCTGTACTTATATACCCAGAGACTAACAGAACCAACTCTAGGAAGTAGGAGTACCATTTGTAGCTGTACATACCAGGCATAGAGTTCCACTTCATCAAACTGGATCCTTGTGATGTACAGCACACACAGTGTTAACTTCACTATGATGTCAAACAGAGTAGAACCCAGTCCTGTGTACAAAGAAACAAAACATTCATAATCACCAGTCAAACCAAATAAATCATCCAACAAGTAAACTTTGTAAAAGTAAAAAATATTTCATTATAACATACATGAGTCATCCCTTCCCCTACATAACCACACTCAATTTTCTAATTAACCTTCCTAGCCCCACCCCTAGTACTGTGCTGGTCAATGAACCCCTCCCAGCCCCACCCCAAATACTGTACCAGTGAGGGCAAAGTAACAGCTCTGTCTGACAGTGAATGAAGTTGCGCCCATGGTGGAGATTTCTGGACACAGGTGGATGTCTTACAGGAAAGGTCCCCACACTGATAAGGGAGCTCTCTGTGTTTCTCTGTGTTTTGTGAACTGACCACTAAAGTTTATCAGTAATTATTCAAAATGAAATTAGTGAACAGCCCTTATCATTGGTCAGTCCCTGGGGAGAGACCCACACACAGCTACATGCAGTCAATTCTTGTGTGGACTTTAAGTGTGACTTACTCCCCCGAGTCCCACAAGATCAATATTAATTCTATTTGACCCCCTGAGCTGGATTGAACTAGTTAAACTATTGAACTTACTGGTTCTGGCATTTCTGAAGAGAATCCTTCGAATTTTGCCTTTCAGAGATAGCTCCTGGGTAAGGACCACTGGTGAATTGCTGAAGAGAAAAGTGATACGCTTATGTACTCAATAAAAGCTAGCCAGAACATGATAGCAATACAAACAAAATGTATAATTATTAACCTTCTAACCATGTCCAACAGTGGAATTTTATTCTTCAATGCCAATCTCAAAAAATAAAGCTGTATAAATAGTCATTTAAGCCACAAACAAACAATGTCCCCCTGTCCAAATTATCTTTATGGCCTTGACATGTTTAAAAAACTTAGTAATGTTCATTAAATGAAATCCTGATAAACCAGGAAAAGAGCATGCATCATTATCACAGCATGGATCACTCTATTGAGATTTCCTTCCCTTTTCAAGTTTGTTTTCTTTTACAAAAATAAACAGGTGTACACTACAGTGTTTATTCAGATTCAAAGAAATCTTTGAATCAAAAGATAATAGCAAGCATATGCTAACATGAAAAACTTGGTTTTGAATGGTTACATGGAGTAACCATCATTTGAGAATCAGAATACCAATAAGATTCCGCATAGTATAATACATGTAACAATGTTGTACCAATAAGATTCCGCATAGTATAATACATGTAACAATGTTGTACCAATAAGATTCCGCATAGTATAATACATGTAACAATGTTGTACCAATAAGATTCCGCATAGTATAATACATTTAACAATGTTGTACCAGTACTTTCAGATTAAGAGACTAAAATGTTTCATTCTATAATTAATTCCCAGTAGTTCAAATGAAGATGACATTTTGTATTGCACCACTTCATGTTAATGCACCTTCTATTGAAGTAGTTTAGGCAGATATCATTCAGTGCTAAATTTATTAATAATATGAATGTTGTTAAAAATACAGCCAATGTGTCAGTTTACTCTCTGTAGCCTTTTATGACAGTAAATCAGGCATCAAATGAAAAACACTATTGGATAAAACATAAAGCATTGCAGAATGCTGTTATATTACACATGGAGTGTAGTACACACTACAGTGGTGGATTATACTATAGCGAAGTTTGACACTGTCCATACATAGTAAAGTACAACATTTTCTTGTCTTGCATTATGCTAAGTTTGATTACGTCGGATGACATTTATATCTAGTTGTACTACTCACTGGAATTATACACCTGTAGCACTATATTGTTGGATTATGCATATAGTGTGTCACTTTAATGATGGATTATAAACACAGTGTACCACTACACTCTTAGCACTACACTCTTAGATTTTACACTTAATAATACAATGCTACACTGTAGAATTATACACTTAGTGTAGCACTACACCGTTGGATTATACACTTAGTGTAGCACTACACTGTTGGATTATACACTTAGTGTAGCACTACACCTTTGGATTATACACTTAGTGTTGCACTACACTTTAACAGTTGGATTATACATTTAGGTAAGCACTACACCGTTGGATTATACTTTTAGTGTAGCACTACACCTTTGGATTATACACTTAGTGTAGCACTACACTGTAACAGTTGGATTATACATTTAGGTAAGCACTACAATGTTGGATTATACATAAAGCATACACTGACCTGCTCCAATCATCCTCTTCCTCAGAGTCGGAGGCGTACATCCACTTGAGGTCGATCCCATCACAGACATGGGGTTCAGCAGCCATTCTGTGGTGTCTCTGTAGGCAAAAAATCGATACACTATTAATCAGGAAGTTCCAAATCTAAAACATTTCCAATCAGTGTCAAGAATAGATACAACAATTAGTTCTAGAATGTTTTAAATCTTCAACAACTGATAAAAAATTGGTGGAGGTACAGGCTATCACAGAGAATTTTTACCTTCAACAGGTATGGCCATGCACATGCACACATTTTGTGATTTGTGTGTCTTGGAGGACACTTGCACGACAAATGCATGTGCATAATTACATGGACAGATTATGACACACTTAAGAGGACTAATGGTGTCACATACACAGAGGGAGGCTTGTTAAAGGTCTGGCTGCAGTCGGTATATAGAACAAACTTCACTGAGCTCACATTGTCTTAACCATTGCTATTGTTTCAGGAAAATTCTAGACATTTAATGTGAAATCAACTGATATTTCTCCAGCACATGGAGGTAGACATTGAACAAACTGTAAACAGATACATCTTGCCTCCCAACAAGACAATTAGCTTTGCATACATTCAACAATTTCCAAGTGAGAGTGTTTGTAAACATTTATTTTTATCAAACATAAAGTATCATTTCCTCATTTCTTTCATGACTTTCAGTACAATTTGTGTAAACCTTTATAAGGAGGTCACATTGAATGTGTTTACAAGTTAAATCAGCTGGATATACAAAAGTATCGTAATATTGGTTCAGCAAGAACGCCCTTACACCTCTCAACATTTTTTTCTCTATTGCCTCAGTGCAAAAATGCAATAATTTTTTCCCCTTGCATAGAAAAGATTTTTTTGCTACTTGTAATTAAAGTATTTGAAATACAGCATGTGGGATGAGTGATAAACAAGAGGAGCTGTAAGAGGAAGCGTCTATTGTCTGTAACAAAACATCAGCAAGTGTCAGTCTCCATACACAGTCAAATGATTTAGTCTACCTCTCAGTATCAACAACAAACACACTTTTAATTCTTTAGATTTCAGGAACAGATGTCTTTTTCAAGATTTTTTTATCTCTCTCCAATAGAAATTAAGTCTCTTAAAGAATTACATAATAGCTGACTGACACTCAAGAAAAGCTTAAGTCTAAAAGAAAACAAATGTTTCTATATACCTGTAGATAAATTAAATCAAATAACAAGGATTGATAAGGGTCTCCAACTTCTTCACATAGCAGAACAATTAAAAACGAAACTTTTTAAACACAGCCAAAGCTTTTATAATAAGTAGCCGGTCCCCACCGACGCGAACTTCTCCTGAATTGCTCACATACAAAGAAACACTTAGCCTTGGGTGATTTCATCTATTTTTTTTGCTATAAACAGTTTGATTAGTCAGAAAGTGGTCTATACCGGCTGAGAATTTACCTGAGGTTTTAGGGATCACAATGATACACCTGTTGTGTACACTGGGCCAGTCAAATTCCACTTGTTTACAATTTCCTACTTGGTGCATGGGGTCGGCCTTTCAACTTCTACTCCATCATCATCACATTAACCTGTAAAATTCATAATTCAAATACACATGGAGCTAGCAGACCTACATAACAATGTACACTGTCATTTCCGTGAGTTATGAGCTCTACTTATATAAATGCTGAATATTTTCCCACCAAATGTCAACCTACTTCAAATTTGTAAGTATACTCATAAAATTGCAATTAATTGAAATGAGAATTTAACAAAAAGGAGATGATTTATAAGATCCTGAAATCGTAAAACATTTTCAGTGTTAAAGAAGGTTTATCTTATATATACAAACATGGCATGTATTCTCAAAAACACTAGATTTCATATACAGTTTATATAGCAATAAAGCAAAACAATCCCTATAAGATTTCATGAAAGAATGCTCAGATATCTATTCATGAGGCGTCACACTTGAAATTGTAGCACAAGGCAATTAACACGAGATGGTATCTGACACATTCTTCTATTTTTCTTGGTTTATGATAAATACAAGGAAATAAAAATGTATTTGGTAGTTCAAGTCATTCTACATGTACATACATGTACTTGATTTCCGACTACTAAGATTAATCACAAAAAGGTTGATGTAATTCTTAAATCTGCACTGGGGATGAAATGTAGCGGAAAAAATATTACAATACAATAAATAATGTCAAAGTCCTATCTCACTTACATCAAAAAACATTTGATTTGATATGAAGGTTACTACTGGATAATCCTATGTAAAATACATGCACTGAAATCACTTAAGAGTCACAAACAATATTCAGAATAATTTTACAAGTGGCTTAGCAAAAAGGTCATATACTCTTCAATGCTACAATTCTATGCTAGATTGTATTAGTAAGTCGTTTCCCAACTGGTACAATTTGTACACAGAACACATGTATGCATAAGAAGCACTTGAAATACTGTTGTAAATCTCATGATTTGGTCAGCCTCTCAAATGTAAGTATCTGTCAAAGGAAGGAGAAAACTTGCAGCTTTTTTAAAAAAAATTATTTTTGATTCTCAACATGAAATCAGGGTTGGGTGGGAAATACCTGGAATGATGAATTACACTATATAATCATTTATTCTGATTTATATATTAATATTTTCATATCATAAATGCAGAGAAAAATTGTCACATTCCTGTACGATTTTATAGTCCTTGTTTTAAAAACATGACATATACGTACCTACTTTGAAAAAACCTTATCCAACAGCTATAATTGAGTTAATCAATGTATTCAGTCATTAATATTCTAATGCAGCCAATGTTATGACAAGCAACAGATATAATCAGTGACTTGGGGGAATATGTAAGGACTACCTAAGAGTATTACCATAGATAAAGGGTTACCCAAAGTAGTCCCTTAATGCGTCAAGTTAAATGCGTCAATCCCTCTGCCTTATTCATATACTTGTCCCACTGCTGCTAAATGTTAACGAAAATGAATGCATAATGTCATAAAAATTCTGTCTTTCAATTAGCCCACTTCTTTATGTAACACTTTTTCTCGTAACCTATTTACACAAAATAGTGAAGTTTTACAAGACAGAGTTTAGCATATAAATTGCATCCAATTAGTTTTTCTATGATACATGCATGGTGATCAACAATACATAGTTTCTTTTTAAAGTAAAAATCGAAACATGAGTTTACATTATAAATGTATTGCATGTCATCTTTTCAAGTTTCTTTTTTTCATTTTGGCATGTACTGTAACATCTCATGTCCCTAAGCAAACTAACAGTAAACCCCTGATCTCTGTATCCATATAAATTGATCTACAAGCTGTGCTACTGTGTCTGTTGAGAACTAAACAGAGAAAACAGCAACACAATAGTCTATGAAACTGAACTATTGATACTGCCTTTGGATACCACATAACAGACTTCATTAAGCAGAAAAACAGAAAAATTCTCATAAACAAATGGAATACAAAATCATGCTGAAATGCATATTGATTTTGACATTATTACTGATATCATTTTATTTCTCTATAAAGTGTTTGAGCTGTTTTCCTGATTCTCATTTCAAAAAATTATTTTGATATAAACTTTTCTATTGTTCAACAAATCAAATACATGTACTAGCAATACATCAACTTAAATTCATATATACATGTATTTATCTTGCTCATAAAAGTTCCTCAAAATCAAATGTTTTTCAAAATATTTTCATGCATATCATTAAACTCTTATTTTTATACTTTTCTTAATGAGGATAGATTGTGAGTTTTAAATATAATTTTTTACCATATTCATATTCAGAATTTTCAAACTTATCTATCAATTAAAATATAATCAAAAACAAAAAAATCAAGAAACAAAAAAATGAGGGAAATAATACATGTCACGCCTACAATGTAGGACTAATAAAGGGCATGTGTTGATTGTTAATAATAAAATCATATTTAAAGGCAGATATACCATACCTAAAAGTGATAACTGATTACCGGTACCTAATTTTATGCATTAGCTAAAGAGATAAAATAAGTTTTCTAAATCATCTCTTTTTAAATTAGTTTGCTTCTAGCGGCCATCCTTGAAAAACTGTTTGAAATTGCCATCTGGGGTTTTCCAAACCTAGAAGTTAGAGAAGGAATTTTTTGTTATTTTTCAAATTGGAAGTTCAACTAATTAAAAATTGGTAAAAATAAAAATCTGAATGAAATTGTAACTAGGTTAAACAAAAAAAGAAACAATAAAAAGAGTTCTTGATTTTTTGCTAATAAAATTTCATTAGTGAGGAGTATTTCAATAAGGCAGGAGGCTATTCCAAAGAAACACTTATTTTACTTTGGCCTTATCACGAGACTGAGAGTGACAGTGAACAGCTAGGACAAGAGATAACAGACTGAATGAATCTCAAAACTATTAATTTAAAACCTGGAATTTCAACCAGGTTAGTTATTTTTCTTCAATTTCTAAAAATAATGAAATATAGCAAAAGAAGATAAATATATTGAATTTGTCATTTCTTTCTTTTTAAGAACATGTCTTGATAAAAATCATATATGTGCATGGAGTACGTATGGTGCTCAGTCTATAATAACTTCAAATGTTCAAACAAAATGGTAATATTTATATGCTCGTTGCTGTATACAATAAAACTTACAAAGGATTATAAACAGCTGGTAAATACTTGAAAAGATCTACATTAATAAAACAAGCAAATATTTAACTTAAGCCCCCTACAGCTTATTCCTTAATTGTTTAAATTACAACATCTGTAGAGGATAATAACATTCGTTTGAATAAAAAAACGCGAATTATGTTAGAAATTTAAAAATTATTTATGTAGGATATTCATTAAAATATGAAACATGAAGAGAAAAAAATCAGTTTGATGGCTTTGATTGTGTTTTAGAATTCAGTTTAATGTTTTGTAAACAAAAGCTTTTAAGTGCAGGGTTTTAGGTTTTGTTTAAGATATTAAACGAAGAAAACTACACCAATTAAGGTTGAATTACTAAATTAACAGTAGATATGTATTAAGCAGTGAAATGTGGTTAAAAAAAACATCATAATACTCTTAAAATATTGATTTAATTTGATAAAGTTGTCCTACCTTTTTCGTCTGTTGAATTCCCCCTCTGGCGGAAATATTTTTTATGCATCAATTCATACTCAAAATTATTCGTTTTTTATAAAATGCGTAAATATTTACAATAAAAACCATTAATGCATACAGAATTTGATTTAAGGTACAAAGGTCATCCTTAATATACTATGATCAATTAATAAGTAATTATATCCACACCAGTAGATTCAACGACCAAATAACACAACTGCCTAATTCTTTCCGGAAAATTCCGCACGAAACATTTCAGTCCTAATTGGCAGCCGGAAGTTTTCTATCACCTTGCAAACTATAAACATTCCTCTGATTCTGAAATCGAATATGCAGCACAAAAACCACCTTGCCAGTCTACCACCGATCTCTTGGCCGGTGGATGATGCTATCTAAATGTAGAGATAATACAATTGAAAACAGAGGATGTCTATTCCTAGCGTGAAGCCAGATATTGGCAGCAAGGTTCTCCCAGGTGATAAAACAGGTTTGCCATGGGAAATATGGAGGATAATTCTGTCCTACCTCTCCGCAGAAGACCTTTGTCGATGTTCATGCACTTGTAAAACCTGGAATGATCTAGTGGTTAGTCTGGACAGTTCAAGGTAAACCATTCTGATTCTTGTGTAAAATGATAATTGAGCATGAAAGACAAATTAATGAAATTGTTCTGTAGCAGCGTTCTGTGGGTATGTATTGTCAAAATCCTTTTGTTGATCCACTTCTCATTTCAGCGAAGACAATCAGACCGGTTGACTACCGGTGCAAGATACATGTAGATCAATTAGTAAAGCACCGGACAAGAGTAGGGGGGGGGGGGGGGTGTCAAATTGCAATGTGCTCCATCATTTCTCCCAGCTCCTTTAAATTGGTATACTGTTGTAACTGTCAGTTTAACTCCTGCATGGGGGAAATGCCCAATATGATCACTGAGGGCAAAGTTATCATTTACGGGGGGTAACTAGATTTACCGAAATACCCAGGATTTACCGAAATGCCCGGTGAAAACACTGAAATACCCTTCAAAAACACCAAAATGCCTCATTTGAACACAGATTTTTAACATCATAGTTTGAATCTAAGTGTTAAAATGTATTTCCCCAATATTCATGTTGATAATGTAAGTATTTTGACATAAATAACGGTTTTTAACATGTGTAGACATTGGGTTAAGAATGATAACTCTTGCATAAATTGCTTTTCACTCGAATAGAGGTGTGAATTTTTATTCCCAGAATTGATTAAGATTAAAGCATAAAATGTTAGATCTTTAATTAGGAGCATCAAATTGTTTTATATTTTTTCAAAATGTATTTAATCTATGTTTAGCGAAAGCATGAAAAGAATTGTGAGAAGATAATTGGTCATAGGGCAATAACCTGTTAACTTATAATGAGATGAAAACACTTATGTCCAGTTGAAATGAATTATTTAAAATAAATTTAATCATTGTTATTTACAAGAAATAAATCAATAAAAAGATTTAGTTACATTGGGTTTTTATCAACACGTTAAAAACTAAATTTAATGAAAGAGTTATTTTTCTTGGAAGAATTGCATTCTAATCAATAACCATGAAAATCGGATGATTTATTCAAAAAATTAACTTTATATACAATAACTATCTATATACAATCCTAAACATCCTAAACTCTTTTTGGCGTAATAATGGGCATTTTGGTGTTTTTGAAGGGTATTTCGGTGTTTTCACCGGGTATTTTGGTAAATCCCGGGTATTTCGGTAATTCTATGTACCGATTTACGGGGGAAGGAATGTGATGGTCGGACTATTTTGAATGCTGGCACCAAATACATGTAGCTTAGTGGATAGAGCACCTGACCAGGGATTCAGGAGATCAAGGTTTAAATTTTGGTCTGGTTCATCATTATTTCTCCCATCCTGTAAATTACCCAGTGAGCCAGTTATGCCTCACATGAAATTTCCATGATATATGAACTAGAATTTAAATGCTATGAAGGCTTCACATGTTGTAATATGAACATTTTCTTGAATTTCATTTGAAATTTTCATGTGAGATTCATGCAATTAAAAATGAATTCATCTATTTTTTTTCACATGAAATTCACATGAAAAATATTTGAGTTTGAAATACAAAAATAATATCATAGAGATCTAACATAAATATCACCTCTTGTAATATCAACATGTAATTTTGTGAGTGAAGTTTCTGTAAGTGCTCTTCACATCGTCAATATATACTGCTTGGAATTCATATGAGACACATCAAATAAATCACCAGTGATTTTCTTAGTTATAGAACTTAAAGAATAAATCTTTCAATTTAGTCTTCTACTCCTAAGATTTATAAGGTTATAGGTGGAAACATTCTTCAAAGCCAATTTTGTTTTTAAAATGCTCAAGAATTCAGCACTTGAAAGACTTAAAAATAAGGAGGATTTTCAGAATATGTTTTAGCAAATTAAAAACTAGAATTCTGAATGGATCCAAACAAGCATATCACATATATTATTAAATTTTATCCAAACTTTTATTACTTTAATCAGATGGAGGGAGCTGTATCTGCAATGCTCAGACTGGAAGCATCCAGTTTGGCCAATAAACACTGATTCAGAGCCTGCCTCATGGAGACTAGCATTCAAAGAGCAATATCTCTCTGTAAGGTTCTGGGGCCGAAACCTACGCGAGCCCGATCCAGCTACTTGTCTCTTTGTCTTAAAACGAAAAAAAGAAAGAAAAGTGATTCGAGTTGGAAGGAGTATGGAGCATACTTCCCTTAAGAGTGCGCTGGCAGTGGCTAATGACTATGACAGAATTGAGATCTACCCAGGTATTTATGATGAGCAGTTTGAAATGTCCTCCAAAATTCCATTTGAGATTATTGGTGTTGGGGAGCTTGGCAGCATTATCTTAGTGGTGTGTGTGGAGCAGATCGCCTTGACAGGCAGAGTCAGTAACCTGGTATTCAGAGCTCCATGGTTCACAAACTTTATTCTGAAGGTAATCAGCTCAGATTAGAAAGTTTTCATTTCTAAAAAAGTATGAAAATAATATGTATACAGATATGTCTTTAAGGAAAATGTTAATCAATTTTTACTTTAATCATGTGGAACAGCTTTACAATGACATTGGTAAAAATTATAATTACAGGTCAGACTTGGGTATTTACAAGTTGATAACTGTATCTTTGAGGATGGAATGGTTTATGTCCAAAATCCTGGTTCATGTCACATAAAATTCTGTACATTTCGCCATGCCACAGTGATACTGCAACATTTGAACTCCAGCATCATAGAAAATTGTGAGTTTTCAAAAACAGACTCTGCAGCTATAACTGTGGAGGGGTTTCCTCGTGAAGACAGGAACTGGACATTTAACTACATGATGGAGAAAATAGCTGCTGTAAGTCACTTAAATAGACCTCCCAAGAAAGGATATGAAATGGCTCCACCGTCCGCATTCTCCACATCCACTGCTGTTACACAGAAATGGCTTCTGGAAAAATCTAGTGATACCAAAACAGAGTATTCTCATGATCCAAATCGTAGACAAAGCTACTGTAGTTCTTCCTTTATGCAGAGCGAGTTTACGGATACCTCCCTTCAAACTAGGAGTGCCAACAAGGTGCACGGGAAATCTAGTGGGAGACAGACCTTTAGCCTGGACCAGCTACAGGGTCGGACTTCCTGTTTCTCCTCCCACACAGGCGAGCTCACAGGGGGGTCCAGGACTTGTGAATTCCTGTCTCAAAGTGACCCTTCATGCTATGGAGGTAAAAACACTCTAACTGTAGCAGGGAGCAGTCATTATGGGAGCTTTACTGCCTCGGAGGTCAGCCATGGCTCCACTGTTGGAGGAGGTAGTATCAGGGTAGACATTGAGGACAATGACAAAACCTCGCTGTGTTCAGGTATGCTGTTGGAAGAAGATAAACTCTCAGTTCCAGATCAAGTGAAAACCAATCAGGAGACTGCTGAAAATGTAAACCAGAGTAGTGAAACAGGTGCAATGGGGGGAGCAGGAAACAGTGGCATTGTGCAAGAACAGGATGGAGATCCTCACCCTCATGACAGAATTGATATCAGGTCAAGGTCACCAAGCAGGGCCTTCAGCAATTCAAGGTCACACAGTCCAGTGTCCACAGCCAGTGGAAGTGACATATTTGATGACAGCAATGACAGTATTGGAAGTTATCACTCTGGATCTCTTGACTCCAGAGGTATTGAGTTTTATAGTGTATTACTATATATCCAGGTTTTTTTCGCGTGTCACAAAATTTTGCAAAAATTGGGAAATTGTGTAGCATTTTTAATTTGCGTCAGTCATTTTTTGAGATTTAAAAGGTTTTTCAAAGAAAATGATACAGAATATAATTTCTGCATATTCAATAATTTGTGATTTAAAAGACGTTGTGATAAAAGCGAAAATTAGATCATTGCAAAAATTACCGGATATATGGTATATATTCTTGTTATTTTAAAAGACAATGATATATCTGTTTCATACATTGCAAATTTACTTTACACAAATAAATAAGATCAGTGAATTTTAAATGCTACATATACAGTATATACAAGTAAATATGGTGCATGTTTTGAGTCTGTTTATTTAACTACATAGGATCCAGCAGTAGCAGTGAGGAGGGAGGACTGATCCTCTCAGACACAGACTCGGACTTCAGCGATGAGGAGGAGTCTGTAATCATGTTGACATGCCCTCAACACCAGCAACCACGCTCGATATCCTCCGCAAGTATCGGGGCAGATGTCATATCCATCTGCAGCCAGAACCAGTCAGAGAACATCCGAATCACCGCAGATGCTGCGGTTAACAAGGTGACGGATGAGGTCAGAGGTTGTCTGATCCACCGCTGTCGGATGAGTCTGTGTAAGGGTGGGGTGATGGTCAGTCTACAGGCACATGCCATCATCTCCCACTGTGATATCAACAGTGTGGGCTATGGAATCAGGTGCATTCAAAATGCAAGGGTAAGTGATTGTTTTGTTGATGAAGATTACATTTTTATTCAAATATATCATGGTACAAATTAATTGAGATTTGGATTGAAATGCTGCTAAATTTATAAAACTTGAATTTCATCCCTGTAGGTTATCATTTTGAAGAATGAGATTCACCATTGTCGAACCTCTGGTGTGTTTATGAGGCTTGCTGCCTCCGGATTGGTTGCAGGTAGGTGACCCTATTTATGTAAATTATGTGAATGCTTCCTTATCAAAATTTAATGAAAGATTTAAACTCAAACCAATTCTCTTAAATATTCATTTTAGGAAATGATATTCACTCCAATTGTGAAGCTGGCATTGATATTCGGAAAAATGCTGACCCTCTTGTCATAGTAAGTTTTCTGTTGCAATAATACAAATGTACATGATATTGTTGATCATAAACCTAAATTATTATACAGTACATAAAAACATTACATATATTTAATCAAGCCTACAGCAACTAATATTAAATTAAAAGAAACTTAAATATTGCTTAATATGTGAAATATTTCCAGAGTAACCGTATTCACCATGGGAAGAGATCTGGTGTTGTTGTCCTGGGGAGTGGGCGTGGTCAGATCCGGAACAATGAGATTTACCAGAACAAGGAGGCTGGGCTCTATATACTGTACAGAGGAAACCCCACCGTCAGGTACCTAAGGAATTTATATAAACTACTGATGCATCTAAAAGCAGGGAATACCCAAATGTTGGGTTAATTACGATAACTTCAAATACCAGTAATTAAGCCACTGATAATAAAAAACATGAGATTACAGAGTCTCCATCAATATACCAGTAGTTGTGCATCTTTAGTGATGGAAGTCATCATAATTCAACATGATACCAGAGTACATAAATATGCATTTCTACATGCACTGATAGATGTGATAAAATCATTAACTGTATCAGAATTGTATATGTAAATGTTACTATTATTTTGCACATTTAGCCATTAGCTTTAGTATTCATAAAAATAAAGATTTCATGGTGTTATAAGTAAATTATACTTAGACAGTAGGCATTTGTTACTGATACACATGCTTTGTTAATTGCAGCAAGAATCAGATTTTCAGTGGGAAGGCTGCGGGCATTGCAGTGAATGAAGGTGGCAAGGGATATGTCTGTGGTTAGTACTTACTGAATACATTGGGACAAACAAAATTTATTGAGACCATGTAGGAATGTCTCCTTATCACTAAAAACTGGTATCATAGTTGTGTCATGTAGCTTGAAAATAGTACAAGTACTATTAAAGTTACTGTAATAGATTTCTTATTTTTAAAGTGCACTTAATTCTGCAATTAAGCTGTTTTCCATAAAATCGCGAATGTCGAATTATAGTATCAAGTTGTTTACATATATATATGTCAAAAAAATAAATGCTAGATTTTAAATTCGCGAGCTGCGCTTCTTGCAATTTACACGAATTTTAATTCCTAGCTTTTAAATAGGAATCTACATATACAGTATACCCATTTATGTGTATAACTTTTTTACACGGTTTTCATATTTTGATAGATAACATAATTCGAGAGAATCAGTGGGGAGGAGTAGATATTCGTCATGGTGGTGACCCAGTGGTCACACAGAACATCATCTGTAACGGAATGTCCGACGGAATCGTGATCGGAGAAAAGGGGCGGGGCAGCATAGAAAACAACATCATCACAGGTTGGACTTAAGTGATATTTCTTTAAAATTTGTAATATGATAATATTGGAACTTAGCTAATATCAATACCATACCAATACAGCAAAATGTAACTTCTTATTCAGGGAATGCTGGGTGTGGAGTGTGGATCACAGCAGCCTCACAGCCACTTATCCATGGCAACCAGATCAACAACAACTTGGACACCGGCATTACATTCGTAAACAAAACGGTACCATACATCTCAAGTTTGATTTTTTAAAAAGTGTCTTGATCATATGTTCCAGCATCTATACTGAAAACGTTACTACTAGAAGTTTGAATCATGTTGTCATTCTGAATGTTTCTAAGGATTATGAAGTATAACAAATGTCTATTCTAAATTTTGTAACTGGATTTGGATGACATTTTATGTTCACAGGATGAGGCCCATGAAGCGGACCCTTTGTCATCCATGGATCGCAGTGACGTACACAGTCAGAAGAGCGCAGAGTTCTGGCAGTTTATTAACGAGGATCAGCCCCATCACAGACGCTCCTGTAGCAAGGCCACAGTGGAGTATAACAGTATATACCACAACAATGGTAATACACCACAAAAATGGTAATACACCACATCAACACCGTAAATAGAGATAAAGTAAAAACCACAACAATGGTAATACACCACATCAACACCGTAAATAGAGATAAAGTAAATACCACAACAATGGTAATACACCACATCAACACCATAACTAGAGATATAGTAAATACCACAACAATGGTAATACACCACATCAACACTGTAAATATATGTAGTAAATACCACAACAATGGTAATACACCACATCAACACTGTAAATACATGTAGTATATGCATGTACCATATTAATGGTAGCTACACTACATCAAGTCTGTAAATACTTGTAGTAAATACCACAACAATGGTAATACACCACATCAACACTGTAAATACATGTAGTATATGCATGTACCATATTAATGGTAGCTACACTACATCAAGTCTGTAAATACTTGTAGTAAATACCATAGTAATGGTAGTATATCTCAACAACTGTTACTAGCAAGTTGATCTGTATAACAGTAAATTACTAGTAAGTTGTCCAGAATTAATTCATAAGGCTTTTGAATACAGATTCTGAGGAATTGGTGAATACTTAAAAGAGAATGATCAATGTACATCTGGTCATTTACCTCTATTGATTTGGAATATATGCATATACATTGTATATCAAAGATATCCCTAATCTGAAATGACTTTTGGCATATGTTTGTAGGCCGAGGAATATTTCTAATGTTTGGTGATGAAGTGGAGGTCAAATGTAATGCTGTCCATGGTAACCGTGGTGATGGCATCCATATTGACCAGGAGTTTCCTGTACTGGTAAAGGACAACAGTGTTACATGTAATGCAGGAAATGGACTGATTACATCCGATGTAGGGGAGGTAATTCTGGGAAAATTTTCAACGGATATTTAAAAATCATTCACAAATCAGTCACGAAATTGTTGAGGTTTGTTATGTTTATGTTATATGTTATATCTCGTTAAGATTTTATAATAATGCTTACTTCGAAATTAATGAATACCTTCTTATTATGAAGATAATTTTAAATTGATAATTGCTTGTGTGTAGGTCATACACACATAATTTCCAACAAAACTGGTAATAAAAAATCCTGTTAACTGCTTTAAAATTGCTAAACTTTTTAATTGATGCCCAGTATACATGTACAAATGTACATATGTCTTCCTTTGATCTTTTTCTTGACAATAACTAATAATATTTTTCTTGGATCTCTAGGTGATTGTGGAGGGTAATGGAATCTTTGACAACAGGGATCATGGGTTGTTTGTAAAGAACCAGGTCACAGTAGAAGAGAATGATATTGTGGGCAATCAGAGAAGTGCCCTGCAGCTAGAGAGGAACCCACAAGTTATGGTAAGTCACCGGAGAAACTCCAAAATTATTGTAAATCACCGACATGAACTTTCACAGATTTAATAGATATTCCAAGTGCTGTTGGAGAAATTACATGTCATTGTTGGTATTAAGATATATATTTTTATTCTCCTCCACTACAAAAGTTTTTAACTGTTGTTGGTGTTGATTTCCAGGTGAGACAGAATCGGCTGCAGTCCCCATCTGAGAGGACCATCACAGTGATCTCTGTCCACGAGGGAGCCATCAGCAGCAACCAAGTCTACAGTGTCAACGCCGACCCAATTCTTAAAACCACTGACTCAAAATGCCAAATGGATGACAACAAAATCATCCATATTGACTCTTTGTCTAAATCAAGGTAAAAACTTGTAAATTTCAACATGTACAATCTACCGGTATTACTTAAATTGAGCCAATTTTCACTGAAACAGTTACTAGTAATTAGGGAGTTTCATAGCTTTACATGCATGAGCACTGTACATGTACTTTTAATGTATGCAGTATTCTTACAGTAATGAAAATGGAGGAAAAGTAAGTAAGGACTTATGGATGTTGAAAGACCCTCCTGCCAGGCCTCATATTGAAGCCCCGCCCACTGTTCCTACCTTGCCTGCCAATCAAGTGACCTCCATAACAAGAGTCACAGTGCCCTCTGTACACAACTGTGACGAAGGGAGCAAACTCTGTATCATACTGTAAACTTGATCATCCATCATACCATGCATTCTCATTAATGTATCACTTGAACTGGGTACTTAGATTTTAAAGATATTTCTTCAATAATGTAAGCAATTCGATCAGGGGTTTGAACATTCACATTTATAAAATGTTAAAGAGCTGTCCGTGCTATCATATTCTGATATTGAGCTAGGATCCATGGTTGTAACTAGATAAATCCTCATATCATGATATTTGTTACATTATTATCATTGTCACTGATTCTTAAGAATTATTACATGTGTGTATATGCGTATATATAATGTTATTAAGAGTTCTACCATTATGAAAACTTAAAAGTAGCAAAAACTATTAATTATTAATAATAATGGGTGTTTTATCAATTTACAAAAAAACTTCATTGATATACAATGTGCCAATTTTAAATATTTTTCTCAAAACCAATTATAAATGAAGCATCAAATTACCCCGGTAATGGTATTTCATAACAGGTATCATTTTGTAATACATGTTCAGTAGCTATGTTTACTACTGAATTGGAACAAGCAGTATGAAGGCATTTAGATCTGAAGGAATCTTCCATTATTAACTTGCCTTTGGTTCATATACTGGACAGCTGCACGGTCATTATCACTTAATATAATTTCAATGATTTCCACTTAGTGATACATTCAATGTCTATTGTTTTTATCAATTTACATATATTTTTTTGTTAAGCATTTACAATAATTCTTCAACTATTTGTCATATCATGGAAAATATGTGTTCATAAATGTCCATTCACTTGTAATTTTCATGCACATTTATTCTGGATGTTGAACAACAAATCAAGATGAGGAATCTCTACATTCATCTTTTATTGTAAGATAGGATTGGTAACAATTCCTTCATTATAAAAGAGTTCTTTTACAAAAATAGATTTTTTTAGTCCTATATTCCATTCGTACGAAAGCCGAATAGGGCCACATAAAAAAAATATTTTTATCTCATAATTACGAGAAAAGATCTCGTTATTACGAGTTAATTATCTCATTATTACGAGTTAGTTATCTCGTTATTACGAGAAAAGATCTCGTAATTACGAGAAAAGATCTCGTTATAACGAGATAATTTTCTCGTTATTACGAGAAAAGATCTCGTTATTACGAGATAATTTTCTCGTTATTACGAGTTAATTTTCTCGTTAGAAAAGATCTCGTTATTACGAGAAAAAGATCTATATAAAATGGTGCGTTTCTGAAAAAGAATTCGACTGGATCACACTTTAAGTCTCTCTTTTTCATTCCAGAAACGTTGATTCAATTTTGATCAATATTGAAATATAACAACGATCATTATTCATTAATTTCTACATATCAAATGATTGGTTTCGACATTTTCTCTGGTATTAATAAAAGGAAAGAACTTTATGTAATTTTTCTATTCAACTTATATACCGGTATATTATAATCCCACTCCGAATTAAATACCAGGTAGTCCTATAGTCGTAAAAACACAGTTTTATTAGTTACAGATAACTTTAATGACTATATAGTTTCAGTCATGGATATGGATACACAGGATTTACCCGAATTTGTGTTTTATATGTTCATACACAACCTACATGTATATTAAAAATAATTGACTTTATATAAACATTTTGGAGTCTGAAAAAAAATAACAAGTATCCTTCTTAATTATTGACATACAGTTCAATGAATTTTTTAATCAATTTGCTTTGCTAATTCTTCTGAAATTTCTTTAAAACTGCTTGGTCCGATTATATATCAAATTATGCGTTTAAAACGATGATCATGCTAAGTAAGTGTATACTAATAGACATTGCAGTAATTCATACACTTTATATAAAAAGAATAGAATAATGAAACGCGCCATTTCAAAAATAAATCTTCTCGTAATTACGAGATAATTAACTCGTAATAACGAGATCTTTTCTCGTAATAACGAGATCTTTTCTCGTAATTACGAGATAATTAACTCGTAATAACGAGATAATTAACTCGTAATAACGAGATCTTTTCTTGTAATTACGAGATCTTTTCTCGTAATAACGAGATAATTAACTCGTAGTAACGATATTTTTTTTCTCGTAATTACGAGATCTTTTCTCGTAATAACGAGATAATTAACTCATAATAACGAGATCTTTTCTCGTAATTACGAGATCTTTTCTCGTAATAACGAGATATTTAACTCGTAATAACGAGATCTTTTCTCGTAATTACGAGATAAAAATATTTTTTTAAGTGGCCCTATTCGTCTTTCGTACATTCGTGATTAAATTGATTAAATTAGAAAGTCACCTGTTTTTCTATGACATTAACTTACCTGTAATTCTGATTGCCCAGAGACAACTATGGCGTCATGTACTGTAAACCAATTTTTATTTGCGAGAAAAGTTTGTGAGGTTTGCGAGAGGGTCATTGTTGTGGATGTTTCTTGCTGCAAATCAGTCTTCAGATGTCTCTTGCATATTATTTTCAAGATAATTACATCTTTATTTGGAAAATTAGTCGCCACGAACCAGGTTATCTTTGGTAAATCACAAAATAAAGTCGTCGTGAATGAAAGTTGGTTTAAAGTAATAATTTATGGTATACCTCATGTTCTCTTACTGATTTTAAGTACATACAATGTAGTAAGGAATAGGGAGGAATTAACCATCAGAAAGCAGCATGGATTCATGTTACATTACATAGATCTGAATAAAAAGGCCATGCAAAAAGAGGCATTTGTCAATCTGTCAGCTATTTACATAATAGTTGTATATTAGAGTAGATATTATAATATATTATAAGTTTTTTATATATATTATTATTTATTTGGCTAAGGGTTACTTTAATGAAAAATTTGCTATTATTTACACTTATCCAAAACAATTTACTGCTAAAATAGTTTTGCAATATAATCCATATATATATATATATGTATACATTTGACAGTGTAGATTTGATTGCTGTTAAAAATGCTTGTATACATATTCCACTTACATGACTTTAGTGTAATATATTTACAGGGATATAACTTAACTTTTGTGGACATCATGTCTCCAATCTGTGATTCTGTTGTGTTTTATTTTTATATATATATTTACAATACACAAAAGTCCCAGTCATTCAGAGCTCTCACAAGCTCTTATTTACCTTCTTTCATGATATGTTATCATTTAACCAAATTTTCTTGGTATATGGCTATGGCTGTAATTTTTTTTTCCCTTTTTGTATTCGTGCCAAACTATTCTAAAGAACAAATTTAAAAGCATTTACAGAATATTATCCTGATTGCCTTCTTTGTACAGACGTTGGTTTCACAGTTGTTCAAAAGTATTAATTTACAAAGAGGTTATTTTATTTCTTTTGAAATGAATTAAACTATTCTTTATTTATGTATACACAAAATACATATCATTGTTACTGTAATGTTCTTTTGTTGATATTTATCATTAATTATCATATAATGTTGTGTTATTCACAGATATTAAATACTAGTATGGATAATAATGATATGAATGACATTGTTATTATGTATATTTTCCCAGAGTTTTGTGCATAACTTTATGCTGTATGACTATTCTTAATATGAATTCAATTACATTTGAGGGAAAGATGAATTTAAAGCTCGAGACTGGTTCTGGGGTATGAATAGGGAAATGGATATAATTGAAAATAATTAAAGAAACAGACTTCTATGATATCATAATCATGCATTCAGTTTGATTTCCACTACTATGAAAGTAACGACAGGACTTTTCCCAAAGATTTATGGTATTTCAATTGTTTATGTCCTACCCAGGGTCTACTTGTAAAAGTATAAAAACGGGGGCTGGGATTCTCAAAACTTAGGAAGATGGCTGTCATAGTCATCATACTGCAATAATGTAGCCCTTCCGATTTTTTTTTTAATCTGACCCCCCCTCCCTAAAAAAAGGGAGGGGGTCAAAGGTTACATATTTGCAGCTAGGACATCATAACTGAACATTTGGCTTTTCTGATCGACCAGAAAAGAAGATTTTATAAACACTAGTGTACATGTATTGTCACAGAGGCTCAACACTATCATAAAACTCTCCATCTACACAATTTTCACAATTCATTAAAAAGCTCTATGGATATCATAATCATGCATTTTTTCTAAAATAAAATATCTAAAAGATTTGAAATCTTAGTAAATTCGTTATAATTGCCTCACACCCAACCTCTTCCGAGACTTGAGCCATAAATTTTACAGTTTTGGTATATGGCTTCGCAAACATAATAACCACGCGAATAAACGCGTAACTGTTGCCAGTAAAAAACCATGCGCGGATCTAGAGGCCCCCCCCCCCAGGAAAGTGCAATTCATTAAATTTACATAGTAAAATTATCGCAAATAGGCATCGGGACCCCCCCCCCCCCCCCCCCCCCCCGATTAGGAATTTCATGATTTAAGGAATTTTATTTTTTTCGTAGGTATGATTTTTTTTTTGTAGTTATACTACGATCCCCCCTTCCGCCTACGGATTAGGAATTTCATGATTTTGGGAATTAGGCTTTTTTTTTTTTGCTTATCAAGATTCCTGATGGTTAGTGTAGCCTCCCCCCCCCCCCCCTCCTTCCGACTATTGATTCGGACCCCCTGGAAAATTTTTCCGGTTTCGCGCATGAAAGTGCACTTATTATATCAAAGCATCACAATGTAGATTCTTTGATACAATTTAAAATTGTAATTGTACGATTTCTAAAATCGATTGTACAATTTCAAAAGGTTTTTATACTGATTGTACAACTTGTATTCGGCATTTTTTTTTTCAAACGAGGGCCAAAAAAACCCGATCGAATACGTTTTTATTAAATTAATATGAAAGTCTTTGTCTATTCGCGTTCCAACTTTCGCGTATATATTACCGGAAAAAAATTCTTCACTTATGAGTTGAATGGTAGTTCGTAAATAAATATTTATTGTAAAATTATGTTATTTTAAATTTTTCCTCTCATAAATTAAAAAATCCATTTTATATATTCACACGTACGGTTAAATATTAGTATTAGTGATTTTTACTTAAAATGTACATATTATATCACATGGGAGGTAAAACAACAATATTGAAACTTACCGGGAGCGTTCATGGACGGAGAATGACTCTCTACTGTGAAATAATAATCTTATAGACAGCAAACTCGCCATTCTTTGCCAGATTCTGTTGTTTGTGGACGTTCTATGTCTGATGTATGTGTGTGTTACTCATTGCCAGGACCAGACTGTGGTCAAATTTTCCGCATCCGATGTACTGGGTCAACGAGAAGTGACAGGTACACTGGAGTACCCACTGTGCGTGACCCGACCAGTGTCTGTCGCGGGGGTGGGGGTCACTCTGTGTTGCTGACAGCTAGGTCAGCTTATATTTTAAGAACTCTGTAAGCATGTCGAATAGTATAATATACTGCGTTGTGCAGGGAGATGAGCAAAATTAGATTTAACCTAATTGCAGTTATTTTAATGCAGCTAATTAATGTACCTGTTATTGTACATTCATATATCAAATGGATACAGGTTTACGATTTAAGAAAAGTTCTCATAAATAGGATATGATTACAAAAATGTATAAAGTTTCCTCATTTATAATAGATTAAAACATCTCTTTAAAAGCTGTCAAGCTCCAAATGAAATATCTCGTACGTACTTCATAACAAATATACGTACGGTTGATATACACGTACTGTTGTAAATTCTACTAATCAAAGTACTATATCAGTGCTATAATAATATGTATTTTTTTTAATTCATTAATTTCGATGGGAGCTAAATAGAGCGTCTATGAGAACCATGATACGTCGATTGTGCGATAATTTTACATCTTAGCATAATATACTATGGGAATCGCACTTGAAAAAGTAGTAAATTAATTGTGTGGTGTAGATGTTTTTACGAAATTAGATAATTTTCGTTAATAAATCAAATTTCTTGAGTTCTCGATTCTATGTAGCTAGCGTTAAGGTGGCTCGACACACCAATGCATTATTTGATAGATCGATGAAGAATTCTCTTTCAAAAATGATTATTCAAAAATGACACCTATATCGGCCTCTGATTATTTTATATGAATTTTTTTGTATTTTTTTATAGAAACCGGAAACATCGTTTTAGCTGCGAACAAGATATATTAGAGCTAAAAATTTGTTATCAATTAATGCACAATACAATTATCTATAAATACATATAAAAAACGGCCAGATAAACTAATAATAATTATGAAAATGAAAAAAAAGGATTGTAGATATTTTTTAAATCTATGGATAAAAACTGCAGATAAACTGTTACTCGCATTTAACAATTGCTGTACAATTATATTTCAACAAGAAATTGAAACCAAATAGTGAAATTAAAGTATAAATGGAAAATTTTAAAATCGAACCGATCCCGATTGTAATTAAACTGATCCCGAACGAAATCACATAAAGTTAGAATGATTCAGAATTTTGCAAAAATTTCAGGTTGTTTAGCTGTAAAATGGTTTCGTCATTTACTAACATTATAATTTATATCAATTACTTAGAACAAAACTGCAATTTGTTTGTATAATTTCAATTTTAAAATAATTCTGATCGGGATCAGTTTTTATTCAATCGGGATCGGTTCAAATTTGATAAATAGCAATTTTTCCAAAATTTCGCATTTTCATTTCAATTACTTTGTAAAATATCATTGTTTAGTAAAGAGTTTATGTGACTATATGTTATTTTTAAAATTTTATCCATAGATTAAAAAGATATTAAAGAATGACAATTTTGATTTTCAGAAATATTTTTTTAATTAAAAAATTAAACACTTGACCAAACGATCTTTGGCATGAATTTATTTATAATTATATTACACATTAATTGACAACAAGTTTTAAGCTTTAATATATTCTGTTTGTCTGCAAAACAGTTTTTCCTATTTCACTGAAAAAATACAAAAAAATTCGTATAAAATAACTGAAAGCCGATATTGATCTCTATTTTGTGGAATCATGTTTCAAAAAAGATTCTCTATCGATCCATAAAATAAAATTTTGGTGTGTCGAGGAACCTTAACATAACAAAACAGCGCCAATACACGCGCGGATATATAATTTATTCAAAAGATTTTCTAAATAATTGTATTATTGAAATTAAAAGTGTCTTAAATTTGATATCACATGGTTAACATATTTATTGATATTTGGAGTTTATAATATTTAGATATAATATGGTCTGATATTATATGTATAACAAAAAAGCATAAATATAAATGCGATATGATTTAATAATTTTGTATACAATAAATAAAATTCGTGTAACATTTTTATAACATTATGTCAACTTTTGTTTCAAATTTAAATTAAAGATGACTCGACGGGGTCGCAATATTCAAATTCCAATATATGAATCATACGGAACAAAATAAGAATAGTCCAATTTTTATACCGTTCGGATTCTCTCGTATGATTTGCCCTAACTCGACGATAAAGTACAAAACCCGGAAACCAATGGTACAAGGTGCGAAAGTGGACTCGTCCAGGTAGACCAAACATTCAAAATGGCGTCTGGTAAAGGCGCAGGTAAACAATATCGAGAGAAGGGTGAGGGTTATATGTACTGGTTTGCCTTCCTTTGTTCAATTTGTTCACTAGTTTTAGTCTTCGTTGCTTTCGCCTCCCCCTTTTGGTACAAATCATGGAGCCGAGTCCACAGTCCCCTGGCCAATGTCGGGATGTGGCACATTTGTCTGTCGGGATGGGTGAAGCCCCGGGACCCCATGATGAGATCATACGTAGGCTGCTGGTGGATACATTCCACGTTCTTTGAAGAAGTTTGGGACGACATCATGCCAGGTAAGGTTGCATGTTCATTATTTATAACGGGCATGCACCTGCTGATTGGTGTGAATCACAGGTCCTTTTGTGCATGCTGTTTGTGTTCCAACTTGAGCAAGTAAAATTACCATTTGATTCATTTATCAATAAGTGACCTTAAAAAAACTCATGTATATATACATGTGATGTAATATACTCAATATCCATGTACTTCAGTAGAGTTGTACAACTGTTGAATTTTGTAATGGAGATAATTTAATTTAGATTTTTCTTTTATTGTAGCCTGGTTCCGAGTTGTACAGACCGTGGTGGTCTTGACCCTGATAATAAACATTGTTGCTGTGGGCATGCTGTCATTCTATCTGGTGGACAGACTCAGGATCAAATACTACAACCCAAACCGATACAGGGCCTTCATGATTAACTCGGTCCTCATGTTCGTGTCAGGTAAGCTGGTACACACATCTACAGTTAGACTTTGATGTACTGCAATGAATCTCATTACATTTACTGTACAATGTATACTATTAATGAAATTTATATAAAAGGCAAGTTCCAAGATACTCAGCATTGTCTAAGAAACACAATGAATTTTATCATCATATCTCTCTCCCTCTCTCTGTGTAGGTGTTTTTGTGCTGATTGTGGCTCTGATGTTCCCGATGTATGCCAAAGATCCGACCTGGATGCCCCGCCCCTGGCTCAACTACCTGTCCTGGTCCTATGGATTCTTTGTCCTGTCCGGATTCTTTGCTGTATTCTCTGGAATCTCACTGTTTTTGAAATCAACAGAGATCCATCACAAGCCAGACAAAGCAACCATGGAAATAGAGAAGAAACTCGAGCTTCCCCACCTTCCAACAGGAATGGCACCACCCATGAGACCCCCTCATTATGAACCTAGCGAGCAAGGTGGTAGGAGTGTGGGGGGTTACAGCGTGGGACAAGCCAGCTTAGGGCAGGCAAGCATGGGAAAAGCCAGCATGGGACAGGCAAGCATGGGCGCGGTCAGTCAAGGGGGTCAGAGCAAGCACTCTGAATCCTTTGTATAGTATAGACCTTGGAGAGCTTCAAAAATGTCATTAGTCAGAACATTCCAGTTCCTTACACAGATCATTTGATGTAATAAACCAAAGGAACATCTTATGCATCGGTATTTGCACGATATGAAACATTCTAACATTATTCCAACACTTGACTATTTTTATTCCTTATTTGGAAATTTCAACAAATTCTGTGTCATTATTTTTGCTATGCAATGTAAACATGACCGGTAGAATAATATTTGGGTTAAGGATCCAAATTCTTCCTTTTTGGAGATATAATTATTGTAGTGATAATTAATCTTGTATATTGTTAAAGATATCTACAATATCTTGTGCCATGTCATCCAGAGGTTGTACAAAGGATGCTAAGTTCTTATAGACTCTCAGCATTGTGTATACTCTCTACTCATGTGTATATAGTGGGCAGTGAACATAACTCATATCAGTGCATTTTTTTATTCATTTAAATTATCATTTATATTCATAATTCATTAGAAAATTTTCATCTTTGTATATAAATCAGATCAATTTGTAGAATATATTAATCACATAATTTTTATATTATTGTACATGCATTCGTAATATATTTTATACATGAAACTGTAATTTGAAATAAACATCTAAATATATAAACCTAGTGTTATTTTTACCTAGTATTTAATCAGACAAGACAAAAAAAATTGAATAGGAATTACCATATGGTTGACCTGATAATTAATTATACAATTATGTATTGATTGGAAATTAGAACAGCTCTCTGTCTTTACACCAGTAGGAATTCAAATAATTGTACCGAACCTAACACAAAGCCAACCAAAAACAATTAAACCCCGGGTTTTCTTTCTTTGTCATTTCAGGGTCTGCAATGGCTGCATGACCCAAGCAGACCCATCTAGAGCAGACATAGAAAGCAGACCCCAATTCAGAAGCAACCAGTAAATGGCTACTGAAAAATGACCAAATTTCTCTACATATGTACCGATATTTGGAATATACAAGGGGTGATAAGTAAAAAGAGGGTCTGCTTCACACTTCAGTGCATGAAGCGAACCCCAAGTGCTGACCCAGATTAAACCCAGAGCAGACACAAATAAAAAAAAAAAAAGATCCAAAGCAGACCCAGGGTCAGCTTTGGGTCTGCTTTGGTGTTAGGTTGTGTCTAGTCTGCACTGTACAGCTGACCACTTTCCCTGTTTTGCACAACCAATGAACTTTTCCACGCTGTATGTAGATGTATTAGGTAACTATATCTTTCTTCTAAAGAACAGAGAATGGTCATAAAGACCAATTACATACATCTTGGTAATTGCTCAAAAACATCATACATAGATGAAGAGGTGACATATTGTATATTTTCATTTGTCTTTGTATTCCAAGTAACTGACATTGACTTTTAATCTTGCTAATAAAGGCACTTTCAAAATCATATGTTCAAGATTCTTGTATAAACATGTACATTGTACTTGTAAAAATACTTGTATATTGCATAGTATGCATCACAGAAAATTATTTATTACAATATCTATTTCTACACATTGTTGCTTTACAAGCAAATACATCAATTTTCACTAGTCTAAGAATTGCTTGTATGTGGAGGAGACATCAAACATTTTACAGATGCTTTAATTATCATCAATGGCATACATATATATATATATACAGTACATCTTTACAGTTTAACTGTAAACAGATCTGAAATACTTTTCTTAATTGATAAACTCAACAAGCAGTAAAAAATACATTTGCAAGACATATACATGCTACGATACCTGGTAAAAAAATGCACGATACAATAGAATTAGAGAAGTGTATAGAACCATTGTAAATCATACAAAAATAACCTCTCAATACATGGAATAAAAACCTGATTTTATGAAATGGTTACCATGATGATAACATCCTTGACCTTGCACAATGGTTAGGTCTCGAGTATATGTCTACATGTATGATATATATTTCTTTGGTATTAAAAAATACAAACAAGTAATACTCTGATTGGCATACACACACATATATACATCTAGTACACAATCTCTTAATCATTTATTTAAACATTTCTTCAACAATTGTGAACTTGGAAAGCAAACTTATTGCTTAATTTGTAAACTTTACCAACCCTTTATATAAGAACCATTGATCTATAAACTTGGAATTGCACTTCTAAGACATACTGTGGTTTCATTAATATTTAAGGGTATCAATTTTTGTGGAAAAAGTGAAAATCACAGTTTCAAGGATACGGAAATTCGTAGCCAATGACCCTATCAATACAAAATGTTAATAGAAATTGCACTTCAATGAACACTAAATTTCGTGGATCAACTTATTAATGAAATCCACGAAAATTGGTATTCAACAAATCTTGATGAAACCACAGTATACACAACAAGTGTATGGTTTGATATTCTCAGGCACGTAGCATCAGGGGGGGCCTGGCCCCCCCCCCCCCCCCCACTTTTTCTCGCAGCAACAAATTTTTTAAAATTTACATATAAAAAAATGAATTATAATGGAGTTGGCCCCCCCACTTTTTTGGAAGTTAGTAAAAAATTGATATGAAAATAAGGAAATGAGTAGTCAAATTTGAAGTTACTCCCCCCCCCCCCCCGGATTAGGAATTTCATGATTTGGAGGGGGAAAAAAATTTTGGTAGGGAATAGGGCATAGTTGAGTCTCCCCCCCCCCCCCCCCCCCTGGAATAGGATTTTGAAGATTTTTGGAAACTTTAAATTTCCCCCTATTTTTTTTTTTTGCTTGTCACGATTTTTTGGATGGGTCTGGCCCCCCCACTTTCAAAAATGATGCTACGTGCCTGATTCTTACAGCATTAACCTAATTTCTTTTAGAGGAGATGGCTTGACTTCATTGTATAGAGGGGTCTGTAATTCTTGTACAATTCATTTCTCTTATTAAATCCTCTGTCAGTTCAATCTGCCTCTGGGAGAAGGAGGGAGGGACAGCATGGTGTGAGGTCAGAGATAACTGGGCAGCCACGAGGCCTTGTTTGATGCCAAGGTCAAGATCCTGACCTCTGGTGAACCCAGATATAACAGCTGATGCCAAACTGTAATAAGAAAGCACAAGTAGGTTATTATTAATCCACAAAGATACATATTGATCTATACCCCTGAAATGCTTCCCCACAAGCCTAGGTTTAAAGAAATGTAATGAATGTCAAGATTCTTTAGGAGAGGAGGAATTGTGCATACATTTATTTTTTTTTTACACAAACACAGTATGGTGGGGAGCAAAATGAAGCAAAAACACTTGACTTGCAAAGATGCTGATATGTAACACAAGAAGAATGTACAGGTTTCTTCAAAAAATGTTCATGTATTATTATTATTTATCCTTATTTTTTTCTCAATTGCTGGCTAAAATTAAAACTTCGCTGAATATTTTTGAAAATCATTGCATATTATGGGAACAGCAATTCATATGTCAGTTTTATTTTGCCTTAAACTATCAATTAAAACATCAAAATCACACCTTAAAAAGAAAACCAATTTAAACAAAGTTTTCTTGAAAATAGTTATGGTACTTTTGAATTATTGAACAAGCTGATGTTGATTTTTACACTCACCAGTCACCTGCTCCAGACACACTGATGATCTTGGCCGGCTCCTTACTCTTTGGTACCGGATACAGGTCCACAGTCAGATAACTCCCATCCTAAACAAGCCCAAACAACTCAAAATCCACGGCTTATCCTTATACCTTACAGTAACCGTCATTACAGTTCTTGTTGTATTTATTGTTAATGCAAATTGAATACAAATGTATATAACAATCCTTTCATGTCGAGGAATAAAATTGATACATGAAAGTGTTTACACTAAATTACAGTGGTAAATGAATAAAATTTAGATGCTTGTTCACGGAATATCACCTTGATTGGGATGCCCCTGTTGGGGGTGCCAGCCAGGTGTCTCTGACAGAGGGCGAGGCCGTGCTTCCCCAGAGTGACCAGCACGGTTGGTATGTGTAGGGTCACCACTTTACACATCAGTATACACTCCATCAACAGACTGTTCAAAGGGAGGTCATCAAAGCTTCCTGATCGCGATAAAAGATTTGTATCATTACTGGTACATGTATAATGATTTATACAATCACAGAGCAGCAAAGACTTTGTCTCGCACTCTAGTATGCTACAGATGCATGACTAGATACTTCTCAATTGGTGCAAAAAAGGAACAATTGCTTTTCTCTTTATATTACTGATTGTATTGTCATTTAAGTGAGTAGGTGTTGTCTTTCTTATTGATGGGTCATTGTACCTTAAGCATACCTGTTGCAATATCAAAAAAGTATTTCATAATGTTGGCTATAGTACTAGAAGAACATTCAATACATGTACAACAACATGGATTATTAAAGGTGACATACAGTGTAGAGCAAGCAAAAAGTAAAATAGAGTTACAAAACAATAATGTCCGATTTCTATATAAAAGCATCTGGAATGTTGAATATTATATCAAACGCACCATGATGCTCAGAATCCAGATTTCCAGTCAAAAACTTGTACATGCTTCTGAGCTCATTGAGGTTTGGTGTTGTTATAGTAACAAATTTCCCCACGTTGACTTGGAAGGGTTTATTTGCCTTGTACATGTCCGTTGGCTCAAAGAAAACTGAAAAAGATGTGTGCCAAGGATTTTGTTCGATTTAACATTTTTTGAAGCAAGCATGCCTGTATAGGCTCAAAGAAAACTGAAAAGATACGTCTATACCGCATACCTACATTGACATGTATACACAATGTATGTCAACATGATGTACATTAATTTTTTATGTCAGAATTTGTTTTCAATTTTAAAACAAGCTTTCAAGCAAAAGATTTTCTTTGGAACCTAAGACTCCTTGATACACACTCAACAAAGAAAATTGGAAGGAAAATTATTCATTCTTGAAAGGTCACATTGACGTGACTTAATATGGCTTTACCAGCTGTAGCAGATTAAGAACATCTAAATAAATTCAAATTGGAATACAAACAATCAATATTCTCACTAAATTCATATCAAGGTTATATTTTTGCAAATGGAATAAACAAACTTGCACAAAAGAATACCTAATAAAAATATTTTATGAAAACAATATTAGACATAAAGAACATATAAAGACTGATATAGAATGTAAGGGATAAGTAGGGCACAAACACATTATACAGTACTATTCAAAGACCTTACTTCAAGATCGCTTACCTGGTACTTTTTTAGATTGTGCTATCTGAAGAGCACTGCGCATTGCATCTGGGGTAATATTGCCATCAATACACAGCATTTTGGCCCCTTCTATGACAGACTGGAATTTTTCAATCTGCAAACAATATTAATCTTGCATTCAACTGAATGCCTCAAACGGTAAGACATAAATGCATTACTTAAGTTACAGGTTCTACATATTTTAAGCTAATTTGCCATACCTACATTACACTTACATATTCAGGTGTAATTTGACTGTGAATATCCATGTCTCCGATACCAAACAGGAGTTGTCCCCCTTTCTGCAATACAGCACAGTAGGTAGCAGTTCTGTGTCCCTCCATTTCCAGCACACCTCCCAGATTCTGTGAGAGGGTACATAATATAAACATTGAAGCTAGCTACTGCAGCACTAACATGTAAAATGTGTACTGTAGATTCCTTATTTTATGCAAGTACTTAATTCCCAAATTCAACCATTTTGCTTCAAATCGTGGGTATAAATCACAAACACCGAAATTTTATTATAGGTTTATTTAGTTTATGTCTGTCAGAAAACAGCGAGAATTAAAAAATCGGGAAATGTGCTTCTTACGATTTATTTTTGTTGTCATGTATTTACTAGTTACCATGTGATGACAATAAGCTTTGAATCCTGCTCTGTGTGAATCTTTTCCAATGGCAGAAATAAAGAAAGCATTGACTCCAAGGTGGGAGAGTCCATCCGCCAGGTTCCTGCCCACCCCTCCGAAGGACTGGGCCACTCCACCAGGGTAGGTCGCTCCGTTACTCTGGAAAAATAAACATCAGATGAATTTCAAACTGTCCTCCGGAACTTTTGTCAAGTTGATAAAAGAATGTTTAACTGTTTCTGTTTTATCTTTTTATTTTTAATTTGATCTGAGACATAATCATTAAAATTTGATTAAAAAAAACAAACAAACAATTGTGACCCCACAGATACCTGCATCATGCTGTATTAAATTACCTGGAAATTATCCGAGTTGACTCTAGCATAAAAATCTACAATGGATCCACCTATCACTACCTGTGGAAGAAAATATCAGATGATTTTACTGCATACTGTTTTCACTTTGCAAAAGTAAACTACTTCCCAGTCACATGTATAATATTATTTTCAATCTACACAGTGTAGTTTGACAGAGACTATCTCACCACATCCGCTTTTTCTTTGTGACTGTGTTTTGTGACTGTGGCAGCATGGGATTGGCTTTTCTTGGATTTGATGAGTTTGGACAATTTGTAGGCTATCTGACTCCCCACCATAGCATTGTTTTTAATAAGGCTGATATCTTTCAAAGTTTAGGATGCAAATGATTCACAAATAACATTACACATGTGAATAATCAGAATCAATATTGAACTCATCTGAAGGATACTGGCTTGAAGGGATGCTCCTCCTGTGATTGCATTAACTCTGTCTAAAATAAATGGAGTCACGTCCTTCCCAGAAATATTCTGTTCCCTGTAAAATAACAAAAATCACAATTGGTGATTAAAGCAGATATTATGATTTATATTTGACCATGTGATCACAATTTCTACACCAAACTTACTTGGCCTGTAAGAGAGCTGATTCTATAGCTTGCTGAATTGTCTCCCCTGCAGATGCTCCCTCAGATTCAGGAATGGGTACCCCAATCAGAATACCTGACTGTAGGTTCATGGCTCTATGAGCCTCTGTAAAACAAGTAAAAAGTAGAATCCATTAATACTTTGAGTTCCAATTGTTACAAAGAGCAGTGGGACTAAATGTGTTTCTGGAGTTTAGTTTTTTGGCATTTGCCTGGATAGGTTTGGTATTTCATTTGTAATTTATTTAGAGACCTTGGGGTCAATCTGAATTTGAATCATCCTACCTATAAAGTGAGCAGCCTGGGTAGGATTTGTCACATTATATGGGACTTTGAAACCACTATGTGGTGTAAAGAATGCTGGGAATTCCTGGGATGTCCCATAAGTTGCCACGGCAACACCCTCAGTTTCCTGCATAAAAAAAAATAGGTTCATTATATCTAAATAAAGATACATGTATTTAAATAAATGTGCAAGCAAGCTTGGATACAAATATAGATGGGCTATCTCAGTGTAACATTAAAATACCAGATCTTTCAGCGTTTTTCTGATGATTTTTAACAATTATTGTAGAAAAAAAATAAAATAACTTAATATATTGTGTGCATATATTGAGAGTATGTGTGATTGTATCAAAGGTTACCAGATATTCCAGTGTTTTCCGGATGTCCAGGATGGACTTCACTCCGGATGAGATCACAGTGACCGGAGTTCTACCGAGTTCTGTCAAGTCAGCACTCACATCCATGGCTATATAACAGTTTAATGTTGTACATCTATTACAAACATACTGTTAACTATAACAAACACACAACACTTGCATCCATAGCTATAAAGGACAAAGATTTTTTCTGTTTGGCCCAAACCTTGTTACTTTACAAAGAATTGACAGTTCTATATCCTGTTTGAAACTTGATAACTGCATGACATTCAGATTTTGACCATTTGAAATAGCTTTCTTAAGGTACTTCACTACACCGAGACTTATACTTCTTAAGACACTACATCACAAGATGGCGGTTTAAATGTTTTGTTAAATTGTTTGTATCAATCTATTCAGATATATATCGTCATAGATCAGTGGTTAAAGTATCAGGCTTGTGAACCGCAGGTCATGAGTTCGAATCCACCTGGGGCTTTTGTTTATGTTTACTGAATGAAATGTTTGAAAATACCATTTTTTATTTAAAATTGCACATTTTTTCGCCTATTTGATATAAATACTTCTTATCCATCATGCTTTCTATCATAATCAAGTAATTTTCTGCTGATTTGAGAAACTATTTCAAGGTGTAGTGAGGCACCTTAAGCATATCATTTGTTAAAATGGAAAAATAATTTAGCTCAAATCAAGACATTGAACCACTCCAGAATCTAGAGATCCCAAACTTACTAAAACAAGTGTTATGTGTTGCTTACAACAAATCTGTTTTGGAGCATTTGCATTTTGAATTTTATTAAAAATAAATACTGGTAGAGTTTTTTGCAATTAAGATAAATGAGTGAAAACACACTCTTATGGTAAAACTTCCATAATGAATTAAGGTAGAACAGAGCAAGATTCAAGAAATGCGAGCCAAGGATAGGATTGTCATCAAATACACTGGTAAATGTGCAAATGTACTGCACACAGTGCACAGCAATCACTGTGAAGGCATATCTTTTGATTATACATGCAGCACATCAAAATAGAAAATATGCTTAGTGTTTTCCCTCAAAGGTGAGGGAAACTAAAAGGAAAGAATGCGCCTGGATTGCAGCTCTGAACTTTGACATCCCACTGTAGATAATTGGATATTAGGATTATTATGCTAATAAAGGTAAACGAACCTAAAACTCCCTGTACTAAACATGTGTTAAAATTATACATGTATATCTACATCCTTTGAGTAAGTACTCTCATAATTTCCATAAGAAAACTGTTTGATTTTTAGGGTAATTTAATTCCTAATATAGTAGAAACTCTTTTCATCTATACAGCTTACGTACTGATCAACTTTTAAAATATTTCAAATGGAAAATAGTGCATATCAGAGAGGAAAAGATTAAAGTGTGATTTCAGTGCACATGTACTCACACACACATGCACACCATTCCTTATTAAAGAGTGCCTTTGTACTAACAAACACCAGTCCATGTACTGTACATAAATAGGTAAGCTACAAAATACAGGTGAGATACATCCTGTTATCCGTAAACAAATCAGCAATCATTACAAACACCGGAACAGTCAAGCTAAATTAACCAATCAAACCCAGTCTCACCTTATTCTGGATGTGCTGGGTTTCAAACTACCTGTTTTGCGCAAAAATCAGCATAAAAATTAAATATTCAAGTAATGATGGTGTCATGAGGTTCGGTAAATTGTGTGAAAACTACTCACTTTCCTGTACCCCGTAGTGAACCCCTCCAATGCCACCGGTCACAAAGATCTGGATCCCCACCAGGTTTGCCACCACCATGGTACCACTTACAGTGGTGCCACCATTCAGTTTCTGTTTTAAAAAAAAGATGAAATCTTCCAATTTTTTTTTTAATTGAGTAAATCTTGATCTGTAATCATACTACAACAAAATAATGCCTTACATGTATATACCTTTGACACATTTCAAACATTTCTGAGATTATTGATCAAATAAATCTGAATTCAATATTAATCACAAAGTATGCTAAACAACATTAATACGTTTATTTTGATAAACTTATTTATCAATGAAATTAATGAGCAGGATTTAGTATCTATTGAGCTACTGATATGACATGCAGAGTTTGGTTTTAGACGGACTGTCTCTTAATTAGGCTATATTAACAGTAATGTCTGTCTCTCTTACAAGACTAACCAATGGTTTCTGAAATTGATATGGCATTTACATGTTTACCATTCTACAAATGTGTACCAAAGATATAATAAAACAAGGCACCTGGGACAAATGATTTTGTTTCATTACATTAACTGTAATTTCATTACATCAGATAACTTTTTAATACAGTTTTAAGATTAGGGTAATGAAAGTGACTTCACTGCAGGTTTGAATTTGATATTACCATGTTTGCTATAACCTTGTTTTTGAGCATAATACACATGTAACATTCACCAAGCTGAGGACCCCTGGGAAATCCCTCCGTGAGGTCTTTATGACTGATGTGGCAGGATCCGCTAGGTATTCCATCTCCGTGTTTGTCAACCCTGTGGATCAAATGTATACTGGTTTATAGAGTAGCGTCTAGTGTTATCATCTCAAACATTCATCATTTGGTGTGGAAAAAGTGATGTATACTTTACTGAAAGAGACATGCACTTTACTTTTCATCAACAGTCAGCAACATCTGATACAAATCTAATACACATCAAGAACAGTTAATACTTAATGTAAAATGAGATAATCAATCAAAAAAACTCTTTTAACCGTAAATGACCAATCTGCTACCGGTAATGAGGTCACAGTCAGATCAACACAGTCTGATCAGATTAACTAGTGGGAAGCAATACAAGACTTAATATCAATATTCCTGGTGTCTATGATGACGACAAAATCAATTTGATGTAACTGTATGTTGATGATTGTTTTCCTGGAATGTTCGGAACATGTCTTACAGATATTAAATAGTTGAACTTTGGTATTTTGAACATAAATATATTGTACAGTCAAATCTCGTTATATCCAAGTATTCGAGATATCAAGGGTTTATTATAAGTTATAAGTGGTTGGGACTTGCAAATCACTTCGACATATCCATTGTATTCGAGATATCGGTGTTCGAGATACCAAAGTTCAACTGTATATCATGGACATGTCAAATTGATCTGGAATCTAAACCACTTTTCCTTCAAGAATGTTTACCTCCATAATTGGAATCATCAGATGTCTTGAGGTTTGTATTTGGTCCTAAGGAATTTGAGACAACAATTTTATTTTTACTGTAATATCCCTTTAGACTTATACTTGCCCACTTTGACCTTGCCCTTCAGAATCCCTATGGTGGCAGGGACTACTCCATTATCCCTGATTATCTTCTCCACAGATAGGGCTGTCCTGAAATCAATTGTACAATTAAAGTTTTTATTGATATACAATTACCCCTGAAAAATGGAAAATAACAGTCAGCTAGTTGAGAGTCTGTGGTTTGGGTGCACGATTTTCTTCATCTTGATCCATTTATATGAACTTGTACTCATGTTTAAATTGTTTGATTTTTTAGTACATGCATCAAAGTTACATCACTGAGTTCCAGATCAATCAGACATATTTATGTCATTTATGGTTGGCTTTTTTAAACCTAATGTAGCTCACTCTAGATTATTTGGATGTGGCATGCCATGGGTGACAATAGTTGATTCCAAGGCAACGACGGGTTTCCCATGATGCAATGTGTTTTGTACCTCATCTGATATTTCAATGACACCTGTGAATTCAGGAAAAGCGTTTTATTTTTAAGGTTGATAAAAATATGATTTCCAAAAAAGACAAATGGTAATGGATCTGGCAATTCTACAGCTGGCCTAAACTATTGAATTATTTTGAAAGAATGTATAAAAGGCAGAATTTTAACTTAGATTAACATAAACAATTAAATATAAACAAATCTGTAAGATTTATCATGTGATTCAAACTCATATGCATGCCATGAGAGGGTTAATGCATTTAAACACACTGAACAAGAAAAGATTGATAGGGTTAAAACAGAACACTTATTTGTCAAAATCAAAGTACTCACTTGAGGAAAATGCTCTATTTTTTACCACTCTTGATCTTGGACAAATGTTTCTCAACAGTCTGAGCATGTTTCCATTCATACAATTTTCATCAAGTCATTTGAGGTTTTCACCATTACTGTTCAAATGAAAAAGAAAAATTGTTGTCTGGCTTTCTGCCTGCAAAAAGGATATTCAACTCATACATTTACCAATACCAATTACACCCCTGTCATGTGTCTTCTGTACTTTATTCATTATTTTTTTAAAATTAGATTTTTAAATGGTTGAGTCCAAATGACTGTTTCATAAAATTACATTTAAAATGATGTGCCTCAATACTTATATATTGACCAGGCACTTTAATTTTTTTTAGAACATTTTTTAAAAAAGTGTTAATTCACTGCTTCATACCAGATGAAATTTCAAAATAATGGCCCTATGAATAATCTAAATATTGAAAAGAGTCAAATCAGTACTGGATATAAATCTATAGACATTTTCAAGCATGTTGCAGTATCAAGGGGAAAATAGTGATGGGCCAGCTTGGGCCCTCTGAATCTTTAGTCAGCTGCTCTACCCACCGAGTTATCAGGGGGAGGGATGTAACTGTCAGACCAGTTCAAATACCAACTTCAGGGTTGTACTTTTTTGGTTGAGTGGAGAGCTTTAAGAGTAATCTTAATATGCTAATTATATTAATGTCTACTTTTCAAGTAGCAAGTAGACAATGGAGATATCCTGGACCAATTCTGGAGATAGGAAAAGAATACACCCCAGAGTTAACTTAGTGTGGAGAGCATCTGACTATTCATATAGATATTTAAGGGAGCCGAGGTTTGAATCCCTGTCTGATCTGTCATTATTTCTCCCATCCCGTTACATTTTTTTAGATTGTATTTTATTTTTTATGAACGCAACGTAAAATATACAATTTAATGTATGATGACAGTGTAGAAGGCAAATCTTATCACATAATTAACAAGGACGTTTCGTTCCACAGCCAGGTGCGAAACGTCATGGAGTGAAATATCCTATAGCCCACTCAAGTCAGTAAGAGTAAACAGAGATCAGCTGGGCGTGAAAAGTGCAAAAAGAACAGAAAATCGAACAAGTTATATTTATGCTATTTTCCCACAATCGATAAAGCATTAAATATTTAACCATATAACCCTAACATAAAATCAATAAACGCAATACACTGCAGACTACCGTTCAGATTTTCTCAGGAGTGAGGATTAACCGGAACCTGTACAGAGAAGCTTAAATGAGTGTAACCACAAACTTCCCGAATTAAAAAACAAAACTAAAGAACCACCAAAAGGGGGAGGGGTTGCAAAATTTCATGATGATTGACAAATGAAATTTAAAGCATATCAGTGCATGTCAGTGCTTAAATGCATTTTACGGCTATAATTTAAGTGCTAAAGAAGATGGGGAATAAGACAGCGCAAATGCCCATTTGGTTAAGTCGTAATTAAAATACAATTTCAAAATTCATTCTTTTTTTTTTTCAATTTAGTACATGCGTATTTGATATGTTTTATTAAAAGTTTACAAAAGAAAATTTTTGAACAATATTCAGTTTTGAATATCTTAACAAAAGCAAAATATAATAAGACATAAATAAATGTCTCTGACAAAAGTTAAGAAAAAAAATTCCTAAATTATTGGTCGTACCCACAACCTTAAAATCCTAGTTCTCTAACCACTGAGCCAATTTAGTCATTACAAATGCGTTGTTTTAATGCTATATAAGACTAGCCATGGCCACGAATTTACGGACTTACATGTATATCATTTTTCTAACACGTTCAGGCAATTGTTAGACATTTTAAAAGCAAACTGGGTCATCTCTCCACGTTCTTGTTGACTGAAATCGGTTTGATTACCATTAAACCTTATTCAAGACAACAAGTAACAGCTTTCCAAAAAGCTTGCCTGACTAAACAAAATTATTCAATGGAATGATGCATGTATCAATTAGGCTATCTTATCAGAAATGAATTTTAATTTTCGCTGCTGGTCATAAATTTATAAATGGAACGTGCAAATTTAAGTCGAACTGTTAGTCTTTTCTTCGATCTAGAACACGTACATATATATAATTTGAAATTCATTTATTTTATTTATTCAATTTTTTAGGAATGAACACATATCATATAAGTGCATGTAAGCTTGAAAGCTGGAGAGTAAATAGTCGTTTTTTTCAAATTGTATTTGTTATATTAATTGCAAAATCAACTGAAATGCATTTTTTAAAACTTCCAACCTTATGAAATGAGACGGTATACAAACACGTATTGTTTTTGAATGTGTGTGGGCAGCTTCATCAAAATCATCTTGACAAGCATTTAAAAAGGGGTGAATTCTCAAATTCATGAAAAAAACCCTAACTGTAACTTTAATTCAATTAGAACTCCTTATTTGCAGTTTCATTATTGCATGCTCCTACAAAAGTGGAAGGGGGGGGGGGCAAATCCATGATATTTCCATTTATCCTATAAAGTTAAGAAAAGTACCAGCTGTCAAAAAAGAGGGGTGGGGGAAACAGCCTCCCTCACCCCAACCGCCGATGCTACGTGCCTGTGATGTAAACACATGGTGTGGTCTGGGGTATTTGCATGATCCCAACGGACTCGTCAACTAATCGGCGCGCAAAAACTATGAATGAGACATTTAGGCGCGAAATCCTGCTTTAATGTTGAACTTCATCCATTGGCAGAGATCCATTGGGGGGGGGGGGGGGGGGTAAGATGAATTTTTTGACATTTGTTTTGTAACAGCTACATACATATATATTATACTTAAGATCGGATGTTTTGGAAGAAATATATCGAATTAAGAAACACACTTGATTAGTAATTGTTAAATGTAGTAATGTACATTTAGTAAGACACGCGAGTTATGTTCCCTTTTCAAGATTAATGAAATCGCCCAACTGAACGAAAATCGGGTCACACCCCACTTTGGCGATTTAGTTCCTCCAGTAAACATTCCAGCTGTATAAATATACATTTGTTTTAATTCAAACTGATGACTCTCTTGTAATAATGATAATCCAACACCAATTCTTACTTACATTGTACCGTATTAGACAATATGTTACAACTTGTTACGATGACCCCCTCCCCCCTTTTCACTGTTCAAATAAGGTGGAATGCTGATCTATTTTTAAATCAGGATTACACACTTGCTTTGCATGGTGACCTTCCCTTTTACTTGAAAACTCTTGCTCGCTGTTGTTATTACATGCCATATAACATTTTCATCAATTATGAACGTAAATGCTGACATCTTAAACATGCATCGGTAAATCTTTTTTGTGAAATATCATGCTTGTCCCATTGTCTGCACTGTTTCGGAGATTGCAACTTTTAAACCTTAGATATGCCTGACGTCATGACGAAATTATGGAGCTCAGACCCACTCTATAATAGAAAAGGCATCGAAGATCTAAAAACGCCACTATTTTGAGGTTTTGACACGCATTTGCTAGTGCAAATCAACCTATTCCAAATATTTAACATATAAGGGTTACAAACCGATGTTCTGTTAATTACACATTTTTTTCTCAAACATTTATAGAAAAATTATCAGATTTGCTGATATTTTAATTTTGCAGTATCTTAATTGTCTGTCCC
Source organism: Magallana angulata (assembly GCF_025612915.1). Lineage (NCBI taxonomy): Eukaryota > Metazoa > Mollusca > Bivalvia > Ostreida > Ostreidae > Magallana > Magallana angulata. The sequence goes on along the minus strand of NC_069111.1, from coordinate 5,226,759 downwards.
CTTAAAGGCAATTTGCACTCCTTATTCACTTGCCTTCTTTACAAGAATTGGTTATGCATATCGTTAGAGTCGGCTCAATGAGATCTATCTACCTAATGTGTCATATATAAAATTGTTTCGTGAATAGAAGAATGTTCATCTCCCTTGACCAATCAAACTGTCTACTAGCGGTCACATGGATAATGATATCTATGTTTAGCAATTCGTAATGTTCTATCAACAAACCCACTTAAATTCCGAGTTCCAAGATCTTCAGATATTTCCATATAAATTGTTCTATGTCCATGTTAACTCTCTTGATTTACATAGTAGATTTAAACAAATTAATGCAATGTTTTAAAAACAATTAATGGGATAAATTTTATCGCAGAACAAGTGCCCGTGATCTGGAACTGAAGAAGAGCCGTATATGAATAGGATATATAGTACATGTATATTCTTCAGTATATTTGATTTTACTTTTGGTGATTTTCTTTTATAAGTGGATGTAATATAGCTTTTTTAAAGATACAGTCTTCTTAAAATCTATACATTTACCGGGTACACTGTAATATCTATAAGTTTACTGACTGTAAGTTAAAAATATTGAGAAAGATAAAATCGGGGATTCAATTTTTATATCCTGCATAATTTGGCAATGTCAAAGAATAAATGATTTGACAATAAATAAATTAGTAAAAAATGACACAAACTGATTTTTGAAAATTTTACTTTTTCTACATCTCTTAATGCATAGGAACAAATATTAAATAAAGTATAATACATGAATATAAAAAAAAACCCAAAAAAATGCATCAAAAACACACCGGAAAACCAATATAATATATAAACTACATGTAAAACAAATAAGAAAAAAACCCACCAGTAAACCAGAGAAAACCTTGTCATATTGCTTTTAAATAATTTATGTTATTTAACAAATATTTTTATTGTGCGAATAAGTACATAATAAGATTGGACATCAGTCTGTGTTCCTGTGATGTGTGTTAGTCCTCTCCCCAATGATCAAAGTTACAAATGATATTTCAATTACATTTGAATTATATAAATATATTGATATAATAGGTATATAATGTTATAAGTTCATACTATACTAGTAATATTCAGTTCAATTCATTTATTCTTTTAAAACCATGTAAATGGTACAAGAGGAACATTATAAATATATAACATGTATACATATGTACAAAGTCTGAATGAGCAGAGCTGGCTCATTTTGCTTATGGAGAACAGATCTCATAAAGCTTTGTATATAATGAAAATTGAAAGTTTGTTTTTTTTAATTAAAGAATTGGTATTTGTCAATAGATTAACTGAAGACTTTAAGGAGTTGAAATTCATGTAGGATAAAGAACAGAGAGGAAAATAATTGTTTTTAGTGTAATAAAAGTTATTGGATTGAAAGCCAATAGGTATTTCATGATTAGATAAATGGAAAAAAAGAAAAGAAAGCCAAAGCCCTTTAAAAGTAATGAGCGGTATATTGGATTTTATTACTTTCTAGTTTCTTGACGAGATTTCCGCACTAGTAAAAAAAAAGTAATCGTTGTTCTTAATCTTTATACATTCATTTATTGCTTTCATTCTTTTTAGATAAAACAAAATAGTTTTGCGGATAGAAGAATTTCCCGTTTATGTTGTTTTAATAAAAATATGTGATGATGGATCATGATAAAAAGGGTAACAGGTACTTATGTTTGAAAAATGATACTCTCGTAGATGTTTTAAAGTATTTCAAACCAACATTAATTTCAGTGACTTCACAGGTTAAGCATGCCCGATATAGCCATGACAACGTGACCTTTAACAGGAAATATTGGGATTCCCCGCGGGATAGGTCAGGATTTCAATTCAATTCAGTGACACGCATGCGTGGATTTGGTTTTTCCCGACTTTTGTAAACAGTGTGTAATTTCGAAATAGTTAGCTATAATAGGAACAGTCTATGTAAACGGTTGTCAAATAAATCTATGCATCCTCGTTAATCAACTACATTAAATATATATAGGACTGTTGTATAAAGCAAAATTAATGGTAAGTGAGACTAAGTAAACCATAGAGAAGTTCAATGATAGAATCAATTAATGACATATGTCTGCGTTATCCGTATTTTGGCATCTTAATTAATTATAATGGCAAAAAATGTATCACAAAAATTTAGAATATTAACATTGAAAAAGGCAGGCACAATAATGTACTAGTAATGAGAAGGCGGATGTTTTGTAATACAATGCATGTGTAATCAAAATGATAAATGGGGGGGGGGGGGGGGGGGGGCTATTTTATTTTGAGACGGCCAATTTATGAGGAATTAAGAAAGAAATATATTAAGCAATATTACTATGTAAAACATAACGTGTATAAACTAGTTTTTACTTAGTGTAGACAATACTTGTAAAAGAACTGAATAACTATGGTAAATTCCTAATACAAGCTGTAAGGTTAAGAAGTTTATCACTGTAATATCATAATGTCAAAATGCACTCGTATAATATTTTGTAAAATATAATATAATAGTTATAAAATAATTATATTCCTTCTGTTTTCTGTTCATTCACCGATTGTAATTCACAGTATGTAAATACATTGTATATAATGTTATTTATATTCCGATGAGCTGTATATACAGTTTGATTAATTTGAAATTGAATGATAGATTAATTAATTACTAGCTACTAAGAAATCTGGTTTTTGTGATCAAAATATAAACATGTTAACCTTGCATTCTGTTTAGTACTGTTATGTCACTTATCATCGTCGGAAATGATGCGCATTTATTATAAAATTGGAGATGCATCTGTCTTCAGATGAGATAAAATTCGAAGGATAAAAAAAAAACAAAAACAAAAAAAAAACAAAAAAAAACAAAATAGAAAAACTAAATTAACACCGCAGACACCCCTCCCCCCTCCAAAAAAGGCCCTAAATCCCTAAACAAAAACATCCCAACAGTATTGTTAGGAAACAAAGAAAAAAAAAACTTCCTAGTGAACGACCAGTATAGCTATGGGGTGCAAAATACCGGTATCCGAACATGCTTTCATGTCTTTCATATTGCACTTTGTATTTGAACAATTTGACAACTCAGAAAAAAAATCTAAAGTAAATGTGAACAAATATATTGTATATATCAGCAGTGGCGTAGATTGATCCATACATGTATATTGCCAAGAGTTATAGGTGAAAAACCTTCTAATGTAGCTTTTCGTGGATTTGAGTTAACACTTTTAATTTACAATCTCGTGTCTATTGTAATACTTTAGCGTCAATGATCTGATGGCTTCTAAGTAATAGAGTTGGAAAGCTTTGTGAACAGGTAACAGATTTAATGTCAACTTTGTTTAATTAAGATTTAAAAGAAGTTGTTGCAGTTCCTATGCTATTTTCCCTAAAGGAGTTGCAGATAAAATGGAAAAATAAAAGTTCAGAATTCGATATAAATCTTTCATATTTTTTTGGCATGCAACGCGTTGTACATAAAGCAGTGTAGAATTTTATCTGGAAATATTGTACTAACTTTTATAAGACCATAAAATAAATTTGAATTTACACAGACAAATTAAATATGGCAGATTCCATGCTTTGAAAGAGGGGGATCCTCATTGTTGTAGAAAACTGCCTACTTGAAACAAATCTAATTTAATCTTAACGTTTACAGTCAGACAATTTATTGAAAACTACCATTTCCGGCTTTTGTTTCAAAGAAGCATATTTTAAAAAAATGTAACCTTTTGAAAAACACCATCAATATTCAATACCTTTAAATCTATAAGAACGCTGTGTTTTTCCCAGTCATTTTAGTGGAGGGGTTACGCAGTTAGAGTAGGCTGGAACCGAGACCAACTTCTTTTGATTGGGTTCGAATTACGGAACAGTTGGAATATTTTAATACATACATGTATTTCTTTTAATCGCCGTAAAAAAGGGTAATGTATATAGATGATTCAAGAATGTCGGAATCAATTTATTTAAACGCTTGTCAATGTAATATTTTGCATGTATGCTTAATTTCTTTTCAACGTTACTTACTGTGTGAAGTCTCCAAAATAAATTTGAATTATAAACATTATCTTTTGAACAGGCGATTTCAACACAATGTAGGCATCAATGTAGAACAATGTTTTGCCCCCCCCCCCCCTTTTATGATTTCTGAAATAATATGGTACGCCGTTCTCTAAGATATATGTACATTATCATTATTCACAAAAAAAAGTATGAATCGGTGATGAAGCAATAGGTACGAAAAAAATTGGTCCACCTTTTTATCTGGACTAGACGTTTATCAAGATACTATAGAAACATGGGATCATTATAATTACAACTGAATTACAACTACAACTGGTTTTGAAGAGCCAGAATCAGATTTATTCATGTAGCTCCAAAGAGTGATATTATAAACACGTTTGATACACGGGCATGATACACGGGCACCTGCCGTTATATATTTTTCACATACATAAATAAAAAAATCATTTTTACCCTCTACCTAAAAAGTACACTAATAGGTAAAGGATATATTTTTTATAATGAGAAAAATACATAACGTCAGGTGCCTGTGGCTAGACAGTAGAAATCAAACTGATATATTTTAACATAAATGTAAGTCTAAGTGTGTTTTTTTTTTAATGAAAATCAAATAGTGGCCGCCGTGTTCGATAGAAATGCTAGTAAAATGTTTGTGGATTTTGCCCACATACGGAACATACCCGCTTTGTAAATTTAAAACGATACGAATATTTAAAGCATTCACTTTGTGGAGTAATCCCACTTTTTTGCAAAACCTTCTTTCTACACAAACTTTTAATTGATTTTCATATATTTTTATTACAAATGTCATATATATATGCAGAATGTCAATATAATAAACAATTACTTAAATTCGGTGTCATTAAGTATGAAAGTTTCTTTAAGTATTCGAAGTTAAATTTTGCTTTGAAAACTGGAGAAATATTCATTTTGTTCATTTTAATTGTTCATTGTATGTTAAAAAAGGATTAGAAACAAGTTCTAACAAATTAATAGTTATTCTTTTTATGTAAAATTATTGTCATGTAAATAATATATAGTTGAGAAAGTAACTAAGAAATTAATCAGTAGAGAGAGAGAGAGAGAGAGAGAGAGAGAGAGAGAGAGAGAGAGAGAGAGAGAGAGAAATTTATTTTCAAAACTGAAAAAATGCATAAATAATAATGCATCTACTTAATTCTTATTTTAAAAGATTATAAACTGGTTGATAACTTGGTATTACTGGAATCTACGCTTGATTCAAGAATTTTTTGAACAGCTGATAATTGTTCTTCAGCCTACATGAATTCCAGCTTCTTTAATGCTGCGATAACATGTTTCATATTATGCTATGAATTTATTATATTCTATATCTATTATACTCATATAATTCAAATATAATTTAAATATCAGATGTAACTTTGATCCATTGATAGAGGACTAAAATAGGAATAGCCTGATGTCCAATCCAATTGTGCACTTTTTTGCATTAATAAAATATTTGTATAACTAAATAAACGAAACAGCTAGTATCATAAGCTAGAACATTGCCGCCTCATAGAATAAAACATTTAATGTTTTATTGTTTTTAACTATTGAGAATTTGTTTTATTTAACAATAAAGGAAAAATTATAGATGTTCAATTACAATCATTTGTAAAAAAGAAACAAAAAAACCCCAACAAATCTTTGAATTTTAAAACAAGAAATAATTAAAATTCATTTGCATGCTTGTCTTAATTATATAACAATTATGTTGAAAAGCTACTATATACACATGTATATAAGAAAATTTTAATAAAAGGATTAAAAAGACCTAAATATACAACATGTTAATTTTCTTATTTCACACATATTCTTTACGGTATAACTATTAAAAAGAGAAAAAGCAGTCTGGGGTAAATCAACAACGGGAAGAAAATCGCATAGACAACCTTAGTTTGGCGATGTCAAGAAATATACATATACATTAATAGCGGAATACATTTTTATATATTACAACAAAAGAAAATCTTTTTAATAATTAAAAACGTACGTAAAAATTAATCTTTTAATTAATCAGTTTAATCTAAATACATGTATAACGTTTGTAAACATGGCAGATGCCCTTTAAGTTACGGTATAACGCACAGGTATCAACATGCTCATTTTTAGGTCACATATTCGGAAAGTAGGTCATGTATACACTCGCATGTTGGGTTACGGATCATGGTGCTACGCGTGGTTTGTTGTGATTCTGTATGGCCTGATCGGTCGATCGCGTGAGGATATGTGACGTCACAAAGCTTAGAATTTGAAGGTTTTCGTTATAAATCTTACAATTTCCTGAGAAAAAGAACATTACTAAAGAGCTCTAAACATTTTCTATGGATTATGTTATAAAGGTAAGAGTTAAGATATCGACTTCTTCCTTGTTTAACAAGTTGCATTTTTTGAAATGTTGATTTGCTACCATCGCGTGTCAGCTAAGGATAACAACACTATACAGAGCAACTTAAAATAAAATTCTATTCGTTTCGTTTCGTTTCTCACATATGCAGTTTAGCTAGTCTTTGTGATATCATGCATAAAATAGAGTGAACGGTATGTTGAATGTGGTTACAAATGCTGTTATACAATTATAGTCCAATCCACACTTTGCAAAAGTTGTTCCCCTTTGCGGGGTCAACCCAAAGGTCAAAAGGGAAAAAGCAACTTTTCCCTTCTTCTCTTGGAATTTGATTTATTCCTTCGATGTGTGGGTTGTCCCAACTTGGGGCAATTAAAATTCACAGGGAAACGTTTTTTTAATGTCAAATGACAAAGTTACAACCCTCTAAACTACAAAGGCTACTGTGAGAAATATATGGGTTTTTCCCCAAAAGATGGCGGCCAAGGGACATAACTTTTGTAAAGTGTGGATTGGTCTATAAATGATCATTATAGCAAGCAAATAACAAAACAAAAAATATCGTGATAAATTTTAAAAAACAACATCAAAATTAGTAACAATTAAAGCTCCTTTTTTTTTTTTATAAATAGCTCTTTTAAGCCTGTACACGCACCTATGAAAATAGTTGCAGTACTTTAGCTCCCGATCTGAAAAAGGTCGTCCATCCGAATTTCTTCAGACTGGGAGTTACAGACCTAGCTACTATGCAGGCCCAGAAAATCCCCGCGGAGATAATTTTATTTTCCCTTCTTTAAGAAGGCGGTTCGGGACCTCCCACCCCCACCCATCAGGACCGCGCATGCATACATGTAGATCGGCTAAAAGTAAAAGCGGATGTTTCGGACAGTGTTCAGTGCTATCGTCCAACCACGGAGCTACCGGCGTGAAATAAAGCAAATAATTCACATACCCTGGCTTTTTTTATGAAGAGAAAGCCCCTGTCGATCAATACATGGTACATGTAGCTTACAAAGCTAGTTTTCTCTTTATTTATTGATTTGATTGGGTATTATATAACCAGATTATACACCCCAGTGCAGAGTTTGAATATTTTTCAATAATCTGATTCAAAGCCTTGTTTGTTCAATATTAATCTGCAAAATATATAAAAATTTAAAATTTCAAACGTTCAAACGGGTCGGGTCTTTAATTATTATGACGTAACAGGCACCTTATAAAATAGGTAATGTGTATTATATTCTTCATAAACAATGGTCCTGTAGGATATTCCTAGATGTCCCCTACTGACGCGTGTGTGTCGTCTCGGCGACCCCCAGAAAACATGCGTGGACTTTTTTGTACGGGCATTTAAATTAATGCAGGCAACTGTATCGATTATAGAGATTTTGAAACGACCAAAGAAGTGTACTAGATATTTAACGGTTCTGTCTTGAGCAATGGGAAATATATTTGAAATGCAGCGTTACGACACAGTCAATTAAGTTATTTGTTAATTTCACGACATTCCAACGAGCCCCTTCGATAGAATGGAGGTAAGGTTTACTGAAGCTTTCAGATAATGTATAGGCATTGGATTCTTTGATGTTTGGGATCGTATTTCTGTGATTACAACCTTCACAATAAGGTAATTTCAACGTCGCAAATATTTCATTCACGATATCTGGAATAAATTTTTATTTGCGAAGTTTGAATAACACTTTGCTTGAACCATTGCTAAGATTTGATGGACCTCCGTTTAAACATTTTAAGACTTTTAAATTTATTGCTTTTCTCTCAATGTCGAATAAAACCACTTCCAATATTTTTTTAACGCGAAATTCGAAAGCATTGTCAATATTTTGTCAACATGAACAATCCCCTTTGCAATCTCCAATGCAACACTGTAAATTAGTTTGGAGGATTAATTTCAAATGATTTCAAAAGTCCCCCGCTGTCCTGGATTGTGAACTTGTTCGATTATAGAAAGATTGGATTAAATAACGCAATCGAAGATTACCATGATTACATGATATATTTTGTGGTTGGGGTTTCAAACTAGTTACATGCTTTTATTAGGTAAGTAAAGGGGAATCACGAAAATTAAATGGAAGTCATTTTGACTCTGTCACAGTGCAGCCTCTCGTTGGAACGAGTATGTGGTTCCTTGCACGTTCATCACATGATATAGCTATCCATTCCCGTACGTTCTTTCAGATCACGTCAATTCAAACTTTTGGTTTTTTTTCTTTACAGGTTGGATTAAGAGCTAAGGCAGTGATAGGATACTTTCACAAGAGTCTGTTCATAGAGCGAGCTGGAGCCCAAATGACAGAGAATGACATTCAAGAAAAAGCCGTTGCTTACTTAGCGTTATTGAAGAATGACGAGGACGCTTTAGTGAAGGAAGTGAAAACACTGGTGAAATCGAACAAAGACCTCGTAAGGAGTGTGTTCAGTGCAGAGATAGACGGGTGGACTTTGTTCCATGCCTGCGCTTTACGTGGATGTAGAAAGTTGTTGAAGTATGCCATCAGATCGGGCGTGGACGTTAATCTCAGGATGGGCGAGCCCGAGGGAGTGCCCGGGGGGTGTAGCGCTTTACACATGGCGGCCCACAGAGGGGACGTCAGTGTAATCGAGATTTTGACCAGCTCCAGGGCGGATTTAGACCTCCGGGACAAAGAGGAGAGGACCCCCGTGTTTTATGCCCATCGTGCCAATAACTCCTTAGCAGTGAAGACCCTCAGAAAACTAGGGGCCGACATGTCGAGCTGTGATCACGGTACTTTTAAAGAAAGCCAAGAAAGGTCGCTTCTTAATTTCCGGTTGTTGCCATTTCCGGGTTGTTCCGGATCTAGGAGGTGATAAATATGAACGTTTAGGAATTCCGTCCATTAATCAAAATTCTCACACGTGTTCAAAATACGAGACTTCCAGACAAAGAACGTGCATTCTGGTGATACATGCATACACTAGTATTTTTTGCTCTTTAGCCAAAGTGCCTTTTGTAACCGGTAACCGGTATTTTTTATCTCTGAAAGATCTTTTTATGTGTGTTTTATACCCTCATTTCAAAGCAAAGCATATTTTAAGACAATCCAATACGATTGAAACACTTGTTAACATCCATATGAGATTGCAAATGAACAAACCCGCTTTAAAGAATGATGACTTGTTTGAAAAATATCATTATATTTATTACATGTAGATAATTTGTATTTATATGGCGATATTTTCGCAACAAATAAACCAAAGAAATCCCATGAAATCTTTGATTTTGTTACATTCGTTTCCGATTAAGGTTTTACTATTAATATTAATTCACTCTGCAGTGAGATGTTTATTATTTTTGTTAACTGTCTGAACTACATGTAGATGGCTTCTACCACGATTAAATTTGCCACGCAGCATTTTAAAATTTGTATGCACATCCTGGTTGTTATACAACAGATGTTATCCATTAGTAAACAAAAAGTTATAATGAACCCATATGATTTTTTTTTATTCGACGATTTATCCACAGGGGCCAAGCCCGTTATAACATTAATTTCAATTATGGTTACATTGAAATTAATTTTAAAACGGGCTTGGCCCCTGTGGATTTATCACATGAAAGTGTGTTTTAAGTTTAAATAGCTAAATTTCAGCACAAAGTATTTTGTTGTTCAAATAATCTCATGTTTTCTTTTTAATCGATCCTCCTTTGAAAAATCAATGAAACTTTGAAGCCATATATGATATTGTGGATATAGGCGGTGTCCGCTGTACTTCTTCTCGCGTTATATGATCATACTCTGTGTAGTTAGATAGTTGTAATTTATTTAGTTAACAGTCCTTAGAACCATTTTAACAAGAGCTTGGACTTTAGGTAGTTGTGTTAAACAGCAATGTGACGCAGGTCTGTCTATTCCATTGTCAGCAACTCAGCCTAGGCTCTCTGAAATCAACAGGATTTGTCTAGCTTTTGAGCTAAGACTACGCAATCGGTGCATATTTCGCTTGAAACTGCGTCATTTTCAACTTGTTTTGACACAAGAAATAGATAGCTACGTCCTACTGAAAGTCCAAGGTCTTGTTAAAATGGTTCTAAATTATATTGCTGAGAATATTATTATTAATTAGTCAAATTTTATTAATTAGTCACATTCTAAAATTAAGGAAACAAGTGCCTGTTGTCAACGTAGAACACAGGGCCAAGTCCATTTTTGAGATTTATTTCATTACATTGAAATTAATGGCTTTGTGATATAGAGTATCTCTAATATGCTAAAATTAAATCCATTCTCTTGCCGGCGCGAATATACATATTTGAATGTGTATTTAAAAAGAACCTCCTGACGAAGCAAATATACTTATAGATCTATTTCATGTTAAAAGCCAGCGACTTGGAGCTCCGAACAACAAGTTGTACCGAGTAAAGGTCTCACAGAGTCAGATTACTGCATGACCTCGCCAAAGGTTTGTTAAATCTATACAGCAAATTATGAATAAGCCATTCACAGCTGAATGCTCTTTTAATAAATATATTTGAGATCCTTGGCACTATTTACGCAAAGGAAGCACGCTGTGCAGGTCAATTCTGCCATGCGTTATGCATGTGTAGTTCTAAATTCTCCCTCGATATACTGTTCAAAGTGTTATATCTACAATTACTGACCAATCATGGTCCCCGAAAGGCATTTCAACATATATTTTAACATTATTTCACAATATAGGTTGTTTCATTTTCCTATATACGGTTATATAAAGAACTTTGTATTATTAAGTGTCAATGATCCTAGGCAATACCAATGTCAAGTGTCCAAATGAATGTCAATGATCATTAAACTGCAACACATAATATGTTATGCGATAACTTCTTCATACATGTATTTACACATTTGAATGGCTTTTTTTTTTTCAAACTGTGATATATTTTACATATAAATTTGAAAAAGTATGCATGCATGTACATTAATACAATGATAGACATATCTATACATTGGTTCTTTTACCATTTTCATAAATAAATTTTCCAAGTAAGCATAACAATTATTTTATTTTGTACCATGTATCCAATGATACATTCATGTATTAACCTCATGATTAAAAAATATTATACCTAATAAGGCACGATGGTAAGTTCATCATTAATAGAAAAATATACAATGTCACGTGCACGTGGACACGTTTTTTGTGAGGACGCAAAAAACTAAACATTGCTGGGGATTGATGAAGGCTGTATCTCCTCAGAGAATGATGTATCACTGGGGAAATAGATCACCCACTAGCTCGACTGGACATACACTTTCTTCTCATCGTCAGAAGTACGGTCAAAGGTCAGCACTACGCGATACCGACCGTGAATTTCCAACGATGACCGATGAATCTAAAATCCCCACACATTTAAGTTTTTTCTTCATTAAATATCAGGATTTCATTTTGCATAAAATGCTGCAAATATTGTTGTGGTTTACCGAATGCTGTACATTTTTTACTTAGACTTCACACTGAGGAGGACTATTGATATTATATTTTGTGTATTTTCAAGAAATGTGTTCTTCTAGAAAAAAATAAATAGATACATGTAAAACTACACATGATACTGTACATGCATGAAATAAGAGCAACATATGTTGAAATTTTCATATCTTGAACAAATGTTGTTCTTAAATAACCATTTTTTCCACTTTAGCAAAGTCTTTGCACTACTAGTATCATAATGTCATTTTGTCAACTGCGATCTCAATTTCCCTGGCCCTACTGAACATTTGGTCTGCTTTTTATAAACATCATTTTCATTGATGAGACAACAACCATGCACAGATCCAGAAAATGTTTCTAGGGATAGGGGGTCTGAGTGATAGATATTACATGGGGTGAGTAATCCTAAACCCATTTTGGGTAACTTTATAGTCTTATATTAATAAATTTGAGTTTCCCAGAGGGGGTGTTGGAGGACACTCTCTCCCCCTTAATTCAATCAGTGCATGATACTCCACTACAAGAAAATAATAAAATGAGGCCAAAAGGGTCATGTTGCTCACTTGCAATTGAACAACAAATGTCAACGTTGATTCAAGCAGCCATCTTTCTCTTTGTTTTGTATATTTGCATATATTATCTGCATATTTTTCTATAAAATTGAAACTGCTTTGTATAACCCAACTTCCAGCCTAAACTCTCTATTGTACATGTTTTATAATAATTATCTTATTAAAAAAACTTCTATATGAAATATATTAAGACACTTTCAGTATAGAAAAAATTCATCTTAATTATTGTAAAAACATACTTAATGTTAAAAGGGGCACATCTAATGCAGTTATTTATTGTGAATTGGGCAGAATGCCTCTGCAATGTATCAGAAAAATACGTATTTTAAGATATTGGATGAAACTTTTATCATCAAGAAATTGCATTTTGAATTCATGTTATGTTAATATGTATAATGAAACTTTAGGTAAAAACAAATGTAAAAACTGGGCTGCAGAGATCAAGAATATGTTAACAAGTATTGGGCTAATGAACTTATGGGAAAACCAATTTTTTGAAAAGCCAGAAATTATTTTAACGATCGCCAAGCAACGTATTTTTGATAATTTTAAACAGTCTTTACTAGCTGACATAAATGCCTCTTCCAAATGTACAATCTATAGATATTTAGTTGATCATTGTACCTTGCAGTCATATCTAACAAAAAGAATTCCTTTACAATATAAGAAACTTATATGTAAATTAAGATTATCATCCCATTGTCTTACCATCGAAACTGGCAGATATAACAATGTTCCATTAGACGTTTATGTCCTCTATGTACTTTAGATATAGAAGATGAATATCATTTTATATTGAAATGTCCCTATTACTGTAACTTAAGAGAAAAATTCCTTAAGAAGTTTTATTATATTAAACCCTCTGTCTTTAAATTAATTCTATTATTGTCAACACAAAATGTAAAGGATTTGTGCAATTTAGGTAAATATATTAAGAATGCTTTTGTAATCAGAAAACTTCATGTATAAACTTGCCTTTTTCAAATGACCAGTATATGTATTATAACATGTGTATATTAATTGTATATGTCTATGAGCTGTACAGCTGTTGACTAATAAACAATACAATACAGTCTAAGATATATCTAATAATATTCATTGTCTCTCTTCAACTGGACCTGCCTCAAGTGAGCTAAAACAACACCATAAACTCATCAATGCCAACAATCCTTTAATCATGGAAAAAATAAGTTATAAACATGACCAACTTCTTTACAAACAAACACTGATGTCATTATAGGTTTCATTCACTGCAAAATACAAAACTCTGATGTATTGATTCAAATAATGCATTTTTTATATAAAGTATTAAATGTATAAAATGATATTTAAGCACATTCTTCCTTCAGTAATGGGTTTTTGTTGACATGTCCTTTTCCCACTAAATCTAATCCGGCACTCTTCCTGAACATATTTGCAACATTTTTTTTATTAAAAAGAAAAAAAATTCAATAAACTGAATCAGAAAACCATTGCATGATTCCTACTATAATAACTGATACAAACTAAGATATTCCTGACAACTCTACAAATGGAATCATCGTAATTCATTATGATTTCATTAATAAAAAATTCCAAACAAAAAAAGCCCTTCTGTAGTGATAAAAATCAAAGATCATATAATGCACATTTCTATATAAATAGAGAAACCACATATTACATATATACATTGTATTTCAAATATTATAATGAACAGAAGCTTTAGTGTGAGAGAAGTCATAAATCTGATAAAGGTTAACAAGAATGAACACTACTTGTGGCTTTGGTTTAACAGCTGACAGCAGACAATAGATAATTTAGCTTGAAGCCAGTTAATGCTAAGAAAAAGTTTTGTTTATGTTAACATCGCTGGGCAGTTCATCCATTCTATAGTAAATTTCTACAAGCAAATAATGAGTTTCATGATTGTTTTTAACAACTGGTATATATGATGTAGAACAAAATTGACTATTCAACAAAAAGCAAATGATTTTTACTACGTTATGGTAACAGTTGAAAACAATGCAGTAATTTTAAGTAAGCTTAAGGATGATTGTGTGGACTGAAAGCTGACCTCCAACCCTCCTTTAACACATTCAATCCACAAGAAAAAGGACATTAATGGAAGAGCAAAAGTATTGCGATACACAATTTTGTTTTTTAAGATTATCGTTTTTGATTGGACATAAAGTACCTCTTTTAGAAATCTATCTAAAATGTCAGTGTGTTGGTTTTGCCATTTGATGCTAGAGTTCCTGTAATTGTGGATCTAAGTAAGGATGCTAGTTCCCTGGGTGTCATCTACAGTTCTTTGGAGTACTGGAAATGCTGCGGTGACTGTGTTTTTCGTCACTCGAGGAAGAAGACGAATGACGACGGCGACGCCCACCATTGGGAGTCATCGATCTCTGCTTGCTGGTTTTCCTTCTGAAATTACAAACATACTGGTATAATTAAATACTTGGGACAAATATGCATGCTTATTAGATTTTTTTCAGCATAGTATAACTATTTTAAATAATGTTGCTGTAAGGTAATGACTGTAAAATAAAAGGATTTATGTTTATTAAATTACACCTGTTCACTATTTGTTTTGAAATACCCGTAAATGTTTTGCAATGTTTTGCATTTTTTCTTTTTTTTCATTTGACATATACTAGTTTATGTCTCTAAGAAGTAATCAATAACTGATGTACATTTGAAATAACAGAGATTTAAGTACCACCTTTTACTTTTGGACTTTTGAGAATCGTCCTCTGAGTCTGAGCTCTCACAGGTGCTGCACTCACTGGAACTCGAGCTAGATGACCCAGAACTTGAACTGTCCGAGTTGAAGCCGGTCGGTTTGTTCAGATCTACTTTATCCGCTATGGCTGCCACATCAGAACGCTCCTTCTATAAAATCAAATATTCACACTTTGAAATAAAAAAAGAAAGTTACAGCAAATTAAAATGAAAATTCGATATACAGTGTTTAACATTTCTTGAATTTTCTTGTACATTTGTATGATGTTAGATGTGTATAATTTTACCTCATTCTCTTTAAAAAGCAAAAATTATGACATAACTCTCACCTTGAGAACCTTGTACCACTTTTTGGACAGCTTAGGTCTTCCTCTCACTGTTTTGTGCCAAACAATTGGAAAATTCACAACACTACAAAAGTTCTGGGTGACAGCTATTGTACTGTCCAAATTCAGAACCACATGCCACCATCCCCCGGGCACAAACACAGTCTCTCCTGGTCCCTGAAGAATCTCCAACTGTCATTCATAGAAAAAAATCCTGATCAGGGCATCTAATCATGTCCAATTTTAATGTCTTAATTCAATGTTCATTTGAACATTTCCTGAGGACATTTTCTGTGACAAAAAAGGTTAGCATATTCCATTAAGCTCTTTTGTTTCTTAAATTGTTTTCCTTTTCTCTCTATGAAGATATATTTTTAGACATAATTTTTATATCTTAATTCTAATACATATCTTACTGGGGCATACTCCTTTGGCCAGGATGGATCCTTGACTCGTGGGTACACATACTTGAACCAGGACACAGCCTCATCTCTCTGCTTCCCTCCCTCCCCAGGCCGGGGTTTCACCAGTTCTTTGGGGGTATTTGTTGGCAGTAAGCACCATCTGTAAAACAATTTAAACTCTGGTTACCTGGTAAGCATTGAGCTCTATAGACCAATTCACTAAACTGTTTTTAAGGCTATATTTATACATGATCATTGTCTCCGAATCATTGTTCACTACCAAATACTCCACATACAGGTACATTATACATAGAACCATATTAAGAGGAGCTTGGACTTTGAGTAGCTGTGTTAAACAGCAATGTGACATAGATCTGTCTATTTCATTGCTGGCCACTCAGCCATAGCTCATTGAAATCAACAAGATTTGTCTGGCTTTTGAGCTAAGACTCAGCAATCTGTATATATTTCACTTCAAAGCAGCATAATTTTTAACTTGTTTTGATGCAAGAAAAAGATAGTTACATACTATCGAAAGTCCAAGGTCATGTTAAAATGGTTTTAAAGAGAAGTCTCATTGACAAACCTCTTGTGTCCTGAAACAAGGGCATTCCAAGCACTGGTTCCTAGAGGGTCGATGTGTATGCCAGTCCCAGAACGTGCAGGTCCCATCACAAACCAGCTGTAACACAGAGCAGATGGTAGGCTAATCTACAGAATGATTATACACAGAACCACAGCCTGACAGGGTTATCAAGAGGACCAAGTCTGATTCTCTCTATAAACCTTTTGTTTGTTTGTGATTTAAAGACTTACCGGTATGGAGGACGTCGTCTTTCCCCAGCGAACTGGAAAAGATCATCAGTGAAGTAGTCGGGCACAGCATAGTCCTCCAGTAGCTTCCTTCGTTTGTGATGCTGTGAAGAAAATCAAATTCGATCATATTTTATCACATTTCAAATGAAAAAATAGATGTTAGCATTTTTGGTAATTCAGATGAATAATTTTATTTGGATATCTTTAGACCACTGGTAATATCAATCAAATATTTTGAGTAATTTCCGTTTTACCATTAGAATATTTAATCATCTTTATCATTATAATTTCAATATGCTTCTTAGCATATCAATTTATTCGAACTTTTGAGATAGTGTTGATTTTGGTTTACCTCCCCATAACTACTATCAAAGATATAGAGGGGGCTGTCATCCTTGTTGTCACTCATGTACTCCACAAAGTACTTCATCTTCAGCTTGACCGAGTACCCCTCATCATCCTCCCCACACTTAAACCGCTGGTTACGGTACTTCTTGGCTAGCCTCTGCAAGCAGGACAGATGCTTGTAAGTTAAACATTTCATGAAAATATCAAAAAAAAGACATCAGATTTTAATAACATATTGTATATAGAGAAATAGCAGAAAAATTTAATATTACAAATCGGTGCTTGACCTCGGCTTCAGCAGTGGCGATGGTGAATTTTTTTTTTCAAAATTGGCAAAAATAAATTTTTAGTGTTGGTCTTATTTATTCAAAACAGCACAAATTCAAAATGGCAGGTTTTCTATCTTCAAACATGACTCCCTTTTAATCTAGTATGAGTACTCCTAAAGTGTGATTCTTTTGACCAGAAATAAAGTTGATGTCTATATATATATATGCAGAAAATCATACCCTCTCACTCCATTTTTTGACGGCTCCCCACTCTATCTGTGCATTAGTTATGACCACTGGCTTGTAGAGGCGCTCATACTTCTCAATAAACTCCTCTTTGGATATGAACCTGGCATCTATTCTTTCAACATTATCATGCACTGAAGAGTGGCTCAAGTCAAATGTTTGTGCGTAATGAAACTGTTCCCATCCATTGGTGATGTTTTCAAGCTCTGAAATATCATTTACATATATAACAATTAATTAAAGACGTTCAATTTAATGTTAATTGTTTTATTATTGCTGTGTCAAAAGTTGCCTTTGTATTTGCCACATTCTTTAAGCAGCAGATACAGAATTATAAAATGGTGAAAGTATTTCAAATATAAAATGTATTCATATCCACATTAATATCGACAGGTACCCCATAGCACCTTAAGGTACTTAACTACACCTAGACTTATATTTTTTAAAACACAAAGTCACAAGATGGCAATTTAAATGTTTTGTTAAACTGTTGTATCAATCCATTTGGCTGTATATTGTCATTGCTCAGTAGTTAAAGTATTGGGCTAAAGTCTGTCCCAAGTTATTGCTTCCATTTTTAATAAAAATACATATACCTGTGAAAGAAATACCACGCGACATTACGGTACAATTGAAATCGATGAAAGGGAATATATCCAAGATATCTTCATTGAACAATTATCCCTTTTCACTCGTAAAATTTCACAGGAATGAAAACAATTTTCTTACGGAGATTAATAATGGGAAATGTTTACATCTTTTCTCCATTCGGAATACATCGCGCAATTTTTTAACGTTGTCATCCGGGCTTATTAATGGCTAATGCAATGCAAAATCTCCGTAGACTTTCAATTTTTGGATGTGAATTGAAACCTGAAGCGGTAGAGGGGGCGTTTCAAAACAGATAATCTGGACATTTTTCATATTAGTGGATGAACAGTTTGAGCACAAAGGTATTTACTATTGTTGAAATATCAAGCAAAAAGTGGTGGAAGCAAAAACTCGGGACAGAGTATAGTAAACGGCAGATCATGTTCAAATCCGTCTGGGGCTTTTGTTTATGATTACTGAGTAAAATTTTTGAAAATAATTAATTTTTTATTCAAATTTGCACATTTTAATGTCTATTTGACTTCTATACTTTATATCGATCTTGCTATCTAACGAAATCAAGTAATTTGCTACTGATTTGAGAAACTATTTCAATGAGTAATGATCCATCTTAATCAGCTGTTAATACATTGGTTATATTTGTACTCCTTTAAACTCCATTATCATATTACATGGAAGGATATTGAAAACTAGTAAATTATCAATTGAGGTGCAAGTAAGAATAATATTCACGATAATAAAATAAGTGACAATTCTCAGAATTTTTTAAAATAGCATATTTTTCCCATTGCTTCCATCGTATTTGATTTACCCGGCCTGGCTTTAGATTTGGCGTCTCTGATTCTTTTTCTCGTTCTGTTGTCCATACACGTGGAATTGAGATTAACAAATAGTCATAACCAGTTAACAACAAAGTAAACACAGGACAGAGGACACTTCGCTCTCTTCTCGAAATTTTACAGGAAATAGCGCGACACATAATAATACTTAGACCAATGTCGATCACATCCGGAAAATTGTTGACGAAAGAGAGAGAGAGAGAGAGAGAGAGAGAGAGAGAGAGAGAGAGAGAGAGAGAGAGAGAGAGAGAGAGAGAGAGAGAGAGAGAGAGAGAGAGAGAGAGAGAGATGGGCGCCGATTGATATTTTTGAGGTATTTTTTAATATCAAAAAATGATTTCTGATATCAAAAATTATATTTTCTGATATCGGAAAAATGATTTTTTGACATCAGAAATTCGATTTCTTGATTTAGAAAAATGCATTAATTTTTCCAAAATCAATTTTCTGGTATAAAAAACTATATCTGATATCTGAAATTCGATATTGATTTAAAAAAAAAATGATTTTTCTATATCATAAATTCAAACTGAAAAATTTCGGTCAGAAAAACACACTGTACAAGATACCGTGGAAAAGCCATAGTATTTCTAATCAAAGTACTGAAGTACTGACGGGAGTTGATTTTATCGATTATTATTTATTTTAAAATCAATTTATCTTGCATGGCAATTAGTTTCTAATTTGTATTTGAATTACGCACTTTTTTCATAATATGAATTTTTAGACTTTTCCGACAAGAATTTCGAGAAACCCCATAAAAATCATGTTGTGTAGTATTTAAAGATAGATTTCAACTACTATATAGTATGCATTAGTTATCGAAACAATTCTAAAAATTGTATGAATCCAAGCACTATTGATATCAAACTCTAGTCTCGTTTAACTAGACGCTCGGCTGTCTCCGTTAATATCTGACAAGCAAGAGAGCCCCCTCTCTGCTTGTCGCAGATTTACGGAGACAGCCGAGCGTCTGGTTGAACGAGACTATATCAACTCTGGCGTAGGAATACATGAGACTACAAAAATATATCTAAATTGTTCGTAGTATATAAAATTTGACTATTTATACTATTTTCAAAGTGTTTATAGATAAGTTTCCTTGAAAAGCAATGCTTCAGCAAATATTACATCGAATTTTTTTCTATTATTTTCAAGAACTTAGTCTTGTCAGCGGTGATGATTTATGCTTAGGTCCAAACACTGTTTCACTTTCAGTTTGCCAGGGTAACTGCATAGGAGAGTTGATTAAAATCAACTCCCAAAAAGTATTTTCTGAGAGACATAACTTGAACAAACAGTTATTTGTATAAATGTGTACACATAATCCAATGGAAGGTTCGGGAGATTTAATCCCCTATATTCTTTACATAATGCAGAACAGTAATTAATCATCGTTTGTTTAGCAATAGGAATTCATTGGATACCTATATATATATCAATGATTCTAAACATCTTCACAGTGGCATGATTTTAAAGACTGTAATAATAACAAACTGCACTAAATATATATCTTCTTGTCATTCAATTTCCAGGATAAATTTGCAAACTCAGTATCTGTATATCTGTCAACTCTAGTACTTTTCAAAATCGTAATTACGATAATATAACGATTATATTTATAAGCATATTCACATGATGTGGGTAAATTTTATCTACTCGTCATAAAAATTCATACTTATACTGGTGTGATTGACTAATGATACGTACATATGTATTACTGACAAACGCTGATTCACATTTTGGTTGACATATCGATATTTATCTGCTGGTTAAGGAAAGCAACTACCAGATACATGTATACTCCCTTCTACTGAATCATAATTTGACTCAACAAAAATTAATATCAACCGAGATTTTATTGCATTTCATGTCATATAGCCTGAACAGTAAATTATATGATTGCATGATTTAGATAAAGTATATATCACAGACAAAGAAGAGAAACCCAAAAACGTGCTCTGTCACAGTAATGCAGGGCTCTAAAACAAGCCACCAAACACTAACAAACAGACAAACGGGACATACATGTACACAGAATATAGAAACACGTGTAACTGTACATGTAAGAACAGGCAAACGAGACATACACGTACACAGACTATAGAAACATGTTTTATTGTACATGTAAGAACATGCAAATGGGACATACATATACACAGAATAAAGAAACGTGTAATTGTACATGTAAGAACAGGCAAACGGGACATACATGTGTACACACAGAATATGGAAACATGTGTGATTGTACATGTAAGAACAGGCAAACGGGACATCAAGCACAACACAGAATGACGAAGTATGTGTAAATTACATCATATATAATAATACATTATTCAACAGTTGTTGGTGCTAGCATTTTTTGTATACATAACATCCGTTCTAATGGCGTACTTCCGGCCCTCTTCCAAAATTGATCCCTCGTGAAGGATATCGTGCTGGAAAATCAGCACTGATCCTGTAAAATATTAGAAAACGACCAAAATTTATCAACAGGCGATATACAGGGATATTGCTCGTCTTTCTCCTCTTACCCAATGTACTAAACAAACATGCTAAAGGATACAAAGTGTGCAGGTCTTAAACTCATTATTTAGCGTATAATCAAAGATACTACATGTACTTGTATACAAAGTTGCATTCGATTGATTCTAGAGGGTTTTTACAGTTTTTAAACTCGCTATTCAACTTAAACTAAGTTTCATTATTTTAAAAGACGTGTTCAAATGATTGTAAGTTGTAGTTTTAGCTTAAATAAACTATTTCAAAAGTAGGACGTGTTCGATTGATTATTGATTGCATTACACGCTATATATATATATGTCTCATTTCTTGCCTGTTTTAGGAACAACCTCTAACCCGCCGTCCTTGCTGTCGAATTTGTTCAGAAACGTTGTACTGCCGCCTTTGAATCCCTTGGCGAGAGAAATAATTCAGATAACAATAAGACATTCTAGAGATTGATCAGATAATGACTCTAAATATAGATGACTTACTTCGTTTAGGTAGATCTGGACAGTGATGTAACTTACATCCCCATTGGTCCTCATGTAAGAACCGTCAAAATGAGGTTTGAAGTATTCACCTGGGTTGTATCGCAAAAACCGCAACCTTTACAATCAAAGCGCAAGGAGTATCAATAATTTCAATAATTTGTTGGTGAAATAATAGCTATTAGATTAACTATCATATTTTTACTCGGGACAGAGGAAATATTAAACTGAAATTAATGTAAGTAAAGTTTTGTTTAATTCATGACGCAATACTGGGTCATTCCTTGAAGGATGGAAAGAACGTTAATGAAGTAAATTTAAAAAACACTCAATACATTTTCTCAGCCATACCTTTCATTAAGTTCCACAAGCTTTCTTCCCTTCCACTCTTTGGGAAGGTAATCTTGGATTCTTTGAAGGATATTAGCGGCCTCCTCTCTGGAATCCCAGATGTTTCTGGCGTTGTTTCGCACGTCCGTGGCTTCCATTTGTCTGTGATTAAAGAATTAGAAAACTCCTCAGAACATAGTCTGTAAAGTTGGAATAAACTCCAAATTATACAGTCAAATATTTAACTATACATGTACTTATATATGGTCTGCAAAAACGAAGTTGTTTGAACCACGCGTAGAGTTCCCATTGATAGACAAGGTACCAAGCAAAAGTAAAATATATACCGTACATTTCCAAAATTGATACCCTAATTTATTGTACAGGTAAATAGATCTTACATGTATATTTGTAACGTTAACTGTGCATAGATGTGTAGAAAGGCAGTAGTGGGAATGCACATACCTTCCTCCGCCGATATTGACCAGGGCCAGTTCGTAGCCCCGCCTCTCTGAGTCCTCAATGTACTTCTTACATTCCTGTCAAATTCAGACATGTCCAAGCAATAAGGAAGGCTCCATTTTGTTTTATTCAATGGCCAGTATAGATTCATTATTCTGTATATTGATTTATTTAATATAGAATTCTTCCCTTATTTAGAGTTATCTTATTTTATGCATTACATATAGGCGTCAGCTAGCCCATCCCCTCCCAAATTGACAAAATGAACTTTTTTTATCTTGGGTTGTCATACTTCACGTTTGGTACAAGCCCCCCCCCCCCCCCCCCCAAAAAAAAAGGGGAATCTTAAACTGTATCGGAATCGTGATATATCATCAATCCATTGAGTCTGACAACATCTGACCATGAATTTTTTATCTATCTAAATATATCATTGTGCGCATCTCTACCTGCATCTCGTTTGTAATATCTACACGTACAATTCAAACTACATCATAAGGGACGTATATACATGTACTAACCTGTTATATATGTCTCTGATCAATACGATATTTAAAATATACATCTATATCAAATTGTTGTTGTTACGGCAACTCACTTCTTCTGTGAACACGTCGTACAGGACAAAGGCCAGCTTTCCCTTGGAGTTTCCCGGAAGACTCAGCTCCTGCTTTGTGATCCCCATTGTCCTCCTATCTTAAAATTACACCATATAGTATGTCACTGTTTTAAATATAGATAACATACATGTATGTGATAGGATCGTAAGTCTAGATCTGTCACTGTCTGAAATAACATACTTGTGATATAGGACAAGTATGATATAAAAGTAATATAAAAAGTAATATAAAATAAAAATATGACTCGGACCCTCCTTGACAAACATGGATATCCCCGCCCCCCCCCTGACATTCTGGATCCGCGCATGATCTTCAAAGACAAAACCATATTTATAGATCATATAGATTTTTGATAAAAAAAAAATCTTCTTTAAATGAAAAGAAATAAGACAAATTGTCGTTGATTGCCATAATGAATTATAGAGTACAGCTGAGAGGGAGGGAGGGAGGGAGAGAGAGAGAGAGAGAGAGAGAGAGAGAGAGAGAGAGAGAGAGAGAGAGAGAGAGAGAGAGAGAGAGAGAGAGAGAGAGAGAGAGAGAAATATTTACTCACCTAATTTTCAGGAATTGTCCAAATGACCAATTCGTAACTTTGCTTTCATTTTATATAGGAATATATGTAATTTCTATTTATAAGATATCTTCCGTAAAACAAAAATAACCTCAAAACAACAGTCATCTCATCTATAATTTTATAAATTAATTTAACAAAAATGAATTACAGTACGCATTTTAAAAGTATTATTTATGGTGACATTAACGAATGTTTACTTAATATTTACTTAAAATAAACATACAATATTACCATATCCCTACTTTTACCCCACCCTATGATGTTCTCCGATAGGGGTCGCACTAATTATAACTTCCGCTTTATGGTGTGGACATAATTTGTCTCTTGGCCTTGCTATTATTGTAAACAATATGATGAATTGCATGCTGATAGAGGAGGGAAGCAAGATATGACAACTTTCTCTAATGTTTTGTTTATATCTGTGCTTTGGACATGTATGCATCATGGTAAATACGTCTATAGAGTATAGTGCAGTAAGATCTGTCATATTCAGATATTATCGATGACGATGTATTATCGTTTATCAGCTGTTTATATAGTAAATCTGATCTCTTCATTATAAATTGTCAGAGTTCACTTTGGCATTTTAAGTCTGGTATCATCTGGCTCTTTTTTCAACTTCCCTGAATATAAACGATGAGCAGTAAAATGTTTTATTTATTTTACATTTTTTGTGCATGAAATTTTCAGAATACATTTTTACTTGTTCTGTAAATGTGAAATTGGAATCTATATGCAATTAACACAGAATTGTGACTGCAATTCTGGTTACTGAAAATTTAATAGGTCAAAGAGAGCAGTAGCTTTAAATTTCTATTCATTGTTCGCACAGGCAAGCTTTTATGCTCGCTAATATACCAAAAGAAAAGAATATAACTTGTCTATTTTCCCTCTCTTTTTGAGCTCATTTAACTTTAAAGTTTTTGATTTGAATTTGTGTATTAATTGTTTACTGCTAACTTAGTATCATAAAACAATATTCTTTTTAAATTTATTACCATGCTTTATAATAATTCATAAGACATGCAGAGATTGAATTACCAAAAATTATGTAGATCAAATTGTTAGGGCAATACTTATCTGCTCTGTCTGTGTGCTTGTATAGTTGTACATCTATTTTGGTAAATTATAAGAAAGCTTAAAATTTCGGGTTGAAATATTATTGTGCTTATAAACCACATGTACATTTCTTTAAGTCATACTAAAACTACGGTCAGCTATTTCAAATAATCTTTATTTATTTGTTGTATCATTTTGATAGTGTCCACCCAGAGCTACCCAATCATCCACTCAAGTAAGAGCATTGAGGTAGAAGAAGGACATAACTTAGAAGTAAGGTGCAGTGTCAGTGCCAATGGGGGCCCCCCTAAAGCACTGTACTGGCGAGGGGTGTGGAAATCAGAGGATGAGATCCACCAAGAGTGGGCAGACAACTTCACCAGGACACTGATTATCAAGAATATCACTGGGAAAGATGCTGGCATCTACCAGTGTTTCTACAATAGCTCCACACTGCAAACAAAGAAAGGACTCTCCATACGAGTCATCTCAAAGTGTAAGTTTTTACTAGACCATGTAGACAGGAGTTCATCACTTTATGCCCATAAGATGAAAGGTTAGGTGGTATATTGATTATTTTTGTTAGTGATGTTACTATAATCCAGCCCATGCTTCAGTTTGACATCTGTCTGTACAGTGAGCAGGTTTACAAAATAAAATCATTGTATTACAGCATTCAGAAAATATGATATTCAATAAAACCAAACAGCTTTAAGATGTTGTAGAAAATTAGAAAATAAACACATCTCGATGATTATACCCTGGATTCTTGATATGTATGTATATGTATGTATTCATTTTATTTCAGTGGCTACAGGTGCCAGGTGTCATAGTAAACAGTTTTTATGCGAGTCTGATAAAGTCTGTATTCCCATGGAACAACGTTGCAATAAACATCCAGACTGTATTGACGGATCAGATGAAAGAAACTGTCAGTACGGTGAGGCTGAGCTTGTTCTATTCTCAGGACACATTGTACACTGACATATAACTCCCTCATCAATCCTAATGATTGAAAATACACTCACAACAGATGAAAGTCAGTTTAGCTATTCTTGAGAAAAATGTGGTTATATAATTTATATAGATGTTTGCAGTCTTTCAACATTCAACAGAGAATATTTGATAAAAAAAAACCCAAAAGGTTTGTAATGTACTTGCATGTAGGTTTGGTATTAATAATTTAATTAATTCCTATTAATTTCTTTGTCTATTGCAGCCAAGTGTGAGGACATGTTTATTTGTCAGAACCAGCGGTGCATCAACAAGACGTTGGTGTGTGACAGCCAGCACATAGACCACTGTGGAGACTGGTCAGATGAGTATTGTCTCATCACAGATGACCAGTACCCCCAAACAGGTGATTAGCAATACCTAATGAACATGGAGAAGTGTGGACAATACTCCAAAGTGATCTCATCAGAAATACATATGGGTACACTTAGCTTTACATTAGGACAGACACTTCAACAAACCACTTGGATAGTCCTTCATCACTCATGTCCAGAAATTTTGCACAAATTTCAGTCAATTGGAGCTGTTAAAATATAGATATCTGTTTGCCTTTCCTGCTTCAATTTTGCAGCTCAAACATCCTTCAAATCATTTGTTAATATTAGAAGTACAATTCTTGCCATTACAGAGGGTAATTTTAACATTTTATCAATCTGGTTTTTTGTTTTGATGCTAACTGCATTTTTTGGACCTTTTAAATTGGAGCCATTAGAGTCATTTCTAAGCTTTTTGTCTTTTTGTGCATCAGCATCAGACTTCAAAGGATGAAGGTAAAATTGGACACAAAATCAAACCAATTACACCAGCTAGATAAATTATAGAGATGCTACTGCTTTAAGATGAATATTTAATTGCAATTGATAATTAGAAGGATGATTTCCTGGCATGCATTTAAGAGATCGAGTTAGTGCATACATCAAGTAATAAAGCCGCTCTTTATTTGAAGTTTAATGGGGGGGGGGGGGGGGTGTAATATAACATGCATGTAAAAAGCAATACATTTGTTTTATATACTACTGTTACTGACTACTGTATACCAGTTTATAGTGGTCCAGATTGTAAGTCATTCTGAGATGTTAAAGTTTGTGTTGATGCTTTTGTAGAGGTGATCAATGCCACATCAAACCTGCCCAGTGACAAGACACAGATGTCGTGGCTGAAGACCACGGTCTACGCTGTGATTGGGTGTACCGTCGGCACGGTTCTCCTGATCTCCGTCATCGTGGTGATTGTATTCAGGTTCAGAATGAAGAGCTTCCCACGCTCTGCTGAAAGAATGTTACGACAGTACCATAGGACAGTCAGCAGTCAGAATCAACAAGACAATAATCAGAATGCCATAGAGATGGACCCTTTTCTGTCTGCGTCTTCTACTTACGGAAACATTATTGTGAATGTGAACAATGGCATTCAGTACATACCAAGGAGTGAGATTTCTCCCATTGGTGTGCCACCTTCATATTCTGATGTAGAAAGGGAGATAAATATGGGCAGAGGATCTCCCCCACCGCTATATAGTACCATAGACAGGAATCCTGCTCGTGAAGTGATTAATTTCAATAATTACATTATTCATGAATCTTCAATAGCCAGTGCGTGTGCCACTTGCTTGCCATCCTTATCTCGTGATTCTTCCATTTTATCAGAAGGAGAACTGTATGTTCAGCAAACACGACCCACCTCAAATACGTGTAGCGTTTCTGTTCAGACCTCTTCTGATGAACCAGAGGGTCGTACCAGGGAGAATTCTCGCTCCTGTCAATGCCAGTCTATAACAGTTCAAAACGGGGCCATATTACTAACAGATTTATGTTCTCCACATGAAAATTGTGAATCTCTTCAATCAGAATCCATTCAGACAGACAATGCGTCATGCGGTAGAGTGTGTCAGTTAAATGTTCAAGACGGTGCCATAGTGTTGACCAGCGATACTGTTCACAGTAACCCACCTTGTGTGGATAGTCAAGAGATCCAACGAGAGAACCAGGACAATGTCAATGCATCTATCAGGGCTGAGGGCAATAATCATAATGAGGTCCAGGGCAATGTTAATAGTGAGATCCAGGGCAATAATAGCAGTGAAGAGTGCCCTTCCTCTATGGAGTCAGGCCCAGCCCAAATTCAAGTAGAGGGAGGGCAGATAGTGTTAAGAGGAAACATTGTCCCTACAGAGACTGTGTCTGTGTCACAGCAGACAGGGGGTACAACCTCTTCACCCCCACATATTGCTATTCAGGAGGGACAGGTCGTCCTTCAATGAGTATAAACTATACTGAGGTGCGACCAGTTCTTGCCGAGTACCATTCTTGCCAGTACATTGTGAAGTCATTTTATCAAGACATAAAATTATAGACGTCACAATGTACTGGCGAGAAATGGTACTCGGTGAGAACTGGTCGCATGCCAGTACAGCGTAAAGAAGGAAGTTTTAAATAAAGATCTGTGTTTTAACTGTTTTTTTGTGAAAAATTTAGGAAATAGAAAAAAGGGAATTTAGAACTGCACAGTATCAATATCAATGTTTTGAAATATATTCTTAGAATGAATTTAATGTATATTAAGTAAACATTTTTGAAAAAATATGTAGATACATGTACACTTAAATAATTTTGAAAGAGCACATGAATTTTCATATACGTGTTTGTTTTTGGTTGTGTATAAAGAAAAGGTTGTTACATATGAGAGACTTTGGTTTGCATTAGATGAGAGTTGTTGTTCTTTGGACTTGTTATCCATTGCCAGTGTTTTCCAGTATTTCAATGTGCCAAAATATGGATGGTACAATACATAAGATAAAGAGAATTTATGTCAACTAATGATGTTATTGCATGTGTTTAAAAAAATCCAATCCCTTTAATTAAGTTCATGTAATCTTATTTTATATACAAGTTTGGTGAAATTTTGTGGTTTATTTCACTTCTAACAAAAAGACATTTCTTGGGTGTATATTTTCAAAGTAAACACAATCATCACCTTGGAATCAATGTTTTGAATTCGGAAATCAAATGTATTTAAGAAAGAACTCAATGTCTACCCAAGTTATACGAGTATAACCTGGGTTAAAGCAATTTACAGTTTTTAGCTCACCTGAGCTGAAAGCTCAAGTGAGCTATTCTGATCACATTTTGTCTGTCGTCCGTCTGTCCGTCCATCTGTCTGTCTGTCCGTAAACTTTTCACATTTTCAACATCTTCTCAAGAACTACTAGGCCAATTTCAACCAAACTTGGCACAAATCATCCTTAGGCAAAGGGGATTCAAAGTTGTGAAAATTAAGGGCCACACCCGTTTTCAAGGGGAGATAATTAGAAATTAATGAAAAATTTCGAGAAATTTTCAAAAATCTTCTTCTCAAGAACCAGAAAGCCAGGAAAGCTGAAACTTGTATGGAAGCATCCTCGGGTAGTGTAGATTCAAAGTTGTGAAATTCATGACCCCCGGGGGTAGGGTGGGGCCACAATGGGGGGTCGAAGTTTTACATAGGAATATATAGAGTAAATATTTAAAAATCTTCTTCTCAGAAACTAAACGGCCAGGAAAGCTGAAACTTGTGTGGAAGTATCCTCAGGTAGTGTAGATTCAAAGTTGTGAAAATCATGATCCCTGGGGGTAGGGTGAGGCCACATTGGGGGGGGGGTGTTAAAGTTTTACATAGGAATGTATAGAGCAAATCTTTAAAAATCTTCTTCTTAGAAACGGATCAGCAAGATGATACTTTATAATTGTTAAGACTTTGGCTCCAGGACAATTCTTCGGCCTCACAAGAAGGTTCAGAGTTTGATGCAGCTAAATATCCCATATATAAACAATTGAAAAGGATCTTTTTGAAAACTGCAATACTCAACATGTGATATGACTATAAAATTGAGGCAGGCAGCTATTTCTTCATTAAAATCTTTTTGTATTTCTGTATTGAGTTATTGCCCTTGATTTATTGATTCTTGATTATTTTAATTAATGCATCCACTGTTAACCAATTATTGTGATGATTATTTTTATACAATAATAAATATTCAATGTATATAAGTTGTTCTGCATAAGTAGTTTTGGGTTAGGCCGGATTAGTTTGTTTATTTTTGATTTCCAATTTTTAGATACTATGAATTATTGTAGGCCGGCACATATATAGGGACAGTGTCTCTTGCATTACAATGTGCGACTGTTTGGTTTAAACTTGAACAGGTACGGATAGATGGAGTGTGTTGACACCCCTGCTCTATGAAATCTTCGTGTTTTCTAACCTATGGTACAGAGTGAGCGTTCTTTCCTGCCCTGTATAGCATTAATACAAGTGTGCGGTCATACTTGCTTGTGGTGGTTGTGGCGGAGCACTAGTAAATGGTCATCTCTGCTGGTGTTCTGGCCTTTCTAGCGCAAGTGTGCGGCACACCCTGCTTGCGTTATGTTGAGCTGTTGGTGCAAGTGTGCGGTCATTCCTGCTTGCGTTATCCCTGCTTGCGTTAACGTTGGTACCTGTTGAGTTGTGTAGGTGTGCGGACATCCCTGCCTGTGTAACGTTGAGTCCCTATACATGTACAGGAGCGGTAACTAAAGTCTGCTCTTGTAAATATTGGCCACAATCAGGGCTATCCGAGTTCCAAGGGGGAAAAATGGATTTTATTTATACAGGATCTACATGTATTATTGTACATTGTCCAGATTGTTTGTATTATGACTCCATTAAGCTGACTTTATCATACCTATTGTTCCTCAGGTGAGCGATGTGGCCCATGGGCCTCTTGTTTATTATCCGCTTCGCGGATTATGAAGCGTAAACTGCCCCAACCCAGGTTATACTCGTTCATTAGTTATAATTTAATTTTCTGTAATTTACTGTACAAAGTGAGTGTGTTTTACTTTTAAAAATGATATTAATCTGTTCAAAATTCAAATATAACATCAAGCGGATTAGTATATTTTTGACATTGGTGCATTGTGACCTGTCTAATGAGGTGCAAACCAGGTTATACAAATTTAACTAAATTTTTCTATCCAATCAAATGCCGTGTTACATCCAGAATTAAATTATTGTTGATTATTTCAAGTACCTGTTGTTTTTTTAGAACTCAACTTTTAGGTACCCTACCTACTATTTCCGCTATTTATTTTTAAGTTTTAACTGGCCGCTACAAGTACATGTCATTTTTCTCTCATTTTACTCTCTTAGATAATATGTGGATGAAATTATCAATTTGAAAGGGCATATGGTTTTGTTATAACTGTAATTTGTCAAATAGTAATGTAGTTTGTGTTATCAAAACCCATGTTATGGTCAGTTTTGAATGAATCTGCCAGTAGCTCAACAAGTGCTGATCTATTAGGATTTGTAAGGCATTGAGTATTTATTATGTGGTTTTTTTTTTTTATTATTTTTATAATACATTATACAATAGACACATTTTGAAGATTAAGACCCATTTGTTATACAGCAATGCAATTTACACAACATATATTTTTACAGATGCTTCCATGTAATCTTCAAACACAAGATACAAACTATTGAAAATTATATACTCTACTTTGATTTTGTTATAATTTGATTTTTTTTTTCAAATGAAAGATTGCTGCTGATGAGTTTTATAGATAGTTTAATAATTTATGCTTCGGTTTGATTTAAATGAATCAGAATTGAGTATGAAGAAAATTTTTGAATCTAATTTGATTGAAATCAATTAATTTTGGGTAGCAATCTAAGTTAAAAAGATCTACCATTGATTGTTATCATATTTACCCGTTACTATGAATTTTTATCAGTAACATTAACAACCCTCAGATCATGAAATTAATTTGTTTTGGCAATTATCAAATGTAGCTCATAATTTAATCCATTATATATAGTACAGTGATATATGACAATATTGTCTACCTCAAAGTGTTTAATTTATACAAAGATGACAAGATTGTCTGAATTTGCAGTGTTCTGTCGATATGTATTTTACAAACTAACTATTAGGTATTAAGAGAACTCTTAACCTTGGGGTATACTTTGTGGGAGTTTAACCTTAACCTTCATTTGAATATTGATCTTGGCAATTATGTATGTGTTTCTTTTGAAGGTTTAAAAAAAAATTGTATGTCGCTCAGACAGTAATTTACGGGGCGTTGTATGCGTCTCATGTTTTAGGCCCAGTGGAGGTAAAATCACAAGAAGCTCCTCTGGTATTCATTTGGTTGTACGCTTTACCAATTTCAAACAAATTTAGCAATGTTAAAATAACATAAAACTATATGGTCAGACCTGTTGTTTTGTAACTGGACGTATGAATTTTGGTAAGGCAATTAAAATAAAATTTCAAGTAGGAATATATTGGAAGAATAAGAATTTGAACCCAAATCCTGACGAGGCCGTCTTGATGCTGAGGGCATTAATATTGCCATTAGGTCATATGTAGAATAAATAGACCTTTTATTCTCTATGTTATATCTCTGTTAGATTCAAGATTGAGATGCCTGGTAGTAGTGATGTTTCATTGTTAACACTTCATTACAAGAACTGTTTTATCTTGTTCCTGCAATGTCCTTTGTTATAGATCATGTCTCAGTTATAACATTTGAGTTGTGTTAATAACACTTTAATATAACGGCAATGATATAATTAAAATTAGAAACAAATTGTTGTTGTTTTTTGGTTGTTTGAAACTCTATATTTGAAAACCCTACCTAGTCCTCTATTACAGAATACAAACTTGGCCTACGTGCAGATATTTAGAAATTGGAACAGTAAATTCAGGTTCTAATGTAAATAAATATTAGTA
The DNA here is from genome assembly GCF_025612915.1 of Magallana angulata. NCBI lineage: Eukaryota > Metazoa > Mollusca > Bivalvia > Ostreida > Ostreidae > Magallana > Magallana angulata. Next base: position 5,193,958 of record NC_069111.1, on the reverse strand, counting down.
TATCTCTGTTTCATGGGGACGACTTATTAGACACACGTATCGAACTTATTAGACACACGTATCGGTCTGTGAAAGGATTTTGAAGTAGGGAACAAACCAGCATTCATTGATATGTTGGACACTATACTGCGGTAGATTTGATTTCGGGGGTCTGGAGCAGTGGTTCCCACCTAGTCCTGTAATGCGATGCTTGGACTTCTACCGAACCATTGTGTACCGAACAGGTCTTTTTTTCCGTGTTCAACATGACATAGACAGGGGTTCCCCTGTTCAGCCTGACACTAACCAGGGTGTTCTGAAGACCCTACATGTTAGCTGTCAGTCTCCCGTCATTTTGTCCCTTTAATGCAGTTTTCTTCAAATGGGCGCGTAGTTGACAATTAAATGCAAGGGACCAGTGTTTGAAATAAACGCATTTGAAAAAGCCAGAAGTACGAGTTTTGTGAAGATGGAATCGTTTGGAGTCATTACTTTCATATTTTGTGTTGTTCTTATCTGCCTGATCTTCGATTTTGATAAGGATAGACTGTCTTTGACAGAAGCTGTTAATTCGCGTAAGCATATATTGCGTAATATTTTAAAAATGAAATGACAAGTGTTATGATTTTTTTTATTGTAATATTACTGTACTTTTACTCTACACGTTCTTTGTTAGGTTAATGTGATTTGGTGCAGTTTCTTGTTTCCTTTTGGTATAGAAGCCGATCTTCAGTTCACGCGACAGAGGAGACAGACCCCCGCGGGGGACTATCTCTACACCCTGGAGGTCCTGTTTGTCGTGGACCCAGCGGTGGTCAGCTGGTGAGTATACCCCTCCCTCCCCCCCATCCCCCCCAAAAAAATCCCTTTACGACCCAGTGATAGTTGGTGGGTACCACCCCTCCGCCCAAAACCCAGTGATAGTTATATAAAGCTGGTAAGGACCCCCCTCCCACACATCTCCGTGGTGTCTCCTAACGTGACCCAGTGATTGTTAGCGGGTAAGTACATTTCTCCCCAGTCCCCATTCCCTTTACGAATTTCCATAACATCTGATTTCAGATATGTTTCAGGTTTAAATCTCAGAGTAGACCTGGATTAGATGAAAAGGTTCTCCTGGAAGCGACCAACAGAACGAAACTCCATTATCAGCGAATCTTTAAGGGCGTAAGTTTGTGAACATTACTAAATAAAAGTAGTTTAGCCATAACTTTAGTAAAAACTTACAAGTAATATTCAAATTTGTGCTGAACTTATGAACAAATTAAAGTTATAATAAAAAAATAAATAAGAATTTTCATGATTTATTTGCTATGCATGCTGTGTCACCAATTACAATGTACATGTACAAATTTGTACTATCTTTGGAGCCAAAGATCACGTACTTTTTGATGGTTTCCTTATTGAGAAGAAAAATAGCTTATGTAATGCTCACATCAATTCCATGGGAATGTTTAAATTCGTTGGTGGGTGGTAAGGATGAATTTGGCAAGCATTGAGCCATATCGAATAAAGTCATCATTTTAATGTTCACATTAAAAATTTATAGCCATAGTACTACAGTACTGTTAAGGGTGTCTCATTTTCACTTCAGATTAAAACAAGGTTCACCACATCAACAGAGTTAAATCTGAACATAGTACTGGTAGACGTAATTATAGCGGAGGTGGGTGCCATCTATACTACATACAAAATCTACTTCAACTTGAATTAGAGCTCTGTTATGATTTCAAAAATTTCAACATTCCGCATTCCTGAAATATATATATGTAGCAATATACTTTCCTTTTTCTTTTGCTAGAATCTAAGTTTTCCATCGCCGTTATCTTTTACGCCCAATCCTAGATCTTTGATCCCCGCCCCCGAGGTCTTGGACACTTTCAGGAACTGGGTCAACTCAACGGAACTACCCAATAATGACCACGCTTTGCTTTTTACGGGGTTTGTGCCTTTCAAGGTTTCTTATATAAGGTGCTTTGGTTATACCAGTGCTTTAATTGTTAATTAGCGATGAAGAATTTTTTTATGATGTCAATTAAACCATTTTGGTTACTTATGCGTTTCAATTATGTCAGTTGGCATCTCCATCTTAATTAGAGTTTTGGAGATTTTGCTGTGGAATTAATACGTTTAAGTACATATTCAATGTGCTATAAACTATTGTAGATGATGTATACTTAACATGCATATTAATCAATGGCGTTTTATGAGTTTAGGTTCAATTTAACGTACGGAGGCTCGGCATCTTCAACGGGTTAGTTTTGTTTCACAGTACCATCAAATCATGCTTAAATTTCGCTACGAAAAGCAACCCTTCCAACCCAGCTAATCCCAATACAGTTTTTGTATTTTCTCAATACCACTTTACGGATTTATCTTACTGTAAATTTTGAATTCATTGGGATTGTGTATAAATACATTAAATTAGAGAGCTCTAAAATATTACAATGTTCTGGATGGCAGGGCTATCCTATCCGGATTCTGTCTGCACGGCCCTGGCGATGTCGGTGGTGGAAGATTTCTACGATGAACGGACAGCGATATTCGCCGCTCAGGAGCTTGGAAGAAGGTACAAAGTAAATATACAACATACCAATAATACTATATATTTACATTTAGCCGTATATTTATCTTAAACCTTTTTTTCTTCTAAGCCTCGGTTCCAGGTTGGACATGGATGGGAACTTTTGCCGAGCAACCAATCTTAACATCATGTCGACCAAGTTTGCTTTCAACAGCCCCAAGACGCCGAATCTTTGGAAGTTTTCACGTTGTTCCATATCATACATCAAAACTTTCCTTCAGAAGTCGGACAGGTACGACTATGTGCCGAGTGTCATCTGCATCTCCTTGTACTGACCAATGCTTGCTAACATACAACATTTAAGTTACATTTTAGTGAAAAAAGGTTATACCAATGTTTGGTTTTACAGTGACGGGACAGAATGCTTGAGGTCCCACACAGCCACCGGAGTGCCATTGTTATCAGAGGTGGCTAAATCCCCGGATGCAGACACCCAATGTAGGACTGCCTTTGGTCTGGAGTCGTTTTTATGCAGGGTAAGTGTAACTATCCAAATCAAAATTGGGAGAGGGTGGTCTAAGTTTTTGAAATTGTGCTCAATCCCAATTGTACTTTTTGTACAATAAAAATGTATTCAAATCAAATGTGAATTAATGCTGAAAGTAACTATATTGGAATGACTGTACGTTGACAGGCCCTGACCGGTCCGGACTACAGCACCCTGTGCGGAGGAATGTCCTGTTATTCGCCCGAGTCCAACACATGCTCCAGTATCCTGCCTCTAGACGGCACTATTTGTGGCAACTTCACGGTAGGAACCATTGTTAGGAATGTATTATTTATTTCTTTAAGATTTATTTCTGTTTACCACAGCTTCTAGTGTTAGATTTGAACATGAACTGTTTATAAACACTCTAGGTTTTATATTTCTAGACCTGCAATGGGGGTGAATGTGTGTTGTCGGATGAAGGTGAAAACGTACCAGGTAATGTCTTTTCTCCAAACTCTGTACTTTGATATTTTAGAATTTCAAAAAACAGTTGTTCAGAATTCACGTCACCAGTTGGGTGTATGTTGTAGACAGGTGCCCGTTTGGTGACCAGCCGGTGGTCCCGGGCGGCGTTGGGTGCGCCGACAGAGTTTACGGACGGCCGTACGACTGTTATCTCCCCTCGGTCAACGCTGCCTGTTGTTTGTCGTGTGAGGAGATCAAAACTGACATCACAGGCAAGTACTCTGACATTTCTAAAAGGCAAGATTCAAAGTTGTTGATGAAAACATCGTCCTACAAATACATACTAAGGAAATTTTCAATTTTGAAAATCGTGTTCGAGTGGCTAGCGTGATGCTGTTGTTTGATGATCATCGTTTTTCAAAATAGCATTTCCATGACAAAACACATTTTTTATAAAAGCGTAAGTGAGTTAGTTGTAATCAAAATTAAGTGCAGACTTTCCTATTGTAGTTGTATTTCATACTTGTGTCCTGTGACTGAACCATTTATTAATAAGTGGGTCCATAAGTAGATATAATCCGTGTTTGATTTTGTCCTTTTGAAGGCTGTGAATACGGGGATCGAAGAGATGGGTGTCAGTTTTCCAAATGTCCCACCTACAACAACTTCACCCGTGAAAACCTCTGCTGTTTGACCTGTATAAACGGTAAATTGCCATACTCCGCTTCGACTGTCCTCCCGTTAACGTCTACGTCATCGGAATCTGTTTTCAACGTCAATGATGATGCAATCACTACTGAGAATGGTTAGGGATTACCATAACTCATATCTCTATGTCTTGAGTAATTTACAATCAATCAAATAATAGAGTATAGGCTGTTGCCATGAAATAATTTCTTCTTGCTATAAATGACAACATAAATATTCAATAATTTAGGTACTTCACTCATCAGAACTACGACACCTTCTGAAAGATCGTCCTCCTTATCAATTTTATCCACAACTGATTCTACCCCAGTTACACAAACTTCGACAACGTCAGAACTTCAGACTTCAAGGATCTCATCAACAGGACCGGATATGTCCTCCGTGTTAAGTACTGGTAGAACAGCTGGATCCTCAACTTCTTTGGTTACTACGGAAACGGTTACAATTCGAACTAAAAACTCGACACCAACAAGCATAACATCTGCAATTCCATCTGACACCACTTTGCCCTCCACATCCACTTCAAAAGATATTACGTCATCAAGACTGACATCAGAAGCAACCACCGATTCATCAACGCTTCATACCACATTGCTAATCAGCACAAGGTAGTGATATCATACGATATGAAAGCAGTTCATGCAAATCAATACTCATAATCACCTCGACGCATATATATATATATATATATATATATATATATATATATATATATATATATATATATATATATATATATATATATATATATATATATATATTATACTTTGAAGCAGTGAATCAACTCATTCTGAGTCCACAACACCTGGGACTACATCTGGGGTCACAACAACCCAGACAACTACGTCATCGGCCAGTGATGAAGAGAGTAGTTCTAGTGAAGATAGCAGCGAGAAAAAGAGAAGTACTAGTCAAATTTTAAATTATTGCAATACACGATACCTTATCAGGAGATTATGCTTAAAGATTTTTATTACACTATCTATACTGTCATACAATAGCACTTGGAACTCAAACTCTTCCATATTACGTTTTATTTTTCAACGATGATATTGCAACTAAATACCTAACTGACTGATTTGAATTTCAGAAAAAGAATGGAAGAAAAAGCAGAAACAGCTAGAGAAAGAGAGAAAGAGAAATGAAAAACGGATTAAGGCACTGAAGAAAAGATACGATAAGATGATGAAAAGACTGAGAAAGTATTTGGAGCTTCCGTTTTTTAAAAATATCCTCTAATTTAATGTTACATCAACAGTGTTCATTTTCATTAAATTCCCATTGAACCCTTTTGGTATTTGGATTTTTTTTAAACTATGATAGATTGTGTCTTCCTCTGGGACTTCACTATCTCTTGGTCAATACTGACTATTTCCCACAAGTGATTGACGGGACAAATGTGACACCCCCTCCCCTCAATATAAGCTTTTAAGGTCTTATAATTTTTTTCATGATTGGTATAATTTTGTAAAACGTTTGTATATTTCTGACTGGGGGTATAAATTAGATCAGAATTATGTCATTAAATGGTGCTTTATGAACAGAGAAGTGCCGAACCGTTGTACAGTAAGACACGCTTATAACGAAGTGTCAGGGACATGCGATTTTACTTAAGGAATGAATTCAATTATATTTATTTGTTTTATACGATATAAAATAGTTTGGGGCAGTTTCCTTTTATAAACCGCGAATTTAAATGCCACCTTGGCATTGGCATATAATTATCCGGCACAGTGTTCCTGACTAAAATCTAAACATTTTAATGAAAAGATTTATATTCACGTGTAAATTTACTCGTGTTACGTAAAGCCTAAAACCGATCCAATAAAATACATGTACATGGTAATAGTGAATACAGATTAGTTGAAAATTCAACTGTGTTCTTGGGAGCAATAAAAAAGTATGTGCGCATGTAATGAATTTCAAAAGAAGAAAAGACGGTAACAATTCTAACATCGAGTGAAACTGTACATATGAAGCTTTCAGATCAGAAAAAAAATTGGATGGGCGCCTCAGATTGTCCATATTTTTTTCAGACTGGAGGCTACAGACCTGCAGCTATACTCTGATAAAAGAAGAAACTAAATAGCAATAAAAGAACTATAGTCTGTCCCAAGTTATTGCTTCCATCACATTTTGTTGATTTTTAATGAAAATACACATACCTGTGAAAGAAGTACAGTTGAAATTGACGAAATGGAAAATATCCAAAATATCGTCATAGAACAATTATCCCTTTTCACTCATAAAAGTTTACAGGAACGAAAACAAATGTCTTACGGAGATTTATAATGAGAAATGTTTCCATCTTTTCTCCATTCGGACGTACTCTGGATACCTCGTGAAATTTTTTAACGTTATCATCCGGGCTTATTAATGGCTGACGCAATGCAAAATCCCCGTAGAATTTCTATTTTTGGATGTGTATTGAAACCTGAAGCGGTAGAGGGGGCGTTTCAAAACAGATAATCTGGACATTTTTCATATTAGTGGATGAACATAGTTTGAGCACAAAGGTATTTATTATTATCGAAATATTAAGCGAAAAGTGGTGGAAGCAAAAACTCGGGACAGAGTATAGTAATGGATCAAATATTTAATTTTTCTCTGTTGATGAATATCCACTGCATTTGATTTTGCCTATATAACTTCATTTTCAACCGTCAAATGCTGTAATTTATCCATTGAATAAAATGATACTCTTTCACACTGTTAATTCATTGTTTTGTAGTTGGATACGGAAGTTATCTCGTGATTTACTCCATGATTTACTCAGGATAATCTTTTTTTAGATATTTTCACTCGCGCTCGATCCTCACTTGTGAAAATATAAAAGAGTACATTGGCGGATCCAGAGGGGGGTTCCGGGGGTCGGAACCCCCCCCCCTTTCTCTGGGACATATGATTTTTTTTTGAAAACTTTTAATGCATGTTTAAAGACAATTTTTCCCATTTATAATATAAGTACTGTAATTATTTCAAATAAATGCTTTTAGAATTGCTTATCTAAAGATTTTCTCACAACGTACCATAATTTACATGTATATCTGATATGAAAAATCCTAACTATTTTTTTTTTTCGAAAAAAGTACTCCCCTTTAGCATCCGGTGTTCACTTCGATAAGAAAACATACAGTTTGAACTGATAAGCCATCGAATAAAACGGCGTTCAAGTACGAGTACACACATTCGTTTTACTTTTAAAGCTGCTTTCAAATGTATTGTTTAGTTAACTTACATGTGAGTTATTATAATAAAAAAGTTACTTCGTTTCATACGAAAAAAAAGGAGAAAAATACAGAGAAAATTAAGCCCGCTTATGCGGGTTATGCTATTTTTCTGGAATGGTAGATACCTTCATACCCACATGAAACACAAAAGAAAGCCTTTTTTGTTTTGTTTCCGAGAATCGGATATTATGTTTCAAAAATACCGTGTAAGGGGTTTATACATGTATGTAAACCATTATGAAAATGCAGAACTTTTCAAAACTTTCCTGAATATGATCGCATCTGTTCTAGTGCCGGGTGATTACAAAGGTCACATCATTAAGTTCCCTGGGACGACTATATTGCTTGTACAATTGTATTACACAGGTTCCGTCTATTCAGCAAATAAACTATCCCAATTTTATTTTTTGTCATAGCCTATCATTTAGACCTTTCTTTAAGAAGGCAATCGATAGAAATCAAAATCGATAAGTAGTTCAGAATTTACACATCAAAAACATAAAAAAATTACCAAAAATAATCCTTTTTATAATTATAGCTTTTCGTAATTAGTCTGGATTATTTTTTGTTTCTTGGTGTTTCTTTCTATTTAGCACAGACGCGCGTTCTCATTGCTGTAGACTTGGTTTTTTTTTTAAAGCTAGAAATTATGCAAATCTTCCTTACCTAAATCTAAACGCTTAATAAATGAAGTGTACTCTGATATTAAAATAGATATGAAATAGATATTGACGAAATAACTGTTTATTAAATTTACGCACGGAGAACGTTCAAAAGGCCTTGTTTATTGAAAAATAATGATTTTTGTACGCATTGATGTTCATCAATTGGACCCCCCCCCCTTTTCCAAATTGCTGGATCCGCCTCTGGAGTATCCAACTACAAAACATTAAATATTCTCTATATACATGTATAGTTATAGCAAACAGAATGAGATCCCCACCCCCTGAAAAACAAAATAGAAAGCAAGTATTATCAATTAAATTCGTTTTGCGTCAACGCTGGGCATTGTATTTCCGGAAAATACTTTCAGTTTCGGTTTTTCCAGTTGTTGATCACGAAGAATGCAATCTTGATCATTTAAACGTTTGAAATCAATATTGTGAAAGATTCAAGATGTCGGGAGAGAAAAAAGGTAAATATTATTGTAGAATATACCCATTGTTCATCTTTTTTCTATTGATTTCATTTCATCTTAGGTGTTGAGGCAATATGATCGTAACATTTCGTAGAAGACTGTAAAATCGTACCATTGTTTTCCGCGCACCTGTGAACCAGTGAACTGTCATGTAAATAAAATCTATCCCAGTTATCGATAACTAGGGACGTATACACTATTATATACGTCCCTGCAATAACATGCGTTTGGTTTAGCACAGTAAATGAAAAAAATGATATTTAAATTACCACCATCTTCGTTCTATAATTTAGCTTTACAGGGTTTAACCAATTTTGGTTAGTTAATCAGTTGAAATTCAACTAACTCTCTCTCTCTCTCTCTCTCTCTCTCTCTCTCTCTTCTTGGTGTTTGATATGTTTTTCTGCTTTATATTATTTGTGTTATTTACAGCAAGGCTAAATCTTTATTATAATATGAATGTGAAGAACAAGTCTTGAAATTTTGATATAAATTGAATATAGTCATGATAGTGATATTCTAATTTCAGTGTTTTTTAATAATGTACATTGTATTGAATATTGAAAAATCTGATTCTAGATTATAGAGATGAACCGCCCCCTCAGTATCAGCCCAGCGCGGGGTATGGATACCCTCCCCAGTACCCCCCTCAGCAGTACACAGACCACCCAGGGTTTCCTCCAGGAGGCTATTCCACTAACGCAGTCATTGTAAGTTTATCCATTATCCATAAACCAAAATTCACATTTTTGATCAAACTATTAAACCTATTTTATTGTACGGACCGGAAATTTGGGGTATTTATCCATTTGCCAAAAAAAAAATCCAGATCCCTGGTTGTGCAATGGACAAAATTCATTCCAACACACTTTGTAACAAATTGCATTTAAAGTTTTGCAAATCAATACTTGATGTGCATAAATCTGCAACAAACTTGAAAAAATTCTTCACACATGTACTCTGTTTAGTGACCCTATAAACACACCTTTTGTACAGTTCATACTGAAAATTACAGTTGACGTAACGATTCTTTAACTATTATGATGTTATGATAGGTTGCCCCTGGACCAATGACCATGAATGAGCCACCTCCCCCTGACTACATGAACAGAGCTATCTTCGTGACGATTTGCTGTTTCTGGCCCACTGGAATATTTGCTATCATGAAAGCCAGTGAGGTATGTAAAACTTCTATTTAAGATTTCATCAAACACATTTTATAGTGAAAAAATGAACATTCTATCTATGCATAAATGTAGATATTTGAAAATGTATTTACCCTACCGGTACTTACAGGTATTAAATCTTTAAAATGTACATATACTCTACCAGATACAGATCCTAGAATTATTGAATGATAATTTTGACTCCTGTATATTTCTCAATGGTAATTTTACTTTTTCACCTACCCTGATGAAACTTGCAATTCAGACAGGACTATGAAAAGCTCACTGCACTGGCTATAATAATTTTTTATTTGTTTTTACAGTACATTATAGCAATAAATAAACTGGATTTAATTCATAGACAGTGTTTCAATACATACATGTATTTTCCTTTTTCCAGTCGCGAAGTGCGTATGCTAGAGGAGACGTGCAATCTGCGCGCAGTAACTCCAACTCGGCTCGACAGCTGTCCAACATATCGATAATGGCTGGTGTGGCTTCCATCCTTGTGGCCGTCATCTTTGTTGGGGTGTATGTGGGTCTGGTTTTGAGGAGTATTACCTAGAATGGACCCAGAACCCCTGAATGGCTCTCTGAGATGCAGAAATTGAAGAAAATTCTACAGCAGAAATATTTGGGTTTTTTATATAACTTTGTAAAACAGCATCAATTTATCAGTCAGTCAGAAACATGTATTTTATTGGGAATCTTATACATGTACCTTTTATACAGTTATATGATAAAGATCAAATATATATTTTGTAACCTTTGCATTTACCAGGGCACATTCATATTTTTGATATACGCAGATTGTTCAATGAAATGGACTGAATTTGGATAAAACAAGTTATTAATGTCATGGAAATCGTTGTTTTGATGTTAAATTATCATCGTGTTGTGTACAGCTCATTAGCATTTGATTTCTTTTGAATTCGAAAATTTAACATAATTTTTTTTTTAACTCTATTTGTTATAAATTGATATTTAATGTTAAACAATACCTGTTTCAGGGATATATATATATATATATATACACACATATCAGTAGCCTTCTGTTTCATTATCTCATCTTAATATTTTATACATCATTTAAGATAGAACTCTTGCCATAATTTGCTGATAAATACGATGAAAGATGGGGGGGGGGAGATTCTCTTCTGGGCTTTTCATTATTATCAATCAAAATTGAAATGTTATTCACGTGTTGTGCATTCTTTATTTTACATAGGGATGGGGGCTGTTATTACATAGGGATGGGGCTGTTTTTCCGAACTGTTTCGTGTTTTTATTGTGATATATACACAATATGTTATTCTATCAGGGGAAGAAATTTCATGCATTAATGATATCCTATATAATTTGGATTGAAAAATGTTCCAGTTTGTGAAGTTAACATTTACAAAAGAAAACAGAATGTATTATTTTACAATGGTTTTATTTCTCACCCATGTTTTATATAAAATTATGTATATGGTGTTTTATCTTCAGTGTACATACCACTACATTGTGTAGTTGTTGTTAAAATAAACAATCAAGATTAACAAAAATACTCACTTTTCATTGACCACTGTATGGACCAATAACTCTTTACAATACCATGTGTCGTAGGAATTTCGACCTATAACAACCACTTTTGACACGTATTCATCTGAAAATGAGTTGAGAATTCACAATGTTTCCGTTATTTGTAGGAATAAAATTTGAAAAAAAAAATTGTTTCCAAGTTATTTACAATCTGAATGGAGTTGGAAGGAGGCTTGTATCATAATTGGAATTTTCTTCTGACATTAGTATAGAATTTTTGTTTGTAAAGTTGATTATATGACAACTCCCCCCCCCCCCCTGCTTGAATAAAAAATGTGAACTCTCCATCTGTGAAAAAAATTGATCAAGAGAAACGTCTAAGTCATAATTAACTTTCTCAACTTCGATCATTGTTTTTTTATTGTATTAAAATCGACACTTCCAAGCAAGATAATAGATAGGAACTCATCATCAAAAATACCTTTACACAGTATGTCAAAACATAAAAATAAAGTGTGACAATGTCTTTGTCAGCTGTTTGCTCACCAGACAGATTCACTGACACGTGACGCTATTTCATCTGTTTACGTGTTCACGGACCATTGAGCACGCACCTTATAAAACCCGGAAATATACGCACGTCTATTTTGAGGAAGGGACAAACGTTGAAGATGTAGAGGAAAACCATGGGTAAATAACACGCTATACATGCTATAATGAACAGTTATTTTGTTTCGCATAAGTGGAATGCACAATTAGCTACGGACCAACAGCTGATCTGGTGGACATGGTGGACGAATGTGGATGACACTGTTAACTATATGTGTGAAGTCCCCTTTACCAGGAATTGCTTCGTAATCTATACTTCTGCAAACCTCCTTGAATATTGGTTATTTTACCTCGGTCAAAAATAATTAAAGAGATATTGATACAACTTCACTCCTCCAATGTCAAACTTTGTAAATTTACATAATCATGTTATTATCTAATTGGTTGACATTCTTATATAATCATATAATGAACGTTTTGTTTGAAATGAAGCCCTATCAATATGATATATCAAAACGGATTTATTATTTTCTTTTAAATTTGTAAAACGAGGAAGATAAATTCCCCAAATGAAAAAAATAAGAAAATATTATTACACTATTCCTAGATCACTTCGGAGATGAACCACCCCCGCCGTACCAACCCAGCCCGGGGAACGGAAGCCCCCCTTACTACCCCCCGCCAAAGTACACCGACCAGCCACGCGTCTCTTCGGAACAAAGTTTTGCAAATCCATCCATTGTAAGAATTAACATCCTCTTTATGTTTTTCACTGTTCACATGTTTAATAAAATTGAAAAAAAAATGTATGGCGATAACCATACATAATCATGTGGACATGTAATGCCGGATTTAAAATGGTATATACATGTTGAGCATATAATGTTCCCTATAGATTAATGTTGAATCGCTATATGTTCTTCGAAATTTTGAGATCCAAACCATTTTCAATGGTATAAAATTTTAGTTTGAAATTTGTATGTAATTTTACACTTGATCATACATTGATTTCACCAATGTTTATCGAAAGCTTAGTCTCCACACTAGTAATCACCAACATGATAATAAAGCTAAAATTACATTGTACATGTATGACGACGAAATAAAAAAAAGTTTTTAGCAACACGGATTATTATATTTCATCATTTTGGTGGTATTTATGGGTAGCGTTTAAGATCTGTCTTTCAAGAGCCTGATGCAATTAGTACCAAGTAACTTATTCGTTTCGAAAATTTAAGAAAATAAAATATTCTTTTATCAACAAGGTCATATGTTTATACGAGATTTAATGATAATAGGTTGCCCCCGGGCCAGTGAGGATGAACGAGCCCCCACCTCCCCCTGACTACATGAACAGAGCTATTTTTGTGACCATGTGCTGTTTCTGGCCAACTGGAATTTTTGCTATCATGAAAGCCAGTGAGGTATGAGTTACTGATCAAATACATCATTGTAATAATGATTTGATTATTACTTGATGTAATCAAACTCAATATTTCAACCCTCCTGAAACTTCTAGTATTATGTTGAATCATGCATTACACGAAATAGTCTCTGAAGCATTAAACATGATACGTACAACTATTCACGTCTCTCAATGATAAGAAAATAGCAACCACGGGACTAATAACTAGATATTGTCCAAAACACATTTTTTAAAGATAATTTCTTTAAGGTATGCTGAAATTATTTATGCTTAACTGGTTATTTTTTATATTTCTATAAGACCACAAAAAATAGTTACGCGAGTACACTCAGGTTGGCGAACCTTTATAATATTCAATAAATTGCTATACCGGAAGTTCCACCACTTGCATGTTTACCATTTCCAGTCACGCAGTGCCATTGCTAGAGGAGATATGGAATCAGCCCGGAGCCATTCCAGCACTGCCCGGCAGCTGTCCAATATCTCCGTGATAGCTGGGGTGGCCTTTTTGCTGGTGGGCATGCTGATTGCGGGTCTGTACTGGTTCTTTGGAGTGATTCCGAACATGTCATCCGGCCCCCAGGAATATCAAGACTGATCGGTATTGGAAATCTGTCGAGAAACCAAACAATGCAAAAATGATTTACTTTTTAATAGGTTGTTCCTAACCTTTAAACTTGTTTATGTTTCTGCTGCTCGTAATTTTGCACTATTGGCTGCGATAGTTCATTAGTTTTCCTTTCAGTATATAAGTGGTTAATATTTACTTAATACTAACAGAAATACATTGGAATTTCTATTAATCTAATCTTTACACTAATGGTATTTATTTTAAATTAAATTCATGCACATTTTATCGGTATTTCACGGTCATTATTTTATAGTCAGTATTATTCTTATTCCAGTAATACAATCTTAATACCTTTGATAGTGCATACGTACTTAGACTAAATTAATCGTTACTGTCTTTCAGTATAACAGCTTTTTCAAAGATCAGAATTCAGTTTATGATTAACACCAGAACTTTAGCATTACTAACTTAGCACCAGAACTATAGCATTGCTAATGTAGCATCAGAACTATAGCATTTCTAATGTAGCTTCAACGACATTTTTGTTATACGTCCTAATTTGTCTACCCAGCACCATATTTCATTGTTATTTGCTTATGTCCTACAAAGCTCCACCAACTTTACTCAGGGAATTAACATTTTGTTTTGACAATATTTATGTATGATTTGTATAATGTTTATTTTAGTTTTATTATGATATACTGATACGCTATTACAATGTAACATGTATTTTTATTATAGGGCAGTATGTTAAATTTCTGAAGTTTAAATTTAATGTTTGATTTATTCATTTATGCAGTGTCATTTTGTTTATCGTATTTTATTACATGGAGTTCAGTTACAATTTGAGATACATGTATCTAAATTATTATTTTTCTCTAACACACATGTATTAATTGTGTGAATTACTGCAAACATGTTTTTCATAATAAAACTCTTGAGAAGAGGTCTTCGTAATACCGTATTTTACAATCAATATTTCAATATAATAATGAATTAAGACTAAAGCTTTCAACAATATACTACAATCCTATAACAGAAGATTTTTGATAGCACATGTGTTAGGGGTAAGGGGAAACGTTAACGAACCAAAGGGTGCTATTAATTTGAAGAAAAAGCGCCGTAACTGTAAACTCCCAGCGAAAATTTTTAATTTCAAACACTAATTTAAGAAATAAAACAAGGCGTCTGATTTAATTCACGAAGGCTATAATCTTACAATTGAAAATTCACCGAGTGACGAGAGTTTTCTTCTTAAACTGTGTTTCGGACGGACTCAAAACACGGCGGCAACTGCGCAGTATTTAAAAACCGTAATTGATATCTCAGGGCGCTGGATTTAGTGAAACAACGCAGATATCTGTACATGTTTACGTGTTTAAGGGCCACAGAGCATTAAACCCCTAGAATCCGGAAGAACTTTTGGAGTTTTCTACAAGAAATGACAACCACAGAGGATATTGGCTGAGATAATGGGTAAGATTTTTGAATGACATCTGTAAATAAATAAATGAATGTACAATATACAAAACAATTGAACTGGAGATCCCAGAGTGACCTTACAAGGATAAATCTAGGCCACGAGTTATATTAAGGTACTTGTTTTTCGTTTTTAAGGGTGGGACTTAGGTGTTTTACTCTCTTATATGTGTACATTATGTGTATTACAAATTAGAATGATTCGTAGGAGAGGGTCATGCCAGTCGACATGAATATGTTATCTTAAATCCAGACATCTAATTTACATATACGAGCATTCAAAACCTGCCAAAGAGAATATTTCAACAGGCAGGTAATACATGTAATACTAACAATCTCTATCTCTGGGCGAGTGAATATATATAAACCCATTAATATAAATGATCGTTAACACCCTCCCCCACCACCCCTGCCCAAAAAACCCTCCAGAACAATTTGAATTTAACATTAACAGTTATTCTATAACAGATCATTGATCGTGATTGCTGATTTAAGGGACAAAATAAAGGTAAGAACCCAGGAAAAGACTTTTTTGTACTTAATACATGTATGTACCTGTTTTGTTTTCAATGGATCGCACTAAAATTCTCTGGTCGTCAATGAAATTTTTATCATACCAGTGTTCTTCAAATCTGCGACTATATCGTGCATTACAGTAGGTGATCAACGCATATCAAGGACAGACGAGATGTTCATAAGTTTTATATAATTTTCCTTGATATTTTATTCCTTATTTATTAACAATTAAACCTGTTAATTCCCAAAAATTCAGAGTACATTACCAGGTTCGTTTCGGAGCTAGAATATTTCAAATTTCCTTAAAATAGCATGCAAAATGCATTTGAATGCTTAAAAGTTAAGTCAAACTATACATTTTCAATTGAACACTTTATATCTAAATAAAAAAAGAATCAAATTACATAAAAACATAATTATGAAATTACGAAGTGGAAATCTTTACATTGTGGAGAGAGGAAAAAATAGAAAAAAATGGAAGATAGGTCGCGTCTGACCTTAAATGATAATCAAACAATGTTAAAATATCCAGTCTTGTGATCAGGTAGCTAAGGTTTCCTTTTTATGGACAATCCATTAACGTGGAATATTGATTAGTTTTTTGGGCGGTTGCCACAGCATGTCAGTAACCAATGATGAAATGTATATAAAATTGAGAAACATTCAATTGTAGATGATGAAGATAAACCAAACTCAGAGTACCAAAGCAATCCAAGTGTATGGACAACCTCTCCAGCAGCTTTACCACAGAAATTGAATTCAAACCAGCATTTGAGAGATTTTGAAGCAAAATCAAACCAGCAATTAAGAGATTTCGAGGCTAAATCAATTCAGCAATTACGAGATTTCGAAGCGAGTTCAAATCTGCAATTGAGAGGTTCCGAGACAAATTCAAAGCAGCAATCGGGAAGATTCGAAGCGAATTCAACACATCAATCACCAATAATAAAAAACAAAACTGAGAAACATTCAATTGTAGATGATGAGGATAAACCATACTCAGAGTACCAAAGCAATCCAAATGTATGGACAACCTCTTCAGCTCCTTTACAACAAATTACAGTCCATCAGGAATTTAGTGGATTCGAAGGAAATACAAAGCAGCAATGGGGCAGATCTGAAGAGAATTCAAACCAGCAACTGAGTGGATTCAAAGAGTATCCTCAAAACCAGCAATTGGACGGGTTCATAGCGAATCCTCAAAACCCATACATGGTACGAATAACATATAAGCTGTACGTTCTTTCTCACTAAAATAAATCTATACCACTTAAAAGTTTTATTTTTCACATCACATACATATTCTTCATAATTTTTTAAAATGTATGATGTATTTTATCACACAAAGAGATGAACAAAGGACCTAACTTCTAATAGATCGACATCTATTTCAAATTTGATCGTAAAATTATGGAGATTCAAAACTTTGATACTAATCAATCACTACTTATATATCTTACTTATCTTATCTTTTAACCATTTTAATAACTTTTTAGGTATTAGATAAAACTTTACAGTTTACTGGTACTACAGAAGTAAGTTTTCAGTGTCTGTTAAATTCTAGTAAGATAATTGGTTTATATATATATATATATATATATATATATATATATATATATATATATATATATATATATATATATATATATATATATATATAGACGTGTTGTCCAACCTTTTGCCCAACTGCTTAATTTTCCTAATCTTTCCGATTTCATTATATCATTTTAACGGATATCATCGTTAAGAAAATAAAACAAATTGCTTGACAAACGCATGATCAGCACCTTGAGATGGTAAAAGAGATTAGTCATACGACCACTGCGAATATTGGTCAACATCATAACAAGCTAACAATTCCTCAAAGAGTAACACCATTTCTTTTGACAGTCTGCATTTACTAGCCAAGGATTGTTTAGGCACTTTGTAAATACAGTTCAGCCATTCACTGACAGAATACTGTAATTTTGTTATAGTTAATTCATTTCTATTTGTTTGAAACTTTTTAAAGACAAAGAAGCCTTGTTTTACTTTACACCAGGTTGCTCCAGAACAAATGACAATGGACGAGCGACCACCCCATGACTTTATGCATAGAGCTATTTGTGTGACCATTTGCTGTTTCTGGCCCACCGGTATAGTTGCAATTTTGAAAGCCAGTGAGGTATGGACTATTTTTAATTGTATTTTTATCTAAGAATTTATTTGCTTAAATTAGAATATACTAGTAATTTCAGACAATTCCCAGAAACAGTTGTGTTGTTTTTTACGGTATTACATTGTTTGTAAAGCATGTAAAGCCGATTTGAATTTGATTAAATGGATATAGGCCTAAAATCTAATGGTGTTACGGAAGTTCCCCCATATTTTTGCCTCTTCCAGGCTCGAAATGCCTATGCTAGAGGGGATATCGAAGCTGCCAAGAGGAGTACACACGAGGCTCACCAAATGTCCAACATCTCCATATTAATAGGGCTGGCCTCATTTCTACTAGTCTTGATCATTGTGGGT
Source organism: Magallana angulata (assembly GCF_025612915.1). NCBI lineage: Eukaryota > Metazoa > Mollusca > Bivalvia > Ostreida > Ostreidae > Magallana > Magallana angulata. Next base: position 5,175,682 of record NC_069111.1, on the reverse strand, counting down.
ATTTTAATCGGTACTGGTAACTGAAAGTGACTCCACTCGGGTTCTGAGGAAAACTGCGGCCAATATAATCATCTAAATCAAATATAATTACAGGATTGAGGAGAAAAGTGATACACACACACACACACACACACACACACACACACACACACACACACACACACACACACACACACATATATATATATATATATATATATATATATATATATATATATATATATATATATATATATATATTTCTCCGATTATTAAATGGATATAAAGTAGACTTAGAGACATGGATCTGAAAAAAAAACTACAGAACAATAAAAAGCCTACTGTTATGCCTTAGGAGTGAATAAGATTTAAATACTTTTGCTAATTTTTCTTTTTACAAAGCCTTACAATTATATGATATAAAATATTTTAATGGGAATATGATCTACAGATCTTGAGAATGTGGAAAAATGGTGCATTTTTGTTATTATTGATAACAATTCTTATATCTTTAGATAATATTAATGGCTACTTATGAATAGAATGACAAGAAAATATTATCAATCATTTAAGTGTTAATGCTAATTATTTCAACAGCTCTCATAAAGAATATGTAGCATTAAATGACATTGAACTGTATTTTCTTGACACCAGTGGATATTTTAATGCATTGTTGTAATTTCAAATAGAACAAACAGTTGCCAGGACTACCTCTAAATTTTGTTATTGTTATAAGTTTTAAAGTATGTATGTGAAATGTTGAAAGCATTACTTGTTTTATATTGTTTTGTTAACGTTCTATTGTATAGAATTTTAAGATAAATTGGACGATCCATTTAATGCTTTTCATACCCCCGATCCGAAGAAAAGTGGGTATACTGTTATACCCTTGTGTGTTTGTCTGTCTGTCTGTCCGTCCGTCCTTTCTGTCCGTCTCAGCAACTACTAATCGCAGATGCTTGAAATTTTACGACACTCTTTGTTTAGGCATAACATACGTCTGATGGGATGTTTTTCTTTCCGTTAATTGACGATTTTTGATTATTTTAGCCTATATTTTCAAAGAAATTTTCGTCAGAGATTACTCAGCAGCTGTTTATTGCATATGCTTGAAATTTCACCACACTCTTTGTTTAGACATGCATATGTTGGGAATTATTTTTGTTCCAATCAGACGTCAACTTTCTGTTAAATGATGACTTTGTTTATTTTTAGCTTCTTATTATCAAAGAAATTTTCGTCAATGATTTGGCATTTTGGACAACAACTATCAGTTGCAGATGCTTGAAATTTTATCACAATCTTTATATAATTTGGATGTCAACTTCCTATAAAATGTAGACTTTGCTTATTTTGTATATTCACATCATTGCGGGGTTATCACTAGTGAGCATCTTGCTATTTTATGTTATTGCCAGTATTTTATATGTGTTATATCATTTGCTTATCAATGTTCACAGAATTGTGTATTCTTTTAATTAGATGACGTATTTTGCCATATAATAAAAAGAAATAAATTATTTAATTACCTGTGTTTATTATCTACCCAAAATGAAGGTTTTCTTATATATACAAAGTTTATATATATCCACTGTTCATCGAGTAAATAGGAGGATTGGGCCTATGATAAATAAATAGCAATAGGGAGTAAAATCGTCGATTGAGAAACAACCACAACACACAAAATCAAAAACAAGAATAGAGACTTTGATAATTATTACACAGATTAAAGCTTTCAATAGACACGTTACATCTATTTGTTATGTAGCTACCTTCATATTTGGGCTTCTTGGAGTGGGGGGGTAATTATTTTTATTCCAATAAAGTTGTATGAAAATAATGAAATTAAACTGCATAGGTATACAGTGTACTCGGTTTTCAGTTTCAGTTCTTTATTAACTTTAAGCTGTACAGCTTATCAGTGCAATAAATCTTGTCTAATGTTCAAGCTAAAGTGAATAAAGTTTCCCAAATTACATAGTTCTTTTACATTTTCAACAAAAATTTGGACATTGAAGGTTTTTTTCAGTCATAGAGCTTAATGCATTTTTTGCGATCGCCTTCGTGTATGGGACATATCAAAATAAAATGAAATTCATTTTCAATAGAATTTGAACATAGAAAACAATTTCTATTATGTCTTTCAGTATCATAAAATCGACCTCTTTGTTTTGCTTATTGAAGCGAAGACAACCTTGATCTTGAAATACATGATATTTTATTTGAATAGGTTTTCTTAAATAAAGTTGTAAATTATGAGTTGCAATTAAGTATTAAAAAAAGCATTTACTAAAACTATCTAGTTGAGAAAAAATATTCTGTGTAGCTTGGTTAAATATACGTTGTTTAACAACAAAAAGATATGAAGCACTTATATTTTGATTTCCCCACAATTTAAACATACCCAGATTGCATAAAAATCATTGCATTATGTTTTTCGACTCAGTCATAATTGTATTATTATGGTACAGTATTTTTTCCAGAACTTAACTATGTTCAACATTCTTTGGTACAACAGAGGAAAGCGTCCTAATTCTGAATAAACTGTTACATAAGTTGACCTTTAACACCAAAGATATGTATACAGAAATCAAGATGAAGTTTCTCAATATAAGGTGCTTTGAGTGAACCCCGTACCTTAGAGGCATAGTTAATAACACTGCCAACAAAACAATCAAACAATGATAGCAAAGAATTATGCTTAAAATACGTGTTTCTAATATTTTTTTCACTACAAAAATTGCCTTCCTACCTTGCTCAGCAAGTTGTTTCTCAGCTCTAGAGAATTTATTATTGTAATAAAATACTAATACTCGCACACAGCAAGTTCAGCTGAAAAAACCCCCATAGCATTGTTTATTTAGAGGCTTTTTTTGACCTTATTTAAAATGTATTGTTTGATTTGAAATTCATGTACGTGCTTTTAAGACGCTCGCTATTTCAGGTTACCTCGATCAAAGTATAACGTTGTAGTTGTACTAAAATACTGATGTGTTTTACAGAAATCGTAATTGGCAGAAATCATAATTTCATAAATTTAGGATTGTCATCAAATGAATATTTTTGCATAATTTCCTGCAAATGCTTTATTTAAACAACAAATTATTTTCTTTGGTAATTTATGCGGGATATGAAGGTATAATCTTTTTGTCGTTGTTATATCTCTCTCTTATCACGGATGTTCCCCTCCAGTCTTGGTTTCCATATATGCAGAAGGAACTCTCTGTCGATTTATTATTGTGACTTTTTAATTGTTATACCAAGTCAAATGTGCTAGTACTCATTTATAGATAATAAAATCAAATACTTTAAAAAGGATTATCTGGTTATCTTTATAAAGCCCCTTTTAACGAAAATCCTTGCACCAGTATTTCCATTGCAAAGCTATTGAAACTTCTTTTTAAAAAATCTTTACAGCCATGTAGATAGGGTTTTCTTTTCTTTTTTCTTAAAGAAAAATGACAAGCAGAATAATAAGAATTAAATACAAATCCAAATTGAATAAAGAAATCATTAAAACATATAAAATCAACGAAATAGCGGTATAATATTGTTATTTTTTCTTTTGTCAAATCAATTAAATATCACCAGATTTTTTTTAAAAATGTCATATTAGAAATGTTTGTTTCGTCAAGTTCATCAGTTGTTTACATATTTACATAAAATTTAAACCAACCTTCAGTTTTCTATATAATTTAAGGCGGATATTTGCATTTTGACAGACAAGCAGATATTTAGATAATTACATTAAAACATTTTTTGGCTGAATTCCTATAATCTTAAAGAAATATAATGCCAACGATTCAAGTCTTCTCTAATTTCGGGAGGACTTTTATAGTTTGATTAAATTAATGAACAATGAATAGATTTATTTGTGTACCTTGGTTTTCCTGTAATGTTCATTAAATCAGGATTTCCCGTGATAAAGTTTGGCGTCAATATTAAAAGGGAGTGTTACTGTGTGAAATAAATATATAGTGTACTTAAACTGCATACTAATTTCTCCCCAACATGAATCTAAGGAGATTAACACAAACCCATATAAAGATGTGGTTTTTCCTTTCACCATCACATGTTGAACTTCAGTGACACCACAGCAGATCTATAACAGCCTATGAAGGGATAGCACTCACTGATGTCTTCCTTGTTGACTTCCGCTGTACGCCGAGTATATAATGCTACTCCTTCCTTATTTATTGAGCAAGAAAAGAAAAAAATGACTTTATGCACACAAGTTTGAACAGTCCATATTAGTTTAAACTTAATTGCATTTGTGTAGTAGTGGATTTAGTTTCTTTTTCATATTATCAATTCATTTACTACGGTGTGTATAATGGTCATACCTTTACCAAAACCTGTAGTGATTGCAGCCGAATTATCTGTGTACATCCCATTCCACTTCTGGAGAATGGTTTACATCTATTCAGCTGACAGAGAATTTCTTCGTGGTTCGGAGCATGAGAACAAACCTCATCTTTATGGAGGTTGAGGTAGGAAAAATTTTTTTGAAGGTCTGAAAACTGCAGTGTTAGGAATGGCATGATAAGCTGTAAGATTTTAATCAAGGCAAGGAGAAGTAAAGAAATATAGGGGTTATTTTGAAGTAGGAAATTTGTATCCTTATAGAGTGCGTTTTTCTTGGACAATAAAGTCCCGCCTAAGGTAAAAATAATTTTTGGAAAGTGGGTGGGCTAAGTTTTATACCAAAAACAACAATGTTTTCTGCACTTTCTGTATACCATTGCACGATTGAAAAAAAATGTATGATTAATCAGTTGACAGAAAATTAATTCGTGTTTACACCTTTCGACATAATCTTAGCTTCGTGTAGTAATAAAAATCAAAGTACTGAAGAACTGACGGGAGTTGATTTTGTCAATGTTTATTTATTTTAAAATCAATGATATGTTATTTTGCATTGTAGTTTCTAATTTGTATTTGAATTACGCACATTATTATAATATGAATTTTTGGACTTTTTCGACAAGAATGACGAGATACCCCCATATGAATCATGTTAAATAATATTTAAAGATAAAATTAATTCAATCAAACTATGTATCAGTAATAGAAATATTTATTGAAAATAGTATGGATCCAAGCAACATTGAACTAGCTCTAGTCTCGTTCAACCAAACGCTCGGCTAACACCATAAATCTCCGACAAGCAAAAGAGACTATTTGCTTGTCGGAGATTTACGGAGACGGCCGAGCGTCGAGTTAAACGAGACTATATTGAACTTTGGCGTAGGAATACATACGACTACAAAAATATCTAAATTGTTCATATCATTTAAAATCCACTGGCGTCGGAAGCAAATTGAAAGTGGGGGACTCCAGTCTTCTCAAGGTTAATTTAGGAACAATTCTGTTTGCTGCGACAAAAAAAAAAGGGGGGGGGGGGGCTGAACAATCTCTCATGCTATGTGCCTAATGGATACGTGTAACTTTGCAAAAAAAGTGGGGGGGGGGGGGGGGGCTAAGCCCCCCTAGCCCCCCGGTTCCTACACCTATGAAATCTGACTATTTTCAAGGTATTTATGAATAAGTTTCATTGAAAAACAATGATTTAGCATACATTACATCGAATTTATCAAATATTTTCAAGAACTTAGTCTTGTCAGCAGCGATGTTGAGGTCCAAACACTGTTTCACTTTCGGTTTGTCCGAGTAGCTGCATAGGAGAGTTGATTAAAATCAACTCCCAAAAAGTGGCCTGTGCTACATTGTAAAAGTAATACAAATTGCAGGATAGGTACATGTATTAATTTTGAAGTTCTTCTGTTTTTTAAATGCACTCTATTATTTTCCTATATATATATATGTTAGGTCCATCATAATTGATTCCTTACCGAAGTCATAGAAGTGCATTTCAAAAATCATCTAATTTTGTGTAACTTCGGAGTAAGTGAAACAATATTTCAATTTTTAGAAAACGATATAAACAAATGTGAAATTGCGTGAATCAGATTTGAAGGATTTAAAAATAAACTGTGATATATAATTCTGTCATTGTAATATTAACTAGTAACAAAAATTAAATAATGAATTGATATTGTATGTTATATGTTATGTTATACTAAACTAAGTATATAAAGAAATAATTACCTTTTTTGAGGGCAGTAAACATCCATGTGCACTTGCAATTGTCATGAAATAAGTTAATAAATTTCATTTCAATAACATACATTATCCTACATTTATTTTAACAACAGTTGTACAAGTACATTGTATAATCATGTTTTTATCTTATATCTCTTAACAAATATCACCTCATATAAAATAAAAATATCTTTGTGATGTTGACATACTAACTGTCGAAAAAATCCGATGTTTCTTCGACAGTAATAATTTCTTTTTATTCTTTTATACATATGCATGGGAGCTATAGGATACATAGTCTATTGTTTCATTTGCAATCTGAAGATTAATTTTCTAAATTATGTCCATTATACAAAAACGGACTCGTTCGCATAACCATACATCTTAACAAGAATACGCATTATTCATTTCTTTGTTTAGACATTCGGAGCATTTTAGATTGGTTATTGAAAAATATCCATGAAAAGAATAATTACATTGCATACAATAGTTGACTTGATCTTTTTTAAAGATCGTCGCTGTTCAACTGATTCAGAATTTATCGATCGCGGGCGGTTCAGTACCTACATATTGACCTACATCGGAATTTTTTTGGGGGGGTATTTTAAAGACGGGGTTTTAATATTGTCAAAAGTCTTGTAATACAGGAATTCAAATCAACATGGAAGGTAAAAAAACTGAGTATGAAAATGTTAATGTTGTAAGCAATTTTTCAAATTAAGAACAAATAAATGGTTATTTTGTAAAATCATTTAATTATTTAGAGTTTCCTAATAATTTTGTTTGTTAACAAATCGTATTTATCTATGCACTGCTTAGTTAACCTGATTTCACAATATTTCAGTACTAGACAAAAACGTTGTCACAAATTTAAAGAACGTTTAGCATTAATGTTGTACAGAATTTTTAAGAATTGAAAATAAACGAAATTGAACGAGCCATTAGCAAATATTGTACAGAAATACGATGTCAAATACGTCATTAACAACTCATATAGTATCTGCACTTAATGTAAACAAGTTAAAATCTATACACGCCGTGAAATTAAATTGATGTCGAAAACATCATACAAATCATTGTTAAGTAAGGTAATGTCTGCATAATGTCTTTAATGTGATAAGATGTGTCGAAGAGGATTTCGATAGGTCGTTAACCAAAATTTCGAAATTCTGTGTTCTTAATTAAGGTTCAATTTAAATCTTTTTGACAGTGATTTATTTGTGTCTGGGCCATTACACACTCGGGATATTTAATTCTAATAATTGCTGAAATGATATGGAAATAGTCATCTTAAAGTATTGGTTAAAAAAATAAGTAAAGAACAAGGTAAATAATACACAGACATTGATTGTATATCGGAACTCGGTTTATTTTTTTTATAGTGAAATATTATTAAAACTATCAGTATTTATATGGATTTATGATTCATATGAATTATAACGTAGACATAAAGTAGCTCATACTTTTCCTCTGATATACGTGCAGAAGCTCTTTTTAGCTCACTTGAGCTTACAGGTAGCGTAGATTCCAGTTTCTTTCGTATGATTCCCGATTGTAAGGTGAACCCATAGAGGTCAAATCTTTACATAGGAATGTATTGAGAAAAATCTACTTTTCGAAAATCAATTAACCAGAAAAGCTGTAACTTGTGTGTTAGTATCTTTAGGTAGTGTAATATATAAAGCGAAACTTCTAGGAAAAAAATTGACATAGTAAATAAATTTGATTATTCTAAAATAAATTGTATATAGTATAACTAATATATGCAAGCAAATTGACAACTGTTTATTTTCAATTGTTTAAACTGTGGCTCCTGATAAGTCTTGGGCCACACACAAGTGGTTCAAAGTTTGAGGGAATTTTATTTTTATATGAACAGTAATTAATGATCTTTCTGAGAATGGCAATGCTCAATACTTGATATAAATATGAAATCATCAAGTTACAAAATGGGCTCAACATAAGAACATTTGGAATTTAAATGCAGGATTTATTTTATATATTCATTGTTCCGTTATTTTGAATATGACTTCCTTAAACTGATTTTATTATGTCTATTATGTCTATTGTTGCTCAGGTAAGCTTTGTGGCCTATGGGCCTTTTGTTAATTTTTATCACAGTCTTTTGTTTTAAAAAGGCCTCTTTCATATAAAAGAAAGAAACAAGTTCATGTATCTGTATGGACTTTTTTTATATGTAGAATCTCTCTTTTAGGCATTTCTATCTAATATCTGTAATCTTGTATGCCCTCTGGGCCCAAAATTGAAAATGAACTATTATTATTATTATTATTATTATTATTATTATTATTATATAAAAGAAAGTCAAGAAAATCAAAACCCAGCTCGTTCACATTAAATATCATCGTACCATTTTTCTAACTCTCTCTCATTAAGAATAAAAAGAGCAATAAAGATAATAGATTAAAAAAATCATCGTGTTTCTTTTATTATTTTTTTTTCTATATTTAATTGTTGTTTCAGGGTATGGAATTGGACAATCTACACAGTATACAACGTGGTCAACGAATGTTGTATGTACCTTAATCCTCCATTTACTTTTCGTCTTTATGTTCAATTGTTCTATAAAAGAATAAATATTTCAGGTTTGTTCCCGTATTGCACACATTTAGAAAAAATCTGTGCAAAACGGGAATTTGTCCAGGTATGTTATTTACTTAACCTTTATAGTCTGTATCATAGTAAATTGTTAGATTTTAGTTCAATACCAGTTCAAGAGCTGCAAAAAGCAAGGAAAATTTGATTTGTCAAAATATTCATGATGGACCTATTTTTGGTCTTAAGGTGGATCCCTACTCAGACGCGTCATCAATTTAGCAGACATAATAAGCTTTATAATCGAAAACGATATTTGTTCAGATTTACCGTTTTTTGCCCTAATTTTTAAAGTTTATTTGATAATTCTGAATTTGATAGAAGCAGTCAAGTGTAAATAATGTCTACAAGTATATAAATGTTTTGATCTTATTGAGTCCAATAGTTGGAAATCATGAATTTTTGTACTGAGATTTTAGTACGTTTGTGTTTATATATGCAGAGGAAAGGTACTGTTTATCCAAAAAATTAATTTGTACTCAATACATGTAGTTTTGAAAGAAGAATTTTAGGGTTTATCAAAGCAAAGAAATAAAATGCTGTTTTCTGATGTATTTTTAAATTGTGTTCGTGACACTTTTTTTTAGCTGCATTTGATAAGGGGATATATGTGTTCTAAAGGCCGTAGAAAAAAAAGAAGCATGTGAAGTCCTATATTTTTTTTTGCTTTTTAGTTGCAGTAGACATAAATCTAATATTTTAAAGTTTAAAAAATGGTGTTTAACCATAATTTTTTAAAGATAAGTTTAAAAATGTGAAATTATGTAAAAATTTTGAAATATAATTTTTGTAACATTTCATTTTAATTTTCAATTTTAATCAATCAAATAATTATAATCACACTTGTTATTACTTTCTTACATTATTAATGATTAATCAAAACATTTGAATCTTTGTTTTGCTTTGATATTTTTTTGATATGAGCTAAATAATGATTTTGGTTGAAATCATGTGATCGAAGAAGGGGGTATGCATCTTCTGGAGACTCTAGTGATAAAAGTAAATAGTTAAGGCATGTATTTTCGGGGCTTTTTTATAACCTAAGGTATTATTCTACTTGATTAATGAAAAAAAACCTTACTTTAACCACAAAAATCCTGAGTAGGGACCTACCTTCATTTAATTTGATGTGTCATGCATTTTGAGGGTTATTATTTGTTTTAATTTTGTCCAATTTTCAAGCCCCCGCAATTATCGCACGCACGCACGCACGCACGTACGCACGCACGCACGCACGCACGCACGCACGCACGCACGCACGCACGCACGCACACACACACACAGTGGAGTAAATAAAATCATTGACTTTTACAAGTGTGTTATTGTCATGAACAATGTTACAGTAGATTTTGGAAGATATCCTAATGTTTTTCACATGAATTTTAAGTTTCGAGTTTTAACATTGTAAATTCATTAGTGCAAGTAGCTAGTGATTAGTATGTTTCAGAAGCTGAACATAGCAATATTATTGTATCATAAAATGAATTTAAAGGAACAGTTTAAAGAATTAAGATATTTTAAATTATCGATCTTAAAAAATTGCATCACTAGGTTACATGTGCATAATACACTTAACTCTTCTTTGAAATGCATTTGAAAAATACAGGTAAAATAAAACCAGACTATAATTGTTATCTAAACACAAATCACTTCTGTTATTTTTTACCTAATTTCAAATGTGTGCAATATGGGAATACACGAATTCACTATATTTTATGAAACAAATGCAAGTTGGTCTTTGTGAACAGATGCGCAGTGTCACTGTAATGATTGTGTGTGTGTATTGCATAATTGGTATTTGCGGTATTTAAATGCAAAAATGCATAAAAGCAATAATTTTTTTCATTACGTTTAACAAGATTTTCAAACTTTGACATCAGGTTGCTCCACAGGCAATGACGATGACCCACGTGCCCCCACCCTACGAAGATTACACAGGTAGAGCAATGTTTGCCGCATTCTGCTGTTGCTGGCCTCTGGGGTTGTGCGCCTTAATAAAAGCTTCAGAGGTATGTTAGTTAAACCAAACAAAAGAACACATAGTTGGAAAATAAAATAAAAAAGAATTGAAATCGTTTTTGTGTGCTTTTTCTACATATCTTGATCTAATCAAAACATTTGGTGGTCACATTGGATTTCTTAAAATTTTTTTTTTTTTTTTTTTTAGATATTAAAATAACTAAAAAATAACTTTAACCGATTATATATATGAAAAGCCTTGGTAACAAATGATGCTAAAATCATCTCTTGTCATAACATCTTTTTTTTAAATGCGGTTCTTATATATGAATTAAAAATACGTGAATTTCAGGCAAGAAAGAGCTATCAGGTGGGAGACAGTGAGACGGCTCGATCTCAAGCTGACCAAGCACGACAACTGTCCAACATTTCGATCGGAGTGGGATGCGCTTCTTTTGTCCTCCTGTTTACCTTCATCGTTCTCTACTACACGGTTATTCTCTATTCATTCTCTGACTGAGGTTCATGAAAAAACTGTCCAATATGTTATCAGGATACGTAATATTACCACTATAGTAATTTATTCATGATATTTTTAGTTCATTACAATTAAGAGCAAGGTTTGTGAACGTTTCGTGAACATGTTTGCATAATACATTAGTTACCAATGTTGACATCAAACTGCATTAGCGCTTGCCTGTTAGAGATCATAATATAATTTTTTTTAATTTTATTGTTCGGTTGACTTTTTGTGGATGTAAAAGCTTTGAGACATGTTTTTTTATGTTGAACTAAAAGGTTCAGTACCTTACTATTCACAACTAAGCATTCGTCAGAATCCGAAGTATATGTTGATACAATCATGTAACGACTATTACTTGCATGTATTTGTTATTCTATTTGATTTGTCTCTGACTTATCAATTTATATTACATGCTTTTGCTGGCACAGTCATTGTGTATATACAACGTATATGGTGTAATAAAACCATTTTTGAAACAGTTATTGTTTTGTGAGTTTTCTAACGAAATTTGTTTTGTAAGGCAAATTTAAGTATTAGATTATGCTCAAATTGGGCTAATCTTACATCAGCAGTTGTTTACCTTAACTAATTTGCGACATGTATAGATGATACTTATTGACAGGTTTGCGTTGTACGCCATTATCAAAAGACGTTAGTTAAACTTGATAATATTTAATACTCTAGTTTTATTGTGTACTTTTATCAATATAATGACTTCATTTGTGATAAGTTTGTAAATACGATCGATAATAGATCTTCTAAGTTTTTAATTTAGGTACTTTTCTTTTTGTCTTATTACTGATGACGTCTTTTTCCTCTAAACATAGATTTCACTGTAGTTTGCTATGACCTTGACCTCAAGTATTTGGTTGAAGATTACTGCACACCCTTTACCATCTAGAGGAGGGTAAAGGTGACAAAGTCATTGGAATTGAAAGTACAGAGGCTTCTATATATTCCAGCCAAAATAATTTTGCAATTTCTTCACTAGAATATTGAAAATCGGAGGGAAATGAACGATTTTCATTTGTTATATCTGATTTCCTCTAAATGTCTTAAGAGTCATTGTTTACATGCCAAATGAAAATGGTTACATGTCTACAGAGCTAGCTTTTTAGGAATAGCCCAAAATATGTAATCACATTTTAATTTCATTTTCTAGATGAAACAGATGCGCCTTCAGCTAAAATCAATCTTCAGAAAGAGTAAAGGTTTTAAAATATATAAAAAAATATATTAAAAATTGGTTTTCAGGAAAAATTGACAGAAAATGTGCAGTTCGTTTAGAAACGACCGCATGCTTTTTTCAAGGCAATATCAGCCCCGTTTTATTGTCCCCTTTCGCCCTCGCTGTCAGCCGGCGAATTTTAGACAGGTCGAATTCCAATGTATCATATTATCTCTCTCTAACAAACAACAGTGTCTCAGCGAATTCAAGACGGGGCGAAACTGTTTGCAAATGTAAAAGGGCGAAAATTACACTTCGCAAAATAACCCTGCATAAAGTATATATACATGTACTGTACCTAAACGTTTATCATAGAAGATACATGTATCACATTGCAATCTGTGTGAAATTTGGGCGCAAGCTTATGGTCAAGGTTTGAAATAAGCGAAGCACTTGAATTTACAACTTTTCATTCTTGTTTAGCAATGTAATGTTTCAAACTCATATTTATTTTAGAATAATCATCAAAATATTTCTAATAAAGTATGAATGTACCACTGTTAACAGAAAGGTTGAATTACATATTTCACCTGAGAAAAATCAATTTTTATGTGACTGTGCGAAAATTGCAAAACTTTTAAAGTTGTTTCTTGTCATGATGGGATGATATGCTTGCCAGTGCTTCAGTTTTATCTTTAAGACCATGTCTTTCTGAAAATTAATATATGGTTTACTGGGTACTTGGTACTCAATAAAAGAGAATGACTTCTACTACTACTCTGCTTATTCTGTATAAAATATCAATAAAATTCCCAAGTTCATTCTGTTTTATCACCACCACATCTCACCTTACCTCTTCTAGCCCGCTGGCACCAAAGGCCCGCTTGGGTGTCCGTTATCATAAAAGTTTTACACTGTCTGTTGATTAGCCATGCAGCACCCCCTGGAATGGAGGGTCGGTGGTTTTCTGTTGGGGGCTTCCTTCCCCTGTCTACATGTTCCAGCTATAAAAAGGCGTCGAAGGCTCGCCTCTCACCACTATCACTCAGCTACCGCAGTATTTCCAGGGTCACCTGCGAGGAGGTGTGACAAGGGATATGCTTGCAGAACCTGTGTGAGACAGTTGGGCATTAACTCAAGGTTTTAAATGGTAAGACATAGTGACATAAGTATAACCCCTTGAGACCATCACCAACTTTTTATCCCCTCTATTTTATGCCTATATGATATTTTCATTTTTATTGCTTATACTAAATATTAACTTTCTTAGGCATGAAGTGTCTAGAAGAATCAAGAAAATCACACTAAGGTTGTTAGTAAATGTAATAAACTTGATAGCTTCATGTATCACCTCAAAACCACAAACATTTTTTGTGTGGGGTTCAAATGCAGAAATAAGTTTTAGTATTGTGTAAAAAAATCAAGAATTATTTATCAAATAGGACTTACGGTATATTTGAAAGAGAAAGATTGATATCCCCATGAAGTCAAAGAAGAATTTATAATTTCTTATATTTTTCTTCATTTATAAAAAGGCAATTAAGTCTGCAAAATGTACCTGACAGTGTGAATGTATTAGAAGGATAAATAATAAGAAAAAGGGAGGTTTAAAAAATCATCTTATCAAGAACCAATTGATTAGTAATCTGTACATTTTATATTGGCCTCCTTTATATGGTTGATTTACGTTTGTTAAAATATTATCCGATTGGTATTTTATTAGAGAAACAAATAAAAAAAACACTTTTAAAATCCTCTTTAATGAGCAGAATGATTTGCGCTAGTGAAATAATAGCAGAATATAATAATAAAAGGTAATACTAGAATATACAAGTAGAAGTTTTTGATTTGTTTTTGCCATGGGGTCATATTTGGGTCAACATTATGAAAGAAGTCAATTTCACCAAAACAAAAGTTCTTCTAAAGGAAATGGGGGCTTTGGTTTGTAAAAACAAACATAAAATAAAAGATAGAACAGTTATCAAATTCATTGATATATAATATAAACCAGAAAAAAATTTGCTTTTATTAGTGATTTGATTCTTTAAATTATAAAATGCACACTGTAGGTGAATATCATCATTAGCATCACGTCTTAAGGTATTTTGCATAGATTATAATCTGATAAAATTGATTTAAATACAAATACTCTCTTAAAAATATATTTTAAATTTTTAAACAAATAGTTTTGTGATCTAAATCATATTATTTAAAATATAAATCAAAATTTTACAGTTGACGTACTCTCTCTCTCTCTCTCTCTCTCTCTCTCTCTCTCTCTCTCTCAAGATATCCAAGTTACTAGTAATTCAATGGAGACTGAGCATATAAGGTTTAATTTTCAATTTTAATCCTTTATCTTTACATTTTATAGCAATGACATCATTCTAGTCTTCCATATTACATTGACATTCTGATGGATTAGTTTTGACATTAAAAGTTGGTAAAATATCAGTAAAACGTAAGCTTTTGCTGTTATAAGGTAGTAAGGAACTACATGTAGCTTTTTCCCATTGTTTACACCGGAAAAAGGATAAAATATATTGGTGACTTATGTAAAGTTTAGCAGACAAGGAATTTTATTCATGTTTTAACTTTCATATTACTATTAGGACGTATTTATTTATACAACAATAAGTTTTAATTGTATTCCAGGGGACGTTGCTGGTGGACATAACATACCTCGACATATGAAGCAAAGTCCACCATATCCTAATGTTAAAGAAAAAAAATGTTTTAGCAGGCAAAGAAATCATTTAAGAAAAAACAGGTGGACAAATATGCGAAGATAGTTTTTGGCTCAAAGTATGTGTTTTGATGGACAATGTCGCACTACCAGAAACATAAACGAGAGGAGCAAGCGTCAGTGTTGGTGAAAAACTTTTTAAAAAAGATTGCTAGTGCTGACAAAATTTCAAAGAACTTAGTTGCCGCCGTTTTTGTTGTTAACATAACAACAACAACGGCGGCAACGAAGTTCTTGAACTGTATACATGTATGTACAACGTTTTATCTTGCAAGATCATAAGATTTATGTTGGAAGAACAGATTCATGTATTATATTTATTAAGCTTTATAGCTTGTTTATTTCTCTGATTTTACGTTACATTATGGTACATAAGTAATAAGTTTATCATGACTTCAAATATTGTCCAGTTTTTGTATGTAAAATTGTATTTGTTTTTACTGATGGGTGTTTGCAAGAAAGAATTGTTGACTTTTGCAGTCGACGGTAATCTCTGTCATTGAAATCTGCGGTACGTAAATTCAGGTTATCGAAAATATTCTTCCATTATAATACGTTAGTCAAA
The DNA here is from genome assembly GCF_025612915.1 of Magallana angulata. Classification (NCBI taxonomy): domain Eukaryota; kingdom Metazoa; phylum Mollusca; class Bivalvia; order Ostreida; family Ostreidae; genus Magallana; species Magallana angulata. Next base: position 5,160,024 of record NC_069111.1, on the reverse strand, counting down.
CTAAACAACATTCTAAGGTAGCAAGGGTAAGTTTCGGTTAAAGTACCCGGTCAATATTTTTGTAAAATTGAGAATTGCTGTACTTGAAGACTTATGAGTGTTGCTAAAATTTTTGAAATGATTTTTGGGAGTTGATTCTAATCAACTCTCCTATGCAGTTACTCTGGCAAACCGAAAGTGAAACAGTGTTTGGACCTAAGCACAAATCATCACCGCTGACAAGAATTAGATTTTGAAAATAATAGAAAAATTCGATGTAATGTATGCTGAAGCATTTCTGTTCAAGGAAACTTATCTCTAAGCACTTTGAAAATAGTCAGATTTTATATAATACGAACAATTTAGATATTTTTGTAGTTATATGTATCCCTACGCCAGAGTGTAATATAGTCTCGTTAAGCCAGACGCTCGGCTGTCTCCGTAAATCTTCGACAAGCAGAGAGGCTCTCTTGCTTGTCGGAGATTATCGCAGACAGCCGAGCGTCTGGTTGAACGAGACTAGAGTTCGATATCAATAGTGCTTGGATCCATACGAGTTTTTGGAGTTGATTTTAATCAACTTTCCTATGCACTCACTCGGGCAAAGCGAAAGTGAAACAGTGTTTGGACCTATGTACAAATCAACACTTAGTTCCTGAAAATAATCAAAATATTATAATAGTCTATCTTTCAATATGTCTAAAAAATCATATAATAAAATGTGCGAAATTCAAATACAGACTATAGTCTGTCACAAGATATTTATGCAGTACATTTGGACGATTTTTAATAAAAATTCACATACCTGTAAAATAAGTGCAATTTAGATAGTTGAGCCCCCTAGCCTCCCGGTTCCTACGCCTATGAAATCTGACTATTTTCAAGGTATTTATAAATACGTTTCATTGAAAAACAATGATTTAGCATACATTACATCGAATTTATCAAATATTTTCAAGAACTTAGTCTTGTCAGCAGCGATGTTGAGGTCCAAACACTGTTTCACTTTCGGTTTGTCCGAGTAGCTGCATATGAGAGTTGATTAAAATCAACTCCCAAAAAGTGGCCTCTGCTACATTGTAAAAGTAATACAAATTGCAAGATAGGTACATGTATTAATTTTGAAGTTCTTCTGTTTTTTAAATGCACTCTATTATTTTCCTATATATGTGTTAGGTCCATCATAATTGATTCCTCACCGAAGTCATCGAAGTGCATTTCAAAAATCATCTAATTTTGTGTAACTTCGGAGTAAGTGAAACAATATTCAAATTTTTAGAAAATGATAAACAAATGTAAAATTGCGTGAATCAGATTTGAAGGATTTAAAAAAAACCTGTGATATATAATTCTGTCATTGAAATATTAACTAGTAACAAAAATGTAATAATGAATTGATATTGTATGTTATATGTTATGTTATACTAAACTTAGTATATAAAGAAATAATTACCTTTTTTGAGGGCAGTAAACATCCATGTGCACTTGCAATTGTCATAAAATAAGCTAATAAATTTCATTTCAATAACATACATTATCCTACATTTATTTTAACAACAGTTGTACAAGTACATTGTATAATCATGTTTTTATCTTATATCTCTTAACAAGTATCACCTGATATAAGATAAAAATATCTTTGTGATGTTGACATACTAACTGTCGAAAAAATCTGATGTAATGATTTCTTTTTACTCTTTTATACATGTGCATGGGAGCTATAGGAAACATGGTCTATTGTTTCATTTGCAATCTGAAGTTTAATTTTCCAAATTATGTCTATTATACAAAAACGGACTCGTTCGCATAACTTTACATTTTAACAAGAATACGCATTATTCATTTCTTTGTCTAGACATTCGGAGCATTTTAGATTGGTTATTGAAAAATATCCATGAAAAGAATAATTAAATTGCATACAATAGTTGACTTGTACGTTTTTTAAAGATCGTCGCTGTTCAACTGATTAAGAATTTATCGATCGCGGGCGGTTCAGTACCTACATATTGACCTACATCGGAAATTTTTTTGGTATTTTAAAGACGGAAGTTTAATATTGTCAACAGTCTTGTAATACTGGAATTCAAATCAACATGGAAGGTAAAAAAAAACTGAGTCTGAAAATGTTAAAGTTGTAAGCAATTTTTCAAATGAAGAACAAATAAATGGTTATTTTGTAAAATCATTTAATTATTTAGAGTTTCCTAATAATTTTGTTTGTTAACAAATCGTATTTATCAATGTACTGCTTCGTTAACCTGATTTCACTATATGCCAGTACTAGACAAAACCTTGTCACAAATTAAAAGAACGTTTAGCATTAATGTTGTACAGAATTTTCAAAAATTGAAAATAAACGAAATTAAACGAGCCATTTGCAAATATTACAATACAGAATAAATACAGAAATACGATGTCAAATACGTCATTAACAACTCGTATAGTATATGCACTAAATGTAAACAAGTTAAAATCTATACACGCCGTGAAATTAAATTGGTGTCAAACACATCATACAAATCATTGTTAAGTAAGGTAATGTCTACATAATGTCCTAAATGTGATAAGATGTGTCGAAGAGGATTTAAAAATGTCGTTAACCAAAATTTCGAAATACGAAGTTCTTAATTAAGGTTCAATTTAAATCTTTTTGACAGTGATTTATTTGTGTCTGGGCCATTACACACTCGGGATATTTAATTCTAATAATTGCTGAAATGATATGGAAATGGTCATCTTAAAGTATTGGTTAAAAAAATAAGTAAAGAACAAGGTAAATAATACACAGACATTGATTGTATATCGGAACTCGGTTTTTTTTCTATTGAAATATTATTAAAACTATTAGTATTTATATGGATTTATATGAATTATGATTCATATGAATTATAACGTAGACATAAAGTAGCTCATACTTTTCCCCTGATATACGTGCAGAAGCTCTTTTTAGCTCACTTGAGCTTACAGGTAGCGTAGATTCCAGTTTCTTTCGAATGATTCCCGGTTGTTAGGTGAACCCATAGAGGTCAAATCTTTACAGAAGAATGTATGGAGAAAAATCTACTTTTCGAAAATCAATTAACCAGAAAAGCTGTAACTTGTGTGTTAGTATCTTTAGGTAGTGTAATATATATAGCGAAATCTTTAAAGAAAAAATTGACATACTAAATAAATTTGATTATTCTAAAATAAATTGTATATAGTAAAACAAATATATGCAAGCAAATTGACAACTGTTTATTTTCAATTGTTTAAACTGTGGCTCTTGATAAGTCTTGGGCCACACACAAGTGGTTCAAAGTTTGATGTAATTTTATTTTTTTATGAACAGTTATTTATGATCTTTCTGAGAATGGCAATGCTCAATACTTGATATAAATATGAAATCATCTAATTACAAAAAGGGCTCAACATTTAAAAAGAAAAATCTTTCAATGCAGGATTTATTTTATATATTTATTGTTCCGTTATTTTGAATATGACTTCCTTAAACTGATTTTATTATGTCTATTGTTGCTCAGGTAAGCTTTGTGGCCCATGGGCCTTTTGTTTATTTTTATCACAGTCTTACGTTTTAAAAAGGCCTGTTTCATAAAAAAGAAAGAAACAAGTTCATGTATCTGAATGGACTTTTTTTTACATGTAGAATCTCTCTTTTAGGCATTTCTATCTAATATCTGTTATCTTGTATGCCCTCTGGGCCCAAAATTGGAAATGAACTATTATTATTATTATTATTATTATTATTATTATTATTATATAAAAGAAAGGTGAGATATAAATCAAAACCCAGCTCGTTCAAATTAAATAGCATCGTACCATTTTTTTTAACTTTCTCTTATTAAGAATAAAAAGAGCAATAAAGATAATAGATTAAAAAAATCATCGTGTTTCTTTTCTTTTTTTTTTTTTTATATTTAATTGTTGTTTCAGGGTATGGAATTGGACAATCTACACAGTATACAACATGGTCAACGAATGTTGTATGTACCTTAATCCTCCATTTACTTTCCGTCTTTATGTTTAATTGTTCTATAAAAGAATAAATATTTCAGGTTTGTTCCCGTTTTGCATACATTTAAAAATCTATTATAGAAAACAGGAATTTGTCCAGGTATGTAAATTGCTTAATCGTTATAGTCTGTATCATAGTAAATTGTTAGATTTTAGTTCAATACCAGTTCAAGAGCTACAAAAAGCAAAGAAAATTTGACACACACACACACACAGTGGAATAAATAAAATCATTGACTTTTACATGTGTGTTACTAGTATTGTCATGAACAATGTTACAGTAGATTTTGGAAGATATCCTAATGTTTTTCACATGAATTTTAAGTTTCCAGTTTTACGATTGTAAATTCATTAGTGCAAGTTGCTAGTGAATAGTATGTTTCAGAAACTGAACATAGCAATATTATTGTATCATAAAATGAATTTAAAGGAACAGTTTAAAGAATTAAGATATTTTAAATCATCGATCTTAAAAAAGTGCATCACTAGGTTACATGTGCATAATAAACTTAACTCTTCTTTGAAATGCATTTGAAAAATACAGGTAAAATAAAACCAGACTATAATTGTTATCTAAACACAATTCACTTCTATTATTTTTTACCTAATATCAAATGTGTGCAATATGGGAATACACGAATACACTATATATTATGAAACAAATGCAAGTTGGTCTTTGTGAACAGATGCGCAGTGTCACTGTAATGATTGTGTGTGTGTATTGCACAGTTGGAATTTGCGGTATTTAAATGCAAATAATGCATAAAAGCAATAATTTTTTTCATTACGTTTAACAAGATTTTCAAACCTTGACATCAGGTTGCTCCACAGGCAATGACGATGACCCACGTGCCCCCACCCTACGAAGACTACACAGGTAGAGCATTGTTTGCCTTATTCTGCTGTTGCTGGCCTCTGGGGTTGTGGGCCTTATTAAAAGCTTCAGAGGTATGTTAGTTAAACCAAGCAAAAGAACACATAGTTAGAAAATAAAATAAAAAAAGAATTGAAATCGTTTTTGTGTGCTTTTTCTACATATCTTGATCTAATCAAAACATTTGGTGGTCACATTGGATTTCTTAAAATTTTGGCTTTTTTTTAGATATTAAAATAACTAAAAAATAACTTTAACCGATTATATATATGAAAAGCCATGGTAACAAATGATGCTAAAATCATCTCTTGTCATAACCTCTTTTTTTTAAATGCGGTTCTTATAAATGAATTAAAATTACGTGAATTTCAGGCAAAAAAGAGCTATCAGATGGGAGACAGTGAGACGGCTCGATCTCAAGCTGACCAAGCACGACAATTGACCAACACTTCGATCGTAGTGGGAGGCCTTTCTTTTGCCCTCACGTTTATCTTTATCACGATGTATTACGTGATTATTCTCAGTTCATCGTCTGACTGAGGTTCATGAAAAAACTGTCCAATATGTTATCACGATACGTAAGATTACCACTATAGTAATTTATTCATTATTTTGTTAGTTCATTACAATTAAGAGCAAAGTTTGTGAACGTTTCGTGAACATGTTTGCATGATACATTAGTTACCATTGTTGACATCAAACTGCATTAGCACTTGCCTGTTAGAGATCGTAATATAATTTTTGGGAGTTGATTTTAATCAACTCTCCTATGCAGTTACTCAGACAAACCGAAAGTGAAACAGTGTTTGGACCTCAGCACAAATCATTGTTGCTGACAAGACTTAGTTCTTGAAAATAATTGATAAAGTCGATGTAATGTATGCTAAAACCTTGTATTTCAAGGAAACTTATTTATAAATACCTTGAAAATAGCCAGATTTTAAATGGTACGGACAATTTAAATATTTTTTGTAGTCGTATGTATTCCTACGCCAGAGTTCAATATAGTCTCGTTCAACTCGACACTCAGCTGTCTCCGTAAATCCTTGTCGGAGATTTACGGTGTCAGCCGTGCGTTTGGTTGAACGAGACTAGAGTTCAATATTGCTTGGATCCATACATTTTTCGAGAAATATTTCTATTACTGATACATAACTTGATTGAATTAATTTTTTCTTAAAATATTATTTAACATGATTCATATGGGTTTTTTTCGACATTCTTGTCGAAAAAGTCCAAAAATTCATATTATAAAAATGTGCGTAATTCAAATTAGAAACTACATGTACTTGTCATGCAAAATAACATTTCATTGATTTTAAAATAAATCAAATTCGACAAATTCAACTCCCGTCAGTTCATCAGTACTTTGATTTTATTTTATTGTTCGGTTGACTTTTGTGGGTGTAAAAGCTTTGGGACATGTTTTTATGTTGAGCAAAAACGTTCAGTACCTTACTATTCACAACTAAGCATTCGTCGGAATCCTAAGTATATGTTGAAACAATCATGTACCGACTATCACTTGCATGTATTTGTTATTCTATCTGATTTGTCTCTGACTTATCAGTTTATATTTACATGCTTTTGTTGGCACAGTCATTGTGTAAATACAACGTATATGGTGTAATAAAACCATTTTTGAAACAGTTATTGTTTTGTGAGTTTTCTAACGAAATTTGATTTGTAAGGCAAATATAAGTATTAGATTATGCTTAAAGTGGGCTAATCTTACATCAGCAGTTGTTTACCTTAACTAATTTGCGACATGTATAGATGATACTTATTGACAGGTTTGCGTTGTACGCCATTATCAAAGGACGTTAGTTAAACTTGATGATATTTATTACTCTAGTTTTATTGTGTACTCTTATTAATATAATGACTTCATTTGTGATAAGTTTGTAAATACGATCGGTAATAGATCTTCTAAGTTTTTGATTTAGGTACTTTCTTTTTTGTCTTATTACTAGTGACGTCTTTTTCCTCTAAACATAATTTTCACAGTAGTTTGCTATGACCTTGACCTCAAGTATTGGGTTGAAGATTACTGCACACCCTTTACCTACTAGATGAGGGTAAAGGTGACCAAGTCATTGGAATTGAAAGTACAGAGGCTTCTTTATATTCCAGCCAAAATTATTTTGCAATTTCTTCACTAGAACATTGAAAATCGGAGGGAAATGAACGATTTTCATTTGTTATATCTGATTTCCTCTAAATGTCTTAAGAGTCATTGTTTACATGCCAAATGAAAATGGTTACATGTCTACAGAGCTAGCTTTTTAGGAATAGCCCAAAATATGTAATCACATTTTAATTTCATTTTCTAGATGAAACAGATGCTCCTTCAACTGAATTCAATCTTCAGAAAGAGTAAAGGTTTTGAAATATATAAAAAAAATATATTAAAAATTGGTTTACAGGAAAAATTGACAGAAAATGTGCAGTTCGTTTAGAAACGTCCACATGCTTTTTTCAAGGCAATATCAGCCCCGTTTTATTTTCCCCTTTCGCCCTCGCTGTCAGCCGGCGAATTTTAGACTGGTCGAATTCCAATGTATCATATTATCTCTCTCTAACAAACAATTGTGTCTCAGCGAATTCAAGACAGGGCGAAACTGTTTGCAAATGTAAAAGGGCGAAAATTTCACTGGGCAAAATAACCCTGCATACAGTATATATACATGTACTGTACCTAAACGTTTATCATAGAAGATACATGTATCACATTGTAATCTGTGTGAAATTTGGGCGCAAGCTTATGGTCAAGGTTTGAAATAAGCGAAGCACTTGAATTTACAACTTTTCATTCTTGTTTAGCAATGAAATGTTTCAAACTCATATTCATTTTAGAATAATCATCAAAATATTTCTAATAATGTATGAATGTACTAATGTTAACAGAAAGGTTTAATTACATATTTCACCTGAGAAAAAAATCAATTTTTATGTGACTGTGCGAAAATTGCAAAACTTTTAAAGTTGTTTCTTGTCATGATGGGATGATATGCTTGCCAGTGCTTCAGTTTTATCCTTAAGACCATGTCTTTCTGAAAATTAATGTATGGTTTACTGGGTACTTGGTACTCAATAAAAGAGAATGACTTCTACTACTACTCTGCTAATTCTGTATAAAATATTAATAAAATTCCCAAGTTCATTCTTTTTTATAACCACCACATCTCACCTAACCTCTTCTAGCCCGCTGGCACCAAAGGCCCGCTTGGGTGACCGTAATCATAAAGGTTTTACACTGCCTGTTGATTAGCCATGCAGCACCCCCTGGACTTGGAGGGCCGGTGGTTTTCTGTTGGGGTTTCCTTCCCCTGTCTACATGTTCCAGCTATTTAAAGGCGTCGAAGGCTCTCCTCTCACCACTGTCACTCAGCTACCGGAGTATTTCCAGAGTCACCAGCGAGGAGGTGTGACAAGTGATATGCTGGCAGAACCTGTGTGAGACAGTTGGGCATTAACTCAAGGTTTTAAATGGTAAGACATAAGTGACATAAGTATAACCCCTTGTGTAAGCCTTCTGTCTTACGGATCCTATTGAGGGTCAGCTCAAACTTAGTGATGACAAGTCCAGTATTTCTTTCTCAAGCGGTTTTATTAAGCGTGATCGTATAGTTACAATTACATCAGCTAATAGCAGCCCAAATCAAGAGTCTGCTCAATCTCATTTCATATGGGTGTATATAAGGTTTTACTTATGATGGACAGTTTTGACGAGTTCGGCCCATATACGACGATCATAAGTGAACATTTAGTGTTCAAAATTAAGATTAATATTTTATTCCTAAATAAAGTAACAAAACCGTCAAACTGCTAATCAAAGAGTCTGGATGCAGGATGTGAGTCTCCGAGTCCTGGGTCTCGGAGTCCCCCACCTAGTATGAGGCATCACTTACTCATAATACGTTCATTCATACACGGCATAAAAGGTTACAAAGGTTAATATATAGAATACACAATACATGAGTCAATATAGAGTACTAGAGTTATCGTTGCAGAAACAGAATTGCCAAATATGACACTTGTTTTTAAACTCTCAATTTGGATATTATTATGCCCGTATTATTCGCCTGGTTTTATAACATCATTTAGGAATACTACGCAGTGCTACAAGATTCACAGAGTTCATTCTATTAATTATCCTTAGCACCATTCAGTGCGCAGCACCTAGGTACACTCAAATATCATAGTGACCATTATTTATTACGAGCAATTTAAGGTCATAGCATGGCTATCTGTTTACACTTGAAACCATCACCAGCTTTTTATCCCCTCTGTTTTATGCCTATATGATATTTTCATTTTTATTGCTTATACTAAATATTAACTTTCTTAGGCATGAAGTGTCTAGAAGAATCAAGAAAATCACACTAAGGTTGTAGTAAATGTAATATACATGCTAGCTTCATGAATCACCTCAAAACCACAAACATTTTTTGTGTGGGGTTCAAATGCAGAAATAAGTTTAAGCATTGTGTAAGAAATTTTTCTCTTTATCAAGAATTATTTATCAAATAGGACTTACGGTAGATTTGAAAGAGAAAGATTGATATCCCCATGAAGTCAAAGAAAATTTTATAATTTCTTATATTTTTTTTATTAAAAATTTTATAAAAAGGCAATGAAGTCTGCAAAATGTACCTGTGAATGTATTAGAAGGATAAATAATAAGAATGAAAGGATGTTTTAAAAATCATCAAGAATCAATGGAACAGTAATCTGTACATTTATATTGGCTTCCTATATATGATTGATTCAAGTTTGTTAAAATATAAAAAAATATGATCCGACTGGTATATTATTAGAGAAACAAATAAAAAAAACCTTTTAAAATCGTCTTTAATGAGCAAAATGATTTGAGCTAGTGAAATAATAGCAGAATATAATAACAAAAGGTAATACTAGAATATACAAGTAGAAGTTTTTGATTTGTTTTTGCCATGGGGTCATATTTGGGTCAACATTATGAAAAAAGTCCATTTTCACCAAAACAAAAGTTCTTCTAAAGGAAATGGAGGCTTTGGTTTGTAAAAACAAACATAAAATAAAAGATAGAACAGTTATCAAATTCATTGATATATACCAGAAAAAATATGCTTTTATTAGTGATTTGATTCTTTAAATTATAAAATGCACACTGTAGGTGAATCATCATTAGCATCACGTCTTAAGGTATTTTGCATAGATTAAAATCTGATAAAATTGATTTAAATACACATACATGTACTCCTCTTTAAAAATATCTTTTAAATTTTTAAACAAATAGTTTTGTGTTCTAAAGCATATTATTTAAAATCTAAATCAAAATTTTACAGTTGATGTACTCTCTCTCTCTCTCTCTCTCTCTCTCTCTCTCTCTCTCTCTCTCTCTCCCCCCTCTCTCTCTCTCTCTCTCTCTCTCTCTCTCTCTCTCTTTCTCTCTCTCTCTGAAGATATCCACGTTACTAGTAATTCAATGGAGACTGAGAATATTAGGTTTAATTTTAAATTTTAATCATTTATCTTTACATTTTATAGCAATGACATCATTCTAGTCTTCCATATTACATTGACATTCTGATGGATTAATTTTGACATTAAAAGTTGGTAAAATATCAGTAAAACGTAAGCTTTTGTTGTTATAAGGTATTAGGAACTACATGTAGCTTTTTCCCATTGTTTACACCGGAAAAAGGATAAAATATATTGGTGACTTATGTAAAGTTTAGCAGACAAGCAATTTTATTCATGTTATTGCGTGGACCCTGAGGTCCACGCAGAAAATATATAAGCGAGGTTAAACCGGATGCTATTGGGAAAATTCAGCCTGCGCATGAGCTAGCCTGGTTCCTGTGCGTAATGGGTAGCTCAGAGAACCAGGCTAACACACGTTTATCTGAATCGGGATCGGGACACATATGCACACATAAGTTCAAAGGCGCTGTAAAGTTGTCGGTAAACAGTACAGAAACAAAGTATTTCTTTTAAAGAAATGATTGGTATGTGATATGAACTATCAGAATTACGAAATAAGCCGAAACTACAACATGCATCAAATAGCATAATTAGCAATGTTTTGTTGTTTTTCCGAATACACATGTAACTTTACTTTTATAGAAGGCGAAGCTAGGGTACTTCCCGATTAAATTTTTTTAAGCATTAAAGTATGATTGAATAATTATGTCCCTGTATAAAAGTTAAAATCTCAAGAAAAATGCATCAAAATATGAAATTTTTAATTTACAAAAAGCTGTCTCTGCATAGTTAACAAAGTAGTGCGAATCATAATGTGTGCGCAAATACTAAAATTCACCGAATGCCTGATACTATACATGCAAACTTCATTCATAGATAGATCATAATTATTTTTAGTAGTATGAATCCTTTAAATTCTGAGATAAAAAGTCAGGGCTATAAATATATGTATACGTAATACAACGTACAAATTTAGTGATTAAAAGCAGAGGGCTAGAGTCGGTGGAATCTCTGATAGTCTTAAGGCTTTCACGTTTTCGTTGGAAACACATGCAAATGGTCCACGTATTGTAGTCCTTTTTTAAAGGACAGCAACTTGTAATTTTCATATTACTATTAAGACGTATTTATTTATACAACAATAAGTTTCAATTGTATTCAGTGGACGGTGTTGGTGGACATAACATACCACGACATACTGAGCAAAGTCCAACAAATCCTAATGTTAAAAAAAAAGAAGTTATAGCAGGCAAAGAAATCATTTAAAGAAACAAGAGGTCCCCAAGGGCCACATCGCTCACCTGAGCAACACTGGCTTTAAATGGGCGTTCAAAGGATATTGTGCCATGTGCCCCCTCGGTAGATTAACCAAAAATGAATATCCAAATTTTCACATATTTTTGCATATCTTTGGCATATTTACCTTCATGAATACCATTTTTACCGAAAATAAGATCATATGCAATATAAATAACTAAATTTTCAGTTGGTGTTCACGGTTAACTTCCAGTTCCCTTTATTTTAGCCCCCCCCCCGATCACTTTATAAAACGATTAAAATACATGAGAGCATAAAGGTACATTTTCTCCCTCCACTACTTGCTAGTTATTGAATTTAAAAAAATTCTATATGTGAAAGAAGAAAAGTGTACCTCAATGCACCAGAATGAATGTGCTCAATTCCTCAAATTAAAAACATTGAAAAATTTAATCTGCCTTCTCCATTATAGACGATTGTCATTTACCAGGCATGAATTCATTTCGTATGACCTTTCATAGCCTTACTCGCTTGATTGAAGAAAATAAACTTAACTGAAAATGTTGTCACATATGTTAAAAAGCTATAATTCAAATTAATGTATTGGCAGGCATGTCGCTCTATTGTACCAAGGCCCTTCCATTATTTTCATCTTTATTAAAAAACAACAAATGTGTACAAACAAAGATGATTTTCCATTGCAATAATTTTTTAAGAACACCGATAATGCTTTGATCCTCAGGCCTATGAAAACTGTTTAAAAGGCATTGTTTTCATTTACTTGTGTTCGAAAAACTATCAAAAATTTGTGTAGAGTTTATGCAATTCATCGTTGAAGAAGAGGCAACAGAAAGTAATTACAGTATATCATCCTTTTAGCAAGACATTTCTATTGATCAACCAAAATTTCAGTGTCGATCGTAGAATCATAAGCAAGATTCATAGCTTGTTTTGAGTCATGTTTTTGTTCACATGAGTTTACCGTATCACATTAAACTTAAGAATTTTAAACTTGGTATTTCCTATTCAGCATAGCTGCATTTAAAATATAAACAAACTAAAGCATGACCTCAGCTTTGTGTACAAACAAATAGTAGCATTGTGCGCAAAGCTCTGTATCTTTCTTATAACTCGAAGCTTGACTCTCAGGTTAGTAAAATTATAGGAATTTGTAAACAATTAAAACAAGAGAAAACTGCACTAAAACAAAGAGAAAACTCAATTTATTTTTCATCATATATATATATATATATATATATATATATATATATATATATATATATATATATATATAACAAGCACAAACATTGCAATAACTCTCAAATTGACATATACCTGCCCATAGTGAATGATAAAGATATATATAAAGCACAGAGAAATTCACTTTTGTTGGAGCTCCACCAGGAGAATGGAGAATGCTAGGAGAATGGGTTCCAGAGGTCGTGAGTTCAAGCCTCGGTCGGGGCGGATGGTGGAGCTCCAACAAAAGTGAATTTCTCTGTGCTTTATATATATATATATATATATATATATATATATATATATATATATATATATATATATATATATATATATATATAATAAAAAATAACAGAAAGCCGATTCAAAACTCTACCGGTTTCATTATAATCTTCAGGAGTTTTGAACAATCACCATAGATACATAAGTACATACATTTCAAATGATCATTGTGACGTCACATAACATCAAGTATATGTTGCGCTTTTCAGAGTTCATTATGACGTCATAGTATAAGCGTTTTGTAATAGTACGGGAAAAACATATAATACATTCAAATATTCTATAATTGTGCAAGAAAGACATAAAATATATTCAAACATTCATAATTATAATGCATTCAGTTTTGGTTTATATAATGAAATGAAATGTTTTTCTTTTGTTTCACGCTCTTTTTCGGTTGTTATTTTATAAAATTTATAGATAGGACACACTGTAAAGTTCGGAAAAATGTTCTTGGCACAGTTTCTGAGATGTCCGCTAACAGCCGTGCACTGGTATTTTGTTTCCCGAATTTGTTGTCGGTGGACGGTCATTCGATGTCTGAGGGTATCCCCGGTTTGACCAATATAGTTTTCTCCACATCCTGCACATGTTATGACGTAGATTAGATTAGAACTTTCACATGTAATAGAGGAATGTATATTAAAATTTCTGCCGTTTTTGAACTCGAACTGGTGGCCTTCTTGTAGGTAAGGGCAGGTGGCACATCTTGGCTTCTGGCATTTACGGACATCTGGTGTTTCTTCGATATTTTCAAATTTGGCACGGGTTAAAATCTTTTTCAGAGACGGACTTTGTCGTTTACTTTTAATGATCTGAAATTTGTTTAAGACTTCTTTCATTTTTTTATCACGTTCTAAAAGTTGAAGGTTGCTTTTTATAATTTGGTAAAACTCTTGATTTTTCGGGTTGTGTGTTGAGACGTATGGAGTAACACATTTTTCTGATTTATCTTTTATCTGTAGTAGCTCATTTCTATCATGGCATGTGGCTTTTTTGATTCCATGTTCCACTAATGATTTGGGATAGTTCCTTTGTTGTAGCAGGTAGCGTAGTTCACTTAGTCTGGAATTTAGAAGATTTTTGTCCGATATTATAGTACAAAGGCGCCTGGCTAAATTATAAGGTATGTTGTTCTTAATGTGTTTTGGATGGCACGAATCATAAACAAGGTATTGTTTGGTGTCCGTAGGTTTATAATATATATCAGTAATAATTTTGTCCTCTCTTTTTATGATCATAACATCAAGAAATGGGAGTTTTTGTTCGCTACAGTCCGTTGTAAATTTCAAATGGTTGTTTAAATTGTTTAAAATATTGTAAAACTTATTTAATTCATCCTTGGTTTTAGTCCAAATTATAAAACAGTCGTCCAAAAATCTTTTCCATGATTGTTGTACGAAAGTTTTAAATTCAACACTAAATTGGTCCTCCAGGTTTTTATATAGCTTTTCCTCCAGAAATCCTAGTACAAGTGTAGCATAGGTTGGGGCAACTTTAGTTCCCATAGCTGTTCCAAGTTTTTGTTTATATGTTATCCCATCAAAATTCATGAAATTGTGTTCCAGAATGAATTTTAAACTTTGTAAAATGAAAGGCTTGGTGAAACGGTCATGGAGTAGGTCTGGAAATTTGTCGATCCAGTGTTCAATAGCTTCTAGTCCGAGTTCATGTGGGATGTTAGAATAGAGGTTGGTCACATCAAATGATACTAAAATGGCATCTGGTTGAACGTTCTCAGGAATGGAATTCAAAAAATCAACGGTATCTCTAATATAGCTTTTAACTTTGGACACGTACGGTTTTAATAATAAATCCAATAAATTGCTGATCCTATGCGTCTCACAAGATGGTCCTGCAACTATGGGTCGCAGTTTTAAATCCTCAGGTTTTGAAACACATACATATGAAGAGAATGATTCTTTACACAAGTTGCTGATAATCTGACTTTTATGAACCTTCGGTAATCCGTAAAAGTTGCTTGTCTTAACATCAAAAGATAACAAGTAATTTATTTCCTTTTTTGTTAGTTCTTGTCCATATTCCTCTATAATTTTACTTAGTTTGTTCATAACATTTTTAGACTGGTGATTGGCTTGTTTTTCATAGTAAAGTTCATTTTCTAATATGGAAAGACACAGGTGCTTATAATGATCCCTGTCCATTATAATTACTGCATTGCCTTTGTCAGCTTCTTTTATGATAATATTTTTGTCCTTCTTTAAATTTTCAATAGCCTCCCAGTCTGATCTTCCTGTATTATCAAATGGTTTTTTTCTATCAACACTGTCCTTAGGAAATTTGGAGATATAATCAATGAATTTATCAAGGTTCTGGTTTCTATCTCGAGGGGGAACGAAATTGCTGGGGTTTGAAACGATGGATTCATCAATGCATTCCTCATCTAGGAAAAACTCTGCTAATCTTAATCTTCTACAAAATGCTTCAATGTCGTTTGTCATTTCCTCTGTATTATTTCTACGTGGGGTCGGTGTAAATTTAAGCCCCTTTTCAAGAACTTTAATTTGTTTTTCTGTAAGTGTTTCATCAGACAAGTTTATAACTTTAACGTCTCCTTGATTAGCAGTAGTTGAACTTTTTTCGCTACGTTATTTGGTGTTGCCTTGGGCCGAACTCTAAAAAAGAACTCTTAGCAATTGGAAATTTGCTTTGATGACTTACATACCGATGAGGCCTTTCATGAAATGGAATTCTTGGTCTTCTGCTGTAGGAATTACCAAATCCCTTGAATGTGTTGATTGTGGGTCTGTTTTGATCTTTTGAATTGCGATTTTGACCGTCATTAAAGTTGATTCTATTGGGGTAATTTTCAGAGCTGTTTCTCGAAGACGTGGTTGCTCTTTGATCGTTCCAGTGTTTTTTTCTGGGGAAGTCATCCGTGGTTTTTTTGAAGAAAGGATTTTTACCGCTGAATTCTTCTTTAAATTTTCTTTCAAATGCTAATAGCCATTTTTCCGATTTTGTCCATCTTTCGATTGAGTTTGTTTCCTCTTTGAAACAGTCATCGTTCCATAATTTTATTATTCTCTCAAGAATATCTGGCTGTAAGTTTTTTTGGAAGTGCAGATAAACTTCATGGTCGATAGATTGAAACTTATCTTCATTGTATTTTCCCCTCATTTGTAAAAGATCAATTTCAGTTTTGAATTTCTCCAAGACGAGTTTTTCTCTCCGAACTCTTTGATTCTCCGGTTCTCCTCTAATTTGTCTGATGAAACACTTACAGAAAAACAAATTAAAGTTCTTGAAAAGGGGCTTAAATTTACACCGACCCCACGTAGAAATAATACAGAGGAAATGACAAACGACATTGAAGCATTTTGTAGAAGATTAAGATTAGCAGAGTTTTTCCTAGATGAGGAATGCATTGATGAATCCATCGTTTCAAACCCCAGCAATTTCGTTCCCCCTCGAGATAGAAACCAGAACCTTGATAAATTCATTGATTATATCTCCAAATTTCCTAAGGACAGTGTTGATAGAAAAAAACCATTTGATAATACAGGAAGATCAGACTGGGAGGCTATTGAAAATTTAAAGAAGGACAAAAATATTATCATAAAAGAAGCTGACAAAGGCAATGCAGTAATTATAATGGACAGGGATCATTATAAGCACCTGTGTCTTTCCATATTAGAAAATGAACTTTACTATGAAAAACAAGCCAATCACCAGTCTAAAAATGTTATGAACAAACTAAGTAAAATTATAGAGGAATATGGACAAGAACTAACAAAAAAGGAAATAAATTACTTGTTATCTTTTGATGTTAAGACAAGCAACTTTTACGGATTACCGAAGGTTCATAAAAGTCAGATTATCAGCAACTTGTGTAAAGAATCATTCTCTTCATATGTATGTGTTTCAAAACCTGAGGATTTAAAACTGCGACCCATAGTTGCAGGACCATCTTGTGAGACGCATAGGATCAGCAATTTATTGGATTTATTATTAAAACCGTACGTGTCCAAAGTTAAAAGCTATATTAGAGATACCGTTGATTTTTTGAATTCCATTCCTGAGAACGTTCAACCAGATGCCATTTTAGTATCATTTGATGTGACCAACCTCTATTCTAACATCCCACATGAACTCGGACTAGAAGCTATTGAACACTGGATCGACAAATTTCCAGACCTACTCCATGACCGTTTCACCAAGCCTTTCATTTTACAAAGTTTAAAATTCATTCTGGAACACAATTTCATGAATTTTGATGGGATAACATATAAACAAAAACTTGGAACAGCTATGGGAACTAAAGTTGCCCCAACCTATGCTACACTTGTACTAGGATTTCTGGAGGAAAAGCTATATAAAAACCTGGAGGACCAATTTAGTGTTGAATTTAAAACTTTCGTACAACAATCATGGAAAAGATTTTTGGACGACTGTTTTATAATTTGGACTAAAACCAAGGATGAATTAAATAAGTTTTACAATATTTTAAACAATTTAAACAACCATTTGAAATTTACAACGGACTGTAGCGAACAAAAACTCCCATTTCTTGATGTTATGATCATAAAAAGAGAGGACAAAATTATTACTGATATATATTATAAACCTACGGACACCAAACAATACCTTGTTTATGATTCGTGCCATCCAAAACACATTAAGAACAACATACCTTATAATTTAGCCAGGCGCCTTTGTACTATAATATCGGACAAAAATCTTCTAAATTCCAGACTAAGTGAACTACGCTACCTGCTACAACAAAGGAACTATCCCAAATCATTAGTGGAACATGGAATCAAAAAAGCCACATGCCATGATAGAAATGAGCTACTACAGATAAAAGATAAATCAGAAAAATGTGTTATTCCATACGTCTCAACACACAACCCGAAAAATCAAGAGTTTTACCAAATTATAAAAAGCAACCTTCAACTTTTAGAACGTGATAAAAAAATGAAAGAAGTCTTAAACAAATTTCAGATCATTAAAAGTAAACGACAAAGTCCGTCTCTGAAAAAGATTTTAACCCGTGCCAAATTTGAAAATATCGAAGAAACACCAGATGTCCGTAAATGCCAGAAGCCAAGATGTGCCACCTGCCCTTACCTACAAGAAGGCCACCAGTTCGAGTTCAAAAACGGCAGAAATTTTAATATACATTCCTCTATTACATGTGAAAGTTCTAATCTAATCTACGTCATAACATGTGCAGGATGTGGAGAAAACTATATTGGTCAAACCGGGGATACCCTCAGACATCGAATGACCGTCCACCGACAACAAATTCGGGAAACAAAATACCAGTGCACGGCTGTTAGCGGACATCTCAGAAACTGTGCCAAGAACATTTTTCCGAACTTTACAGTGTGTCCTATCTATAAATTTTATAAAATAACAACCGAAAAAGAGCGTGAAACAAAAGAAAAACATTTCATTTCATTATATAAACCAAAACTGAATGCATTATAATTATGAATGTTTGAATATATTTTATGTCTTTCTTGCACAATTATAGAATATTTGAATGTATTATATGTTTTTCCCGTACTATTACAAAACGCTTATACTATGACGTCATAATGAACTCTGAAAAGCGCAACATATACTTGATGTTATGTGACGTCACAATGATCATTTGAAATGTATGTACTTATGTATCTATGGTGATTGTTCAAAACTCCTGAAGATTATAATGAAACCGGTAGAGTTTTGAATCGGCTTTCTGTTATTTTTTATTATTTAATACTTGTGTGGATTAACTTTACTCATTTTGGATTATATATATATATATATATATATACTTTAGTTATATATTTCTAGCAGCGTGAATAATCTCCATTTAGATTGAAATTGTTGAACATCTTAATAGAACATGTTGATTAATCAACTATTACGTAAAGATAATACCGAATTACACGCACCACCATAATTTGACCCCCATGATGCCCCCCCCCCCCCATCCCCTGAAATTATGGTTTGAAAAAACTAGAATGAATCAACACTACCTGAGGATGCTTCCACACAAGTTACAACTTTACTGGCCAATTGGTTTTTGAGAAGAAATTTTTTTAAAGGTTTTTCGCTATGTGTTCCGTTGTAAAATTCGACCCACCCACTGTGGCCGCACCCTACCCCGGGGATCATGGTTTGAACAAATTTGAATCTACACTACCTGAGGATGCTTCCAAACAAGTTACAGCTTTTATGGCCTACTGGTATTTGTTGAGAAGATTTTTCTCTATGTATTCCTATGTAAAAATTTCGACCCCCCATTGTGGCCCCACCTTACCCCCGGGGATCGTGATTTGAAAAAATTTGAATCTACACTACCTTTCACAGTTCCAGCTTTTCTGGCTAACTGGTTTTTGCAAAGAAGATTTTAATGACTTTTCTCCATACATTGGTATCTAAGAATTTGATCCCCCGTTGGAGCCCCACCGCACCCCCGGGGATCATGGTTTGGACAAGCTTGAATCTACACTACTTGAGGATGCTTCCACACAAGTTACAGCTTTTCTGGCCGATTGAGTTTTGAGAAGATATTCATCTGTATATTTCACCTCAGGTGAGCTAACAATTATTTATGTTTCTGCTACATGTACACACACTTAGTATTTCCATCAGCAATATTAATCTCCGTTTAGACTGCATAGACGAGAAAAGACGGACGACGGACAAAATGTTATCAGAATAGCTCACTTGAGCTTTCAGCTCAGGTGAGCTAAAAACAGATGGACAAACATGCAAAGAGAGTTTTTGGCTCAAAGTATGTGTTTTGATGGACAATGTCGCACTACCAGAAACATAAACGAGAGGAGCAAGCGTCAGTGCTGGTTGAAAGAACTTAGTTGCCGTCGTTTTTGTTATTAAAATAACAACAGCAACGGCGGCAACGAAGTTCTTGAACTATAAACATGTTTGTACAACGATTTATCTAGGAAGATAATAAGATTTATGTTGGAAGAACAGATTCATGTATTTAATTTATTAAGATTTATAGCTTGTTTATTTCTCTGATTTTACTTTACATTATGAAACATAAGTTATAAGTTTATCATGACTTCAAATATTGTCCAGTTTTTGTATGAAAATTGTATTTGTTTGTATTGGTTGGTGTTTGCAAGAAAGAATTGTTGACTTTTGCAGTCGACGGTAATCTCTATCATTGAAATCTGCGGTACGTAAATTCAGGTTATCGAAAATAGTCTTCCATTACAATACGTTAGTCAAACTAAACAACATTCTAAGGTAGCAAGGGTAAGTTTCGGGTAAAGTACCCGGTCAATATTTTTGTAAAATTGAGAATTGCTGTACTTGAAGGCTTATGAGTGTTGCTAAAATTCATGAAATGATTTTTGGGAGTTGATTTTAATCGACTCTCCTATGCAGTTACTCTGGCAAACCGAAAGTGAAACAGTGTTTGGACCTAATTACAAATCATCACCGCTGACAAGACGTAGATCTTGAAAATAATAGATAGATTCGGTGTACTGTACACTGTACCATTGTTTTTCAAAAGAAACTTATTTATAAATACCTTGAAAATAGTCAGATTTTATTTAGTACGAACAATTTAATTGTTTTTTGTAGTTATATGCATCCCTATGCCAGAATTCAATATAGTCTCGTTCAACCAGACGCTCGGCTGTCTCCGTAAATCTCCGACAAGCAGAGAGTCTCTCTTGGTAGTCGGAGAAAAACGGAGACAGCCGAGCGTCTGGATGAACGAGACTAGAGTTCAATATTGCTTGGATCCAGACGTGTACAATTTTTAGACACATTTCGATAACTGATACACAGTTTGATGGAATTAATTCTATAATTAAATATTACACAACATGATTCATATGGGGTTTTCTCGAAATTCTTGTCGGAAAAGTTCGAGAATTCATATTATAAAAATTTGCGTAATTCAAATACAGATTAGAAACAACTTGCCAGGCTAAATAATATATCGTTGATTTTAAAATTGATAATAATCAATAAAATCAACTCCCGACAGTACTTCAGTACTTTGATTAAAGATTATCATTGGTTAGAGGAATGTCTCTTGTTAAAATTAATATGCAGTATGAAAGCCCCATATGTTAAGTACATGAGAATCAGAAGTAAAATGCGAAACCTGACTGTTGAGCTGACTTTACACAGTGAAATTTCAAGTTACAGACGGGAGGGTAAATAACACGAAAAGTAGGTGGATGGGACAATGTAAACTATACACCGGTAAGTTTCAGACATGTGATGGTGCAACTTGCACATGGCACGGAAGGTCAACCCTTTGCAGGAAATTGTCTGGGGGAGGTTTAAAAAGCTGAAAAATCATGCAAAATATGAAAGGGACATAAAAACCAGTATGTAGAAAATTTTACAGGTTTTGACTTGTAATTTTCTTCAGAAATTGGTGACTGCCCTTATAAAGAGCGAATTAAAGGTATTTGTGCTGGATGGGAACTGAGGAAATTCTAGTTACAGAGCTCCGAAGACGCGCATACCCTGACTACAATGAAAATTATCAAAAAAAAAAAAAAAAACACCCCTGTCCCCTGCCACCTAATATTGTCCTAATGGTAAAGTTGGCAGTTGGCTGTAAAAGAACGTAATTTCATCACGTCGTGCTACGGCTGATACTGTAGCAACAGAAACATGGTGTAGGGACTGGGTTGTAGCACATGATGACGACCCCAAAATTAACGTTTGTCGAATTTATTATATTATAGCACTAATTATGAAATTCCTCTTTAGCTGATCTATCTTGGTCCTGTATTATTTTATTTTAAGCATATGCATACATAAACACATGGAGATATACTTACAGTGTTTTAACCTAATTGACACTTTAATTGCCTTTAATTTATTCCAAATAAAAATCTTGAATATTGTTTGATTACTATATATCAGGTTATACAATTTATTGGCTTAACTTTACATATACCACGATCTATTTTAGTCAAGAATCTATATTTATTTTTTCATCCTTTTCATAATTTTTATTATTAATTAATTTTTTAAAAAGTTTTTACATGACCTCACATATATGAGTCCGGTCATAATCAAATACTACCACTGCCAACTGACTTGGTACACAGGTGGTCCTCATTTATTTAAACTCTTTTATTTTCAAACTGCAGGACTACCCATATGTCATCTATGGAGCATTATTGTGTACTTCGTCACATCTTAACTGCAGTGTGGCAATGCATTTAAAAGGTGTAGCTGGTATAACGGCTACACTATACTATATAAAAACAAACAGAGTGTTATTTTTTTCAAAGTGCATTGCGATACTGCCAACATATGATTTGTATATTGTGTATCCAACTACATGACCGAAAAATGTTTTATAATTACAGAAAAGTACTCGAACCTTGAACCTTTGGAAATCATCTTAACTAATTAAAGCTGTTCTAAAAGTGCTACAAATTGCAGGATGGTTATCAATATTTAGATTGTTATATTTTGTAATGCACTCAATTATTTGTCTTCATGCTAGTTTTATCATTATTCATTCATCACCGAAGTCATCAAAGTGCTTCAAAATATTTTTAAATTTGTATAGCTTCGAAGTAATGGAAATGATATTTTATCTTTATATAAGATAATAAAATTTATGAAATTGCGTGGATGTAAATTGAAGGGTAAAAAACTTGTTACATGTGATTCTGTCATTAAAATAATAATAAGTCGTGAAAATATAATGATGGATTGATATTGTATGCGACTGTTATGTTTATAAAGAGATAATTGCGTTTTAGAGTGTATCGATCATCCATGTGCATTTGCACTTGTAATGAAATAAACAAATTAATTTCAATAACATATAACATACCACATTTTCCTACAACGATTGTACAAGTGCAGTGATTTCATATTAATCATCCAACTTATAAAATCTTATATATTAAATAGTCTTTTTATGTTGCTGCCATCCTATAAATACTGTCAAAACAATTGCTTGTCAGTTTTTTCTTAAACGGCAATGTAATAAAAAAGAAATTTACTTCTTTTACAATCATGCATGGCAAATTTATTTAAGAAACAAACCAAATCACGGTTATCGTTTTCTATTCATTTGCAATCTGAAGTTTGAATATTTGAGTTTTGTGGGGGAATTTTCTAGTGTTCATTTAAGCACAGCGTTGAGAAGATAATTACCATAGATGATTGAAATATACATTACTTCACTTCTATAAATAAAAAGGTCGTCGAATGACATTGAATGTCTCCAAAGGAGTGCATCATGCTTAATTTAAACTTATCTTTAAGAAGCATCGTTGTTTCCAAGTGATTAATTATTTATCGGTCGCAGTTCATTACCTATTTGTTTTAACTGGAGGAGAATTTGGGTATTTAAAGAAAGGGATTGAATATTGTCATTAGTTGCGTCGTTGTCTTGTATTAGAGGATTTAAAATCAACATGGCAGGTAAAAAAATGAGTACCGAAATTATTAATAATGTTAACAAAATTTATGTTGTTAACAAAAATTTTATTTTTAAACTGTAAATTTTATAACATAATAATTAGATTATTTAAAAAAAAAAATTAATGGTAATGAAGAGTTACGTGTAAAATTATTTGTCAATATTTTTTTTTCGCTTTCTTTTATACATCAACCAAAAGATGTGTTCTACAACTTATAATTGTTTTATATATTTTGATATGCACTACACCCTCCCTCCCTTTTACCTTTTCTGCCATTATGACTTTTTGGCAATTTCAATTTTCTAAGCTAGTTGATTAATTTGATGGCAGTTGTTTGCAAATTTTATTCAATAATTTTAAGAGAAGAAATAAATAAATTGAAAAAATTAATTACAACATTGGCCTTTTTCATAGCAATATCATAATATTACGAAAATACTTATAAAATCAACCCCTCATTTTTTTAAAAATTTTATTCTTAATTTGAACAGAACATGGTGGTTTTTACAAATACTCAATGAAAATTTTCAAAAGTTCATGTATTAACCGTAGCGTGTGCTCTGTTACATATAAAAGAATTCGTTGACATTCTCTTGGCATTCAACGGAGATAACTGAATAAGCATCAACCATACCCCATTCCTGGCATTGTGACTGTTTATGACATCTTTGGGGAATTCTTAGCAATATTTACTGAAATATGGTATTATAAAAGTTTCGAAAAATGTAAATAGTAATTCAAAAGAAGTAAGTAATGTGTAGTTTTTGACTGTATATGAGCTCTGTTGTTTTTTGTAATTTAAAAAAAAATGATTTATATCATAAATATTATTAATGATAAACAGTAGTAAGCCATAACGAAGCGATTATTTTTTTCTTGATAAACATGGAAAAGGGTTAACATTGATAAAGAATTCAAACAAACTTAAGGGTATTGTGCCACAAAGCTAACGTTCTCCTTTTAATTTAGTACACCAATTTTGAAAAGTGTCTACAACAAAAAAATCAAACCAAGCTCTATAAATTTTAATAGACTTGCAATTTTTAAAATAAAGATAAAAATAGCAATTTACATGCGAGTTTGAAAAAAATGACTATGTGAAAAAAGTAATTTTATTGTTGTTGTAAAGGTAATGGAAATGGACAATCTAGCTGGTCAACCAATGTGGTACGTATCTTAATCCTGCATTTAATCTCTGTCTTGATGTTTAATTGCTCTATAAAAGTAAATAAATTCAAATGTAAGTTTTATAATTGTATACTGTAAATTGCTTATTATTCGCGAGGAATTAATTCCTCGCGAATTTTAAAATCTCGCTTTTATTTTTCAGACAGTTTTGAACTATATGAATTAAAAGAAAAAATTGGTGCTTTCGATTTGATATTCTCGCGATTTGATGCATAACAACGGAATCGCAAAATTAAGTACTCGCGTAAAATAAGAACTTGCAGCACTAGATTAATAGCCACACATTCTAACGGAATTATAATTTGCAATCAGTAGTCTTAATTTGATATTCATCATTTAAAAAATAAACAGCAAGTTAAAACGTTCAATGGAATATGAACTTGGTTGGTTACGTGACGTGAACCAATCGTGTGAAGCCCGAAGGGCTTCTCAGAAGATTTGTTTACGTACCAACCAAATTGGTTAACATTGCTGTTTATTACTTATATTAACGTTTGAAAATAAACAAATCGTTCAGGACTGTGTTTTACAAAAGAACTTGCGACTTACGACCAAATCAATGAATGTTAATTAATCACTAACTTTTCAATTTTTTATTTTGATTGTTTTAAAATATAACTATAGAAACCAAAATAGTTGTGAATAATGTCCTCGTATACAGGGCAATTTTTGCCTCGTGTTTATTTGCCCTCCTACTCTTGCAAAAGTTTTGGCTTTGAATTCACCGAGACATAGAATAGAAATAGATAGTCTTTCTAATTAACACAGCTGTTTAAAAATTGTTTTAAATTCGACTAGTCTTAAATTCTTCCACTAAAAACAAGAATGAAATGGCAAAAGATTAAAAGAGGCGAATTTTTCCTGTACACAGTATTTATAAATGAAAGAGTCAATTACATGTGTCAGACCCAGACCCTGTTTACTTGCTTTGTTTTTGTACATCGCTAACAAAAAAAATTCATTGCACTCCTATATATCATACAAATAGATGCTGTGTCTGTGTGAACAGGTGTACAATGTCTTTGTTGTAATAATGGCTCGTGCGTGTGTGTTGTAAAATAAGAATGGGTATTTACAATATCAAAATATAACTAATAAAAAACCATATATTTTATTAAATTAAGTTTATCAAGCTTAAGATTGTCAAACTTTGACTTCAGGTTGCCCCACAAGCAATGACGATGACCCACGTACCCCCACCCCCCGAAGACTACACCTTCAGAGCGCTGATTGTCACGTTCTTGTGTTTCTGGCCCCTGGGGCTGTACGCCTATCTAAAAGCATCGGAGGTAAAGAAAGAACTGAAATAGGATTTTGAATGTTAAAAGGAATTCCAGGTTAACACAAAAAAAAAATTTGACAAAAGTTGAGAACTGTTTATTGATGTTCAAAACGAATTAGCAGATATAGATATCAGCTTAAAAAAAACCCTTTAACCGGCATATCGAACCAATGTTAACAAAAGCATGGCACGAGCCTTGTTTACAAAATAAAGAATTGTGAGCTCTGTATCTTTAAGTTACTTCAAACTCTATGACTGATATTCACTCAATTGTGGTTGATCATTAGAAATGCATTAATTAAGCGTTGTAAACAACAAAAATAGAAAAATAAAATTCGAGAAAACCATGACCACCCCCTTTAAAGGCATAAGCAATGTTCCTGGTTTCTGTACAAAAATTCTTTAAGTGATTATGTTGTGAATTTATTTGTGTCTATAAAGGCATCTACAGACACTACAGCCCCCCTTTTTCCATCCTAATATTAAAAATGAATCCAAATATATATATCGCAATATTTAACATTGATATCAATGTACATGTAATTAAAAAGATAAATTAATAATTAATATTTTAAAGGATATTTTTTAAAATTATTGAGATCTGTGATTATGAATTAGAAGATACTCATTATTTGTAAATGAATTGATATAGGCTATGTAAATTTCAGGCAAAAAAGAGCTACCAAATGGGAGACAATGAGACGGCCCACGCTCTGGCTGACCAGGCGCGACAGTTTACCAATTTTTCGATCATCGTGGGAATCGTTTCCTATGTCTTTCTGTTTATCTTTCTCATTATTTACTACACGGTTATCTTATTTTAAGTTTAATTTGTTTCAACAATTTTTATTTTAATTGTTTTTATTAGTGCAGTCATTGTGTATATACAATGTACATGTATATGAAAAAATAAAATCATTTTTGAAAAAAAAGTTTTTGTTTTGTAAATTGTCTAAAGGAATTCAATTTTTGTAAGGCAATTAGATATCAGCTGTTGCTTACCTAAATTGATTTGCGAAATTTATTGATACATTGTATTAATAACATCATTACTGTGGTTTCATTAATATTCAAGGGTGTTTTCACAGTTTCAAGGATACGTAAATTCGTGGGTAATGACCCTATCAATACAAATTATTAACAGAAATTGCACTTCAATGAACATTTAATTTCATGGATAAACTGAACAACGAAATCCACGAAAATTAGTATTCAACGAATATTGATTAAACCACAGTATGAAGGAAAGTTTGTTAAACTTGATTTCATCCAATACACTTGTTTTGATTGTCTACTCTTTTAGATATAAGAGCTACGTTTGTATTGAGTTCGTAAATATGATTCAGTAATGGATCGTCCTGCTTTTTACCTTTCTTGTTGCTTTTACTTACTGTCCGTGACATCTTTGATGTCTAGGGTAGTAAGAAATTTTACAATACAACTAGATTTTCCTGGTGTTTTTTTGCGATATACAGAGAGAGAGAGAGAGAGAGAGAGAGAGAGAGAGAGAGAGAGAGAGAGAGAGAGAGAGAGAGAGAGAGCTATTATTATTATAGCCTTTTCAATCTTTATGAGACCATACACAGTATATGAATGAAACGCTAAAAAAATAATGTTTTAAGGAAATCGCTGTTTGAATTCTATATTTACAAACCATCCTGGTTTAAAGGTTTAAATGCCCCTAAGTGTTTCAAATGCTTTTATTTACATATGTAGCTTCGATTTTTTACTATGCATATTTAATAAATGGACCTCAAGACCGTTCGTATTTCAATATGGTTGTGTGCTGTTAAACTGGACCTAAAATGAACCAAAAATCAGGTAAAAATTATCCATTATTGACCACTTTGGAATATTCCAAGCAATATGTGTGTTTTCATTTGATCATCAGGAATAAATAACTTTAATAATGTCAACCTGATCTGAACGTTTTATATAATTTTGCAATACATTTATTTTGCTTTATTCAATGTGCCAATAATTTCCTTAAATATAAGTATTTGTGTCAAATTGAAAACGTTTGTAGAAATGTATTATAAGAGTTTGTAGAAGAACCGTATTTCAATGTTTTTATGACCATTGGAGTTATTGATTACTAGTACATGATTGTTCGATCTTGACCTTCAATTGTAAACTATGTTTAATTGTTGAGTTGCAAGCGAATAAAACGCTTTCTAAAGTTGAACAAAACCCCCAACAATCCAGAAAAATCACAGAAGGTGTATTTTGTTGTTGAAACAATTACATATAGTTACACTTACATCAAGAATCAAAACACACATGTAACTCAGCATCGCCTGGTCTATTGAGAGAAACGTCAATATTGGGAAGTATTATAAAAATCAATACATTTTCCAAAGGTTTTGTCTGCGGTGACGTGCACACCTATTTCTGTTGCTTAAGAATTTTATTATGGATCTCCGTTTGCATGATGCAGCCATTTTTCTCTATTCATTTCAAAGACGACTTTCTAAACATCGTCAGTGCTCTCTCTCTCTCTCTCTCTCTCTCTCTCTCTCTCTCTCTCTCTCTCTCTCTCTCTCTCTCTTTATATTTTGCATTTCACAATTGCCGGATTTCGCAAGTTATTTGAAGCAACCATTGATCATATGTTAATAGAATATACATTAAATTCATGAACATGGGGATATTGCTGTTTAAAACGAGCTACAATTCGAATTAACAAAACAAAATATTTGCTATTAATAACCAAGTACTATAGTATATCTATAAACAATATTGTCTTTCCATAAAAGTGTATACAATAATAAATGTTGGTGTTATGGCTAGCAATTCTCATGAAGAGACATAAATATTTAGAGCGCATCAAATATCTGATTTTTGACGCCGGATTATATAAAACATGTTAGGCAAACCAGAATGAAATGCTAAAAAAATGTTTTTCTTAATAACAAAAGACGATCCTTATCCGTGGGATTATTGCTCAAGTTTAACTTAAACTGTATACAATAACTTTAAATATACACTAACAGTGTTAAAAATGACCGTATTTATCAAGTAATGCAAGAAAACACTTTATTGTACCTTTGCCATTTCTCGTTCTAGGTAATCACCCACCCCCGGAGTACCGTCCTCCGCTGGGGCTGGGGTTCGAGTACTCCAATTTCGCCACTCAACAGAATCCGCAGTTACCGAACCAACCACCCCCAAACTACTCATCTCTCCAGAACCCCGGGGTGTCGAACCAATACCCACCACTTGGTGGGCAACCAAGCTCGTCCACCATGATCTGGTCAAGCAATGTGGTAAGCTTTACATATTATGTAAATGTCGTTTGAAAACGACACAGTCACTGAAGACGGAACAAATTACAAGCGGGGTGGGGGGGGGGGGGGACAGACGGACAAACATTACACTACTATACTTGTTTTACATGTAATGTGTCCATTTACATGTAATTGTTGTCGTCTGTGTCAGGTGGCGCCAGCTCCAATGTCCATGAACGAGCCCCCTCCACAAGACTATACAAAAAGAGCACTCTTTGCAACCCTATGCTGTTGTTTCCCAATCGGACTATGCGCTCTAATGAACGCAAATGCGGTACGTACATGTATTTACACTCATGACTGCAAGTGCGGTACATAAAGCTTTCTCTAACATACGCAAATACCGTACATAAAGCAAAGTATCTTAATTAAATTACCGAACGATAGGTATTTGTTGAGACAATTACCGTTTTTTTGTGTTTTAGTCGAAGAAGGCCCTGGCAAGAGGAGACCTGAACGCGGCTCGAAATAGCGCCAACTCAGCGCGCACCTTGTCTACCGTGGCCTTTATAGTGGGAATAGTCACCATCCTGGGCACTGCTGTCGTAGTGGGCGTGTACGTGTACTTTATTCTGTCCATCACCAACACAGATGATGAATATTAAACAGTGTGGTGTTCTGAACGTACTGTGGGGGAAGAACAAATCTGATAGTTGATTGGATCAAAACTTTTAATTGCATCACCATGTTAATGATATATATATATATATATATATATATATATATATATATATATATATATATATATATATATATATATATATATATATATATATATAGCAGTCAGCCACCTAATGTTGAAAAAAATAAAGAGTGTGGTGTTCTGAGCGCGTAAAAGAGGATATCGAGGTCATTTGATAGAGCTCATAGCTTGAGCTTATATAGCAACAATTTATAGATTGCCACTACTCACTGCTGATTATAATAAAGGGTATGGTGTCCCAGTGGTAACAGTGGGGTATATTAAATCAAACCTTTAACTATACATGTTATCAAAACAGTTCTCATAGACTACTACTAGTATTACAGCATGTATAATGCTTGTCTATCGAGCACTCACCTTTTAATGTAAACATATGTCTGTTGTTTTACGGGTTCCTTACCTTCACAGAACATGGTAGCGTATAAATTGATTGGACACAATCATTATTCTTAGACGGTAGACCTATGATTCTTGACCTGGACTCTTTTATTGTAGGATGAATTATAATTATCGCTGATGTACCTCTTTATTTATCTTGTTTTGTTGTGTGTTAAGTTTGAAGCTGAATAAATCTGTTCTAAAATTTGTTTCCTTTTCTTCATTTTAAAGATTCTACATATTGAAGTTATTCTTGCATGCCAACTTCATTATAGACATGGGTCGAGTTGCAAACAAGAGGCCTTCAGGCCTTGACGGTCACCTGAGTCCCATATCCTTCAGACTGACATGTCAGAGAGTCCCAATTTTGCATTTTAACCGTCATTTTGAAGTCTCAATTATCCTTACCTGAGATTTTGCTGACTGTTACCCTGCTTATATTAAAATTCACAAAAAGGGCAGGGAAGGGGGTAGTCAAGAGTAGGGGGAATCTTGGATTATCTATACCTTAGCTTCAGGGGTCAACAATTTGAAGCTTTTTGTAATAAGAGACCTGCAGGTCTTTAATGGTCAATCTTTTATCATACTCACTGTTTCCGATTTATAATGCACACAAAATGCATACCGCTTATTTCTACAAGAATACAATGTACAGGATATTGAACTAGATTTCCTAAAAAAGAATAAATACATGTATGTTGTCAAGTGACAATTAACCAAATAGCTTTCAAGATGAAGTTCAAATTGTTAATGTTTGACACACAGCAATTACCCTAAGTAAAAATACATGTTCAATATATGGCCATATTTACCCCCCTCCGATAAAAAGCGTCAACTTCTGCCCCATGGCCTGGGCAGTGAATTTCACAATTTAACAGCAAGACATTATGAACATACTTAATAACAATTATATAACTTTATCTCACATGACTGTGATTGTACAGAAAAAAAATTAAAATCAATACATTTTCACTATTCCTACATTGGCCCCGTCCTAGGGCCTGAACCCCTGACGCAGGAGCCATAAATTTCACAATTGATGTGAAGGACTTCATGGACATCATAACCATGCAATAAGTTTTTCACAAACATGTATGGGAAAGAGACGAAGATTTTTAAAGACCTAATATATTTACACTTTTCGGCCGCTATATTGGCCCCGCCATAGGGTCTGAACCCCTGACCCAGGGGTCATGAATATCACAATTTTGGTCGAGGGCCTCATGATCATGGACATCATTACAATGCATTTAGTTTTCCTCATACATACATTGGATTAGAGAAGAAAATTTTCTAAGATTTAATAAATTTTACTGTATGGCCATATTTGTCCAACCCCAGAGCCTGAAACCCTGATCTAGGGGCCATAAATTTCATAATTTTGGTAAAGAGGGCTTCATGGACATCATAAGCATGCATTTAGTTTTTTCCCACATGTGTGGGGGTAAAGAAGAAGATTTTTTAAAAATGTTGCTTTTTTGCATAGTAGGCCCCGCCTATGGCGCCCTGAGGGTGGTAAAGCCATGGATTTCACAAATTAGATTCCTCATGCCAAAGAGATGCTTTTTTCCACCAAAAATGGTAACAATTAGCCGAGTGTAGTTTTTAAGAAGATATCATAAATGTAAAATTTTAAATGCACGATCGACGATGTACTATTACTACGAAAATATTTTTGATAAAAGGACACATAATAAGCAGAGAAAATGAACTAGGGAGGAGGACACGGTCTTTTTTGATCGGTTTCGGCATTTGTTGCGACATTTGCAACGTTTCGTATCATCCTCATTGCGAGAGTTTGAACCTGCAAGAGTTTGAGATGATTAAAATTTCAAATTCCCTTAAATATACGTGCTTTGGCTGTTTTTCCGGAGAAAACGACCCATATTCTTTTACAGCAGATTTGTTGAGATTGGATGAGGTATGTACAAAACTATTTATGATAAGTTATCTTTTACAGTAAATATCATTTGAAATTCTGAAGTCTAAATCAGCGCGGTAACATGTAAAAATACATGGCAAATAAACTTTATAATTGTTTCGATAAAAAATATTGATAAAAATGAAAATAAATAATTGTTTAATTTTTTAAATCTCTTTAAAATACCCCCCCCCCCCCAAAAAAAAAAAATGTAATATAAACAAAGCCGACGACATCGGACTCTCTTTTTGTGAAACCATACATCAATCAAAGTACCGAAGTACTGTCGGGAGTTGACTTTATTGATTATTATAAATTTTAAAATCAACGATATGTTATGCAATTTTTTATAATATGAATTCTCGAACTTTTTCGACAAGAATTTCGAGAAAACCCCATATGAATCATATGTGTAATATCTAAAGATAGAATTAATTCCATCAAACTGTGTATCAGTAATCGAAATGTATCTAAAAATTGTACACGTCTGGATCCAAGCAATTTTGAACTCTAGTCTCGTTCAACCCGACGCTCGGATGTCACCGTTAATCTCCGACTACCAAGAGAGACTCTCCGCTTGTCGGGGATTTACGGAAACAGCCGAGCGTTTGGTTGAACGAGACTATACTGAACTCTAGCGTAGGAATACATGCAACTACAAAAATCAATTGAATTGTTCGTACACTGACTATTTTCAAGGTATTAATAGATACTTTTCTTTTGAAAAAGATGGTACATCATACAATACACCGAATTTATCTATTATTTTTAAGATTTACGTCTTGTCAGTGGTGATGATTTGTGCTTAGGTCCAAACATTGTTTCAGTTTCGGTTTGCCAGAGTAACTGCATAGGAGAGTTGATTAAAATCAACTCCCAAAAACGGATCCATCAAGTAAAATTTTGGTGTGTCAAGGAACCTTAATAACATACACATTTATTATATGTTCGTTATAATTAAACGAATTATTGCAGACAATGGGACAAGCAATGTCATGATATTTCACAAAAAAGATTAACCGATGCATGTTTAAAATGTCAGCATTTACGTTCATAATTGATGAACATGTTATATGGCATGTAATAACAACAGCGAGCAAGAGTTTTCAAGTAAAAGGGACGGTCACCATGCAGAGCAAATGTGTGTAATCCTGCTTTAAAAATAGATCAGCATTCCACTATATTTGAACGGTGAAAAAGGGGGAGGGGGTCATCGCAACAAGTTGTAGTATATTGTCTGTTACGGTACAATGTAAGAAATAATTGGTGTTGGATTATCATTATTACAAGAGAGTCATCAGTATGGATTAAAACAAATATATATTTATACAGCTGGAAATCGCCAAAGCGGGGTGTGACCCCATTTTCGTTTAGTTGGGCAATTTCATCAATCTTGAAAAGGGAATATAACTCGCTTGTCTTACTAAATGTACGTTACCACATTTAAAAATTACTATTCAAGTGTGTTTCTTAATTCGATAGATTTCTTCCAAAACATCCGATCCAAAGTATAATACACATATATGCAGCTGTTACAAAACAAATATCAAAAAATTCATCTACCCCCCCCCCCCCCCCCCCCATGGATCTCTGCCAATGGATGAGTTCATTCGTAAAGCAGGAATTCGCGCCAAAATGTCTCATTCATAGTTTTTGTGCGTCGATTAGTTAACGAGTCTGTTGGGATCATGCAAATACCCCAGAGCACACCATGTGTTTACATCACAGGCACGTAGCATCGGGGGTTGGGTGAGGGAGGCTGCTTCCCCTCCCCTCTTTTTTGACAGCTGGCACTTTCTTAACTTTATAGGATAAAAGGAAATATCATGGATTTGCCCCGCCCCCCCCCCCCCCCCACTTTTGTAGGAGCATGCAATAATAAAAAGTTCTGCAAATGAGGAATTCTAATTGAATTGGAGTTACAGTTAGGGTTTTTTTCATGAATTTGAGAATTCACCCTTTTTTAATTGCTTGTCAAGATGATTTTAATGAAACTGCCCACACACATTCAAACACAATACGTGTTTGTATACCCTCTCATATTTCATAAGGTTGGAATTTTTAAAAAATGCCTTTCAGTTGATTTTGCAATTAATATAACAAATACAATTTGAAAAAAACGACTATTTACTCTCCAGCTTTCAAACTTACATGTACTTATATGATATGTGTGCATTCCTAAAAAAATGAATTAATAAAATAAATGAATTTTAAGTGATATATATGTACATGTTCTAGATCGAAGAAAAGACTAACATTTCGTCTTAAATTTGCACCTTCCATTTATAAATTTATGATCAGCAGCGAAAATAAAAATTCATTTCTGATAAGATAGCCTAATTGATTCATGCATGCTTCCATTGAATAATTTTGTTTAGTCAGGCAAGCTTTTTGGAAAGCTATTACTTGTAGCTAACTTTATTTTTTCTCTATTTTTAACGACTTGACTCCTATCTTAATGCATTTATTGTAATTCAGGCTTCAAGGGGGAGTCTAGACAACTTAAAGTTTGTATGCAGGAGAGAACTGAAAATTCTACCTAAAATTGAAATCCGCCATCGTGCCTCGGATGACCAACTTTCAGCTTGTACTAAAGACTTCGTTTCCGAAGCTATACTGGGGCGATGTGGAATGACAGATAGAGGTAAATATAATTTACCATAAATTGATTTAAAGATAATTTTAACAATATGAAATGTGGTACAAATTATTGCCATGTTTATTTTAAACTTACTGCCACCCGATATATATGTGTATAATATTGGACACGAAAATTTCAAGTCAGCCACGTTGCTTGGAATACAAAGAGTGCTGAGGAAAAGGACGCACTGATGAAGAAATTTCAAAGATTCACCTTTAGGAAGGAAAAAGAAATCTCATCATCAGATGGAAACCTTAAGATCCCTAAAACGCCAACTACTGCCAGAAAGCCAAACCAGAAGAAGCGGATACGAAGTACCAAGACCACTACAATTAAATTTGAGTGACGTTCCACTAAGGTATGTAAACAATTTATTGTATATTGTGAAATGTTTGTAGATATTTATATTAAAATAATACAACTTATTACAAATTCCATTTATTGTATATAATGAAATGTTTGTAAATAAATGTATTCATATTAAAATAACGCGACTTACTTCAAATTCAATGAAGTTTGTACATAGTATGTCTAATAAACATTTTTTTTTCAAATTAAGTGTTTTTTAATTTTTATTCAATGATTTAGTTAATTATATAAAATATAACGATTTTTTTTCAATTTATATAATAGCAAGCCTTATTTTTTTCCTAATTTTTCATAGATCAACGTTTTATTCTCTATTTTTAGTCCTAATTTTTAAATCATCTTTATTTCTTTAAAATTATTTGGTTTTATTTTAATTTTTGTAAAATTATATTTTTTTAACTGGTATTTAGAAAATATTTTATTTATCCAACGCAATCTTTGGCTTTAATATTTTTTTATTCAAAATTATGGCTCTTAACGAGGCGGCCTCCACGTGGCAAGAGCTGGGCAACGGTATCTAAATTAAAATCTTGTTTTAAAAAATGTAAACAGATACCGGCAAACAACCTCATCCCTAGATTAAAATTGTTTGTAACGTTTTTTGTTAATGTAAAATTTCCATGAGACATTGGGGTGTTTCTGCTAGCCGTGTATATTTTTATACTGGAATTATCGTTCTTCTTTCGCTCACTCGGTTACATAATGTAAGCAAATGTGAAATAATAGTAATATCTTAACATATTTCTATTAAACTAACATAAATAATCTCCCGGGCGCCTATTTTTGCTCCTCGGGCGCTATTTTATTATCCCGGGCGCTCTCGGGCGCTTTTTAGTGAGACCCTGGGAGACCTTAACCCTAACCCTAACCCTGTCCGTATGAGGCATTCAGCAAATTTCAGTATCTGCACACACGTGCATCGCGCCTTATGATTGTACTACTTTGTAAAGCAGTGACAGCTAGCTTCATGTAAAATAATATTCATTTACATGTTCAGTACTATAAGAAACACCCTTTTTATGCATTTGTCTTCAAAATTTTCCTTTACATGCGTATGCCATTGAATTAATTGACTTTGCCTACTAAAAGTAAAACATTAATTTTATGATATTAACAAATGATACCATAAATGATGTCGATCATTCTTTGCTATCTGCTCCTCTTTGAACTGAAACGAGTGATGACGTACATGTACAGGCACGTAGCATCGATTTTGAAAAAAAAAAGGGGGGGGGGGGGGCTCGTCCAAAAAATCTTGTCAAACCCAGATCAACTTGTAACTTCCCTTTCACTGTTCGTTTCCTTATTTTTACGTCAATTATTCACCTGGTCTAAAAAAAGTGGGGGACAACTTAATAATTCACTTTTAAGAAAAATCTTTGCTGCGACAAAAATGGGGGGGGGGGTAGGGGTGTGGGAGATAGCCCCCCCCCCCCCCCCCCCCCGGGTTAATTCAAAATGGTTTTCATTGCTTTACGTTTAAAAGTATGATTGTATAAGTTTAAGTTGAAATTCGTTTTCATTTTTAAAAGACCAAAACTATACAGTACACGAACCTGGAAAGGAGATGCTTTGGTGAATTTTCAAGATTTAATGCCGAAACTGCTCACCATACCCGTAGCCCTATCGGGGAAATTGAAAGGTGGGTTTGCATTGGAAAGTAATAGCATGCACAAACATGCACACTGTAACACTGTATTATATACTATCATAAGATGCGGTTTTAAATATATTTACTGATTCAGTTTAACGTTCGTTACAGTGTTTATTTGAACAAGGTCGAAAGCGAAAGTAGATAGGGATATGGCGCAAATAGCATAATTATGCCAATAAACCGTTCAATGTATAGGAAGACATATATATAAACCCTATCTATATATAAATACACCAGGTGTATATATAGATACTCGAGTAGGGAATATATCTCTCTTCCCGTACATTTATTGATACAAAATTCAGAGGCCTGTGCTTTGTCGATGTATTAAAATACTGAAATTTTCTAAAAGAATGAAAGTAATTTCTTTATTAACAGTTAGACTATGTTAAAATCAGACTGATCACAAATGGTATGCATTACAAATATTTGAAGATCGAATGCAAACGAATTTTAAGGTAGTTTAATTAAGTATTGAATCCTTATTTTTTGAAAGATATAGTCTCATAACTGCAACGGTGTGTGCATACAAATTGAATAACGCGCTTTAGCGCGTTATGAAAATTTGTTTGCACACACCGTTGCAGTTATGAGACTATATCTTTCAAAAAATAAGGATTTAATACTTATATTTACATTTTTTTTACCTTCTTGCCTTTGACGCAAATGCGAATTATACCTCAAATTACTGTATTATCCTATGGGTAAGTTCAAATTAATGGAAGAGCCACAGTAACAGCCACAAGCGTGATATTTGATTTTCGCTTGTGACGTTGTATTTATCAGCGTTCAACGTTTGTGACGTCACAATTAAAACTCGTGATTTAACCTTTTAGTACCCTGTCTGTGTTACGGTGCTACATCTGCAGTAGCTTTAACGAGGCTGGGTCTAATTTGCTCTGCCCTAGATTTTTGAATGAAATTTTTTACATGAATTTCTACTGATAATATGTTTTACGGTGCTACCGTTCTGGCGAGCGCAGCAAGAATTACACATACTGTACCTTGCATCATTGCATTGTCAACTTATAGTTTTATTTAGGTATCAACGAACGTCAAAGAATTTTTGAGAGAGTATTGCTCTACAATAAGTATGCCAAATGTACTAATTTTAATGGTTATGATATATACAGCGCAACCCCCTACCCAGAGAGAGAGAGAGAGAGAGAGAGAGAGAGAGAGAGAGAGAGAGAGAGAGAGAGAGAGAGAGAGAGAGAGAGCCCGGTACCTGTTTGTAGGTGTGTAATTTCCCACTTTTATTTAATGGTATGACTATATGCAATATCTACATAATTTTTTTACCTGTTTATTTTTTCATTTTATTCCTTTTTATTTAGTTCAAAATGTCATATTGTTTATTTCCTCCCTACTCATATACTTACCTGCCTACTGCACGGTACATGCATGCACAATTACTTTAAAAATGGATCGACATGACAGTAAAGTATGGCCCTTGCTAGTTTATATATATATATATATATATATAAAATCTCTATATTAAAAAAAGATTAAAAACAAATCATATGTCAATGAGGCAGGTATCGCAGACTATACTGAAATAGCCAGTACACTCATTACAGATGTTTGATCCACCTCGAAATTTTTCGCGGGAAATATAGCGCGAGTGCACTGTGACGTCATCCTTGACTTTGTTCGTCTTTGTTTACGTTTCTCGACTCAATACGAAGGTATGGAAGCATGTAACAAATCTTTTGAGTCTCGCCAAAGCATATGCGGTACTCAAAACGTGTCTTCAAACTTTAAGTCACCGTAAATTACGAGTTAAAAGTCGGCCATTTTTGGCATAGCACCACGGGTGTAAACATTAGAGAGCATCATGGGACGTAGACAAAAAATTTTGTTTGATGAACTGTAGGTTTAGCTCGTTCTTTTTCCCGCGCACACTGGTTCTTAGAGCTCGCTTCGCTAGCCGGCGCTGCGCGCCGGCGAGCTGCGCTCGCTATAATTATTATTTTAAGATTAAAAAATAAGACATTTACCACACCGTTTGTTTAAGGGGTCATCTAAAAGTTTGTTAATTTTTAACATAGGACCCTATGGGATTTTGCTTGAAATGTATCAATTTTGCACATTTTTTACATTTTTTTAAAACTTCTGCCCTAGGGATTTCTTTTTCTGGTCTACATATTAAACTTATTGCTAAAAGGCATCAAATGGTCAAATAAAAAAAACCTTTTACCTCCTGGTTTGTTCCAGGGGTCTTATCAAAGTAGTTTTTTGTATGCCCAATTTCCCAGATTTGTCGGATTATGGCTATTTTTTATTTGACAAAGGCGGAAATGGTGATCTTTATAGTATTATAAAACATTCAGACATATTTAAGTTATAAATAAATAAATAACATCACATATTAAGGGTCATTAATATAAAATATATGGTTACTGTCTTGAAATATATGAATTAATCTATATGTTTAGGCGGGTTAAGTAAACGTGACAGAGGGCTAGGCTTGCTGAACCTTCTTCACGTTTTCGACCCGAGCCCATATAAAGCTTATACTTCAAGACATTTATGTTTATTCTACAAAATAATTTCAATTTTATGCATCAAACGAGCTATTTTCAACAAATTTCGCTGAATATCTGCAGTTGAAACTGTCACGCCATGGCGTCAACAAAGCAAAAAGATGACGTCACAATACAAATGAAACGCTGCGCGAAAGCGTGCGTACTCGTTCTGTACTCGGCCTCGTTAAATGCAAAATATATGTGAAATGTAAATATAACGATATATTTACATTCTACTGTGTTTTTCCATTAAATTCCGTGATGTTTAAATGCCTCTAAATGCAACAAGTAGTCAAAGGTCAAATTGACGAGTTTTATTATGACGTCACAAACGTTGAACGCTGTAAACTGCAACGTCACAAGTGAAAATCAAAGTTCACGCTTATGGCTGTTACTGTGGCTCTTCCATTAATATTAACTTACCCTTAGGATAAGATAGGAATTTTAAGGTATGAATCACATTTGCAGACAAGGCAAGAAGTTAAAAAAAATGTAAATATAAGCATTAAATCATGATTTTTTGAAGTATACACTCTCGTAACTGCAGCGGTGTGTGCATACAAATTTTCATAACGCGCTAAAGCGCGTTACTCAATTTGTATGCACACACTGCTGCAGTTATGAGAGTGTTTACTTCAAAAAATCATGATTCAATGCTATAGTATACTGCAGGTATTTTAAGTCTATAATTATCAGAATTAACAGGCACTTACAGTGATCAATCTAAGGCCCATACAGTATATATGTATGTATTATAAACAGGTCCAGTACAATCACTAGACTTAGCTAATTTGTACCTTGAATTACTTGCATAGCTTTATTTACATACCTGAAGTATGTTTAATTCAAAGCTACAGTAGTTGGCCATAAATGAGTTCGCAAAATGGCCATGTTTACTCAGACTCGTCATCACCAGAATTTTTTGGACAAATTATTTTTAACAACAAAGTAAAAATGGCTTAAGAGACTTTACTTTTAATGTTGTGCAATATTGCTTTTTTATTTAAAACATTAACAGACAAAAAGTGGCATGGTCAAGGAACTAGCTGCCAACCTATATTTGTACTGTGTAATTTTGAATAAGCAACCCAGAAGGATTGTAGTTATAAAACAACACTGCATTTCTGCAAACATGCATTTCTAACATTATTGTTTGGGTATGCACAGGTGTCTGCAGTCTTATCAATAAATGAGAAATAAGGTCAAAACCTAGCCATTAGTTTTGCTCACAAAGTGAGGTTGTGGGTGAAACTCATGGCTAGGTTTTACTTATCTTGACTTTATTTCTCATTATCATTTATTGATTGATATATTGAAGTTGAAAATTACTGCATTTTTAAAGTGCAACTTTTTGTACCTGCAATGCTCAATTAAAAAAAGGTATGATTGAGTAGGTAAATAAGCCTTCTTCAGGAGGTACAAGTCTGTTTTAAAGCTGTGTAGGTAATTCAAGCTACATAGCTAAACCCAATGATTGCATTGGACCTGATAAATGCATGTATATATGCAGCTTGATGAATGAAATGTACTCAAAATGTCAACATAACATTATTTTTCCAGTTCAACTTATTTATGATGACTGAGTTGCACCGTCCCATGACAGTTTCTGAAAACTATCAGCATACTGTACCAACATACTTAATATATATAAGTAACATGTACTCGCTGATTTGATTCATTTGGCTAACTAAAGGTATGTTTTATTTCAAACAATCAGATCTTTATATTAGTTACTGTGCATGGGAATAGAATATTATTGATCTATTTTTAGACAATAAGAACCTTTAATTGCAAAATTGTTTTGATTTATATGCTCATCAAATAAACTTTTTTTAACCTAACTTTATTTCTCTCTCTCTCTCTCTCTCTCTCTCTCTCTCTCTCTCTCTCTCTCCAAGGCAATTTATTAAAGTACGTAGTAAAATTAAGATTAAATTAAGAACTAATATCCTAAAATAAATCAATAAATATTTGGGTTAAATTATTTATTACTTTGTATTTATGTACTAGCTACATATAAAAGACATGTATATACATGACTGAAAGATATGTTACTGTACAAAATCCAGTATTAAACATGAAATAGGGACATTCAATGTTGATTGAGTAATTGTCTTTCTTCCGATTTCAGTTCTTGTTCATTCATTTGGATCATTTGTTTGCTGTATTTGTACCAGCTGATTTAATATTCAAGTGAGTAAGGTCTTGTACTTAATTGCAATTTGGATAACATTTATTGATCAGTCTATTTAGATCTGAAAAATGCATGAATAAAATTAATATTATTATATATTCATGATATTAGGGATGACAATTTTACTAAGTTGGCTTATAGTCGTTAATTGGAGCCTTTGGTCGAGCGATAGTGGAGTGCTCATT
Organism: Magallana angulata; assembly: GCF_025612915.1. NCBI lineage: Eukaryota > Metazoa > Mollusca > Bivalvia > Ostreida > Ostreidae > Magallana > Magallana angulata. The sequence continues at coordinate 5,118,174 of NC_069111.1, read as the reverse complement.
GATTTATTTGAAACTCTGTGTACTTTTTAAAATCAAATAATGCTACTGTCACATACACCATATCTCAAACTCATCACCATTTAAAAACTAATGATAATAAGCATTAGAAGTATCTGATTTCAAATAAATAAAAGAAATATAACCAGGTATATCTAAGTATCCGTTATCTAATATCTGAGCTTTTTCTTTCCCTGGTGTCTCTTAATTAAGCTCCATATCATCTTATTAAAATCAGCAAATCAAATGTGTTATGTTTCATGGTAAGTAATTGTCCCCTGCCAAATCAACATTCAAATTTAATGATTATAAAAACAAACGCTTATAGATGATTACTGATTTGATTAAACTTTTGATTATACAAACATCTAATTTAATAAAAAAAACTCATTATAAGAACCACAAATTGATCTCTTCATAAATATGTCAGCCTAAGTACATGTACTTCTATTCAGAATAATAATTTGATCTACAACATCTAAAGAGATAAATTTTTAGCTGCTTAAAATAGCACCAGGGACACCCATTTGATGGAATAGAGAGTGTAACATGATCAAAAATGCCAAGAGGAGAAAATTATTCTTTTTATTTGAAGCCAAAAAGTACCGCATGAAGATAAAGATTATTTTGAATATTTTTCTTCAATTTATAACAAGTAATCGACTAAGAAAATTTTAATTAATGATCGATGTGGCTGAGCAATAGTCAAGTACTCATCGAGTATTCGTTGACATCCCTAATAAATATACTATTACATTAAAACTCGTTTAGTAAGAACATGGATATACAGTAAAACACAGTTATAACAAAGTGTCAGGGACAGGCGATTTTGCTTCATTATAAGCGTAATTCGTTATATCCATCAAGTTTTGTTTTACTTAGTGAATTCTAGGATAAAGCATAGTTTTTCTTAATCCCTGGTAAAAATTTTTGCAAAATTTTACGGTTATAACGAATTTGGATATTACAAATTTACTGATATAGCGAACTGATTTAGAGTACCGTAGAGTTGAATAGTAACAAAATTTAACACTTTTTAGCTCACCTGAGCTGAAAGCTCAAGTGAGCTATTCTGATCACATTTTGTCTGTCGTTCGTCTGTCCGTCCGTCCGTCCGTCCGTAAACTTTTCACATTTTCAACATCTTCTCAAGAACTACTCAGCCAATTTCAACCAAACTTGGCACAAATCATCCTTAGGCAAAGGACATTCAAAGTTGTGAAAATTAAGGGCCACACTTGTTTTCAAGGGGAGATAATTAGAAATTAATGAAAAATTTCGAGAATTTTTCAAAAATCTTCTTCTCAAGAACCAGAAAGCCAGGAAAGCTGAAACTTGTGTGGAAGCATCCTCAGGTAGTGTAGATTCAAAGTTGTGAAATTCATGACCCCCGGGGTAGGGTGGGGCCCACAATGGGGGGTCGAAGTTTTACATAGGAATATATAGAGTAAATCTTTAAAAATCTTCTTCTCAGAAACTAATCAGCCAGGAAAGCTGAAACTTGCGTGGAAGCATCCTCAGGTAGTGTAGATTCAAAGTTGTGAAAATAATGACCCCCGGGGGTAGGGTGGGGCCACAATGGGGGGTCGAAGTTTTACATAGGAATATATAGAGTAAATCTTTAAAAATCTTCTTCTCAGAAACTAATCAGCCAGGAAAGCTGGAACTTGTTTGGAAGCATCCTCAGGTAATGTAGATTCAAAGTTGTGAAAATCATGACCCCTGGGGGTAGGGTGGGGCCACAGTTGGGGGGTCGAAGTTTTACATAGGAATATATAGAGTAAATCTTAAAAAATCTTCTTCTCAGAAACTAATCAGCCAGGAAAGCTGAAACTTGTGTGGAAGCATCCTCAGAAAGCTGAAACTTGTGTGGAAGCATCCTCAGGTAGTGTAGATTCAAAGTTGTGAAAATCATGATCCCTGGGGGTAGGGTGGAGCCACAGTTGGGGGGGGGGGGGTCGAAATTTTACATAGGAATTTATATAGAGTAAATCTTTAAAAATCTTCTCCTCAGAAACTAATCAGCCAGGAAAGCTGAAACTAGTGTGGAAGCATCCTCAGGTAGTGTAGATTCAAAATTGTGAAAATCATGACCCCCGGGGGTAGGGTGAGGCCACATTGGGGGGTCGAAGTTTTACATAGGAATTATATAAAGAGTAAATCTTTAAAAATCTTCTGCTCAGAAACTAATCAGCCTGGAAAATTGAAACTTGTGTGGAAGCATCCTCAGGTAGTGTAGATTCAAAGTTGTGAAATTCATGACCCCCGGGGGTAGGGTGGGCCCACAATGGGGGGTCGAAGTTTTACATAGGAATTTATATAAAGAGTAAATCTTTAGAAATCTTCTTCTCAGAAACTAATCAGCCAGGAAAGCTGAAACTTCTGTGGAAGCATCCTCAGGTAGTGTAGATTCAGAATTGTGAAAATCATGATTGCTGGGGGTAGGGTGGGCCACAATGGGGGGTCGAAGTTTTACATAGGAATATATAGAGTAAATATTAAGAAATCTTCTTCTCAGAAACTAATCAGCCAGGAAAGCTGAAACTTGTGTGGAAGTATCCTCAGGTAGTGTAGATTCAAAGTTGTGAAAATCATGATCCCTCGGGGTAGGGTGAGGCCACATGGGGGTGTTGGGTGTTAGAGTTTTACATAGGAATATATAAAGTAAATCTTTAAAAATCTTCTTCTCTGAAACTAATCAGCCAGATGATTTTTTATAATTGTTAAGACTTTGGCTCCAGGACAATTCTTCAGCCTCACAAGAAGGTTCAGAGTTTGATGTAGCTTTATATCCCATATATAAACAATTGTTAAGGATCTTTTTGAGAACTGCAATACTCAACATGTGATATGACTATAAAATCATCCTGTTAGAAAAGGGACTAATGATTATAAACATAAGAATATGCAGGGGGAAAAATGGATTTTATTTATACAGTCTCTACATGTATTATTGTACATTGTCCAGATTGTTTGTATTATGAGTCCATTAAGCTGATTTTATCATGATACCTATTGTTCCTCAGGTGAGCGATGTGGCCCATGGGCCTCTTGTTTAATGATTTTCTTTACAGTTTTAAAGGTTTGCAATACCATTTAGCATAATAGTTTGAATGAATTTATTTTTGCATAAATTCCTCAATTTAAGGTGGAATAACACATCATCACAAAATGGCTGACTGCTGATCGAAACGACATTTTGTTTTATCAAAAGGAATTTATGAACTGAAACTTAACTTATTCCATAGCCGAGTGGATAAAGTGTCAGACTTGTGATCCGTACGTCCCGAGTTCGAATCCCGCAGTGGCTGTTGTTGTTACTTACTAGAATAATTATTTTAGATATTAATTTTTTATCCCTAAACTGCAAATTTTTGCTTATTTGACATTTGTACAGTTTATTTAATATCATTATATCTTTCATTATTAAAAACTTTTCTGTTAATTTGAGTGACTTTTTCCAGGTGTGTTATTCAACCTTAAGATTCGATTTTTAAATGTATCAATGTATTTTCCTTCTAAGCCTCAATTAGCAAAAATTGTATTCTGGATAAATGAAACTTGTATACAGTGAATTCGCTATAGTTATTATTAAGAATTCGTTTTATGGATATAACGAATTACAAAAATATAATGACGTAAATCCATTGGTCCCTTGGACTTCGCTATAACCGAGTTTTATTGTATATACATATGTATATATGGTTTCAGGAATCTTTTCTGTTCATTGCATGTCCCAGTGAATATGGACAGAGGGTTGTATTGGTTCACCTTTGTAATTGTGACATCATTGACTTATGATGTCACAGTATCCCTCCAGTGCCCCACTTCTGCAGATGCTTGGGAAAGGGCCTCACTGGCACTACAATGTAAATTACCAAACTCCTACCATTGTCTGAAGGATGAAAAAAATGTGATAACAGAACAATGTCTGGCCAAAGTATGGATAGAAGGAGGTATGGATAAGTCTCATTAGAATGTAGAAAGAGATCTAGAATATGTAGAATTGCATGTTTCCTCTTTAAATTTGAAATCCAACTTTCCAAATTTATTGGAACAGATTAAAACAAACCGTCCGGGATCCATCAACCCAATGTATTAAAGGTCATATAAACATGATGCATGTTCCTTGTAAAAACACTGTTAATGAAAATATGTTATCACTTCCTTAAAGTTTTGAGAAAAAATGTGTTAAATGTGTTTCTGGCCAGTAATTAGTTTTGTGTATTCTTATCAGTTTTTAGGTCTAATAATTTTAATATTTCATGATTCTTGCAGAAATGTGCCCTGTATACAGTTCCCGGATGTCCAAAATTGACGTGATTGAGTGTTCAACACCCTCTTGTCCACAATCTACTTACTGGTCCAACTCTGTGTTCCTATGTAAGACAGCCAAATAAGGGCTCCACTTGTTGAAGAACTTTTAATATGATATGAAACTCAGAATATTGTGTAGGAATAAGATAAAGTTACAAACATCTCAAAAGCTGTAAAAATGTCATGTCAGTTCTGGAATAAAAATAAGATAATGGTCATCATTCAAACTTAACAAACACATGGAACTGCATAAATCTTTTTTTCTGAAATATTGTAGATCCAGTTTGTTTTGAAACAAAAATGGAAACACTGCCAACAACAACACTAAGGTGAATTATAGTTCTCTCCCTTTGCCTGTGTGCATTTTACATATCTTATAATCTTGTTGCAATGTGACATATAGCATTAATTTAATTGTGAAAAATACTGTATAATTATTTCAGATCAACTATCATTGAGCAAGCATTAACAACAGATTACAGTATGCCATTCATTTATAGCCCCAAAGACAAGACAGGAGGAAATAAATCAACTGTTGGTGGCACCACCTCAATGAAGGGCAGTGGAAAGGATGCAGACCATGGCAATACAATGATATACATCATCGGTGGAATCTGTTCAGCCCTGGTATTGATTTTAGGAATCACTGTACTTGTAGTGTGCAGAAGGAGAAAGCGAGGTCAATCACGTAACCATGGTAAGTAGAAGAAGACAGTCATCCCAATCCACTGATGGCTATGATGACCATGCATACATTTTTGATATTTAACTTAAATAATAATATCTTAATACAGTTGAACTTTGATATCACGAACACTGATATCTCGAATACAATGGATATTTAGAAGTGATTTGTAAGTCCCAACCACTGATTTTTAAAGTATTTTAACCTCAATATCTCAAATACTTGGATATCTCAAAAGTTTTTAAACAGTCCCATCTACTTCGAGATAACGAAGTTTGACTGTATTTAGAAATGGGTAAGGAGGATTTGGACAACACAGATGATACAAAACTACTGTGATGTAGAATCCCTAGAGTTCATGGTGGCTCAATTAATATGGTATTTTGTGGGTACCCCTCCCCTATGAGTTTACATCCTTGATGATAACAAATCAATGGAGAGTTTTGTTTCATACTGGAACTTAAAATCTGCAAAATTACATCGGATCCCCACAATTAAGCAAACAAAACACAATCCACCAAAAATTGCCCCCACGAATTTAAGTGATTCCATATTTGTTAACGTTATGTCTGTTTTCGCCTGTATTAGTGTATTTATATCTTAATTTTAATTAAATCATTACCTTTTTTAAAATCAGATGGATAATGTGTGATGAAAGTTTTGATGGAAAATTCAAATAACAAACATAGGAATCTCTGGCAAAAGTTTAATGCAATTGCATAGTTGATATGAGAAAGATGATAAAAAGAAACTCAATTTGTGTTTTGATTCGACAGGTTGAGATATTTCCAAGACAGTAAGAAAATCTGTGACATTTTTGGTCTTCGAATTTGTAATAAGCATGATATGAATTTCAAGATATAAAAATTTTAGATGTGTGGGGTGTTAAATATTTTCAATGAACAGGCTTTGCTGTTGATCCTTTCAACACACTGCATATTAATATACAGACCCTGAAACGTACTACTACACCAAAAAAGCGTGCGACTTTCGTGCGAGAAACGTTTCGTGTAAACCGTTTAGCGTTTCGTGTAAACCGTTTAGCGTTTCGTGTGAATCGTGAAGCGTTTCGTGTAAACCGTTTAGCGTTTCGGGCAAAGCGTGCAGCGTTTCGGGCAAAGCGTGTAAATCGTTTCGGGCAAAGCGTGCGAGATCCGTGTGAAACGTTTATCAGATTTCATTCGGAACTCTCTGAAAATTTAATTGTTTCAAAATAGCGCTCGTGTTAAACATTACTTTAAACTGATTGGCAAACCTCCTTTGAAATATTCTCGTGAAAAAAATCTATAAGAAATGATATACTTATCTTTTTACAAAATTGAATTAATTTTTAACAAACAAAAGAAAAGTACGCGTATTGAAAGAAGACTAGTTACTGAGACTATTCGGCTGTGTACAACCAGTACACATACATGTAACCTCGGACATCGGGTAAGACCTGCACCTGGCTGAACCTGTCAATCAAACTCTGTGTATTCGTTTTCATTGGATGGTCACGCGTCTCTTTTTTTGTCAATAGCCAATAGAAATTTAATAACTTCAAGTTAGTCGGAATCAGTATTTGATGATGCACACAATTTCAATGATAGATTATTTAACATTAATTTGAACAAAATTAAATGTAAACATAGAAAGAAAATATACTGTTCATTTCTATGAAATGCGGGAAGTAAATTCTTTTGAATCCCGATTTAAAATATTTCTACAAGTTATTATTTTAATTATTTAAACACTGATAACGGAAAACAATAAGTAATTAACACACTGAAATTTTCCTAAAATGTACATATGCAATTAATTATTATGGGAGTTTATATGCATGGTACTTAATTCAAATAGATTATAATAGATATATTGTACGCTGTTATGCGGGGCGCTGGTTATGTATACGAATATTGAGACAAAAATCTAAATCATTTTTTATTTTTTGTTCTTTCCGAAATCCGAAATAGAAATGACAACTTTCTTTATTGTTTAATCCATTGATTTTTCTCTGTGATATTATGTACGGAACATTTATTTACGCGAATGATTCGACATAAACAGAATTAGTCGGTTGTTTTATAGCATTTTTCTAACTTATGTGACTAATTATATTTTACATAACTTTCAAAATTATCAATGTAAATAATCACAAGTTTATTTACAGTTAGTATTTTAACATCGTATTCTCTGAAACCAATAAAAATATCAATGTGAGAAGAAAAATCAAATCCCGCCGAAAACTGAAAAACCGATTTCAGTTTGTAATCATACGGATTTTATTTTTGGTATTGAATATTGTGTTACGGTAACTTTTTTCTCTGGATTTTTTTATTATTTACGGCACTAATAAGAATCATGGATATTTCTTTTGAGCAATAAATATATTTATAGAAGTAATACATGTATTTTTGGCTAATTCTGTGAATAAATAATTTTTTGCTTTAAATATAAGTAACAAATTAAATTAATCCATCAATTCAATACTTATGTACATATATGTTTCTAATATCAATATTTCTATTAGTTCGTGTTTTCTTAAAATTAATTCTTACTAACAGAGCCAGGGTAAAAATCCGAGAGGACCCGAATCGATCAGGATAAAAGCGTGTCCAAAGCGTGTGAAAAGCGAGCAAATCGTTTCGTGCGAGAATCGTTTCGTGTAAACCGTTCAGCGTTTCGTGTAAATCGTTTAGCGTTTCGGGCAAAGCGTGCAGCGTTTCGTGTAAACCGTTCAGCGTTTCGTGTGAACCGTTTAGCGAGCGTGTAGCGAGCGTGCAGCGAGCGTGTGGTGTAGTAGTACGTTTCAGGGTCTGTACACTTGCACATTTAACTGACTCTCGATGAAATCTATCTATTAATAAACATGTACTTAAGAAGGCTTGATGGTCGTGGCCATTTTTAGACTATATTTACCTCCTTTAGACATAGAGCTCTGTATAAAAATATAGAAACATGTTCAAATTATAAAGCTCAAGTATTTGGTTTTTTCTTTACTAAATGATAGTTTATGGATAAAAAAATCGTGCTTACAAATTTAAGGCGGATCTGATGGTTAATCTGTAGACCATACAGCCTTCTTAAACTACTTAAACATTTCAAAGAACTACTTAAAATGGTATCTTCAAAATTTATAGTGATGGTAGTTGCCTTTCATAAAATATCAACCATTTTTTCTCTCAATAAGTGGAAGTAAAGAAAACAGAACCTCCCTCATATATTTTTATTTTCTGAATTTTTTTATATTAAAAATTTGTAATTGTCTTGTATGTTTGAAGTGAAATTTAAAGTCATGTCATCACTCTGACAATCAATAAAGTGCATTTTACCATTATACATGTAGATTGGCATCTTTTCAATCTTAAATCATTGACATTCTTTTCATCAGCCAACTTGAATATCTACGCTCTATTATTTCATCCTTTTTTAATTCAGTTTTTTTAAAAGTATGTTTTTGTGATTTAAAAGTAGTTTTTGTAAAGTCACTTAGAACTGCAAAAATAACTGCCAGACTTGTGTCATGTGAAGCAGTTGAAGTGTTGTGAATCACAAATGTAAATGTTATATATTATCATTAAAAACTACTTTTTAAAGCAATATGAGCTGCATTTTTCATGTTGAATTTTTTTTTTTTACTAAAATGTCAAAAAAGATGACAAAAATATCATGGTTTTTAAATTTCTGTTAGCCATATTTTTGTGGAAAAGGCCGGTAAGAAGCCTTATTTGGACCAAAATTGAATTATTGTCGTCCTGTACAAAAATGGATTTGCTATATATTCCTTAGAAGAGAAATATTTCCTTTGACAAAAACCAATGATTTTTTTCAATTCTTATTTATCATAAAAGTTTAAGTTACATGTATATGCAGTATTATCACACTAGCAGGTTTTAGCAGCAAAATAAAATTCTAAAAAATACAGCTCATATTGCTTTAAAATATAATAAATATTGGTTTTCATTAAATATTTCTTTATTTGTACATTCTTTTTACTTTTATTCCTTTTAGACATGTTAGAAAATTATATGAATGATCGTGTTGAACAAAAGGTTAACATAAATCGAGAACAAGAAGAAGTTCTAGGTGAGTACAATATTTAATTATTCATATATTATTGTTTTAAAGTAACATGAGGGTGCGAAAACCCCCCATACCAAAAAATATTTTCAAAAAATTCCCACATAAGGTATCTCCTATAGACAAAGATTTCAGTAATTTGCTATGACATTGACCTCAAGTTATGAAGTTTAAGATTAGTTTAAGATTTCTGGTACTGTACGTCCTTTACCCACCAGATGAGGGTAAAGGTGACATCCTGGTAGGTCATATGAATTGAAAAGCAAAGAGGGTTCAATATATCCCTGCCAAAATAATTTCAACAACCCCTCCACTTGAATATTGATAATCAGAGGGAAATGAATTATATTTATTGATTGATTTTTTTTCCATTAATATGTCTTCAGAGTCATTGTTTACAAGCCAAATGAAAATAGTTACAGGTCTACAGAGCTAGCTTTTTACACAATACCAGAGACCTAAATAATGAATGTTATTTATGTCTCTGGCAATAACCCCATATATGTAATCGGATTTTAATTTCATTTTCTAGTTAATAAAGATTGTGAAAATACTCTTTCAAATGAATGTAGTCTAAAAAGTGAGTAAATATTTGTGACATTGTTTTATAATAATTAAAAAAATATTTCAGATATATCGGTAGTTTTTTAAAACTATTGCACCTCCTGATAAAATAATGAACTTGCATTGGAAACCTTTATCAAATTTTGAAAAGCTTTATAGTTTTTATTATATTAAAAGGTATAAAAGTAAAGATCTTAATGTTCTACACACATGCATGCAGATTTGAAAGCTTTAATTTCTTACTATTTAATGAGCTGAAGAAGTTATTTATGTTGCCTCCTCCTGATTTTGTGTCATTTACTTTTTTCAGATGATAAAGTTGAAAACGCTTCTACAGAAAAGTCTAGCCTTATGAGTAAGTAATTTTGGTGTCTTCCCACTTAGCTAAAATTCTGAATTTTTTCTGGGTGACTGATTTTAGCTAAGTGGGAATGGTGCACAGGTAAGGGTGTCAAAGAACAAAGGAAATTAATTACAGGTGAACTATAGTCTGTTCAATTATTGACCTTAAATAAAAAAAAAATACCAGGCAATTTTTTAAGATTTTGTTCAAAATTTTAAAAACTTACATACATGTAATAGAAGTAAATTTTGATTATTAAAAGGGTTTGTTTTATGATGGATAGTAGCTAAATTTTATTGTATGTAAAATTACTCAATATTCATTCTTTTGAGGAGAGGGGAAACAGACATAGTTGCATCAAAGTTTATTTTAAATACATGTACAATCACAGTCAACAACAAACTCTGTTTAGCAGTTATAACTTATTTTGAATATCATATACATGTACATAAATATTTTAGCATGTTAGTTAGTTATAATTTACTTTTTTATTGCAAATATCCTGGGGTGGATTGAAGCTTATCTTACCGATAGACAATTAACATAGAGTGAATTTAGAAGGTTTTTCATCTACTTATAAAACTATACATGCTGGGATAATTGTTATTTGATTAGAAAATCTCTTTTTTAGAAATGTTTATGTATTACATAGTCTCTTTATACCATTGTAAAGGGGTTTTGAGATTGAAATTAATGATCTGGGATACCACAAGGGCCAGTATCAGTGCTTGACCCTTTTTTGATTTTGACATATATTAATGATACTGCTGATGGCATATTAAATAACATTAGATTTTTTGCTGATGATACATTTCTGTTTGCCATTGTTGAAAATGACATTTTTACCCCTTCTATGCCCCTTAATATTGAGGATCTTGAAAAAAATAAAAATTATATGGTCCAAATTTTGGGGTGTTGATTCTAATAGCGGAAAAACAATTAATGTTAATTTTACAAGATAGCAGAGAAATTATCACATCATACAGGATACACCATGGCTACGGTGGTGATTATATAAAAAAAAATCAAATGCTCATGTACATTTAGGAATGCATTTTCAGGCTGATGGAACTTAGACTTATCATATACTATTGTAACAAATATACATGAAAAGGCTTGTAAGAGGCTGAATATACTTACAATACTGAAACGTGTCATAGATAGAAATTTGTTTATGAAAATCTATTTTGCTTTTATATATGCTTCAAAAAGATCATGTTTGTATGATGGACTGGGCTGGGAACCTTTACATTTTAGAAGAACACACATAAACTACATTTAATGTACATGTATGATAGTTAATGGTATAGCATTTAATGAAATTTAATGGCATTTAAATCAAGCATTAGTTTGATTGAAGTTTCATATGATCTAATTAAACCATCAATTTCTGTGGTGTGTTGTTTATTTACGCAATTGCTTGCCAGGCCTATAAAATTTATTTTATTTTTTCTTAAATTTATTCTATTTTTTCAATTTATAAATATTTAACCTTTCAATAATTGATAGATCTTAAATCAAAATTAATGTTTATTGTCAAGAATATATACATGTAACTATATATCACAGGTGATTTCTATACAGGTAGTTCACACCTAAAACAGACTATACACAATGCTCACTCAGGTGTGAAAATCACAATTTTAGCTAGGTGGGAATAAGAATTTCAGATTTTTAGCTACGTGGGAATAAACCGTAATTTTTATGCCAAATTTACACATGTATAAAACATTCAAATTTTTTTTCTTAGTTTTCTTTCCCATGGTTATTAGACATAATAAATGATAAATGGTACATGTACATTTCTCGCTATCACATGTCACTGTACTGACTGTGTACTGTATATGTACCAATATCATAGTTTATGTTTCATTGCACATATTCAATATTTATATTTTTTAGGCAAGGAGTGTTCTGAAGAATCAAGAAAACCACATTTGGAAGACACTAAAGGTAATGCTAGCCATCATCTCACATCGGTGTGTGTTGTTAAATTGCTTTAAAAAAATCTAAAGGTATGAGAATTTAAAAGGTCTATGTGATTAATTTCAATTATGATTTTTTTAGCAATCTAAAGGGATGTATGACAGGTTTAATCACAAACTGGCTATTAACATTCTGTCATGTTGTAAATTTTGTATTTACACCCACCAAGTAAATTCAAAATTTACAACATGACAATTCCTCCAGAAAAGTTTAGGAATGATTCCTTACTGCTTCCATTTAAATTACTATGATTATTTTTTGAATTTATTATACAATTACACATGTAATTGGTATTGACATTTCATATTTTGGTTGTCTAATACTATGCAAAATTAATGCTGCTTGTGTGCCTTACATGTAGTTTACATCATTTGACACACGATTGTTTTCATGTATTGCAGACTGTGTATTATCACTCATACAGTGCAATCACATGATGTTATTGAACACGCCCCTTTTCTGGCCACATGCCAAATATAGTACAGTTGAAATTATATTTCGATCATTTTTTCCATTGAAATGAATCATAATTTGGACATGTGTTACATTTTTTTTGTGTGGTTTGATTTGACAGGTAGTGGCTTTTCTGAAGAGGGAATGAAGTCTGCAAAATGTGCATGTGAAGGTACATGTTATCATCACGAATAAATTCAGGAGAATAGTCTTTTAGTATCAGCTTATAAAAACTGCTTTATATTTGAAGATCCAGTATTTGTGCATTAAAAAAAATGCACAGTTTTAAATGACTTGTACGAGTTCATGGATAAGGATCCTAACTATTGAAATCCTTTTTTTTTATTTCGTATATCAGCTTGATCAGCTTAAGCGTGAAGGCGTTTAAAATTTATTTTCAAAATAAGTGGTGAAGCCACAGCTTACACTATAATTTTCATGAGTAATAAAATAGTTTTTTTTTTAATTTGAATTTTTGAGGTTGTAAGCTCAACTTAGAAACTGATGCCTATCCGTGTACAATTGTTAAATTGTGAATTTTACCTTTTTGAAACTTGAAACTAGAAAAGAAATAGCAATTACAATTTGTACAGTTTTGTATTTCAAAGTTTGGGATGGTGAAAGCTTTGTGGCCAGTCGCTCTGGGGTAATCAGTCACTGGGGTTACTGTCATGTCGCCCTAAAGCCAAAGCGTCCCATGCATGAGCACCCCAATTTTTTTTCAGCGCCAAAATACATTTCACGAGCGCCCCTAAGTAAAAATTATTACATTAGATATGAATTAATTTCACGAGCGCCTTAAAATTGATTTGCCCAATTTTGCACTAAAATCAACTAAGGCAGATTCCAACAATCGGTTTGTTCAGTTTTGAAGTGAAATCAACTATGGCGTATTTTCACGAGCGCTCAGAGTTAGAATCTCTCTACAACATCAAATTTGGATTAATTTTACATGCGCCAAAAAATGTGCTAACTTGATTACTAGTATGCTCTAAAATCTCGTTGAATTATTTTCCAGAGCGCCCCAAATTTTGATTTTAATTATAGACACGAAATGATTTTAACGAATTGAAATTACTCTAAAATGATAGATTTTTTGTACCTGGGCCTCAAAGTTTGAATCTTATCGCTAGGCAAAATCAGAGGTTGCCTAGACGTGTTGAAATAAGATTATTTACAGTAATTGGGTGCACACGATTTGTTAATTAACGATTACATGTAACCATAAAAAATGTATTATTACTGATAACTAATGATAACTCAGCAACCTGTAATTGATAAAAGTTGATTACGAGTACTGAATAAAATAATAGAATTATTACTGAGTTTCTTTGCATAAAAATCTAATGGAATTGAGATTGGCATTTTAAAATTATTGAATATCAGAAAAATATGATTCAATTGTATTCCAGTCTATGTTGCTAGTGGACCTAACCTACCACGAAAGGCTGAGCAAAGTGATGCTCCACAGATACTACTGTTAGTGCAAAAGAATCCTTTAGAGAAAAAACAGATTGACGAACATGCTAACAGAGTTTTTGGTTCAGAGTATGTGTTTTGTTGGACAATGTCGTACTACCAGAAACATAAACGAGAGGAGCAAGCGTCAGTGTTGGTGAAAGACTTCGATTTTAAGTCTGCTAGTTTAGAGGAGATTCTGAAGAAGTTACTTGCCGTTGTTGCTGCAGTTGAGACTAGAGTGGCATTTGTTGTGGCTGTACCTCTGGAGACATGGTCACTCAATAGAGAAAATATTTCACAAGTCAAAGTCGGCGATAATATGTTAATCTGTAAGACAGAGTTTGTCTAGTGATTCAAGTTTTTATTAAAAAAGAGTTTTGCACATGTAAGTTTCGTAACAAGTCAGGCACATAGCATCGTATTTGAAAGTGGGGGGGGGGGGGGGGCAATTTTCATATCAATTTTTTACATACTCCCAAAAAAGTGGGGGGCCAACTCCATGATAATTCAATTTCTTACATGTAAATTTAAAAATATTTCTTGCTGGGAGAAAAAGTGGGGGGGGGGGGGGGGGGGGGGCCCTGATGCTACGTGCCTGCAAGTGTTCAATGTACATGTAAGTTTCGAACAAGTGTTGTTCATTGTACATATAAGTTTCGTAACAAGTGTTGTTCAGTGTACATGTAAGTTTCATAGCAAGTGTTGTTCAGTAGTGACATAAACGTAATACATGTATATTTCTAAACGTCTGGAAATCAAAAATTTTATATGTACAGTTTCGGAACCTGAGTTTTTCATGTTTGAGGATGAAGATGAGTTTCATGTGTTCAATTTTAAGTTTTATATCTTGTCTGTTTTTTTCTATTACTTTTATTTACATTTTCTTATATATGGTTAGTAAAGAACTGTGAACGCTAACGCCCGTTTCCCGCCTAGATTTCATATCTAAATATTTCGGAATTCCTGTCAGACATTCAAACACTAAGTTTTCTACTAAAAAGTATAATCAAATCCTAATTAATTTATATCAAAATAAAATTTGTAATCAAATTACTCATTTTTAAACAAAAGTTTTGCTAACACGGGGTCTAAAAAAAATTCAGTGAAATCGGTCTCTATGAGTGAGGAAAATATTATTTAGCGGCCAATATGTGCATAAAAACTGAATAATAACATATTTACGATATATATTAAAGTAAAATTTCATATTAATTCATATCTGTAAATTAGTTTTCGAAAATTTACAAAGCAAACTTCTTCTTTTGGAATGTATTGCGGTCTGTAGACATATGTCCCCCCCCCCCCCCCCCGTGAAACAACAAACCCTCTGGTAAAAATATGCTAAATAACAATAATTAAAACCCCTCAAAAGGAATTTTTGTTTCACGGGGGGGGGGGGGGGGGGAAGATGTTTTAAAAAACATTTCCGTTTTCCATTATTTTCTATTATGAAATGAGCTATTTTAACCCAAAATACAAAGTTATCTCTCTTTATTTGACCAAATCGTTTATATTAAATGAAAATATACATAAATGTTTACATTATTATAAAAAATTAACTTTAATTAGACAACTTTCAAAAAATGACTTTTAGTTAGGCGGCTAGACAATGCTATCGTTCGCAGTCCTTTACCATGACCTCAAAGATTGTTCACTTTCTGTATACAAAAGTGTTTTACCGGTAGTAGTTGATATGTATGCAAGAATTGTTTACTTTTGGTGTTGACGGATATCTACGTCATTTTTAATTTTTCTTTATTTACAGAGGCATGCTATCGATTATAATGGCCCATTATTATACATCAGTCTCACTAAAGAACTTTCGTTAATTGTCCAAATGGTAAAGTAAGCAGTTGACTATAAAAATCAGCAATTATCATAAAACGACTTGTAGTAGATATTGTGCTTTACATATATGTCAAATTTTAATGTTTAATCCTTTTATGTGTTTATATTTGCTCTATAAATGTTTTTAGTTCAGAAAGTAAACATATAATAATATTTATCTGTGTTTAAAATGCTTAAGATCCTTATACAGGCTTTTTGGCACCTGTTTATTGACAATCAGCTCAGTATTTTCATTTCTTCCGATTTAAGAGTAGTATTAATGATATCAATAAGGTTTGCGGAGTGACAGATAGATAAAATCGCCAATTTTTGGAGTTTAATGGACCGGCATACCTCATGGCTGAAAGATGTATTTTCTTAAAGATATCACCCTCTTCAAACATTTTTGTCCGGTCGTAAAGTTTTCTCCAGTCAAATATTTTTTAAAATGTGAATTTCTTTTTTTAGATTTGAGCACTTCATAATTGTTTTCCTAATTTGTTATCAACCATTCTTACTTTTCATTGTTTAAAACTTATATCAAGATATTTTCTTGATTTAACAGTTATTGTTGTCTAAAAGTCCGATGCAAGTATACATTTTTGATATTTTTCTTGTAAATAAAACAAACATCGATTAACTCAAAGTCTCTTATTTATAAACAGTTGACCACAAGGCAGGTAGTCTTTGGAATATTGTTACATGCCTTGTTAGCCATTATAAGGATTTAAAAGATCGCATTCAGAGCTGATGAGGCAACTACAGTGATAATTCATATATTTGTTTATACAATATACATCGTGAAGTAAAGACAAACCTAAAGAAATATTATTAGTTTTGTAAGTTGACATACTTGGTAATGTGTCGTATCTTTCATTATTTGCGCCCTCCTGTTTGAATAGTTTTGTCCGATTTAGAGATGTCTCATCAAATCAGTATTATATGACAGTTGAATTTAAGAAATGAGCATATTTCGTACTTTTGATTGTCTGTAAAAAATTAAAAAAAAATTATATTTACTCGTATTTTCAACAAATTCCTGAAATCGGTATGTCTGATTTATCTTACCACACACTAAGATGAAAAGCGAATAATATTGTATTCTTGGTTTGCTGAATGCATTTTATATATTTAGTAAATGATAAAATTATAACCAATTTGATACATTTGTTTTGATTTGTTTGATTATTATTGAGTTCTTTATAAACATTAAAAATAATTGAATCTCTGCTAGTATTGATCTGTTGTTATGGACACTGCACTTAGCTAATTGTTCTAAAATATAATTCACAAATATGAGGTAGGACACATCTCGGTTGCACAAGTTCTTAATAAATCATGCTTGTTTCAGTAGAAAAACTTTTAGAACTAGACTGTATGTATAACAGACATGCGATTATTTCAGTTTGAGACCCATTACATAGGACAATATGCCGATAGAATAATTTTTTTGGGGGCATACTTACTTGAAAATATTGATTTTACTTAGTATATTTGTTTATTTTGTACTTAATTACATGTGCATGCAAATTTCTTTCGTGATTTTCAATTTTATAATAAGTTAAAAAAAAAGGATGAAGAAATAAGTTTTTACATTTCAATGTTACAAATCTGATAAAATTTTTAGCATATTTTAAAAACACGGGTCTAAATAATACATTGGAAATTGCAATTTTATACGTTCATTACATATCATTGCATAAAATATCAATTTCAAAGCTTTGCTCTGCGTCCCATCGGTTAAATGTTAAGAAAAATGCAAATTTGTATATTTCGATTTACATTTAAAGTCCTATTACTCCCAGCAAGGTCATCCAAAGAGACAAATAGATGAAAAATATATTTCATGTCATCTCTTCTATGGAATATTAATATTTCATGTACTTGGATTATTTTTTTTTTAAATCTCGGATTAATTTGAAGTGACAATTAATACTTACTTAATATACATGTAAAGTTATTTATCTGAATTGTTTTTCCTTTTGTTAATTTTTATTTTTAATTTTTATGTTATTTACACGTATTTCTAAAATATATGTGATTGTTTTGAAATATACTTAAAAAATACATTTTAATCTTCAAAAGTATAGTTATTTGAAGTAAAAACGCTTCATAATACAAACAGACAGACATACATTTTTGTTTCATATCGATATATACACCTTACAAAAAAAACCAAAAAATATTATAAAAATGTTTATAATTGATAAATGATGAATTTTTAAAAATTATTTCAGTAAAATTATTTCAAAAGATATATCAGTATTATATGATTGGTAATTTTTTAGTCATTGATCTTTGACTTTTAATGATTTTAAATTTTGACCATAGATATTTCTACGACCGGATGAAAATTATTACGTGATATTATATCTTTCCAAAAAAGTACAAACTAGCCGTGAGGTAGGGTGATACATTAATATCAAATTTTGATGGTATTGTCACTCCACTAGGTAGAGGCCTGTTTTCCGTTGCTCCGTGTGCAAAATTACCTGCAAGGATACACCGTAACAAGAGTTACCGTTCGTTTCTCTTCAAGAGAGTGATACTATAAAGAGATATATCATTAATTCTTCTACATTTCATTAGTTCTATCATTAAATTTTACACATATAATTTCTTATTGATAAAATGAATGTTCATACATTAATTAAACGGTTAAAGTTATAATTTATACCAGGTAAAGTAAGTTCATATTAAAAACAACGGGGGCTGATCAAGGGGGAGCCATTCAAAAGGCAAGTTGTATGCCCTGTGTTTAAGTAACATCGCTTTGAAGTACCATAGAAAAGGGCTAAAATGACCTGTGACGTAGATGGATTTATCAACCAATTTAAAAGCAAATAAAGTACAAGTATAAATTCACCTATTAAATATGTGTTTTAATAATAAAAAAAACAACCCCCGAACGATCAACCTTTTATTGCATTATGAAATATCAAACCAGACATCCTAGACAATTTAAAAGTGATAGCTTTCAGCATTAGATATACAAGGCGGACCTAAGTAACGTGACTTAAAGTCGTAATATTGAACAAAACCTAACGATATTGGTGCGAGTAAGTTTACAGAGGTCTGAAAGCAACATTGTGGCATAATTAAAGATCTTTGCCAACGTTCCAAGGTGGTGAGACGTATCATTTTCCCCCTGGCCTACATTTTGGAGGCAAAGACATATCAATGAGCCTAATTGGTACACGCACTAGCATGTAGCGTTTTCACACTTGGGTGAGGTGGATATGTGACCCCACCTGAATTTGATGTGGCGGCCCCACATCAATATACAAAAACATTTATATTACGACATGTGTAATAACTTTACAGTTCATATAATATAAACTGTAACAAATTCCAAATACACAGAAACACAAAATACAAATCACTTGTCACGCAATTTTTCAACAGTCAAGATCATTTATTACTGGCAAGTCGTTGTGGTAGAACTGGGGGAATGCTTTGGTAGACGTCCAGTTTTGTTTTCTACTAATACATCCGATGCGAAAGCTTTTGAATCTGCAGATCTGGAACTTACTCGAAACGAGTAAACAATATACGATAATTGAATCCATCCCAGATATTAACACACTCTTCAACCATTGAGCTAAAAAAAATACCCAGGTAATCACTTTATTATATTTTTTTTTAATGAAGAAAGAACTCAGACCAGAACATTTGCGGATATTATTTGTTGTATCCAAATATTTTAAAGTTTCATCAAAACATATTTTTTTCTCCTTATATTGAAAACATAACACAGAAGGTAATTGTATTTGAAAAATAACTTCATCATGAACCCTCATATTACATCAATGTTAATTCAATACAGAAGGGATCTTAACCTTTGCAGTGGTAGTTAATGCACATGGCACCACTAATTTCTACCCTTAGTAATTTTAGAGTCAAGTTTATTAAAAGATACAGATCCTTTAGAAAGTGCAAAACTTAAATACACCCTATGTTAATTTATACTAAGGTCTAGGTGGATGCAAATTGTAATTACATTTCAAGAACTTTGGTATCAAAACTGATTAGGTTGCATCTTTTAAGTTAATTGAAATTAGATAACATTCTTTTTGCAATCAACTCTAAAGCAAATTGCAGATCTTCTTGCTTAAAATGATGAAAGTGTAATATTAATTCATTAAAATTTTTCAAATGGATAATAGGTTATTATGAAGTTCCATCTTTTTTTTTAGAACCAAAGATATACTTGATATGAATTCATTGATGGATTGTGAACCTTTTTAATTGCTTTTATTTCTAATAATACATCCATTTCATTTTGAACAAGCACAGATTCAGTTTTAGAGAAAAAAGATATCCGATTTGGAATTAAACTTTGTACAGGTCTCTCAGAAGTACAATCCTGTAACCTTTCACAACCCACTTTTCATTTGTAAAACAGTGTCACAAAATGACCTAGAGATAATAGAAGATCCCGACCCTCAAATAATGAGAAATACAGTAAATGATTTTACATAAATGATTTATTTTGTTTTCTGCACTGAATTATAAAATACATGATTAAAACAATTATTTGTCCATGTAACCTGTATTGGATGAAAAAACTGCTTATTAGGTTGATGATCCGTTTATGGCGGTTGGGGCGAGACTGCCCATCAGATATGGTTTCTGCTGGTGCTGGTCTTGTAGGAAGCTGATGCTCCATTCAATGACGAATATGTCTACGATTCAGATACGTGGAAAAACAATGCCCAAATATGGGTCAAAACCGAGTAAATGCTTGCTCGGTAAAAAAATAATTACTGTATTAGTGTAAGGAAACCCAAGACGTTCACAATTTTATATAAATTTCCATGAAAATTTTATGCTTATTTATGTGCATCTAAGTCTGTGTATGCCAAAAAATTCAGGATACATTGCCAGGCTATTTATGGGGTAAGAATATTTTGGATTTTCCATATTATAACAGCCAAAACGCAATTAAATGCTTTGAAACTATACAACTATGTTGAAAAGTATAATACAAAATAAAATATAATTTTTGCAAACAATGTTTCCAGGCTGTTGGAAAAAATATATATCGGGTTTCCCCCTCATTGTTACTGAGTTAACCCTCTGGTAAAAATAATAATAAAAAAGAAAATGCATTTGAATAGAATCTGTATTTTCAATATGCATAATATTTCATCTCAGATGCATGTAGGTCATTATATTCATTTGAACATTAAAATTTCATAACCTTAACAAAACACACACTGGCGCAAAAATATTTTTGTTATATCGAGCAAGTGGTCATTAAGAATTCATAAAATAATGATTCAATGACATGATGATTTTACACGTTATTCTGGCCCTACCCAACCTTTTTTTCAGCCATTACCTTCTTTATGCCATTTAAGGGATATCTCTGGTGTGCAATACAAAGATGGTTATAATGAAAACCACAAGCTGCAATTTTGTTGGTTGTAAACTCTGATAAAAATTTTTTTTACAAGATGTTTTAAGAAGAATTATTTTCACTCAATAACATTCCATAACTGTCATTTTTAATCACAAAGTCAACACTGAAACTGTGTTTTATCATCATCTCTCTGGATATTTCAAGACGAAGCACAAGTCTTAGTAGGGCTTGGGATTTTACAATTTATTATACAGACAGCTCATCGGGTGCACTGTAAAACAACACAGTGCTTACGTGTATGTAATCTTCAATGTCTGAGATTTTTATATATATGTATGACATTGCAAATATTATAACGAAGTATTATTTAAAAATACCTGTCACATTAGACAGGTAAATAATGTACTAATGTATTTTATTTATAAATGTGGTATGAATGATTATTTATAGCCGTTAACGCCATTTTAGTACCTTGATGGCTCTTTCTCGATGGCCACCAGATCATCACAGCTCTTTTCGCCACTTCTTTAATTGCATGTTCTTCTGTTCTTGTTAAGGTTTAATGTATCCGAACCTCAGCCTTGAAGTATTTTTTCATCATAAAAATGTTATTTATCCTTCAAACTTTATGAATGAAATAAAATGAAAAGAAATTTATTGATAGTATTCATGCATTTTATAAAGTTATTGTAATTAATTTTGGCCACGATGAATATAATGGAATGTATAGAATTTGAGATAAAATTAGTTAAAAAAAAAAAGGAAAAAGCGTACGTATCGGTATATCGGTGGCTCGAACCCCTTTATCTCTAGATAGTAGTTGTCCGTGAAGCCACTAATCCAAGTAATTCGGTGAATGAATTTGCCTAATATTAACAATTCAAGACTTATTAAATTTGTTTACATAAAAAGCGGATTTATGGTACGAATAAAAAAAATCCGGATAATTTAGAGTTACCGAACATTGCTAAGAATCTGATCTCGTTAATGGCACATAGATGAAATATTGAGTACACTAAAAAGCATATATATACCTTCTTCTGGCCAATACTGGCTATTTATTAATACTTTCATATCATATAACCGACCGCCTACTGGTTGCCGAAACGTTCCGGGGAGTCGGTTTTGACGTCATCTGCTTGTTCAGTTTTAATGTTACTCTGTTTTTCTAGCTCCTTTAAAAAGTCTTTAGCGTCGAAAGTAAAGTTTTCAAATTCAACATTTTCTCCGTCCAATTCATAAAAGCTTTCAAAAGATTCAAGCGCTTGGCTCAAATCAAGTCATCGGAGTCCCCGAGTACGTTCATCTTCCTCCACCGAATTTCTGTAACTGCGCATTTGATTTGTTAATGATTAATTAATTAATGGAAATATCACCAAATGTCGAAAAAATGTACCAAAGCCATTGGACAAATCAGTTACATGATTTACAACCCAAGCATGTACGGAATATATCGCCTCACCTCACACTCGCCCCCCCCCCCCCCATTCATCCACTTCATGATTATATATTAATGTGCAGTTAAAATTGTTTATGCTGACATTGATTCTATCATTAATTATGACAACTTTGGCAATTATATTTAATGTTAAATAAATATTTCATTGTTTGAAGATGTACTGTGCACATCTTAAACCAAACACTGTAGTCTATCTTGAAATAAAACTTTTCTTAACCATACGCGGATCTAGATAGGGGCGGGACCCCCACCCCACCCCCTTCCCCTATGAACATTTTTGGCATTTTACAATTTATATTATATCAACATGAATCGATTGATATTCAAAGACACTATATATCGGGATTGATAAACGCGTGCATTATTCATCTACATGTAAGAACTGGTTTAAATTGACTGTTTCGGTTTCGTAACGGCATAACGATCGTTTAGCCGCCTCCATTCTGACTATTGTTTGTTTGACCCAAAACACGTTTTTCTATGCAACAGTTTTATTTGTTTGTTTGGTGACACTTCAGGTAAGGTAAGATATATACAAACATTTTGATTTTCTTTCTCTGCTTGTTTTGATGGTTCGTTAAATGTAAAATCCTGCTATATCCGATTTCATGCTTGATCAATTGCTGGAATTGGGTTCGGCTCAAACTAACACACCTTACAAAATATAACGATATATTAAAATGCTTAAGGGGGGGGGACAAATAAATGAACAAGATTTCCAATGCACACGTATTGGAAGCTTCTAAATCAATGATTCGAGTTTTGTAATGGCTGTGCCCTTTTAGGGTCAGACAGTGCAGATAACAGTCACAACGAACTACTTATCTTTGATTACCACATATACTTTAGGGTGCCTTAATAAGGACGGACATTGAGGACAGCAACACTGATTGGCCAGCGAGAGAAATTAACAAAGTCATACATCTTTACAAAGAAATGTGAGACACTGCGCGCCTTAAAAGAACCCAGTGTATAATGTACACTACAATACCTTCTTACCATTCATATTCTCTGTGATTGGGAGCTTTAGGTTTTGATACAAACTATGTCAGGAACGTTAACAACGACAACTGATTTTAACCTCGTGCTCTTAAGTGATATAAAGAAGACGTGAAAAAATTACATTTGCGATTTACAGAGAAAAACTAGATAATCGGAAGTAGATAATGGGCCTGTTCATGTTTCAACATGCTTCGACTTAAACATAACATGCGTTTATAAAGTTTACATCAGTAGACAATTTGAAATATATTCATTTAAGTTAAGAAATATTGTATAGTATTTGTTTAGACGGAATGTAAAAAAAAAGCTCTGAATATACTAAAAATTCATTATCTACCCGAATTTACATTATACTTGTGTATCTCATAAAATATGCCTCCTTTTCAAGCACAACATAAATCAATATGATGTTAATGTTTTATGAGCACTCATACAACATTGTGCAGCTGTTTATATCTGTGGTGTTTATGTACAACATTGCGTATGTCCGAGCAACAATTCAATGTGCACGCACACAGGATGAATGGAACAAGGCAAGTGCATCTCTGCAGTGTCAGGAACCAAATTTTTATCATTGTTTAAGAAACGAAAATGGAATCTTGACACAGCAATGCCTTCAAAGAGTATGGATCCAAAATGGTATGTCATTACTAATACAAATGTACATATTATTTAGTTTGAGATATTGGCAATGAAAAATAGTTGAAATGAGAATTTGATGGTTGTTCCTTTAATATTAATTCTTTTTATTAATAGCATGTACTTTTGAGACTGTATTTTATTTTTCAATCCAAAAGTGAAAGTGAAATACAAAGTAATTTTAATCCAGCTATTTATTTATATTTTTTGGCATAATTAACGATTCCTTATGATAAAGTGAGATATGCAGATTTCCCAATCTGATAATTAAATTTTATTTTTGAGGGTATAAGATAAATAATCTTTCAAACATTCATGCAGTGGATAAAAAATATTTTCATATACATTGTTCATATTTTGCATATATCAAAAGGAATGTGTCCTGAGTTCAACAGCAGAGTCGGAAAAATAGACGTGTTTAAATGTCAATCTGATGGGAACAACTGTCCCAGCACAATCTTTTGGTCCAATGCAGTGTACATATGTACGTATATTTACATTTTTAAAAATACTCTTTTTTTCAAACTGCAAATTGTCAAACACACATGATTATGACGGCATTGTCAAATGCAACTAAATGAATAGCCTTTGAGTTTCTTATCAATGACATTGACAGTGTAAAAAATAACTTTTGTAAACAAATTCAAGTCTATGTATATGTAGCACTAAAAACAACAATACTTGATATCTATAGATGTCGGATCTAAAAGATTCACGGTTATAACATGAGATATAAAAAGCACTATATATACTAACTTTTCATTAAAAATTATATTATTGTAGATCCTATATGCTATGATAAGACATCAGCAACATCATCATATTCAATCATTCCATCAACGTTTTCATATACGTAAGTTATTTTTCATACCTCCTAAGTCGTTTCATATTATCATATGTATTTGACATTTCAACATATAGATAATTCTTTGTCACTATTTATTATAGAACGTCTCCAAACACTACATCTTCTGGAAGTATTAATCAGGAGACTGTAGACTTTAAAGTAATATTACCTGTAGTGATTGCCATTGTGGTTTTCGCGGCTCTTATTGTTACATGTACCATGGTTGTATATCGAAGACGAAAGAAATACAGAGGGAGTGAGAGGGGTAGGAATGATTTTAAAACTGTCAGAGTTAAGAGAAAATGTTTCCTTTGTTCAAATTATGATGAAGATCAGTTTCGAAATGACATTTTTATATATACGAAAAATGTTGAAAGAGTCAAATTATATTATATTATAAAGTACATGTAAGTTTAATTTTATGATTTAAGAGTAAATTTTTTATTTATAAGGGATGATATTTGTAGAATTGCGCTCGAGTTTTCCAATGATTATTTCAAACATTGTTTTAAACAAAAATAGATATAATTTGAAGTTTATGAACCATTGTTTATTTCAGAGGAAGAGCTCAGAAATGAAATTCCGACAGACAGCCAAACTCGGCAATCTGAACACAATAGGGATATTAACGAAGAAGAGAAACTAATTGGTAGTAGTAACATGTTTTTATATGAGTGAACTTTCTTTTCGAAAAATTTATTTTAGAGTTGTATTACTAATTATGGATGTCCGATGGCTTTTTTTAAACACAAATAACCCTACGCAGGAAATATAATACTAATAACAAATGAATGAATTCAATATATACTTATTTTATACTCTGATAAACTTGGTTTTAATAGTTTACCTTTTTATCAACAACATTGTGGCTTCATGCGCATAAACTTTCTACTACAGTTTAATCTTATATAAAAATAGATATCTGCGGAATATCTTTCTTATATTCATAATTTTGTAAGAGTCACTTAGAACCATTTTTTAAAATTTTAGATAAACCACATACATATGTTCGTCCGAGAGTCAGTCAAACACGGCACTCTGCACAAATAAGAGAGAACAAAGAACAACAGAATCTATTCGGTGGTAAAATTTTGTATATAGATTATATTTCATTCGTTAGGTTAATTTAACTGCTTAACAATTTGATATAGGTTACTATATTAAAAGACGTATACATTAAACAAAAACTTCTGTTAATTAAGATGACATGAATATGTATGAAATGCCGGGAGACAGTCAGACACAACAATTTGAACAAAGAAGAGAAATCAATAAACAAGAGAAATTGGAAGCTATCTAATTAGTTCAATTACGTCATGGAAAATCGTGTATTGAAACTAAGTGGTTTTATTTTTGCTAATGTTTAGATTTTGTGGTGCGGTATTAGGAGAGGAAGTCTAGGGATATGATATACGACATCTCTCTCTCTCTCTCTCTCTCTCTCTCTCTCTCTCTCTCTCTCTCTCTCTGATGTAGAGTTAGAGTTATTCGTATACATGTGCAAACGTCAAAACATTGCATCAAATCATTTTTGAAAAATAGTTTAATCCGTTTAAGATACACAAACCCATTACACATTTAAATACTATCCGTAACATAAGTACACAAAATATATCAATATAAATATAGGATCTCTCATGATTTGCGATGGTATATGATTTTTATCCAACTCGTTGTGTGTTTTCTATCCCCGAGCCTTGGCGAGGGGATAGAAAACACACAACGAGTTGGATAAAAATCATATACCATCGCAAATCATGAGAGATTCTTTTTATCACATGTTTTACCAAGTATTTTGTTAATCCCAACTTTTTCTGTAAATATTGTGATTGTGAGCCGCACAACACATCATTTACAACACGTCAACAACGTTACGCATGGAAAAAAAGTTCCTTGAAGTTTATCAGACATTCATTTTTGAACATTTTTTTTATGAATTCATGACAAATAACTGAAACAACATTAAATGTTTCAAATTTATATCTCAACACCCCTCAACTGAATTAATTATTTACTTTTTCATTCTACGTCAATCAACCGTCTAAACCTACGTAATGATTAACTATGACGTCACGTGGCGTAAGAACACACAGTGGAATATCAAAAATTTATCCCATGAGTGATATCCACCGTATATTGGGATAAACATGTGATAAATCTATTAAAAATGTTTACAAATAATATTTGATTACAGGTTCGACTATAGAATTTGAAAAAGAGAAAAAGGAAGTTCATATTCTAATTTTGCTCTGTGTTAGAAGTGCAGTTTTAGATGAAAACATCGTGAAAAAGGAGGCAATGAAAGAACTTAAAGTAGCAGTTGATACTAAAAATAGTTACCGGAAGTGGACAAACAACAAGACAGAGAAAAGCTATGTTTTTCAAGACTGGGTCCAGCTAGATAAAGAATACGACGATGATGACTTGCGTAACACACAACTGGAGATCCGAAACGCCATTAAACGGAATAAAACTAAATTTGTGGTTGTTTTGCCGTTGAAGATTTGGACAAAATATGAATTATTAAAAGAAATGGGAAATTGGAGCAATTGCACAAAGAAAACGATCCATCCTAATTAAAGATATCATGTTTCTGCAAACTCTCTATTTGGAAGTCAATGGTTTTCATTTTCCTAATAACTAAAAGTCTATTTAATTCAATAAGAAAGCGCATTACAAGCATATGCATAACTCACCATAAGAGCCCGTGGCTTCAGAAGCAAATTGAAAGGGGGGGGGGTGGCTAGACTAATCAGAAATCATGACAAGCAAAAAAGAAAAAAAAGTTATTCTTATGATTTTGTCTAACTTTGCAACCCCCCACTGTTTTCGGCGCCTATGAGTGTATCAAAGACTGTTCAAGTTAGAAAATAACATATATAGATAATACGTATATACAAGTATATGTATATTTATAGGTGTTCTTTTGTATCATTCAGTTTCAATACCAATGACAAAATTAAAAAAATCAAAAGAACTTGCAAAAAAAATCCTTGTTATGTCGGTTTAAAATGAAGTCTGAAAATGAAATGAAAAGGCTACACAGTATTTGTTTTAAAAATGTGTTTGAATGTTATGTATACTTTATGTGTTTGAATGTTGTGTATACTTTATAAAATAACTTTTATTAATGCAACTTGAATTAACTTTCAAGAATCAAACTCCGATTGGAGTTTACTTTTTCCTTCTATGTATTTGACACAAGTGATTTTTTATGTAAACATTATGGACATAATCAGAACGCATATGAACAAGGTGCGTAGGTTTTACGAAAATCCCCAAATCTATAAATAGACAACGATTTGGAGACGACATACGGTCATTTAATTTCACAGCTGAGCGACATTAGGCATTTAAACCATGTTTGTAGAGTATTCTGAATAATCGATTTGGAAAATGGCGGGGTTCCTGGTAGGTAGATTTATATGTAGTAATTTATAATAATTGAAGATCATATTTACATGTAGATATGCATTTTAATTGTTTGATCTTTCATCCCTTTCACTGTCATTATTCAGGAGTAGTCTTCGCGTAACTTTCTTAACAGTGAGTCATATTCTTTATCAGGTCTTGTTTGTAGAATACCTTTAGGTAAATGTAAGCGTTCAATTCGTGTGTATTCATGTTTTATAAGTACTAGTATAAGCTTAGTTACTGCATGTTTTATTGCAATCGCGAAATAGAGTTAGATGTGTTTATTTATCTATTAAGAGCCATCAGACAGCAAATAAAGAGCCAGCAGACAGCAAAAACATTGAAAACAATCACATCATATCATGAGTAAAACAAGTACCAAATGAATTAATTGAAAACTGCCACGAACTGAAAGATTTTCCAATGTAACGATTCATAAAATAAAATATTTGCAGTATTTCATAACCCCTACTTTAACCCCCCCCCCCCCCGGATATATTTCAAGGAGTGGGAGATGGAAGAAAGCTGAGTAAACAAGAAGATAATATTGAATTACTATAAGAGGTATTGCCAATGTGTAAACACCCCAAGTAGATAACTCTGTAACTAGAATTTAATTATAGCGCGTTTTAAAAGATTGCGTTTGAAAATAGCTTTGCTATATAAGTGAACGTCATACAGTTGATTTTAAAAAGATAGTTTTGTAATCAAAACTCTTAAACAGGCAAGGGTATATCTTAAATTTATCATTATAACAGTAACTTGATTACGTCTTGTTGTTAGGCGCGGATCAACAGATCAAACTCGAAGCTTCGCGTCTCGTTTGATCTGATGATCAGTGCTTGGCAATTCGACGTGATCCGACGCTTTGCATCAAGTTACTGTTATAATGATATATATTTACCTACCGTGTTAACTAAGCCACTATAGGAACTTTTATAATTTTATGGCTTAGCAAGGGCCGTCCATTACAGGTATAATAACCACCATTATTAACAGACTATGAAATGTAAAGGCGCGCCGAATTTCTACATATTATGCAATATCTAGGTTTTTTTTTACCTACAGTATTATGTTATAAGAGCGTTGCGTTGTTCTACAGTATAACTTGACCTGTCCCCAGGATGTAGACAGCTGGAACAAGGCCTCCACCGCCGCGAAATGCGTCACACCAAACGTGTACCACTGTCTGAAAACATCGGATGGACAGTTAATAGAAACGTGCCTGGAGAAAACATGGATTCAGCCAGGTTTGTGAAAACTAATTCATGAACCATAGAGACAAAAATTGTTTAACATTTAGTAGTGGCAACGTTTTTTTTATCACCAATGAAAACATACGGTTTTGGTATTTGATATATGTTAGGTTGCATATCAATGTAGGTATGTGTCCGGAGTACAATACCAATTTAGACATGTTGGACGTTGATGAATGTCAAGGAACCAGCACTGAATGCCCGGATGTTACCTACTGGTCAAACGACGTATATCTGTGTAAGCTTATATACTGTTTCCTTTTTTTGTATTTTACAATGACATTGAATTTAGTTAATTACAACAATGATCAATATTTTACTTATAGATGCAACCTGTCTACAGAGAACAAACCAGACACAGGATTTCAACAACATAATAGTAGTAGACATTCAAACAACAATGTAGGTATTGAATTCAGTTCTGTAGTAATCAGGTGTATTCTATCCAATGCATTTATCAGTAGTAGCAATACATATACAAGAAAAATGCTCGTATAGTGTTCAGCTATGAAAAAATTAAATGCACTCAATAAAATGCAGGTATAAGACTTAGTGCATGCACAACATTATTTATGTTTCAAATCAATTGTTTATGTACCTTTCCCAGATCACCTAACATTACAACGACTACCACTGACAGTTCCGGCCTCGACATACAGACCTTACTGCCCTACATCATAGGAGGGGTCATACTTATAGCACTGGTGTTTGTTGTGGTACTGATATTCATACTGTGTAGAAGAAAGAGATCGAGACACAGAGGTTAGTTGTTTTACCTTAATATTATCACCATGCAAGCCTCCATTACACGTAAATCACTTTCAAGTTGTGGCTTAATGTAAAATCATTCATACAAATATTAATTTACAACAGTTACATTGACAGTTAACTGTATAAGATTTTGTCTTTCAAGAATATAGACACGACATCAAGATTGAATACTCAAGGCGAGAACATAACCCACAGGATGATCTCATTAACCAAGGTAATTATTTATATCATAACCAGCCAAAACATAAAATTATGTAGATACACGGATATATACTCTCTATAATTAAAGGTATGTTTTGTCTATGACTTATGCAGTGCATATTTTAAATGAACAGATGCAGTTAATGGCAATAACCTAACAAACAGGGACTCTTTGGATGCTGAAAAACGCCCATTCATAGGTAAAACTTTTTTAATATTATTATGTTAAACATGATATAGGAAATATATATATATATATATATATATATATATATATATATATATATATATATATATATATATATATATATATATATATATAATATTGAATTTAATTGATTAATTTCCATTCACAGATCACTATTCAGATGTCTCCTCCCCCTCCCCCACCCCTTCCACCGCCCCTAAGAGTAACATCACTGTGTATGTTGGAGACGACCCCGACAAGATTGCTGTAGCCTACGAACATCTAGTGTACGAAAACAGATACGACAAGTGTCAGTTTGTGAAGGATATAAATGAGTTTAAGGCGGATAGATGGACCAAAGTGTACTTCATCCAGGATATATTCCGTCACGTGATACACTCATCGGATATAGATAAATTGCGGGGTGCGTTGCATGAGATCTACTTAGCGGCGGGCCAACAACCACTTTCAATGTTTATTTTAGAGATGCCGCTAACACTGTGGACAGAACAAAGGAAATATTTCCAAGAAATGGCTCTATTTCATGATCAACATATTTCTTTTGTCTGAGAAAGTACAACTTTATGTTAAGAAAGATGCTGTGTTCGTGTGAGATTTTTTTAGCAATGCAAACCAAGAAATTAAATTTTGCAAATTTTTGTCGTAGTATATATCATAATTCGTGTTATTTGTTCTTTATATCATATATACAATGGTAAATTTTTATAATGGTGCGATGATACGATAGTGCACTACATGACCGTATCGGGATTCCATACATAACGGTAAAATCAAAATTGCTTCCCAATTAAAGTCTCTCTAACTGGTGATGCTTGTTTACTGGTTATCTTAAAAACCAGTTCCTTTATTCTAATGATTACACTCTTTATATCTAGAGAATAAAAATAAAACAAGGACATATACTGTATGCAGGGTTCGCCCCTTTCGCCCTTGTAATTCAAGCCTGGGCGATTTCCAAAGTCTCAAATAATCTCTCTATAATCACAATTTTATCTAGGCAAATTCAAGATGGGGCGAAACTGTTTGAATGTGAAGAAGGGCGAAAAACCATGTATACAGTATTTCGTCAAATTTGAAACAATGAACAACTGCAACTTGAAAAAAAAATGTTTTTGAACTAAAAAAAAAGATTTAGTGGACAACAAATATGATGCATGGTATTAACCAAACTCAGTGACATGTTGTGTTTGTTTTCTAAATTAAGGTTAAAAACCGGAAATGGCTTTTTGGAGTTTTGACATTCAGCTTTAAAAAACATTTGAAAACTTACAAATAGAAGAGAATTCACAAAATTAAAATAATTGTTTCTATAACAATTTATTAGTTCTAATATCTTTAAAAAAAACCTGAACCCTCTATGATGCTATATGCTTAATGGTTAGGTCTAACTTTGCAAAAAAAGTGCGGGGCTAAGCCCCCGTTGCCCCCCCCCCCCTGTTCCGATGCCTATGTTAGTCTAATTTTACCATTTTTACTACTGTGCTATGATACGATATACAAGTTTGTTTACATTCACTTTCTATCCCCTATTAATTTATAAATTCATTGATATGAGTGACATTTACACATAACACAGGAGACCCAACCAACAAATCCGTAGATCGTACGAATACAAATTCAACAATTCTTCCATCAGTACAGAGTACTGTATACTTTCAATTCTAGGCGAATTCTGACGGGATCATGGCCTGATATTATACCTACGTTGATAACCATTTCATTTGTTAACTGTTAAACAGATTTAGTTTTGTTAATTTGTTTTATTACTTAAGATCATTGGCATCATATAACAGAATGAAAAATTAAATTGTATAATTGTAATTCATAGCGTTGTGCAATTTCCATAATTCGGTCGTTGTTATGAATCTTCAGATGATTGCGCATTACGCGTAAAATAAATCAGGGATTTTATAAACTATAAATTATAATTGCGGGCAAGGGATTGGGGATAAAAACGTAAATATAAGCATTGACTCATTAGTTTTTGAAAAATGTGGTCTCAAAACTGAAACGATGTGTGCAAACAAGATTTCATAAAGTGCTAGCACGCGTTACTTACATGTAATTGTGCACACACAGTTGCACCTTTCAAAATAAATATTGATTCAATGCTTCATAAATGTTAATTCAAAATGTGTAAATTTCGATTTTTTTTTTCGTTAGACGTTTTGTTTATTTGTATAGATTTTATTATTGAAAACAAATTATCTAAATTTTTAAATCCGATGTAAAATTTGCATATGTGTAAAACATCTGAGAGTGATTGAGTACAGCTGAACGAAATACATGTAAATACATACCCCAATCATTTTAAGCCAAAGAAAGGGGCAATTATAAAGTTATGTTTAAGTCAGTGTGTCAATTTCTTTAATAAGTAATATGTAAATACATAGTTTTATTATTTTTTAACGAAAAACCTGTATATATCTATAGATTTTGAATGAAATTTGTCCGCACGATTTTTGCCCACGTTTCCTGAAACCTTCGATCTGAATCTTTATTCAGTGATGTGTAAAATACAATAATAATTTACTATGCAAATAATACCTTGTCATGACCCAGTGATTGAAAATATCTCTGTATGAGAAAAAAACCCGGTTACACGTATTACAATGATTGAAGGTTAAATTGCACAAAGATCAAATGAACATCATTCAACTGATTAAAACACGCTGTAACTCGATTTATGTTTTGCCTTAATTACAAAGTATAATTATCTTTTTTTCTTAAGATAACAGATTGACATAGACTTTTACAAAGAATTATGCCTAAGTTTTGTTCTGTACTTTGGAATATATTTCAAGTAACGTACTTCACGGGTGACTTGTACTAGCGTAATGACATGCCATTTAAAACCACGTGCGTGACATATCGATTTTGTATATGATTGATTATTTAAAGGTCTTTTTCATTTGCAGGATATGGCATGTTCTCAAAACAAAGCGAAAGTAAGAATTCTAAGGAATAATATGTGCAAATGAGTGTACATCAATGTCCTCAGAATAAGAACGATTGGGACACCGCCTCCCAGAGGTTACAGTGTGTGGACCCTAACAGTTACCACTGTCTGCAGACAGAGGATGGCGGGGAAACGGAGCAGTGTCTGGGAAAAGTCTGGATCCAGGAAGGTGATTTACAGGGCTACTTATAAACCTGAATTTACCACATAAAAACGCTGTAAAAATGTTTCGCATGATTTTGCCTTCCATTTTCTTTCTCTTTCTTAGTTTTGTACAAGTCATTTAGAATTACGGCGAAGCATTTGTGCATACCGTGTTAGATATTGAAATGACTACGTTATCTAAAATCGAAATCAAAGGGGCTTAATTCTAAACATTTTCAGCTTTTCTTTTTTGCTTTGCTTGTTAGACGATTCAACGTCAAACTCCATAGAAAGCTATTGTTTCAAAACAGGCTGTGTTGGGTGTTCTCCACTTATGAATATATCCCTCTACCTGTGCATGTTTACACGACCTTGTAAAACAAAATGAACTGTCATTAAGTCATATACCAATTAGCTAAGTAGTTATAATGAATGCATTAAATGATCGCTTTATCGCGTAAGGATAACAAGTAACATTTTTAGCTCACCTGAGCTGAAAGCTCAAGTGAGCTTTTCTGATCAAAATTTGTCCGTTGTCTGTCGTCGGCGTTGTCGTTGGCGTTGGCGTCGGCGGCGTTGTCGTTGTAAACTTTTCATATTTTCTTCTTCTTCTCCAGAACCACTGGGCAGATTTCAACCAAATTTGGCACAAATCATCACTAGGTGAAGGGGATTCAAGTTTGTTTAAATGAAGGGCCACGCCCTCTTTAAAGGGGAGATAATTGAGAATTATTGAAAATTTGTTATTATTTTTCAAAAATCTTCTTCTCAAAAACTATTCGGCCAGAAAAACTTAAACTTGTGTGGAGGCATCCTCAGGTAGTGTAGATTCAAGTTTGTTCAAATCAGGGTCCCCGGGGGTAGGGTGGGGCCACAAGAGGGCGATCAAGTTTTACATAGGATTATATAGAGGAAATTTTTAAAAATCTTCTTCTCAAAAACTATTCGGCCAGAAAAGCTTAAATTAAAATGGAAGCATCCTAAGGTAGTGTAGATTCAAGTTTGTTCAAATCATAGTCCCTGGGGGTATGGTGGGGCCACAAGAGGGGGATCAAGTTTTACAAAGGAATATATAGAGGAAATTTTTAAAAATCTTCTTCTCAAAAACTATTCGGCCAGAAAAGCTTGAATTAAAATGGAAGCATCCTAAGGTAGTGTAGATTCAAGTTTGTTCAAATCATAGTCCCTGGGGGTATGGTGGGGCCACAAGAGGGGGATCAAGTTTTACAAAGGAATATATAGAGGAAATCTTTAAAAATCTTCTTCTCAAAAACTATTAGGCCAGAAAAGCTCAAATTAAAATGGAAGCATCCTCAGGTAGTTTAGATTCAAGTTTATTCAAATCATGGTCCCCGTGGTTAGGATGGGTCCACAAGAGGGGGATCAAGTTTTACATAGGAATATATTGAGGAAATCTTAAAAAATCTTCTCAAAAAATATTTGGCCAGAAAAGCTTGAATTAAAATGGAAGCATTTTCAGGTAGTGTAGATTCAAGTTTATTCAAATCATGGTCCCTAGGGGTAGGGTGGGGCCATAATGGGGGGATAGATTTTCACATAAGAATATATAGAGAAAATCTTATTCTCATAAACTGTTAGGCCAGGAAAGCTCAAATTTGAGTGGAAGCATCCTCAGATAGTGTAAATTCAAGTTTGTTACAATCATGGTCCCCGGGGGTAGGGTGGGGCCAAAATTGGGGGATAAATTTTTATACAGGAATATATAGAGAAAATCTTTAAAAAAATTTCTTTTAAAAACTATTAGGCCAAGAAAGCTCAAATTGGCGTGTAACTCCTCAGAAACTGTAGATTCAAGTTTGTTCAAATCATGGTACCTGGGGTAGGGCGGGGCCACAATGGGGGATAAATTTATATATAGAGAAAATCTTTAGAAATCTTCTTCTCAAAAACTATTAGGCCAGGAAAGCCCAAATTTGAATGTAAGCATCCCCAGATCGTATAGATTAACGTTTGTTTAAATAATAGTCCAGGGGTAGGGTGAGGCCACAATGGGGGGTGGATTTTTACATAGGAATATCTAGAAAAAATCTTTAAAAAATCTTCTTTTTAAAGACTATTTGGCAAGAAAAGCTTAAACTTGTGTAGAGGCATCCTTGGGTAGTGTAAACTCAAGTTTGCAAAATCACAGTCCCTAGCTGTAGGGCGGGCCGCGATGGCAGTTTGAATTTTTACATAGGAATACATAGAGAAAATCTTTAAAAATATTCTGGAAAAGTTTTCGGTCCAAAACTCAGTACTTAATTTGAAAGCACAGGTTTTGTAGATTTTAGTTTGATGAAACCATGATTCCCTAGAGAAAAGTGGGGCCACGAAATGGGGGGGGGGGGGGGGTTATATAGGAATAGAGAAAAATCTTCTTACAGGTACAAAAACAAAAGGGCCTTGGTACATGTATTTACAAAAAAAAAGATGTGGATAAAAATTGGCAGATTTTGAAATTCTTTTTAGCAAGATCTGCTGCACTTAGTTATCAAGATATTTTGATACTTTACTGCTAATTTGATCAGAGTTAAGGCTCAGTTCCCTAGCTGTAGGGCGGGGCCGCGATGGCAGTTTGAATTTTTACTTAGGAATACATAGAGAAAATCTTTAAAAATATACTGGAAAAGTTTTCGGTCCAAAACTCAGTACTTAATTTGAAAGCACAGGTTTTGCAGATTTTAGTTTGATGAAACCATGATTCCCTAGAGAAAAGTGGGGCCACGAAATGGGGGGGGGGGGGGGTATATAGGAATAGAGAAAAATCTTCTTACAGGTACAAAAACAAAAGGGCCTTGGTACATGTATTTACAAAAAAAAAGATGTGGATAAAAATTGGCAGATTTTGAAATTCTTTTTAGCAAGATCTGCTGCACTTAGTTGTCAAGATATTTTGATACTATACTGCTAATTTGATCAGAGTTAAGGCTCAGGTGAGCGATGTGGCCCCTGGGCCTCTTGTAGTTTTTATTATTATTAGTTTCCTTATAGATCTCATCGTCCGACCATGCCCTGACCCTCTCAAAAAACGCACACTGACTGTTACTGCTTCATGCTTGCTTTAAGTAAACAACTGAACTGCATCTTCGGCCTTCATATTAAAATGAGATAACTAATCATGTTGATTAAGCATAGAAAGAGAGTTTCAATGCTTAATAAAAACGTTGAAAGAAGTTGAAAATCTACTAGTCATTTCAATTTTCTTTGATTTGATTATTTTCGTTGTACGTTGCAATTGGTGTACACGTTGACGTAAAATCACACCTCCTTATGTGTTTACCAATTACAGTTAAAAGGAGAAAAGTAAGAAAATTTGACTAAAATGTATAAAAGAGCCACTGAATAAATATAAAACAGGATACAATTTACTTTAAATCACTGAATTGTATTTTATTTGCAACTTATATATGTATTTATTTATTTCCACAGACTACTAATACTCTTTTTGGTCTGTTTGACATTTTGAGTAAAAAAATGTCCTAAATTTCCTAAATGAACATCGCGGTCTGGTATTATCGTGGCTAGAGGTGCATAGCTCCCGAAATCTTTGTATCAAATGAACATTACAAGGAGTCGTTTTAACTCACCCGAGCTGAAAGCTCAAATGAGGTTTTCTGATCACTTTTTGTGTGTCGTCCGTCTGTCTGTCCGTCTGTCTGTCCGTAAACTTTTAAAATTTTCAACATCTTCTCAAGAACTACTAGGCCAATTTCAACCAAACTTGGCACAAATCATCCTTAGGCCATGGGGATTCACAGTTGTAAAAATTAAGGGT
This sequence comes from Magallana angulata, assembly GCF_025612915.1. NCBI lineage: Eukaryota > Metazoa > Mollusca > Bivalvia > Ostreida > Ostreidae > Magallana > Magallana angulata. The sequence continues at coordinate 5,080,442 of NC_069111.1, read as the reverse complement.
CACGACCTTTTCCAAGGGGAGATAATTAGAAAGCAATTAAAAATTTGAGAAATATTCAAAATCTTCTTCTCAAAAACCATTTAGCCAGGAAAGCTGTGTGGGATTTGAAACTTGTGTGGAAGCATCCCCAGGTAGTGTGGATTCAAAGTTGTGAAAAGCATGACCCTAGGGGGGGGGGGTAGGGTAAGGCCACAATGCGGGGTCAACGTTTTACATAGGAATATATAGAGTAAATCTTTAAAAATCTTCTTCTCATATACTCATCAGCCAGAAAAGCTGAAACTTGTGTGGAAGCATTCTCAGGTAATTTTAAATTCAAAGTTGTGAAAATCATGACCCTTGGGGGTAGGGTTGGGCCACAATGGGGGGGGGGGGGGGGAAGTTGAAGTTTTACATAGGAATATATCGAGTAAATCTTTAAAAATCTTCTTCTCAAAAACTAAACAGACCGGAAAGCTGAAACTTGTGTGGAAGCATCCCCAGGTAGTGTATATTTCAAAGTTCAGAAAATCATGATCTCCGGGGGTAGGATTGGGCCACTATGAGGGGGGGGGGGGGTCAATGTTTAACATAGGAATATATCGAGTAAATCTTTAAAAATCTTCTTCTCAGAAACTAATTAGCCAGGCCCCGCCGTCACCAATTTTCCTCAAGTCAATACTCAGCCTCAAATCTGAGGTTTGACCTCAAATTTATGCACGTTTCTTTAAAGGATTTGAGTTGAGGAATGAGTTGAGGGATTTGAAAATTTTGGTGACGGTGGAGCCAGGAAAGCTGCAACTTGTGTGGAAGCATCTTCAGGTAGTGTAGATTCAAAGTTGTGAAAATCATGACTCCTAGGGGTCTTATTCTTTAATAACTTTCTTTTCTGGAACTGGTCAGCCAGAAACGCTGTAACTTGTGTGGAAGCATCCTAAGGTAGGGTAAATTAAAGTTTGTTCAAATCATGATCCCCAAGGGTTGGGTGAGGGCACAATGGGAAGGGGTTTAAATTCATCCTGCTACAAAGGGGCTCAATGGAACCATAAGAATACACAATTTTTTAAACATGATTTTTTATACGCCACTGTTAAGATATTTTGTATATGAACCCATAAAGCTGATTTTATTATGTTGTTCAGATAAGCGAAGTGGCCAATGGGCCTCTTGTTGTTATTTTGTTATAAGAGATGTTGACAATGTTTGTGTTATCCACTTTTGGACGAATAGCTTTAACATGTAACTATTAGAATGATTTTGACAGACTGTGTTAATAAACGCTTTAAACAAGTATTGTTTTCAATTATGATTTCAGGGATGTGTCCAGAATACAACTCAAAAGTCGGTAAAATAGATGTATTTTCCTGCAGTCACTCCCTAAGTTGTCCGACGGAAATATATTGGTCCAATGAAGTATATCAATGTAAGATACTTCAAAAATGTTTTGACTGTATTTCATTTTTTTCATATCCGCTTATGCTATCTTTTCTTTTATCATGAAATGGGATTAATACATAACATGTATATAGATTAATACATATATAAAATAAAGTTCGCAAAAGATATTTTGGCAAAGCAAATGGTAGCAAAAACTATTTAGTCATAAAATTGTTATAACTTTTTGCCGATATTTTTGTGGCTTTTCAGACCCCATCTGTAGTGAACTAACAAGCTCGACAACAACAAGGTACAGTCAGAGAGAGAGAGAGAGAGAGAGAGAGAGAGAGAGAGAGAGAGAGAGAGAGAGAGAGAATTCTATTAAAGATCAAAACAGATTTTGAGAGGTTTCTCACTTTTCTTACATGCTGTAGTTCTGATCTTCTATGGAATCGTTAGAATTCGTGGGTAGCGCCTCTCCACAAATTTACATCCTCAACGATTTTTTGGGGAAAAAGTTAGTTATCCTATTGAAACTGAAAACCGACGCATCCACGAAATTACATCCCCACGAATAAGAAAATAACCCATAATTTATGAAAATTGCCCCCCCCCCCTCCATCGAAATCAAATGATTCCAAAGCAGGTGGAGCTAGCAAGATTTACAAATAAATAATACACAATAATTAGCCAAATTTTTGGTCGGTATATTTTTAGAAATCCTCTACAGGAAGATGACAACTCTCCAATCGACAAGGACCAGTTTACAAGCGTTTACATCATAATTTCTATTTCTATTGCTACAGTCATCTTTATAAGTTTGCTTATTGGAATAATTTGTTTTATACACAAAAGGAGAAGTGGAAATCGACAAAGTAAGCATACCATTTTGTGACCATTTCAATACAAGCGTATACTATTTTAAAAAAGTAATTTATTTTATCTTATACGTGTGGTGAATATTATCCGTGTGACATATCGTAGCTTCATAAACGGCTGATGCTTTATCAAATACTTTTGGTCAAGATTTTTTTTAACGCAGCTCATCAGTGTCCAATTGCAAATTTTTGGAGATTTTTCTGCATGTTCCACTTCATTATATCTACTACCAAAATTGATAAAATAAATTTTGTCGAAGAAATGAAGGAAAAAACATTGATGTGTAGCTAATAAAACTACAAATCACATTAGCTATCAAGGAATTAATCCTGACGATTTGATGAAAACAGAACGCATTAGTTATGTTTCTATACATAAAAACTTACCGAAATGATGCATCCAAAGACTTTTATTTTATCACCACGGGCACCAGTAAGCATCCCTCATAACTTTTAATTTCAAATCATTTGTATTTGTTTTATAAAACATTAACAACTATTCCTCGTTCACATCGATTCAAACTATCGAGAATTTGCAACTTTGTGCATGTCAACAAACTTGACCATTCAAGTTGTCAGTATTTCCATTTAAGAGATCAAGGTCTAAGAAAAAATATTTTGAGATATATAACAACATTTCAAGGTGTATTTCAATAAAGCTTTAAATTAAAAACATCTATGAATAGAGATTAATACATGGCGAACTCTTTATCTCATCCCATCTCAACCCGAGACTCCAATATTAGTCCGAGTGCCGACGGTTTATTTAAACAATAGCACGCTTTATTTACTATCAATCAACGTTTAAGGAAAATCAGGGTATAGAGAAGGATGGAACCCGAAACTATATCTTAGATAGTACAAGTGAAGCTGTTAAAGAAATGGACGCGCTTATAAACGTTCTCAAACAACTTGCTTTAACAGTATGGATATAAATTTATGAATTGAATCTGACAGGAAACTTACGAAATTACAATGGAAGAACTTGACTCATTACCAAGTTGCTCAGAATGTAAGTTTCTATGAAGTAAAGAAGATAGTGTTTCATCTCAGATGACGGACCCCTTCTATTGAACAACATAGACAACTTTTCTAGTGCCTAATGAGCTAATGAGTTTTGTAATCCGAAAAATTCATCGCTTTTTATAATTAATTATCATCCTTATATGGAATTTGATTTTATTAAAAATCTTTGGATTTAGATATATGATATAAACAATAATCACATTGTTGTTTTGATTTTGTCCCTCGGTGGTACGGGCATGGGCCGATATTAACCGTTCGTGCTAATACCAGGACCGAGATCAAAGCAACACTGAAAACTGCGTATTTTCGACGTTCAAATGTATTTACCAATATCAGCCCGTGGGCCTTCGGCCCTTAGGTGGATATTGGAGTCTCTGGTTGATATGGGGTGTGATACAGATTTTGCCATATATTACTTATTGTTTTGCCTCGGACAAGAATGTCTCGACGTCATTGAATGAATCGCGTCACGTGGTTGCCTTATAAAGTTCTTTACACGGCAAGCGTCAAAATTTATACGGCAACATGGCGGACGTAACGTTATTTTAGCTGAATTTTTTACACAAGCGTTCGACCATACCTTTAAATTTAAAGCCCCAAAATATTTAGAGTGACCCCTCCCCTTTGCTCGTGACATAATATTACGAATTTACAATAGCATCCATGTTTGCACAAACGACTGACGAGGAAGGTAAAAAATTAGAGAATTAAGCTATAAATTTAATTTTTATATGTTATCTTTTGTTTGTTTACATATCAAACTGTAGGTCCTCGACAAAGCAAAACACTTTTTAGGTTTGTTACTGACTGTTCAAAGAATTTTGTGGTGTCGGTAAAGTCCATAGAAGGTTCGGCTCCGCCAAATATTTGTAAACAGTCAGTAACAAATCTAACAAGTAATAGTATCCTCTATTCATTATATATTTGGTATAAAATACAAGAATTTGCAGATGACGCTGGAAAAAGTTTTTCAGATGATATAAAATCTTGTTATCTATCAAATATATGATAAAAACAACAATACATGCCGAAACTTGTATCGGACCCAAATCGACTCTCGACCAATATCAGACCGATGGCCAAAAGCCAGAGGGCTGATATTTGAGTCTCGGGTTGATATGGGGGGGGGGGGGGTTACAGATTTTGCCGTGTATTATTCTCAATGTATTACATATCAAGTATATAATAGACATGTGAAAGTCGTATTTCAGGAGACTTGCACTCTATACTTTCAATGTATTTCAACTGTATTGCGCTAGGTTTCAATAACTGCATAACAAATTAAAATATTGCATCATCGATTAGGCTGAAAGAAATCAATCCGTATCTTTTAAGGGTGGTCACAAAAGCTTCACATTATAAATCAAATCGTATGGGATAAATAAATATCTAGTATTGTGTGAGTTTATAATTGTTTTATCAAACTCGTTTGAATACTTAAATTCGCTCGGCAAGCCTCGCGAATATATACAACATTGCAACTTGTTCGATAAAGCAAATATAAAATCACACAAATAGATATCCTCTATTTATTTAACTTCTATACATTTTTGAGTAATTTTATCGATTTAAAGCACAGTACATGAAATTAGGTTTGTTAAAACATTTTTTATTCAACCTCAGGCCCTGGGGCCTTAAAAATTAGACGAGCTCACTTTTGATCTCAGTCTCACATTTATGAATGAAATATATAGTGGGAAAGTGAGACTGAGATCAAAAGTGAGCTCGTCTAACTTTTATGGCCCCGGTCTGATTGCTATAACCATCATATGTCATTAATTTCTACTGCAATTATAGATACACCCAATGCACATCAACTAACAACAGATTGTCCTCTGCTCGAAGGTAAAATATAAAAATGTATTTCAATGCCACTTTCTCATATAAGCTATAAGTTGAGTTACTTAAATATTTACAATTTTTAACTACACATTATTTACCTATTGTAGTTGCCCCTAATGAGAACTTATCACCTAGAAGACATTATACAGTGGCTAGAAACGGTAAGTCACAACAGTATTATATTTCGTTGGACTATATATTCTACTCTGTCCAAGGCATCTTCTTCCACCTCTTTTTAGTTCACCTGAGCTGAAAGCTCAAGGAGCTATTCTGATCACATTTTGTCCGTCGTCCGTCTGTCTGTCCGTCCGTCTGTAAATTTTTTTCATTTTGAATTTCTTCTCTAAAACTGTTTAACCAATTTCAACCAAAATCGACACATAACAGCCTTATGGGAAGGCAAAAAAATTGCAGAAATGAAAGACCGATCTTTTTTTAAAGTGGAGAAAACCTTGAAAATGTAGAAAAGGGGGTGGCATTTTAAAAAATCTTCTTAAGAACTACTGAGTCAAATTCAACGTCATTTAGCATAAATATTGCAAAAATTATGGGCTAATTCTGCTTCAAATCTGAGTTATTACAAAAGTAATAATAAAGGAAATGCGTGTTTCGATCAGATTATATTTTCAAGTTTGGTATTCCATACTTCTAAAACGGAACGATGTAAAAGTAGGTTCTTTGTTTAAAGAAGCCATGTTGAATGATAAACAGGTCGATCTGACTAATGCTGTGCAACAGTTCGCGTGCAAAGGGAATCTTTGAAACATGCAAGATACATTTGTGCCGCCTTTGTGAAGTAAATTGAGGTTAAATACACAGGGGCCAAGTCCGTTTTAACATAAATTTCAATGTAACCATAAAAAAAGAAAGGGGTCGAACTCTGACCCAGATAAAAAAAACTACCAGCTTGCTTCACTCGCAATATGCATGTATTTTTCATTAAAGTAATGTCTGAGATACACTCATGCCAAATTTCAAGTTGATGGGTCTTAAAAAAAGCGGAGATATACGTCATTATTCTCTCGAGGTCGCCAGTTTATTTTTACTCGGACATTTACCGGTGCAGGGCTCACGATGGGATTTTGCCTATGACAACAGCAGTGTTGCAACAAGTCGAGAAACATTCGCACTAATTTTTTAAAATCTCACATCAAACGTATGCTACTTACATCCTTAAATTCCGATAAAATTCCTTAAATATTCTCCAAACTGATCTTTTATTCTGCAGCCACATCAACTTCTGACCAGACCTGCCATTGTGATAGCTAATGTTAAACTCAGTTTCATTGGTTAATATTCCTGATGGTCCAATCAGAATCAGTCCTTCTCGAAGACGTCAAAAGGGCTGGCCCTGTCAGAAGTCAATGTGATTGCAGAATAAAAGTTCAGTATGTAGAGTATTTAAGGAATTTTATCGGAGTTTTTGTATGTAAGTAGCATGCGTTTGATGTAAGATATTAAAAGATTTGTGCGAATGTTTCTCGACTTGTTGCAATACTGCTGTTGTCATAGGCAAAATCCCATCGTGAGTCCTGGACCTTTCGTTTATGATGGGGAAGACCAATTAAATTTTTGAATGTTTTTGATTTGAGGAATTGAGCGCATTGAAGCACAGTTTTATTCTTCACATCTTCCTATACAGTTCATTCCACCATCTGGTGTAAGATCGACCAATAAACATTATAATAATTTTTTAAAAAACAAAATAACTAGTAAGTATTAAGGAAGAAAATGTACCTATATGCTCTCAAATATTTTGATCGCTTTATATAGTTTTGGGGGGGGGGGGGGGTTAGGGGCAGAACGAAAATATAGGGAATTAGAAGTTAAAAGTGTACCCCTACCAAAAGTTTAGTTATATATCTTGCATAAGATTTTTTTATTTTTGGTAAAAATGCTATTACATAAAGGTACAATGTCAAAGATTAAGTGTATGCAAAAATAAGTGTAAAATTCGAATACTTTACGATATTTATTTTTTGTTATTCTACCATAGGGCCATATGGTACAATATCCTTTGAACGCCCATCTAAATTCATTGTTGCTGAGGTGGGCGACATGGCCCCATGTGCCTCTTGTTGCTTAATTCCTAGCTATAAATACCTTTGTGCCCAAGCAACGTTCATCAACTAAAATGATAAAAGCCCACGTTTTCTGTTTTGAAACACCCCTTCTACTGCTTTAGGTTTAAATATACAACCATAATAGAAAGAAGTATACCGGATTTTGCATTGCAAATAACATGAAAAGCAGCCAATGATAACGTTGAAAAATTGCGCGAGGTGTCCTTAGTACTTTCATATGGAGAAAAGATGTAAATATTTTCCATTTTAAATTCTCCGTAACCCGATTTCGTTTATATTAATTTCTTCGTGGAAACATATATAGATAAAGTGAAAAAAATCTTGGATTCCCCCTTGTATTGATTTCAATTGAACGATTTTGACAAGTAGTGAATTCTCGTTAAAATTCGTCGAAAACTTACGGAAACAGTAACCAGGGACGGACTACAGTATAAACAGAATCAGTGATGACAAATCAATTTAAAATATTACAACTTAAATGCTTAAAAAATATGTTTTTGTATTTGTAGCATGTATTTCTATATCATTTTTACGATTCCGAAAAAGAAACATCAATAACAAGTTTTGTTAACTTCGATAAAATCTATTATCTATTTATGAAATTGCATTTCATATATAAATTTCCGGTGTCGATGTAATGTTATTTTCATACTTAACTAACAGCAGTGTAGTTTAGTTGCTGTGATTTTATAATTTAAAGACGATTTGATAAAATAACACTGCTAAGTCTGTTTCATACTTTAGCAATTTATTCCATTCTATAAAATGAAAGTCTAATTTAACAAGAAACGTTTATTATTAAGTTACAACAGCTACAAATGTATTCAAAGGTCGAAGATAAGAATTAAAAGACTTGAGATGATTCCAGTTCTTTAGTAAATGTTAATAGCTCTCATAACTCAAATTGTATGGCATGCATGGCAATTACACATCGGTTTACTTCAGTTTTCAAAACAACCTGACTTATTCCAATTTACCTAATTTTCTTACATTTGAATCTTATTAGCCACCGTCCCTTTCGTGCCATTCTTAATTTGTTGTACGATGAGGCGCACACAATTACAGAAACTAGGGGTGAAAATTTCTGTTAATAGATGAGTTACTAAGCTTGTTAAATCTTATTTACGTTTTCTTTATCAGATGCAACTACAAGTGTGGATCCGAGTTTTTCTGACATCGAGGATCTGGAAATGTATGGTGTGTTGATATTTATCTATGATGACAGTATTGGAATTGGACCGAGAATAAAGATTATCGAAGAATGTGGAAAATTTGGTAAATCCAAATATGTGTCTCCTCTTGATCAATGGGAACCAGAGGAAGATGTATCGTTGTATTTAATTCGCCAACCTATCGGTGATTTATCATCTCTTATGGAATTTTTGTGTGATAATGGGGACAATCTATACCAGAGAGTGAAGTCAAAAGAAATGTATTTTGTTCTGACCTTTGAAAGAATTGTATGGCAAAGAAACCAAATTCGATTTCTTAAATACGATTTTTTCTATAATGCAAAAACACGGACGATTTAACCTTACTTCTCGGGTGAACTATCTTTAGTTTACATTTTGCCTGTGATGCGAATACAATGACAAAAAACTATGGCGCGGTCTTCTCGCAATGGCAGATGATTGCTAGTACTTTCAGTTTTTAAAATGTAATCACGGACTTCAATGCAAGCCCTTTTGATTTTGCTGTGTAGAAAGTTATAAAATTTAAGCTGCTTGGTCCGATTTTTTTGTTATTACAGTATTAAATTTTTTCCATACAAACCAATTATCTTAGAAAGTTTGGACTTTCTCCTATTTACACGAGCAGAATCAGTCTCCTTTCAAAGTTAGAAATATTCAAAGTAAATAAAAAAAATCTTTTTGGGCAAAAAAAATAAATAAAACAAACCAAAGTGCATCACGGGAATTTTTAGAAAAGGAAACCGTTTGGTTTTCGTCCCCCGAATGATTGGGGTTATTCAACCTGCATGCTATGCATCGATTGTAAATAAACCAAACTTCAGAAATATTAGCAAACAAAACGTATATATGTTTTTTTGTAACTTGTCTGATTATTTCGACCTTAATTTAATGCGATGTCAAGTCGTTATACAACCATACCGGTCTCGTCGTCAGGGGTAAAATTTAACATAAAGCGAAATAACGCGGTACCCTTTTATGTCGTTTGTTTGTTAGCAAATTTTGTACGCATTTTTCATTGAAATTTGGCTTAATTGACTAGAAAAAAAATACTGCAATGTCTATCATTACACATATACTAAGCATAACCATCGTTTAAAAAGCGTGCATAAAATTTGATATAAAATCGGACCAAGCAGCTTTAAAAAAAGTTATTAGTCAATAGGCTCTGACGTGACAACAAACGTGCAAAACATCAACTGTAAAGAGACTGTAGGTTTACATGACTGGTTATTGCAAATTTTTGTATACGTACTGAAGTCGTATTATGATAGGATTGTCAAGATCACAACTAAAGCATTGTATTATCAATATTGCATGACATCTATGTACCAAAGGGAATATTTTTTGTTACGCTTGTAAAGATCACACGGAGATAATGTATGCGATTTGTCTTAAGTCTCTTCTGATACCTAAAACGTTGCATTAATAATCGTCACAAATCAATGCAAAACTCTTTGGCAAGTGTAAGTCAGGAATAAAAAATATCAATAATGTCAAAGGGAAATAAATGAACATCTGATATATATATATATATATATATATATATATATATATATATATATATATATATATAAGAAGCACTAACAAACCAACAACACTCGTTATCTATAGTGTCGGATCGAAAGATACATGTACACGGTTATAAGATGAGATATAAAAAAAGCACTAAAAATAACCAACGACACGAACAATAAAGTAAAATATTGTCAAATTTTCGGGACGACCCGTCCCTTTATCAGAAGGGACGGGTCTGAAGAAGGGACGGGTCGTTCCGAAAATTTGACAATATTTTACTTTATTGTTCGTGTCGTTGGTTATTTTTAGTGCTTATATATATATATATATATATATATATATATATATATATATATATATATATATATATATATTTGTTCATATATATGTTCGTTCTTTGTCTACTCGATTAATAAAGTGTGATGTGGTAGTTTCGAATTTCAGGCAAGTTTTAGATGTGAATAAGACAGTTGACAGCCAGGAATTTAGTATTTTTTTTTAAATTTTCGATTATTACTTTTATTCTATTTTAAGGGAGCCGACTTTGGTGTTCAATGCACGTGTTTTTAGCATTCTTGTAATTTGCCGGGTTTTTGCACTTTCCTAGAAAATTACTTTGATGACTTTTAATAAAATATAACACAATAGATACATGAACTTGTCAATAAGAATAGTTTCAAGTTGTATCATTCAGTAAAAGAATAATCCTCTAAACGTCAAAATTCGGCCCCCGTAATTTGCACAGGAATCGAATTTATTCATACTATATTTTGCATCATACTTTCCTTCAAACATTGAGATTTTTAAATTTTAATTTTTCGTTTTACTTTCTTACTTTGTACGTAATTAGGCATTTTCTGGATTAGCGCAGCAAAGATATGTTGTTTACATCGATTTCTCATAGATTTATGCCTCACCCTTTTTTGAAAGCATATTTTCTATATTTATAAAATGTTTTACGTGTCGTAAATATTGTAAATAAAAACAGTTATATTTATCATTCATATGCATGAAAGAAATTGAAACATGGGTGCTTTTATATATTTTTTGTAATTTAGAAAGTGCAAAATATTGTGTGCTTGTTTCTAAAAATAAAGGTATAGGATGTTTACATTTCAACTCGTCTTGACCTAATAAAAAAACAAAGCCCGAACTCAAATATGCTCTCATTCCTTCTTTAAGCACATCTGTGCGATATTGTGATAAATAACAAGAAAGTATCAAAATATTGTCTAATTCTAAATTCAATACTATAATATGTATACAATATGTATACAAGCGCTAGCCTGAAGAAAGTGAAATAGGTTTTGATCGCTTTCTTTAATATCACTTTAAAAACTTTGTTACTTTTCAAACACACTAGAATTTATTTATGCTAAACTTACTATTCATACTCTTGATTGACGCTCCGCTTCTCATTTAAATAATATAATGACATATACAAAAGTGTAACAGCAAAGTCGGGATTTTGCACTGAACTTGATTTTATTCAATTGATATTATGTTTAATCTGAGAATCTCTTTGACAAATAAGTTTTAAAGGCTCCATGCAGACCATACTTTTAGATCATAGCTAATATATTACAATATTTTGTTTTAAAAATAAATTTCTGTGCTCAAAAAGGGGCGAAATAGCGGGGTTTAGAGGACAATCTTTTATCTAAAAACTGTCATTTTATCAATAGAATTACTAGCAATAATTTTTATGACCCATGCAATAAATGTTTCCTAACTCAACTCATCTGCTAGATCCGCAAAATATTTAATTTTCCTTTGCTTCAAATACCTCAATTAACATAACGTTAAGAATTCGTACCACGCAGGAACTTATTACATTTGTACTCAGTCGCAATAATTTAATCAAATTTTACGCAATTATCATTAGCCAGGATAAGAGCAATTTCAATTATCCAGGTCAATACATTATTTGCAAACAAAATATGTACATAAACAAGGAATAAAAGCCTTACATCTAAGACAACGTAAAGAATGCAACGTGCGGCCATAAATTGTTTATATGAACCAGTGCTGTTCCTATGTATTACGAGTTTTACTCCGCTCTGACCTCATGATACGACCTAGAACGCCCTATTATACTTAATTCTCGTTGAAAATTTTGAATATTGCATTCAGTGTATATTACCTCTTATGTTTCACATTAAACATATCATGACCTATGTGACGTAGCAGGAGTAATTAATCTCATAATACAAAACAAGTATCATAACATTTTCCCCTTTTAAAAATTACAGCGTCATACTGATAGAAACACAATCAAGCACATAAATAATATATATACATTTCACAAAGAAAGAATAGAGCGAGGTTTTATCACACAGCCAGACTTAACTAATTCTTTCTGGGACACTATCTAAAATTTAAGATTTTAGATCACCCGTACCCGGATTGTCTGAATTTATAGTGATTTATACTGAATTTATAGTGGATATTGCTATATATTGGCAGCCTAGGGCCTTAGTTGGTTTCTGTTTAACGGCTTATGGGGTAGCGGATTCATAGTCACGACTCAAGAAAGTATGTGGTTAATTTCCGGTTGTTGTTCCCATTTATATTTTAATGGCGTCTCACTCGAAATAATGTTGATAACATTAAAACCAACTCTATCAGAGGTTATTATGTATAAATGCAAGCTAAACTTTCTCCACAGAGGTAATATTTTTTCACACATAACAAATACATGCAGTATAGTTTCTATTTCAGTGCCACAAAATCTACAACAGTCATCCGTTTTGATTTTTTGAGGAAGCAATAAACAGGGACAATCCTATTAAGGATTCTGTATAATAACCATTGTAATGAGGAATCAAAAGCAATTTTGAAATAATACATGTACTATCTAGGCGATGTGGAGACTTATTTGTAGATACAAATGAGTCCCAAACGAAAAGCCGCACAGACGGCAAAAGACAAGACTAAAGACTGGTTATAGGTGTGACGACGTCGACATTGTTGGTCGTGGGAGTGTTGACCAATTAATTCATCACTTCTCTGTCTCTGTTAAAAGAGTTCTTGTTTATTGGTAAGAAACAGCTTCCCAATTGTTTTCCGAAGGTATCTTTTTGCTTTTCCAATAAGACGCTCATAGAAACCATCCATCCATGGGGCAAGCTCTACTATGAGTTGCCACTTGATTTCTTCATTTGCGATATAGCTCTGAACATCTGGATTTCTAACTGTAGAGGTCTCGGTTTCTTATGAGATATTACTGGCCAGCTTGAATTATGATGCATTATCTGTAATAAGTTGTTTTGGCTTTCCCCATCGAGCTATGAATCGTCTCAATCCAAAAGAAACTCTTCTGTGCACATATCTTGTATAAGCTCTAAATAGATGGCTCTAAGTACTAAACAAGTAAACAAGCACACCCATACTTTCTTGGTGACGCCGTCTGTTGTCACATATATTGGATCAAAATGGTCTACTCCAATGTAGGTAAATGGAGAAGAAATATTTACTCTCTTTCTAGGTATGGCCCTCCTTCGTGGCTCTTGCAGATTGTACATTTCCGCAAAACTCTTTCAACTTTCATAACGTCCCTGTATAATCCAGTATGTCAAACAAACCATAGACAAGATGCAGTGATTTTCTGTGATAACTGTCTATCAGTAAATCTTTCACATGATTTTTCTTAGGAAGTAAAATTAGTGACCTAGCTCCCTCAGGTGTGCAGCTCAAAGTCTGCCAACATATCTAATTATTTCATCTTGGTCTAACATTAATCCTAACTGGTATACCAAATGATGTATCTTCTTCTCTATTGAAGCAAGTTTTACATGTCTGTAGCTCTGGATTTGAATACATTTTATCTTAAGTGTCTTTGCCACTTTACTCTGTCTCAGTCAAAGGACCAGAGGATGACTTCACTCTCTTTAGTCTCTTGATGAATCTAAGAATCCATGCTTATACTCTTATTATCTTCATGAAGGATGAGAATCGCTTGTCGTCCATGCCATATGGATTCTTAATATTCAGAACAGGCAGTCTCTGTGAATCAATGAGGACCCTCCCCAGCTAAAAGTTTTGTTTTATTCAACACTCCAGGTTTCTTGTACGCAGTCCCAATTATACTACCAATGCCACTTTCATTGGTAGGGGGCGTCCATGAAGGCTACTTATCTTTGTTCTTTTTCAACCGTGTTGGGTCATTCCACCAAAAGGTAGTTTCTCTTAAAGTGTCTATTTTAGTACCTCTGTTTGCAACATCTGCTGGATTATCATTTTAAATTACAAACCGACATTAAATGTCAATGCAACGCCAGTGTAAAACACATTGTGAGCGTCAGTTTCAGTTGATCCTCTACAAAGTTTATGCTTCGCAGACCAATTAGAGCAGCCAGAAGTTCAAGACGAGGCATGGGCATTTTCTTTGTAGGTGCTAAACTTAACGAGTCTTGGAAAATATTAGCTTACAGATGCTTGAAGTGTCAGTGATACTCTGTAGGTAAACAGCAGGGGCAAATAACTTCGCTGCCGCAATACAAAAGCACGTATTTAAGAAACTTCTCCTGGGAACCCAAAGTATCTTGGAATCTGGCATTGTTGAATTTCTCTTAAATCTGCTGCTCCCTTTCAGGGATTCAGTGATCATTTAAAAAAATATTCACATGAATGTTTTAACAAGTTTTGTTTTGATTCTATAGCTGGCACTTGATCACTTTTGTGGTTCTCCTGTATGATCGTTTGCTTCATTGTAAAAACAAACTCATTGCTGTTAACCGTTTTACATCAATATCTTGAATTTATATTAATTTCACATGTATTTGTTCTCATGTTTAAAAGTTAATGAAATACGTTATGTAATACGGTCGGTCGCAATAGAAATCATCAGAGTACTGCAAATGTCGACGGTTTCCTTATTTCTTTGAAACACCTTAGAACATAATTCATTTGATTAATGACTGTATGACTGAAAAAAAAACATTCAAACTTTTTTATATTTCCCAAAGCAGGGAGTTGCTGTACAGTGCGTCGTTTCTCTTTTCTCAGTTTTGTGTTTTAGGCCTTTTAGCTAAAATTCACTATAACTATTATCACTGCCCCCCCCCCCCCTCAAGATCAGATAAAAGACTGTATCCTTACCCGTCGCGATTCAAATTCCTCCTTTTCTTTTATGCATAGTCATCATCTACATGTATTTATACAGACGTAGAGTTTTCAACACGATTTGTTTATGTTTGACAAATTAATGTATATAGTTTACTACCAATCTGCAGTGGTATGACATATGATTGAGTTTAAAAACGCTAGATACCACCCCCCCCCTTCTTCTCACATACATGCCTTTATCTGTTTTATGAGAGTATTAACTCTACAATAATTGGCAGTTGGAGGTCACATAAAAAACAGGCTTGCATTAACTTGTCTATCAACTTCTGAATCGTCCCAATTCATTTTCTAAAAACCTGATTGGGCAAGAAGTTATGGTCGTAAGAAGACGACCTCCTATATAAGATGACCTTCTAGCAATATCCTAACAAGTGTAAGGAGAAGGGGTGGTTTTATTAAGGCTGATTGACTATCCTATCTTGGCTTGAAGCTATAACGGAAGACCTCCTCGTTGCTTGCAACGAGCTCGGCTCTAGTGTTGAAGATCTTACTGTATGTGACATTTTTAAGAATTGTTTTAAAACTACCAAAGATTCTTCTGTATAATGGCTTCAATTTAGAATTTTACACAAACTTTTTCTAGTTGGCTTCTTCCTTAAAAAATTAATATCAAAACTACTGACAGATGTGGGTTCTGTAAAAGTAATGTTGAAACTATTATACATGTGGGTTTTTTTTCTTGTGAGAAAATACAAACCCTGTGGAGTGAACTTAGTTTATGTATTTACAGAAAGACCTCTGAAAGAGTCGGATCTAATATGTCTAATATTATACTTGGCCAACTTCCATTGTCGTTTCGTAACAAAGTCATTGACTTTATAATTCTTTATATGAAACAAAAGATATTATGCTTGATTGGTTTCCTTTATTTAAAACTAAAATACAATATTGAAAGATATGCTGCAATACAAACATGTAAATTACAATATTTTGAAAAATTATGGGATAGTTGGAAAGGTTTATTTGATGCTGACATCTCATTTATTTTCATTATGAATATTTTTTCTATTTCTCTTTTTTCACTTAAACTTTTTTTTTCTTTTCATGTAAGCAAGTAACCACTAAATACTACATTTTGGTGTTTTTTCATAAGTGTGGGTTTGTATCAGTGTGTGCGTGACTGAATGTCTGTTCTGTATGTCTGTTCCTTGAAAAAGAAATAAATTATCAAAAAAAATATTGATGCAACTCTTTGTAGTACTTCTCGTACTTTTAGTCACTGGTACTGGCATGCTTCGATAATTCCCCACTGGGACTGAGAGTACATCTTCTGTAAGACTCCAGGTCAATCCAAGTATTTTCATCTTCTCTCTTGTTGATTGATCTTCAGGAGGTATAAGTTTGTAGAACTCTTTAACGTTTGATGCCAAGTCTCTCAAGTTCATAGACATACATGTACTATTGAAGATTTCCTTGCGTCCTTGTACAGGGTTTCTCCTTCTTCAATTGTATCAACTCCTGTAATAACATTGTCAGCATAAATATTACTCCTGATGTTTTCTGCTGTCTTGCTATCATAAGCACTGAAGTGATAATCTGCCAAATCTTTACACTTGTACATTCTTGTCTATCGTGGGATTATTTACATCCTTGATATTTTTCCTGTAAAAATGCCTTCTCAATATCAGATAATTTTGCTATCATTTTTAGTCTAAAGCGCAGTAAAGTAAAAATCCACATAAGTCATGCAGCATCACTGGTCATCTGTCTACTTACTTACTTACTTAGGCCTCTTCATGCCAGGTGGCACATAAGGCAGCCACACAGTCTCTCCACCCAGTCCGATTCTTTGCTTTTGCCACCACTGTTTTCCATGTTAGCTCTATCTTTTTCAGCTCACTCTCTGCTGTTCTTCGCCATGTTGTTTTAGGCCTACCCCTTTTCCTTTTCCCATCAGCTGTCCAGAAGATGCTTTCTCTGGTAATGTCGTGCTGGTCTTTTCTGAGCACATGGCAGATCCATCTCCACTTCCTTCTAGCGATTTCCACGGCTATGTCTTCTTGACCTGCCATATCTCTGAGGTCATCTGTCTAAGCACCCGTTTAAGCTGGAATATTTAGGCTGCGACCTACGCTGATGCATCGTACATGTACACAATTCTTACTTTGGTAGTGAGTTTCGTTATGTCTGTTACAGCATGATGAGGAATGTAATGCTTAATTCCCTTCTCTCCGTAGCTGCTCTAAACTTTCTCTATAATCTCCTTTTTACACTGGTCCTGAATTATCTCATCATACTTATGCTGTAATCAGAGTTACTCTGCAGCTTGTGGACCAGTGACTTGAATCTCCCATAATTATGCTAGTTCTTGATTTTCGGGAAGTTCTGGAAATTCTCCCTTCCAATGCCATGTGACCGGGTATCTGTCGTTTTCTTTCTTCAATGGGTTTTTCCATCATCTGAGGTGTAAGGAGAATCTCATACTCAAGATTCCAAAATTCATTAATGAAAGGTTTCACAGATAAGCATTCATCCACTCTTGAATATAGGCAATACTGTGGTTTCACCAATATTCGTTGAATACATATTTTCGTGGATTTCGTTGTCAAGTTGATCCATGAAATTAAATGTTCATTGAAATGCAATGTCTATTAACATTTTGTATTAATAGGGTCATTGGCCAGATATTTACGTATCCTTGAAACTGTGATTTTCACTTTATCCACGAAAATTGATACCCTTGAATATTAATGAAACCACAGAATTCTGTGAGAGATAAAGTCCAATTAGTTATCATCATAACTTGCTCCTCATCTTCATAATAAGGTCTTCGGGTCCATCCAGTGAGAATCCATCCAAGTCTAGAAGCAAATAGGTTAAATACCTTTGATTTCTATTCTTTCTGGTAGTATCAAATCCAGGTTAAAGTCATTACATATCAGGATGTTACTGTCGAGTTTTCAAACTTTACAGGTAAATTATCTGCTAACTGTGGTCTTTTCCACAGGTTTTGCGTGAAATTTATGGTTCGTAGATCCATTCTTGAAAGGTGCATATTTACTGCATTTTTAACTATTAAGTACTCGCATAAAACTTGTTTGTTTATGCCAAGCATCCTTTTATATCATATATTATTTTAAAGCTATTCTCATTAAAAAGGTCTTTAACTAATAACCTTTAGTCCAACTTGAAAAAGTAGAGATTTATACCTTAAAACTTATGTTTTTATTGAACCAGATATTTTGATTAGCAAAATTGGTTAACTAAATATCTTTGCATTCGTTAAAGACCACAAGAACCTCTTTATAGAACACAACGAGGGAGTTTAATTAAATTCTTTGTATTTTGTAATGCTTGAATTTAGCAAAAATGGAATATCGATATTATGTTTAAGTACATATGCGTTTAAAAGTGAAGATAGACTACTTTTTTCTGAATAATTTTCGAAAATTTGCATCAATTTGATAATTTGCATCATTACTTAAATAATGTCCATTCTTGAGTCTCAGTGTTAAGGAAACTTTAGGTGTTTTCACTATTTTGGGCCTTTCCGCACCAACTGTTATCAAATATATCTTCTCTGTTGTATGGATTTTTAACTGTAAGCTAAGTCCTCTGTTATGTATGTTCTCGGAGATCCTGAGTTCTCCGAATCCCTCTGAAACTTCGAAGTCTCTTCTATTGTGCTTATTTCTACAGTCAGGTGTGAACTTTCTCTTCGACGGAAAGGTATTTTCTTGAGACACAAGCTTCTACGGTGGCTATGCTGCTTAGAATGATCACATGCCTTCTCAACTCTGCATTTTATATAGTTTTGTATTTTCTACATCCATCAGTCCATTGACTACCGTCACAATAGGTACACACTGTCGGTTTTCCTTGATTTCCTGTTGGTCTGTTTCGTCGCATTGCTGACTCCTTATTAGGTGAGATCAATAAGGCTTCTGCTGTGGTCTGTCTCTCTCTATGTCTTACAACACTCGAAGCTTGAAATTCTGATAATTCTTTCACTGTGATGTAACTTTTCATTATATCTCTGTTTCTGCACCGTCCACTTTTCCTGTGAGCCTTTTTGTATTTGAAGCTGTAGTATGGTTTTTGGGTAGTTTTGAGGTAATCATGGAGATTAACACATCCTGGTTGACGTTCCGATGTAAAGCTTCCAAGCGGCGCATGTGTGTTTCAACGTCATCATATAACTTCCGCAGACTTATTGGTAGCTGACTGTGTATTGATGAGTTAAACATAATGTTTGTTGATAACTTATTGCATATCTACAAATATGACAGTAAGAATATTAAAAGAGAAAATCCAAATACACTGTATGGCTAATTGAGCTGCTCCTGTCAGTTTGCTTCTGAGATAGTTGAATTTCTCAATTTTGGAAATCTTTTGGTTCCTGCGAACAGTGGCTTCAAAGGCATCTCAGAATTCTTTGAACTTAATTTTATCTCCATTGTGGGAAGGTAGTTTTAACTTAGGAAGCTTAACAGTCAATGAGTCTGCCACTAGGTTTTCTTGTTGGAGTGACAGCTCTTGAAAATGAATAATCTATTCCTGTATCTTTGCTTGTAAATGAATCAGATGATCTAATCTTGGGTCTGTCATATCCGGAGGTTTTTTCAGAGTTGTGAGTTTTTCTTCTAGTGTTTTCTCAAGAATGATGAGCTGCTCAAAGCGATCATTTGCTTCATTTAATAAAATGAACACTTTTCTACTGATTTCACTGAATTTCTCTTGTTCACCTTGTATAGTCTCTTGGCCCTCTATCACCATTGACCACTTCTCCATCTTTTCTTAAAGTTTGGCGCTGAAGTCCTTTTTCCGTCTCACAGATATCTCAACATTTCTTAGTAGAGCTGTTGGATCCTCCTCGGATACATCTATCGATACAAATTTATCGGCCATTCCAATTTCTGTCTATATAAAATTTTTGTTTCTGGTACAAAGTCCTTTCAAGTAGATTGCTGACATCTTTCTACTGTAAACTTGAACACTTAAAGGTTACTAGAATATTTACAAGAGATTCCGGCACCAATCAATGTGGGAACTATTCCTTTACTTTTCTTAATTTTTACTGGAATGAAAACTCCTGTTTCTCTTTTCACATTTATGGAACATATATAGATAAATCGACAATACAACACAATATTAGACTGAAACAATAGCACGAATAACTTAGTACGTACGTACGTACATACATACATACATACATACATACATACATACATACATACATACATACATACATACATACATACATACATACATACATATATACATACATACATACATACATACATACATACATACATTACATATGCTCACACTACTCAATCTACCAAAACATAGAAATCAGATAACTTTAATTAATTCAACCGCTCTTTCTCGCACGAAAATCCACCTTCCTACACCTATATCTACTTCCCAGCTTAAGCTACACTCTTTTTTTACTAAAAAGTCGTAATGTCTTTATCTACTAGCCTTTCAAACCCTTGCTTCTTCTGCTCTCAAACGTTTCCGTTCAAAATCTGTATTCTGCTTTACTTACTTCATCTAGTTATATATTGACAAAAAGTATACACTCGGGAAAAAAACGGAAAATGGATTAAACATGAACAAAATATTTTAATCTGACAAAAAACGGAGTTACATAAACATCACCAGGAAAAATCAACTTATAAAAGCATACATGTATTCATAAAAGTCTATGTTCATATTAGAAATAAACATATAAAATCAAAATTGTGATATATTGATATATTCACAACAACCCCTGGTATTTTATTTTTCACTGTTCGTTTATAAATATCTTTCTCGATAAATTAAATGAGATTTTTGTCAGAGTTTTATTGATCTTTATTAATCAGGTCTGCTGTGTTTTTGAAATATTAGTATACTTTATTATGAATGTGGATTCTTGCACAACCCATATAAATATTTCATGAATTGCATTTTAAAAAGTTAGTAGTTAACAAATACTTTATTCAAACCTGCTTTCAAACATACACTTTATTATTTAGGGAATAAGGAATCATTCTTTAGTATTATGAGGGAATAATTTCGGTCGAGGACTGATCAAATCCAATAAAACGCGAACGAGCTTTATAATAGATTTGATCACACCCTGAACCGATATTATCACCCCATTATATTCAAGGAATGATTCCTTCCTACTTATATTTTTTATATTTTCAAGAAATGAACGATTAAATATTTGAGTAATTATGTGTTAACACAGACAAAAACACTGACAATTTATGTAAATATTTTACAATTAAAAATACAATTATCAAGGGTCAAGTTTAACATTCAAAATATAAAAGAATTTAATTGTAAGAAAGTAGCAAATAATATGTAAAATGTAATAGTGCTTATAAAAGCCATCACAGCAAATTTAAATATCCCCAAAAATGTTTCATTGACATCCCAAACGTTGTAAAGTTATCAATTTTAATGTTGACTTCCTTAAAACTTTCCTTGTTCCTTGCAAAAACCTCTCATCTGTTTATCACCTTGCAGAAGCACCTAGATACGCAGTATGTATTGCACTGGGATTCTCTTTGAGAAATCAAGTCTTTAAAATAGAGAACGATCTACTAGTCAAAAATACATTTACATTGTACAGCCCGAATAAAACTTTTTAAAAAGTTATTTCGTGTTTAATAACTCTTCGCCTTTATTGTAAATGATATATGTCTTTTAACACAAGAATATACTACCTGTTAAGAGCTTTAGATCAGATAGTTACACACGACCATGCACTTAACATTGAGTTCGGGTCGCTGTTTACAAATACTTATTTCAACTAGGAACAGCATGTGACTTGACTTACAGCACCTGACGTTAAATTTTCATATTATTTATAACCTAAAATACCTTCATAAACACACCTTACAGTTTATGTACATGTACCAAACTATTAAACTGCTGTCCGATGTGGTGTGCTTGTATTCTGTTTTGAAATACGCATTGAATTTCCAGCAATCTACTTTTTGCGATAAAAAACCCAGAAATTAGTTTTCTGATTTTTTTGCCAAGGCCACTTCAACATTGCTCGTGTAATTATAATTTTGATAATTACGTGTATAAGATATAATTGATTGCGGTGTGTAAGACTTGTACAAGACCTAACGATTTTTTAAAAATATATATCTTTAGTACTTATTGTTGAACCTAGCCTTTTATTTTCTATATCGACTGGTATTGGTCACCTTCACTGTAAGTTGATATTTGTTAAATTCCGTTTTATCATCGTTTTTTTCAATTATTCTATGAAATACAAATTTTTCATATTTATTAACATAACATGATTATTTACAAAATAAATTAATCTAACTTGCTAGAAACAAAGTTAATTCTTTAAAAACAAATTATCCGATGTAGTTGATCCATTTCATATCGAGATATTGTCTTACCAGATTAAATCAAAATAAATCGATCGCAAGATTGAATTCTCTGAATAACTAGCAAAAACAAAGAAGTATTGTGTCAAAATATTATTTTTTTATTTATCAATATTACTCCTTGACTCTTTTAACAGCAACAATGTATATTTTCCAATTTGATATCAAACCAATAACAAACAATCAAATATAACATTATCTCATGTCAACTTATTTTGTTGTTGTTGTTGTTGTTCTTGATAGCAGAAAATGATCAGATTGGGTTACAAAGGCTGTTAAAAGCTTTATATGAATACAGAATTAAGCCATGTTTACGATTCGAAACAAGCCTTATACTTTCAACAGCTACGTATATTAACAAGAAAAATATTCTTATAATTGTCAGAGTTTCTTCAAAGTTTAGCACTGTATGAAATGTGGCAGTAACGTACGGTGTTCTAACTCTAATCTGAACAGATAAGGCGAAGTATGTACTCAGGCTGTCTGGATCGAACCAAGGAAGTTTTTTTTTGCTGAAATCAGAAGTTTGGAGTTTACATACAAGAGTAAGTTATGAGACTAATGGGAATAAAATTGAATAATCAATTGATTTGGTTACTTAACCTGCAATAAATAAACTTTCTAGCAACTTTATACGAACTTTTTTTTTAAATAAGTAGCTCATGAAATACATATGTAAATCAATATTTTAAGATTTATTATCGCTATAATTAAAGCAAGTAATTGCAATGGATATGCTTCTTTCAATGTTACTTCAAAAGACTACTGTCCAGAATACAACATCAAAGTTAACACCCTCGACACAGTTCCCTGCAATGTGTGTACCGAATCGTGTCCAGA
The DNA here is from genome assembly GCF_025612915.1 of Magallana angulata. Lineage (NCBI taxonomy): Eukaryota > Metazoa > Mollusca > Bivalvia > Ostreida > Ostreidae > Magallana > Magallana angulata. Next base: position 5,057,235 of record NC_069111.1, on the reverse strand, counting down.
CGTACGTACTCTCTCTCTGTCCTATGAAATGTACTTGTAAGTGAACGATTTGTCAAAAACAATTTATAACCGTCAAATTATTAAAAAAAAGCCTTATCGTAGTGTCTATTAGGTTACATCCAATCATTATACCGGAAGATGTTTATCATCTTAAGGGAAATGTCCACCAACTTGAATATACATGGACCAACAAGATATATGTGAGCCAATGCTCACTAGTGATACCCCCGCTCTGATGTGAATATGCAAAATAAGCGAAGTCGACATTGAACAGAAAGCTGGCATCCGATTGGTACAGAATTATATCCCACAATATGGCATGCCTAAACAAATAGTGTGTTAAAATTTCAAGCATCTGCGATAAATAGCTGCTGAGAAATCTTTGAGGAAAATTTGTTTGAAAAGTTTGGCTAAAATAAACAAAGTACTCATTTAACAGGAAGTTGACGTCCGATTGATACAAAAATATATCCCACAATATGGCATGCCTTAACAAGCATTGTGTAACAATTTCAAGCATCTGCGATAAATTGTTGCTGAGAAATTTTGACAAAATTTTGTTTGAAAATTTTGGCTAAAAATAAACAAGTAATCATTAAACAGAAAGTTGACGTCTGATTGGTACAAAAATATATCCCACGATATGGCATGCCTATACAAATACTGTGTAAAAATTTCAAGCATCTGCGATAAACAGTTGCTGAGAATTCTTTGACGGAAATTTGTTTGAAAATTTTGGCTAAAAATATACACAGTCGTCATTTAACAGGAAGTTGACGTCTGATTGGTACAAAAATATATCCCACGATATGGCATGCCTATACAAATACTGTGTAAAAATTTCAAGCATCTGCGATAAACAGTTGCTGAGAAATCTTTGACAAAAAATTTGTTTGAAAATTTTGGCTAAAAATAAACAAAGTTGTCATTTAACAGAAAGTTGACGTCAGATTGGTGCAAAAATATATCCCACGTTATGGCATGCCTATACAAATACTGTGTAAAAATTTCAAGCATCTGCGAAAAAAAGTTGCTGAGATATCTTTGACCAAAATTTGTTTGAAAATTTTGGTTTAAAAATAAGCGAAGTCGTCATTTAACAGGAAGTTGACGTCTGATTGATACAAAAATATATCCCACGATATGGCATGCCTTTATAAATACTGTGTAAAAATTTCAAGCATCTGCAATAAACAGTTGCTCAGAATTCTTTGACGGAAATTTGTTTGAAAATTTTGGCTTAAAATAAACAAAGTACTCATTAAACAGAAAGTTGACGTCTGATTGGTACAAAAATATATCCTACGATATGGCATGCCTATACAAATACTGTGTAAAAATTTCAAGCATCTGCGATAAACAGATGCTGAGAATTCTTTGACAAAAATTTGTTTGAAAATTTTGGCTAAAAATAAACAAAGTCGTCATTTAACTGGAAATTGACGTCTGATTGGTACAAAAATATATCCCATGATATGGCATGCCTATACAAATATTGTTTTAAAAATTTCAAGCATCTGCGCTTAAAAGTTGCTGAGAAATTTTGACCAAAATTTGTTTGAAAATTTTGGTTAAAAAATAAGCAAAGTCGTCATTTAACAGGAAGTTGACGTCCGATTGGTACAAAAATATATCCCACGATATGACATGCCTTAACAAACACTGTGTAAAAATTTCAAGCATCTGCGATTAATAGTTGCTGAGATAAATGCGACAGAAATTTTTGTTACGGACGGACAGACAGACAAACAGACAAACAGACAGACAGACAGACAGACAGACAGACGGACGGACGGACGGACGGACAGACAGACAGACAGACAGACAGACAGACAGACAGACAGACAGACAAGGGTAAAACAGTATACCCCTTCTCCTTCGGAGCGGGGGTATAAAAATGTAAAAAATCTCAAATTATGTTTAGTACATTAAATTTTAAAGAAAGCCGAAACTAATTCTAAAATATTAACAAAACAATGACTTCTCAGTAAATGTAAGATTATTAAAAAGTAAATAAACGAAATATCTTTAAACCGACATTTTTTCCCCTTAAACTCAATAATTTATATACTTTTTCACCGTTTAATGAAAATAAATCTAACTTTAAAAAAATTAAAGTAATTTTTGCTAAACAATGGAAAAGATCTACTTATTCAAATTTTATTTACAGACAAGAGTGTCCGCTCCAGTATTTTTTCCTTACAAATGACGAATTACATACATTCTTCCGCTAGTTAAAAATATCAGTGGTCTTGCCACATCTGCAAGAATTTTTTTTTACTTTTGTCTCATTTGGTAAAAAAAGACAGTTTATATATATCAAAAAATGAAGTGTATCAAAAAAATTTCTGGATAAATAATCAAGCGCAGAATACCAATCAATATTAATAGCTACCAGCTTATCTTTTAAAAAGATTGGTGAGCTAGCGCTGTAGCCATCATAAAACACAGAAGCAGATTAATAAAACATTGGTTTAAATTTCTGAATCGATTAATTAACAATAGGAAGGCACAGTGGTGTACTGAAATTGTGTTGGAGTGGGGCCGACGTCTCAATTTAGAATTGTGAATCTAGAGTGGGCTTCACATTGGCAATGGCATAGCTCATTGACTGTGCCTTAATCATTACGATCTACTGTTTTTTCAATTTCGAGGTGAAACTTTTCAAGAACCATTGGTACTGTTTTGTAGCAATCGTATCTTCTCGGGCCTTTCCGGCAAGCTCGGAAATCATTATCCGAGGTTGTTTTCCGAGCTTGAAGGAATAAAGCTAGCTATTTATCATAATATCTAAAATAACTTTGCATTATAAGACCTAAGCTACTGTTACTTTTTGACATTTACAATAGAACACAAAACTTCTCGTGAAGATTATAAAACAAAATTCAAATGGTACAGTTTATCTACAGTAGTACAGTATTCCAAGAATCCCTTACTATGAAGTCGAGCATGCGTATGCAAGTGAAAAAGACCAACTAGCGCTAGCAATAGAAAGTACATGTAGGTTTCGAACTTCCCATTATCGACTTTTCGACTTTCACGTGACTCAGTGACGCAAGTGCGATTTACTTATCGGACGAGTTGTGTTGGGCTGGCCATGTTTCATTATAAGCTAAGGAAAGGGCCTTGTGCTTTCGAAGAATCTGTTTGGAAACAAGATGCAGTCTCCCTTCATTGTTCGAGTCCCGGGGATGACTACCATTGCCTCTCAGACGAAAATAACAGATTAGTAGAACTATGTATACAACATATCTGGGTCGATCCAAGTAAGTACAGAGAACATATTACCTGCTTAGAAAACGTTATCTTTCTTTTCTTATGATCACTATGCTTGATAACCGATCTATGTCAGATTAAGAATATTTGTGTGTAAATTTTGCTTGCGCATGCTGTCACGATGGTTTTAAAACCGAGATATTATTAGAAAGGAAACCGAAACTCTAAATATTGTTCTACTTTTACACTTGATTTGCGTATTAACGTCGATCAACTTAACTGCAATGTAGCATTGTTATGATTTTGTTGTAAGCACTATTAAAATAACAGTTTTAATGTTTCATGTAGTAGTTGCAAATCTATGATACTGAAATTGTAGACCCTTTTCATTTTTCTGGCATAACAGATGAATTTTTTGAATGAAACTAAACTAAAGTATCTTTAAACTGGACGTATAGGTTCAATGTATCAAGGGGTAAAAAAAGCATCGTCGTTATGCTTAATTTAATATCACATTAAAATAAATCATTTCTACTTATCATCAAATAACATATTTTGGCCAATTATTATTATATTATAGAATTATAATATCTTACATTAACTTCTCTTTGCTATGCATATACCTTTTCCTAAAATCAAATGCAAAGTGTTTATTAACTAAATCTTTTAGTTTTTTGGGGGATAAAGATACGTGTTGGTCGTGTTCACTATGTACAGACTGTTGTTTGCAATAACCCCATAAAACTCAAAGAACGCTTCCTTGTAGCTATTTAATTTGCTTTTTATTTGTTTAAACATGCAAACATTGTTTGCTCACAAGCAGTGTGGGTCATTTATTCTTGTCTCTTATCTATTTACTGTGGTTTCATTAATACTCGAGAACATAATTAAGTTTCCGTATGTGAGGTATATGAATCTAAATGATAGATTAAAGGATGATTCTTTTGTGGCCAATTGTCTTATCAATGCAGTATCATAAGAAATTGCAATTCAATGAGCATATTTGATTTCCTGGGTCAACTTAACAACAAAATCAATTGATATCACCAAGAGGCGCATGGGGCCACATTGCTCACCTCAGCAACAATGGCTTGGTATGGACGTTCAAAGGATATTTTGCCATATGTCCCCTCGGAAGAATAACAAAAAATAAATACTGCTAAGTATCCAAATTTTACACATGTTTTTGCATACATTTAATCTTTTTCATTGTACCTTTATGAATACCATTTTTACCACAAGAATATCCTATCCAAGATGATATTAAACTCAAGTTTTGGTAGGGGTACACTTGTAACTTCCAAATTCCTTTATTTTAGTTCTGCCCCCCCCCCCACCCCAAACACTTAATAAAGTGATCAAATATATGAGCATAAAGGTACATTTTCTTCATCAACTACTTACTACTTATTGTATTTCATTTTTAAAAAACCTATATGTGAAAGAAGATTATTATACCTCAATTGCTCAAATTAAAAACATTAAAAAATTTAATAGTTCTTCCCCATCAATAAACAATTGTTGTTTACCTGGCGTTAAATCGTGTGACGTTTTATAACCTCATTCACCTGATCGATGAATACATTCGAATGAAAAATGTTGTCACTTGATATGTTAAAGAGCTATTATAATCGATGTATTCACAGGCATATCACTCTATTTTACTAACGCCAACCCATTATTTTCATCTTTATTCAATAACAAGTAGTTACAGCATACCATCCCTTTTGCAAAACATTTCTATAATGATCAACCAAAATTTCGGTATCAATCGTAGAGTTTTAAGCAAGATACATAGATTGGTTTGAGTCATGTTTTTGTTCACATGAGTTCCTTACATTCAAAATAAGATTTTAAAATTTAGTATTTCCTATTCAGCATAGCTGCATTTAAAATATAAACAAACTAAAGCATGAAATCAGCTCTGTGTACAAACATAGCATTGTGCGCAAAGCTCTGTATCTTGCTTATATATCAAACAGATATTTTCTTATACAAATCACACTACAAGAAAATATCATTATGACTTTTTGCTTTGTCAGCTTCTGAGAAGTTTACCCTTCAGAAAAATATTTCAAGCAAAAAGACATATATTGCACCGTCAAAAACACTTTCACATGAAAGTCGAGTCAGTAATTGGAGGGACAAAACAGAATACTGACACAATATTCACAAAATTTCTATTCAAATAAAAAGTTGTTGGCGTTTCGTCTTTTAATGTGTATTAGCTACATGGGACATGTAATGAAGATATAAGGGAATTAAAATATATTGTTTTAAAAGTGCAAAATAAAATATAATCCTGAAAACGTGTATTGCTATTTAAACAAAATTATTTATGTATTAAAATCTTTGTTAGAGTTTGCAACTCTAAAGGAATTAGAATAGTCCCTGATAATAAAACTTTTATTTTTGGTGTCTTAGATGATGTGAACTCAAAAGCATTCAATATTGTACTCATATTGATAAAAAAATACATATACAGAAGTAGATGCCAGAAAAACCAATTAACAGTAAATGCCCTTATGAATGATTTAAAACAGTTATATAAAGTATTCCAATTCTGTGCAAAAGAAAGAAGTGAAATGGATAAGTTCAATACAGACTGGGAAATTTGGACCCCTGTGATTAACTCACTCTAGAGTGCTCTCTCTCTCTCTCTTTCTCAATAAAAAAGGTGCTCAATATGTAGTTTGTTTTTTTCTCTCTTAGTAAACGTTCATTATATATGCATTATTGATGTAATTGTTCTCGTTGCTTTCTTAAACATACTTTGTGTCCTTGAAAATTTGTGATGTATGTACGTGATGTATGTAGAAGCAGTTGGTTATTAATAAACATTTCATCCCAAAAAACAAAAAAAAAAAAACAAAACAAAACAAAACAAAACAAAACTTTGTGTATTAAAATCTTTATATAATAACGTATATGTCAATGACATGAATATATTTTAATTATAGCTTAACTTTTTTTCCAAAGACTACTGTCCGGTATACAACACCGGGGCCAACACTCTTGATACAGTTCCCTGTAATGTGACCACTGGATCGTGTCCAAGCACGCGAATTTGGTCGAATGAAATTTATAAGTGTAAGTTTATCTTAAACTATGTAGTTCTTTAACTAGTATTGTCAACGGATTTTCATAACATACAACTATTGTTGTCTATCCACACCCACTATAATTTGATAGTAGGATGACTTTTATTTATTTATATATGCGAACTGTTTACATGTACATTTATATCATTATTTGAGTGCTTGTGCATTTTTATTTTCCTGATAAAAGTTTATTCAATTTAAAAAAAAAAGATATAAACAAAGATTAAAAAGTTCTCGTGGATATGAACTTGGTTGGTCACGTGATCAAATCCTGTGAAGCCCAAAAGGATTCTCAAAAGGTTTGATCACGCAACATTTTAACATTGCTGTTTTTTTCTTATATTTACGTTTGAGAAAGGCAAATTGTTCAGAATCATTATGATTACCATGATTTTAAGTTAACAATAATGCAATCATTACTATGACGGTGGTTTTACGTTTACAATAACGCAATCATTACAATAAACGATGGTTTGACGCTAACAATAACGCAACCGTCAAAGCATAATCGCGTGAAATTATCAGGTAGTCATTACACATCATAACAGAGTTCACATAGAAATGAACGTTTTCGCTATTTTATAGGTTCATATAAGGAAGCATATTTGTAAATGTAAATATACAGAAATGAACATTTTTTCTCTTTTATTGGTTACTTATTTAAAACAATATTTGCAAATGTAAACATTTATGAAAATGAGCGTTTTCAAATGCTCACGGGAATATGAGATTGGTTGGTCATATGATTAAATTTTGTGTTTAAAGTCCGATGACCTCCTCAGAATATTTAAAGAAACGTTTTAGAAAGGCAATCATTTAATATTAGCTTTGTTTTTATGTTTAGAGCAATGTAATCGTCAAACAATAAGCGCAGTAATCTTTATTACGTCATTGCAAAGTTCATACATTGCAAAGTTCATACAAATGGTCAAACATGTAGGTTTATAAAAGGAAACAAATATTACCAATTAAAGAGGTGATTCAATCCTTGGATCAGGATTCCATGTTTGAACATTTAGTATTCATGCTATGCTGCCAATCAATCACTCGAGTGTGATAAGCTTTTATGTTTTGCCGACTTTATATTTTGTCAGGAAGCTTTTGCAAAGTTTAGGTTTCTTATATATTTTCAGATCCTGTATGTTTGAACAAAACGTATAATGATGGTGAAAAGTAAGTCTTTTGTGTTCCTCTATTAATACTACTGTGAGTATTAAAGTTATTTGTAGAAGTTGTCAAATGATCATTTCCTGCCCTAAATACTATTTATGCCTATGGAATACATTCTAGATTAAAAAAAAATCCAAACTGAATATTTTTATAGGGGGGGGGGGGGTCCGAAACAGATGTATTGGTAATTTGTAAGGGTTTCAATTCTGAAAAGGATGGGGATTGACATTGAACAAATACTTTATTTAAATTTTAACAACCGTAAGTGAAAATCAACAATTAGAACAATACGCTACCATTTCATAAGCTATTTATCAGTGCTCGTTATTTACAGAAAACTTATTTTCATCAAAAACGGTAATACGTCTTTGACAAATATCTTTCAAAAGGCGGAGCCTATAAAATTTAATGGAAACTATTCGAAATTTTGAAATTTCCTTTCGTTGGCTTTTTCTCTCTGCATTTATATTTTGCTTCAAAGAACAACTGATTATGATAGGTTTCTTGCTCTCTTGTTTAATTTCTTTTTGAATTTAAGCGACGTTTGTCAGGGCAGTAGTGATCAACTCTTATGAATTGACGATGTTAAGAGGTGAATTAACCCATATGCAAGCATTTTGCATTTTTAGTATTTTATTGGCTTTATTTACTTTTTTTTGGCCTTGTTTTATAATCAGAATGTTATTGAAGTCACCATTGAAAAAGCGTAGTTTGGTTTTGATTTTACCCGTTGACGTTTGAGATATAAAATAATTATGTGTAAAGTTTATAATCAAAGATGAACATAAACAGAATGATCAAATGTTTTGTTGGGTTTCATATTTAAAACAAATTAATAATTATGTTACATAAAACATTTTCAATTAATCGTCGGTATTTTAAATTTGTTTTAGTGTTTCAAACGAAGCAGTCTCATTGCCGCTGGGGATATTAATCGGAGTTCCTGTATCTTTGTTCATTGTTTTCTTTGCACTGTTTTTAATCGGGCATTGTATTTGCAGAAGAAGTAAGTATTATAAAACTAAGTTTACAAAAGATATTAATAGAAATAAATACAAACAGCACAACCTTTATAAGTTTTCTTTTGATTAGTTACATAGAATACTACAATAAAACATTATAAAGAAGAACTGCATGCAAGTAATTTTTATGATTTGAAAGATTGTTTTAAAAATACTTTACCAACTGGAAGTGCATAATTTTGCCTATCGATGTTGAATCATAAACCATTTAGTGCATTTTCAATGAATCTCTTGTTATGTACTGCAATAACTCTGATGACATGTTCAGTGATAGCTACGTCATCGGAGCAATGGCAATTTCTAACAAAATTCATTATCACTATATTTATTTTTATTTTCAAAGACATAATAGTAATATTATTTAATAATAAAAATATTAATTATAATAATATTATTAAGCTGATGGGCTGTATTGCCCAAGGTTGTATTTCTGAATAAATAATAATATTTGAAATGTCATATTTTATTCTGTTTTTAGGACAATACAAGGAGGGAAATGAAGAAATTCCTTTTGATGGTATGTCCAGTTCTCTACTAAAGATATCAATACTTAATATTTTTACATTCTGACATAATAATGTATGACCTGATAAATAATTATTTTTTGACTTATTAGATTTCAGCTTAGAGAAACCTTTCTATAAAACATCAGCCTTTCACGAGGGAGTGAACTTTATCACCAGCGGTGGTGAAGTACTCTGTTTGGTAGGCCTATGGGGATCTGGGAAAAGGTCAACAGCTAAACAATTATACGTGGCTGTCACGAATTCATCACCGATATTAATCAGCAATCCTCTTACATTTGACGTTACAGAATACCATGAACCAATTATCGTGGACATGACACTTGCAATAGACATATCAAAGTCCGAAAACGAAAACCTAGCAGAGAAAACGCACATGTTATTTGAAAACATGTCCTCTTCAAACACATGTACAAAAGCTTTCATAATCTTTTTAATTGATGAAGATCGGGAAAATATCGTTAAATTTGTCAGATCCCTTGGAAAGAAAACAAAAGTCAAAGATCTATCAGAGAGTTTAACAAAAGGAGATCGGACTCAAATCCTATATTCACAATTTGAAACTTTCTGTCGGAATGAAAACTTCAGTAAAGTTGAAAAACTGGCAGTTGGTAAAGGCAAGGACCATTCATTAGGATACTCAGAAATATGTGCTCTTTTTATTAGATGTTCTTATTTCCAAACATTTGGTCCCGTGTTATTTCGAAATCGTCCTTTACAATATTTAAAGTCATATTTACAACAAATGCACAGATTTGCTGAAAAAGAAAAATTTCTAATGTTGGTGTATATGAGTCTAAATCAAATGGAGATAAACGTTAACAACCCAGACGACATTCTCTTTAAAATACTGGAGTCGTGCAATTGTGTACCAGCTAGAAAGGAGACGAAAAGCAAGAAAAAACAAATAGAAATTACTGGAACTGAAGTAACACTAGAAACAAGTAATACTGAGCATGTATCATCCTCAGAAAATAAGCCAAAAAAGCGCATTATGAGCAGAGAGGATATTATTTCCTTGATACCTATGGAGTTTGTAAACAAGCTAAAGGTACAAGAGGCGTGTGTTTACAGATTACAACATGACGTCATAAAGAGAATGACGCTTATTGTGTTTGGAACCTATCACTTTGATAAACTGCTTGAGTTATCTGAGCCAGGGGAGTTAAAGGAATATGTTAAAAAACAAAGCAGGACAACTTTTGTTGCGCAATGCCAAATTGAACCTCCTATTTTAGAAATCAGTGGAAAACAATGGAGCCAATACCAAGAAAGATTACAATGGAGATAAAAAATTTAATCAAATATTTATCAAATGAATGTAAATGTCAACACTGGAAACGACATGATTTTTACTGGAGCCTTGTAGCTAATTCCTACAAAATATTATATATAAAAGAATTTTGAAGTAAATATTTTTGTAAAGTTTAAAAGAAAATTAAAGACCTTCCCTTTTTATGGCAAATTACTGCTGCTCCGCGTTCGGAACAGCCGTATAATGGGGGTGTTAACACTCATTTAAAAGAAATATCAAAGATGAAGAAAAATAGCTGTAGTGTATCTTTTATAAAGATAAAACATTATTCATGGAAGAAAACATAACACCGTGTTTATGGATAATAATACAGAATACTTATCCATAGAAATGTATTGAAATAAATATTCTTAAGTCTCATCTAAACAACTGAAAAATATGGTATAGATAACGGTTTCTTATTTTTTTAACTTAGAAATTGATATTCAATATGTACTATCTAGGACGTTTTGAGGTTTAGCGTTAAAGCAAAGTAAACACTTGGACTTACGAAGGATTTTTTAAAAAATTGAATAAAACATTTCCAAAAATATTAGATATACTTCCAATCCCTATATTCATGTTTTATATCGACAGTCAATGAAAACAAAGTTTGTTTGTTAATGATGCACCGCTATGTACGCATTGATAGTTATCTACATCTGTGCCTGCATGGATTAACTATTTATCAAAAAAATTTCCATTACGAATACTTATATTTGGATAGAAAATATTTTTTTAGTCAAAGTGCATGTACATGTATATACGCTATCTTTTTAATTCAAAAGAAAAAAATCTCCGAAACCAAGAAAACGGTCTACTTAGTAGACAGTGGCTTATGTATCAAAATTCATTCAGTATAGTTAGCATGTGAATTTACACCTGAATTTATTTCAATAACTGACAATTAGATCAGTTACTTTGTTGCTTTAATGTTTATAGTTTTATTGATTGTGTCTACTGAATGATATTTTTTCAACATTCCAACAATTGAGCACACTTATATTACCTATATATGTTATGAAGTATTCTTGAAAGTTGTCAACATCGCTTTAATTGCTAGTTTCCCCGTAAGTTGTAGATGTTGTACATATTTGTTTTATTCATCAAAGCTAATTCAAGATGCTTTCATCAGACATACGAGTGTTTCAACCTTTTTGAGAGAGAGAGAGAGAGAGAGAGAGAGAGAGAGAGAGAGAGAGAGAGAGAGAGAGAGAGAGATTGTCTGTCGTTTTGACATAATTTGCATAATAACACATCAAAAGAGTCCGACTGTTAGAGCTTCAGTACTTTATTCTGTATTTCCTTTGATATTGATATTGAATAAAAAATACGTAGCTTATAAATTAATTCTTTTTTTCATAGCTTAAGGTGGTTCACTACATTTTGAAAAATATTCTCATAGCAGAAAATTACTTGATTATGACAAAAAGCACAATAGGTAAGAAGTATATGACTCAAATAGGCGAAAAATGTGCAATTTTGTATAAATAGTATAAATAATGATTTAAGAAATGAAGATAATAATTTTTCTATTGATTGACGTATCAAAGAAAATATTGACCGGAAAACTTTTTCATCAATGCGCGTAGCGCATTGATGAAATTTTCCGGTCAATTTTTTCTTTGATACGTCAATCAATAGAAAAATTATTATCTTCATTTCTTAAATCATTATATATTTTAGATAAAGTCAATAAAGCTAAATCATCAATTATCTATCAATACAGGTAAAAAGGTTGATAGGTCAAAAGTCCAACAATTGACAAGTCGACCTGTGCTACCCTTAAATCTTTTAAATCACCTGTGAACCCGTCAACATGTGAACCCGTCAACCTATAGACCTGTCCAATTGTCAACCTGAGAACTCGTCAACTTATCAACCGTCGAGTTGTCAACTTGTCAACCCTTCGACTTGTCAAGCTGTTGATAAATATCCGATCTAATTAATTTTTATCCTTAACTTATCAGAACATTAAGAAATCCTTTTCTTTCCTTTTATAACTAAAAATGACAACAATTAATTTGCCAGAAAAAACAACGCCAACACGCCAATATTGTCTAACCCGATTATTTATATCGATAAATAAGTTGACATGAGAACTACATGTACTTTTGTCTTACACTGTATTTGAGCTACATGTACATCTCTTATGAAACGTTATTTGTTATTTTTCGTATTCCGAGGTAAATATCATTTTTTAACGTAAAAAATTGCAGATAATCTTCATAAAAAAAAGAAGTTAATATGAATGAATGGTCCATGGATTTTTCAAAGTCACCTATCTTGAACTACAATTTAGGATATTTGTGACATAAATATCTCTATTTTCATATTCACATTTGTTAATCTAAGAAAAAATATAATTCCCTTTATACATTTTAAATAAATGACTGGCGTTACGTTATCTTTTGATTTAAACACTTAGAACAGTTCTACAAATTAGGAAAAAGAACACATATTTTCATCTTACTGCCTCCGGGTAATGTTTTACGTTCAGAAATATCTGAAAAGTGTATATATGTTACATGTTCCAATGATTTTCAAATAAGGAATTCGGTTAAGACTGGGGGAGGGGGTCCACTTAAACGTTGAGAGATACATGGTCATTTTTCTTTTCATTTTTTTAAATTTTAAATGGTCAATGTACAATTCGAAGTTTTTTTTTAATTTCATTTGTCCGTTTTCAGCAAAATACAGAGTTTTTTGTAATTTTTGTATGTATACAATGCTTGTATCATGTCTTTGTTTACATTTAGGTTGCTGGCTATAATATCAGAATTTAAACAATATGGGTTGAGCAAGATAGTAAAAATTGTTTAATTGTGATCATAGTTAACAAGTATAAAAAAGAAAAAAAACTTATTTGAGTGAACTTTTTACTACTTAAGGAAGGAGTCTTTTCTGGTTTTCGACTTGTCAAACATAAATTTGATTAATTGTTCATTAAATCAAGATGAAAGGAAATTAAAATAGTATATTTTTCTTTTTCTTTTTTTACTATCATACAACTTGGCATAGAGAAAGTAATCAATGTCTAGAATCTAACAATGACTATATTTTTGGCATAATATTGCCCTATGAAAATATCACGTTTCGCAATTCAGAATTTCTGCAGATTAATGAGTCTGTTTTAGCATTTTAAAAACAATAACATTCATGTTGGATTTTTCTTCTAATGTGAACTAATGATATGATAATTGGGGGTTTCAGAACATGTTTTTAAAATATGATTTGCCTATCAAATTACATTTTTATAAGCTTTTTAAAGCGTCCATTCTATACATTGATTTTTGTGAAAAAATCACTAAAACCAGGTTTTTTCTCTTATTTAATGGTCAATATATTAGCTTTTCTGTCATTTTATATCTTTATACCAAGTCTTCATAATACATAAAAATCAGAAATATTTTATTATTGGAAACATAAAAAAAATAATCAAATTTTCTTCAAAATTTAAGAAAAAATTAAGAGGAAATGCGGGCTAAGCAATATCAATTTTAGTATAAATATTTATTCCAATTAAGTAGTATAAGCTGATAGACATTCTGATATTCTATCATTTCATCGAAGAATAGAATCTTCAAATCTTAAACAAATGTCTACAGAATTTCAAAGAGCTATACTTATTTTGATCATCCTTTACGTTGAGGAAAAAGGTAGTGACCTTGACCTGACCTTGATGCGAAAACAAAAAGGTCAAATTTGATTAAACTAAAAGACTCATTTGGTAATAAGATCCGTTTGACGGTGTCAAAATTTTATGAATTTCTTATTATGAGAGGTATGTTTGATAACAATAAGACTCCTTCCTTAACAATCAATGTAAAAAAAAACAATACACGGACAGTGCATGTATTTACAAAACAGAGAATTGCGAGGCATGTATCTTGCTTATAATTTGACAGCAGACCTTCAGCTTTCGGTAACACATAATAAATGTCTTCATAAAGCATTGTAAACAACAAAATAGGAAACTTAAGATATAGCTCAAATCGTGACTATCTTCCTTAACAAATTAACATTGATTTTTAAATTAGGAATTATTGGTAAAAACCTACAAAATTATGAAAAAAAGAAAGGAGCTTTATTGGTCACTGGATTGTCGATGTTGATAAATTTAGCTTAGGACTTCATCTAACGTGTTTGCTCGGTTTGCACAGATGTTTTTAGGGGTTTTGTCTGGTGTTACTATATAAGTAACAAGTACTGGTTGTTTTTTGTTAGTTTAGGTAGCTATTCATTCGGTGCCTACACTAGTTTACATCAGAAAAGGTGCAGTATTTTTGGACCCTTGTAGTGTGAACTTCTGTTTGTGTCTCCTGATGAGTGATGCCAAGATTCAGAATCTATGTGGTTTCATTTAGCCGCGTTGAGTTGCAGGACCTGACTGCCTACATTATGTTGAATATCCTGTATTGTTGCAACACAGTGACCATCTTTTGTAACTTTAAAGTAATATATTTCGACCACCGATCAATTTCGACCAAATTACTAAAACTCAACACAAGGATTCAGGGAATTGTTTAGAAACGTATACTGTTTCCGGCATTAGAGAAAATCCGTCGCCAAATTTGTTTTCTTTTTAAATTATTTGATCATAATAATGTTTTCTTGTTTGAAATCCCCGTTTTCAGGACGCTTGCTATCACGTCGGCAAATACAAGAGAGGTAATTCTTACTTTTATCTGGGTCCATACAAAGAAATTTGTTTTCAGAAGTATATATAGGAATTCAAATCATTTTTAAAAGAAGCGTAATAATGAACAACTGACTACACTGGATTTAGAACTACAAATAAAAACGCACAGAAGATGAATATCAGGGATTTTCCGTTATATAGCTAATTAACAATGCAATGCAAATATTAAAGAACTTGTGAATGCGGCTTTATTTCAGGAATTATTTCTTTGAGTATTATGTGGTGATAATTTCGGTAGGGGCGAGGTCAAATCCTTGACCACGCTCCGACCGAAATTATTACCTTATAATATTCAAACAATGATTTCTTATTACTTATATTCATATTATTTCCAATTTCTACACTTTTAAACAACATTATTTTAAAACCACTATTTTCTATGTAGCACATGCTATGTATTACTACGCGGTGCAGCAAATACCGTTTCTCGGTTATGCTATAACACACGCCCATTTTGTGTCTCTCATGTTTTATTAAGTTTTTGGGTTTTAGGGTTCAAAATTGACTCGTAATGTAATCACAGACAAAGACAGTTGAAATTGTAAATATAAGTTATTAAAATCCCATGAAGCCTATAAAGAGTCTACTTAGGCATTTTCAGGGGAAACTCTATCACAGAATCAGATTCAAGAGCATAATAATTTTTCTCCGACATTATAGAGGAAAGAAATTTTAACTTCTAAGTTCTTTTTACGGAACAAAACGGACAGAGAAGCATAGGGAGTTAAATTTGACCGTGATTCGTGGATGGACTAAACATGAAAGGTCTGTGATATTGCGTTTCCGATTTTGATCGAGGCTTGTAATAAAGTCAGGAATTGATTTTAACTGAGTTAACTCCTTTGACAAATTGCGATTTTAATTTTCAAGAACGCCTCTTTACGATGTCGATCCATAAACATTATTCTGTTTACAGACCTATCTTAACATGGATCATTTATCCCCCGCAATGTTATTTTTTTTTCAAAAAAAAAAAAGAATGAATAAAACTTCGTATAACAAAATACAGATACAATTATTTTTTATGCATAAATTATGTTTTCATTACGATATCTCATAGGTGTGTTTCAGGAAAAAGTAGTGTCCTCTTGACCCATAATGATGTTATGCAGGAATAACAGCGGATTGCGCAAACAGTGTTATATAAGTGAAAACATCTGCAAGTGTAAATATTTGTTCATATACCTGTATAGATCTTGTTCCTACATGTACTTATGTTGTGCATTGTATTGAAAATGATATTGTAGAGCACATTCCCCTGACACTATTCATTAACAAAAAGCTTTCAAAAGTGTAATAAAAATCAATACCCTGCTAAGTACCAGGGCTTAAATGCTGATTTATCACTTCTCAATTGGGTTGAAGAAGTATTCAATTCAGAAAACAGAAATGATATATACAATAATTTTACTCAAAAATACCCAAAACTTACTGAAAAGCATGTACCAACAAAAACAGTTATTGTTCGACCCTCTGATAAGCCTTATACATGTTTTACTTATGCTGCCGGAAACGAATGTGACTAAGAACAAAATATATTTAAAAAAACTATACGCACCAATGACCCACAACATTGTCAACAGTTTAAATGTATCCGTAATAAAATAAGTAGCCTACTTCGCAATGCCTAAAGATATTAGAAAAATTTCTATTTGAGTCATATACTTCTTACCTATAGTGTTTTCTATCATAAACAAGACATTTTCGCTCTTGTTGAGAGCAAAGAGGTCTTCCGTTTGATTTTTAAAAGATGGAATGACTTTAGTTTTGAATTTTGTCAACAAACATATCTGAAAGTGGGGGTGGGATCTAAAATAGCTATGGGTGAAAAAATATAGATCCCTTTGGATCCCTAATTTGAGGGATCAGTTTCTTTTCCTTTATATCAAATAAAATATATTTAATTTTTAATACATTTTGTGTAAAATTGTTCAAAATTCGTTACTGTTTTTGACATATCTGGGAAGGTCGTTTTAAGAACCGATCCTGTAACTCCTGTTAGGGTCCAGATAACAAACAAAACTATGGTTGTAGATTGTTAAGCACATTATTTTGAACATATTTTGATCAAAATTAAATATTTACATTCTACTGTGTTTTTCCATTAAATTCCGTGATGTTTAAATGCCTCTAAATGCAACACCTATTCACTGCGTATGAATTTACATGTAATTTACATAAGTAGTTCTCAAACAGTGATTTTTATGTAATCGGTTAAAAATGTATTTCATAAATGTTGTCAAAACACCATGTTTTATAATTTTTCAACAAAACAGTTGACTTTATTGTTAAAAGCAATATTTCAATAGTTATTTTTTATGGATTATATTTTCATGCTCGTCGATCTCATCTCAACGGTCTCTGTGAAAACCAGTTTAAACCGGTATTACAAATCAGCTGTTCTTGCTGTTACTAATTTACTCCCTCCGTGGTCTTCACTTTATATCGATTTATTTCAGTAAACAATTGATTTCTTCAGTAAGGGAATGTAAATATAAGCATTAAATGATTTATTTTTGACGTCGTCGTGTCAATAACTGCCGTCAGGTGAGCAGACAAATTATCATAACGCGCTAACGCGCGTTATTCAATTTGTCTGCTCACCTGACGGCAGTTATTGACACGACGACGTCAAAAATAAATCATTCAATGCTATATTGCCTTTCAAAATTTTTCTCTATTTTGAAATAGTGAAGATCAAAATTTCAGACTTTTGGTCCCTTAAAATCCCTAAATACGTAAGAATTGAGATAACAGTAGTTGTCTTGAATAGGTAAATAACGTTACAATATAAATAATTACTTCTATAATGTATCACAAATGATTTATTTCACAGTTAAAAATTATTATAAAAAGAATAAAGATTCCTTTCCGTCCCTCATTTAAAGGCAAGCCAATTTTTCTTGATATCAAATGAAATTTTTTGATTTAATAAAACTTTTATGTTTACATTTTTATACAAAATACATGTGAGAAAACTGATATTCAAAGAAAACCATGCAAAATCGCAACGCTGTTTTTTTTCCATATTTCGAGCTTGGGTGAGCATCGGCACTTTTAATTACAGAGCAATACAAATGCTTCTATAACATTTACAATCTTTGATCTACAATCCCGTAAAATTTGAACTCATATCTTTATTCCGAACAAGCCGACCCTCGAAATGTCGTTAAAATTTCCATATGTCAAAAATATTAATGACGTCATAAATAAAATACATTACATTACATGAGGTTCAAATCAGTATCTATTAGTTTTGAAAGTTTCAAAAATTCGAGAGTTGTTCTCGAGAAATTGTATCCACAAAAATACGTAAGAAAAAAAGAATAATAAAGGGAAAAGAAACAATGCAATAACAAAAAGATATTCCGTTGGAACCTTAGTTACATTAAAGGCGATGAGCTACTATCAAAATTCCAGTCAGGGTTCTTGACAGAAGATCGAATTGTTAACCAACTAGTAGTACTTTATGATAAAATTATATCAAACTTAGGCAAAGTAGAAGATATTTTTAATTTACCGTGATATTTGTAAAGCATTCGATAGAGTTTGGAATCTAAACCTTATTCATAAACTTGAGGGGCTAGATTTTGGGAAACATATTAGGCTGGATCGAAAATTATATTATTTGACTCATGGCGACAGAGAGTAACATCAGAAGGAAATACATCTACATTTAAAATGTTAGATACTGGGATTCCCTAGTATTTTGTCATTTCCTAAATGTTAAATATTAATGACATTACTAATAGTATTTCAAACAATATTAGACTATGTAACGCAGTCCGAGCAACTATTCCCATTTTATGTAATTAGTTAAACCAATTGTCACCCAGGTAGCTTTTTGATATTTAAGCACTGATCGCCCCAGGCGATTAATTCCCTCCTTCGGAATAAAAAGTCCGATGTTTTGTTTACATTTTATTTTAGTAACTGTTAAATCTCGATATAGATATATAAAATCAACAAAGTCCACAATAAACAATAAATCCAAAGAATATCACATTGTAGTCTAAACGGAGTCAAAAACGCACTGCACCGTATTAAATTATCGCTCTAGATATATACATGTAGTAAATTGTCATCATTCCTAATGAGTGATCGGTTATATAAACAATGGGGCATCACTCCTTTTGAGTGACTGGGTATAAACAATTCTAAAAATAGCACGAGTGACTGAAAATAAGGAAAATGATAGGTAACTAATTTAACAATAAATAAATAAATAAGACTAGAATTTTTAAAGTGTTACAATTATTTTACAGATAATACTTCTCTATTTGCTTTGATTTGTGATATCATACAACAAGCTTTATAAGTTACTAATGACCCTGACTTAATAAAATTTTAGTCCAACACATGAATTGTAGATTTTAATTCAAATAAAACTGTAAATGTTGACTTTACTTAGAAAAATGATAAACAGTAACAAAAGTCATGTACTCGTAGTCTTGCATCTACAATCTGATGGTGGTTTTTGTTAGTGGTATTTCTGAAAAAGCATTCAAAAGGCTAAATATATTAACATTGCTCAATCATTTAATTGATAGATAAAATACTTGTTTAAAAATTATGTTGCTTTTATTAGACTTATATTGGAATATGTTGATGTTGTGTCGGGCAACTGTATCAAGAAAAATCAAGAAAAGGTACTAATTGAAGCAGCCAGAATAATAACAGGGCTGAGAGTTAAATGTTTTAAAAGCATCTTATATAGTGACTTTTTATTTGCTAAACACTGCAAAAGTGTCTTATGTTCACAGTTATATTAGAGCTTCTAAGCCTTTTCGACTTTCTAAGTACAAAAACTGTGCTTCATCACATTTGATTATTATTTTGATAGTTATTTCATAGTACACTCTTTAATGATTTAGTGTACTTATTAAAATGTGCTGGATCATGGATACTTCATTCTTATGCCTGCATGTCTCTGAGTATTAATAAAGGTTGTGGATTTGAAAACGTAGGTGTGAATGCATATACATTAACTAACAAATTATTCTACAAATTATCTATGGAAAATTTCAAGATTATATTTTTAAATTCAATTTTCCCTTGTCTTGTTACAAAATAATATCAATAATATATCACTCTGTAAACTTGTAATACTATATCCTTTAGATTATATATTTTATAACAGCACTACATGACTCTCTATTTTGGAGAGGGTTCCCAATCCATTTGCCTTCTTAATAAAATATGTTTAGAATTTATTGTTTAAAATATGCTGCATATTGTTCGTTTTGTATTAACGTCCCTTTATACACTGTGTAATCACATAGGAACAGCTCATTCAAAATCTTAATGAACTTGAATTGAAATCTTGAAAAAAAAAGATTCGCTATAAAAGGAAAGGAATGTAATACATGAAGAATGAATGTCCCGTTTTTTTTAGTATCAAGCTCATTTCAAAAGATGTATATTACCCTTCATATCTAAAAGTTTTGCTTCTATAAGAGACAATAAGGTAACTTTGGATGATATACATTTTAACTTTGAAAGTGTGTTGTTGACAGTGTTAAGAGCATAAAAAGGGAAGGGAGTACAATGGTTTGATTGGACCAGAAAGTTACTAATATCAGGCGCATTACAAAGAATGTATATTACCCTTCATATCTATGGTACGACAAATTGACAACTATGAGCTAAACATAGTTTCACGTTAGATAAATTAGGTTTATCGACTTGTAACTAAAGTTTTCAAACCGCAAACTATAGTTAACGAATTGTTAACTATGGTTTTCATCTGTAAAACTATATTTAACGGTTGTAAACTATAGATAACGAATGATAATCTAAGTTTATCTGTCTGCAAATAACGTTGACAATAGATTAATAGATTTATATCTGTAAACTACATGTATATTTCTTTCTGTTTTTTTTTATAATTTAGTCAGACACAATGCATGTACAACCGTAATGTCACAACCTTTCTTTCGCGTAATATTTAAGGAACACAATAATAAAGTTGAAGTATTGTATTTCGTTGAATAGCCAAATTAAAAACAGAGATAATGAAAATATCCTCGCTTTCTTACAAAATGCACTCGTACTATTCACACTAGTTTTGTTACTCGGAATTGTCCAAAGTTAAAGACTTAGTTATTTCTTTGATGACGGTTAATCCAGTACATCTAAATCACGTCTGGAAATTTCCACGGCGGAACTCAAAACTGACTCTTTCACACAACGCGCATCTTTCACTCAAACATTCAATTAACACAATTAAGGAATTATAACACTCTCACGCCGGTGACTCTTTGATGGGAGGAATGACACTAATCTTAAGCAAAACAAACAACACCTATACTCTTTAGCTTTGTCCCCGGCCCTCGAGGGATCTGAAGTAAATGTTTTCAATTAATAAAGAATTAGAGAAAAAATAAAATGTCATGTTGGAAATTGAGATGTTCATTAAATTTACAATGTGACAATTCCTCCCCTCTCCGAGTAAGACTCTGACCCAGAGTTTAAGAAAACTTGGTTATACGTACTAGTAAAGGTATACACACATTTAAGATTAAATGTCCACATACAGTTCCCATATACCAGAGTCCCCAGATGTTCCAAACTTCCGGTTATTATGCGCAATTTTGAAAATTGTTACATGTACTTCTCAGACAATAATATCATCTTCGTTTTATTTGCTGTTTTATCTTAAATGTCTGAGTATTGTTTAATCTTAAATGTGAGTATACCTTTACTAGTACGTATATCCAAGTTTTCTTAGACTCTGAGTCAGAGTCTTACTCGGAGAGGGGAGGAATTGTCACATTGTAAATTTAATGAACATCTCAATTTCCAACATGACATTTTATTTTTTCTCTAATTCTTTATTAATTGAAAACATTTACTTCAGATCCCTCGAGGGCCGGGGACAAAGCTAAAGAGTATAGGTGTTGTTTGTTTTGCTTAAGATTAGTGTCATTCCTCCCATCAAAGAGTCACCGGCGTGAGAGTGTTATAATTCCTTAATTGTGTTAATTGAATGTTTGAGTGAAAGATGTGCGTTGTGTGAAAGAGTCAGTTTTGAGTTCTGCCGTGGAAATTTCCGGACGTGATTTTGATGTACTGGATTAACCGTCATCAAAGAAATAACTAAGTCTTTTAACTTTGGACAATTCCGAGTAACAAAACTAGTGTGAATAGTACGAGTGCATTTTGTAAGAAAGCGAGGATATTTTCATTACCTCTGTTTTTCATTTGACCATTCAACGAAATACAATAAAGAAAGGTTGTGACAATTTTTTTTATTTTTTTTGTGGACAGTAAGTAAAGGTGTTTATTCAAAGAGCGCAATCGAGTAAGTGATGCGCATAGCCCAATTCTTGCCTGTCGTAAAAATTTAGTTCTTGAAAAACTGACCAATGAAATTAGTGACAATTGCGTATGTTTAGAAAAATGTAAGTAAAAAGACGATTAACGCGTAATAATAATTCACACTATGTAAGAACTACATTTTTGCTAAAGGGGCTCAACTTGAGTAAATAAGAGTCTCATGTATGACACCTGGTGTTTGGACAGTAAATTGCTTCACACATATTGGATAACAAAGAAATTAGTGACATCAAAGAAAAATGAGTATAAGAAGACACAAAATGACTTATCCTAAATAAACAATGCCAAATGTTACAATAAAGGGAATTGGCTAAGTACATGGGTCTTGGCCATTAAAAAAATATTTCAGGAATTTCACACTTTTAAAACCATTGATTTTAGAAATAAACAGAATGATTGAAAAACATAACATATTCTTATATTCCACAATTTTACACAGTATACCAATTAAAGATTTAGAATTATAAAATCCTCTTTCTGATCATTTGAATTATTGAAATCAACGCTTTATATGAAACTGAATGAAAATATGTAAAAACATGTAAACAGTGAAAATATGAGTGTGACAGTAACATAAAAAAAATGAATAAAATTGGAATCTCAGGAAACTAATTTTTTTTTTAGAAGATCCGCCAACTATCCTTGACCTCATTTTCTTTTCGTAAGCTTAATGAATGGGAAGAGTAGATGTTAACATATCTAACAAATTATTGTATTCAAACAATGATTTTGTAGAAGGTAAAATATACTGACATCTGTTAATATAAATAAACCATTTTGCTAACAATATAAATAGATTAAATGTTCTATATAATATCGGATTAGCATGGTTACATCCAAGTTACATACAAGTTCTTTATTTTTCCTGTATTATAATCCAAATGTTTCGTGCATACAGACAACCATAAAAAGGATGACTTATTGACTTCTTAGTTTCATGGCAAAATGAACACATTTCAGTATCTGATATTTTAGATATAAATAAATGAAAGCTAGTGCACAGAATTCTATGTAAAATTTGGAATTGGAAACTTATCAATTTTGTGTTCATTGTGACATTATGAGGAATCTATAATTTACAAGTGTTAACTAAAGTTAACAGTTTTTAATAATAGTTTCACACTAGTGAAACTATATTTAACAAATAAATCATGTTTTGAAATCGCAAATGGTTGTTTTCATTGTTACTTATAGTTTTACACTTCTGAAACATATATGATCGCGTTTACCAAGGTTTAAAGATGTGAAATATATATAAACGGGGTTAAAAAAAATCACAGATGATATATTTGGTTTATCAACTGTAAACAATAGTTTACAGACGATAATCCAGAGTTAACAATAGTTTATTAAGGTCTTCCGTTTCCAACGGAAGACCTTTCTATTATTGTGCGGGAAAAAAATTAAGATTATTCTTATTTTTCTTTTTAGGGTCTTCCGTTTTCAACGGAAGACCCTCTTGTTATTCTTCGGTTTCTTTTTATTATTATTATTATTATTCTTTTTCTTTTCTTCTGACTCCTTTTTTGCTTCATAACTCAAAAAGTGTTTAACCGATTTTGATGAAATTTTCAGAGATTTTTGTAAGTTGGCGTCCCTCAAAAATATTAAAGTTTTAAAGAGAACGTCACTCCCGTTTTGACGTGACGTCATTTTTAAAAATTTCAAAAAGTCATTTTGTCCCGGACTTTTCTCAAAAACGCTTTAAGATAGAGGCTTGAAATTTTGAATGGTTATGATTTGATCGATTTACCTCTGTAATAAGGCTGGAAATGAAAATCTATCACTTCCGGTCGAAACCGGAAGTAAAACAAAATTTTCGAAAAAATGAATTTTCTGATTTAATCAAAAATGTATATGTGTTTTGTAGAGATTATTAAGCTGAATCTAACACTGAAAGCCGTTTTAAAATCGGACGATGCATTGCAGAGATATCGGGGTTTAAAAATTGATTTTTCCGGAAATTTTGATTCTGCGTCCTTGGTTTAAAAAATAGCGTAATGTTCAAAGTAATATTAACTCGTACCAAAAATAATTGTTAAGTCGTACTTGGACACATTCGGATTTTTTTGTTAAGTCGTTCTTGAAATCAGAAAGGTTTTTGTTAAGTCGTACTTAAAATCATTCGGATTTTGTTAAGTCGTACCAGGAATAATTCGATTTTTCATCTTTTTATTTTAGTTCCTCTTGTTATTGGTTTAAGAGCTCTGCTTCTTACAGGAACTTCCAGCTTTACTTCCGACATTAACGGAAGACCCACTCGTTGCTTTGCAACGAGCTTTGCTCTAGTTTTTTTTTTGTTTCCTAGACGCGAACTTTGAGGCTTCATATCTTGCTCATTTCTAAACGCTTTTTGCTCAAATTTTCAGGGCTAATGTACTTTACAAAACACTATCTTAAGCAATTCATTAAATGTAGAATTCCCTTTCCGTTAAAGAGTTATTCCCCTTTTAAATTTTTTTAGGGCCTTTTGTTTCCAGACAAAGGCTCCGAGACTATGATAGCAGGGAATGGGAATCCAACGAATTTGAATAACAGAGACATTGTAGTTGTGCACATCTGTTTATGTTTTTAGATTACGTTTTTTATTTAGGAAAAGGTAGGGGGTCAAAAAACAGGATTCAAAAAAGTGCAAAAATTTAGACATGTTTTCCTTTATATCTTTTGAACGAAAAAAATTTTGTAAAGACATGTAGAATAAAAGTTGTGCAAAATAACAAGGGCTTTCATTTGACACCAATAAAAAGGGGCTGGCCCCTTAAATTAAGGGCCAATGGCCCCTAAAACATTTTGCTTAATAACTCAAAAACGGTTAGGATTTTGATATGGCTGTCGCTGGAAAAGTTGTTTGTTGGGATCTCATGAAGGTCGTTTCAATGTTATTTTGTAAGTGGTTTGTGTAGTATGAGTGTAAAAAGCTTTACATGTTGGCATGTACCTGTTTTTATTTGACAAGTTAACGAAAGACTTTGTGCATACAACTGGCATGAAGTTACCGCAGAAAGTATGCTGGTTTATACAGGAGGCATTAATTCATAAGAATTTTTTTTTTTAGAATACATGTTTTTTTTTTAGGAGTTTAAGTCGTTGTTAAGTTCTTATAGTGCACAATCCTTAAAAACGGGAATTGGAAAACAAAACATTCTTTTTCTTTTCTAGTAAAACACAAAATATGGAATGAAAAAATATATGCATTACCTTTTTAATATAAACATCATGCATTCAAAATCTACCTTGAATCAGAGCTGTGTGTGTACCATTACGAAAGCTCTCCCTCGCCCGCGGCCGAGAAAGTCGGTCACCGTGGTCGCGGCTGGACTACCTAGCGGTCAGTGGTTATCTAATACACGAGAGTTGCGTCTCTCATATATGAATTTATTTAGCCGCGAACTCAAGAATTGTTTTAGTTTTGATTACACAAAATCTTTTGTGGATTAAACGATTGGATGTCAAGTAAGAAATACATGTAGTTCATTTAATTAATAAAAGCAATGTCATTCTCTAAAGCAATAATAGACATAGATCAATTGTGGGTTTTTAGTTTAAAATAAAGAACTTCTATTTGATAGAGTAAGGTCATTATACTGCAAACTTTTCAAATCTTCCTTGGTTCTGAGCTGTGCGTTTCTGTGCGTTGTACCTTTACGTAATCTATCCTTCGCCCACGGCCGAGGAGATCAGCCACGGCTGCATTACCTAGCGGTAAGCGGTTATTTAATACACAAGATTCGCACACCGCGACTTACACTTGCATGCATATGAACGTGTTTGAGTTAATATAGCCGTATATACAAGAACTGTTTTAATTTCATGTTATAAAGGTTTGTCCTACTTGTATATATTTAATTAAATATTTGAGTGTAAATGAATATTAATGAACGATGTTACTCCATATCGGAAAAATCGTTAGACATAAACTAATGGTTGGTTGGTTTATGTAAACTACTTTAAAAACTGTACAATTAATGTTTTAAATCAACACCCCCACCCCACCCCCCTCAAATATTAAACCTTTAAATAATGATCATCCCTCGCACATGGCTGAGGAGATCCGGCGCGAGTGGTTAAGTGATCCGCGGTCGGTTCGTGTTCTTCTACATGTACCTTATGACGCGTTTATGTTTCATATTTTACACGGACACAACTTTATTTTATTATGTTTTCAACTATTATATTGGTTTAAGATAAAGTTTTTTTACTTTTACAGTTGATTAAGCATTGATTTATACGATAGCGTACAAGGTAGTTTAAAAATCAAATCAAATTATAATCAAAGTTCCATGTTACATGTTTGCGGTAGGTGCTAGCACGATAAAGGGATGCCCTGAATTGAGGCATTCGATGATTATTTTAGAAAATATTCACATGAGTTTAAACAACTTTAGATTAGATTCTATCGGTCACATATTAATCACTTCTGTAGTTTCATTGTGGAAGCGAACTCATTGCTGCCCCCCCCCCCCCCACCCCCCACTCCTCCCGCCCCGCTGACAGGTGCTCGCGCTGGATTTTTTTTTAATTGGAGAAAAGATATCAAGATCTGTCGAAAAACATTTTTGGTGGTTTCTTCTTATGTGTAACATTTTGTTTCACTTTCCCACCCCTTTGTTTATTCGGCCAGTCTGTGTTAATTCAATTGCCGCATGCGATCGAGAATCTTGTGCCGCTTCAGCGCACACAGCTCAGAACATTTATAGCCCCAGGTCATCAATTGTTATGTAATTGAGTAACAGTTGGAAGGGTGATTTTACTACATAAAATAATAAAATCATAATATAATCTATTTTATTTGAGTACCATGCGTATAGATTCCCATAATAATTAATTTTTTTTATTTCCTTTCAATGTTTACATTTAATTTTGTTCAAATAATTAATAAATTTTCTATCATTTAAATTGTGTGCTTTATCAAATTCTGATTCCGATTACCTTGAATTCATTAATTTTCCATTGGCTTTTGACAAAAGAGAGACGCCTGACCATCCAATGAAAACAAATACACAGAGTTTGATTGACAGATTCAGCCAGGTGCAGGTCTCGCCCGATGTCCGAGGTTATGTGTACTGCTTGTACACAGCCGAATGGTCTCAGTAAGAGTTATCGATGTAAATAGATAATAAAAATACATGCTTATCAAAACATGATCGTGCAAGTTAAAGTTGATTTAGGTTTGTTCCAATAGAAATCATGTTTCGCTAACTGTATTTAATATTTTTTATGTATTGCGAATTTTAATATTGTTTCAGTACTGAAACATCGCATGAAAACGTTAAATATACATGTAATCTGTAACTAGTCGTCTTTTAATACATATACCTTTCTTTTGTTTTTAAAAATTCGTTCAATTTTGTTAAAGTAATGTAAAACACGCGCGCCATTTTGAAACAATTAACTTGTCAGAGAGTTCCGAATGAAATCTGATGAACGTTTCAAACGGTTCTCGCACGCTTTGCTCGAAACGATTTACACGCTTTGCCCGAAACGCTAAACGGTTTACATGAAACTCTAAAAGGTTTACACGAAACGTTTCTCGCACGTTGGCCGCTCGCTTTTTTGGTGTAGTAGTACGTTTTAGGGTCTGTAAATTTTGTCAGCACGCAATTCTAAACTTGCACATAGTCTTCTAAAATTTAGAAATATTTTAATATAGAAGTTATCTTTGAGAAAAGTTTACGTGTTTTGTAGGCGAGTTCAGTTTAAAAAAGAAATACAATTCCTGACATGAATCATGAGTACATACTGTTTAATGTTTATAACAATGCTTGCTACCCTTTGAAAATTTAACTCGCCATTAAACATGATCTCATTTTTTAAACAATGTTTCAAACGATTACATAAACTCTGCTCGACAAATAGTTTTCCTAAAATATTTTCTTTCTTTCTTTTTTCAAAACACGTTTTATATACAGACTTTCAATTACAACACATTTTTATAACAAAAGCAGAACTGAAAGTATAGTCATTATAATCGTAACATATATTTTCAACTCGTAGCAACAACGGAAGACCTACTCGGGGCTTTGCCACGAGCTCTGCTCTAGTTGTTAACTATAGTTTATGGTTCGTATACTATAGTTAACGATTCGTTAACTATAATTAAAGAGATAGTACAGCGCATCTTATCAAAAAACTGTTCTGATCGGGCTCGGTATTTTTGTTCTACTTTTAAATGTATAAAATTTTAGAAAATCACAAATTTCTCCATGAAATAAATCCTATTATTTCAAGAAAATTAATACGCGGGGGTGTTAAGGAAGCATATGGAATTTGAGTTACATGTAATTCCGTGAAATCACAAATCTTAGTTATTATGTACATATTCAAATATATAAGCAACGAAACGTTGACCAAAAACAAATAAAAAATACTGAAGACAATTTTTGCCAGAAATTAGTTTGTATCACGTAGATTTACACATTGATGACGTCATGACTAAAAGTTGAATGTCGTGTGAATTTGATCGGAAAGCATTGTAAACATATTCAAAATATAACTAATATAAGAAATCTAATAAAGTATTGTGGTGTGATTTATTGAGAATTGAACATAAGAATACTGGGGGAGATGTTAGTTTTATCAATCATTCGCTAAAAGGTATGTAAATTTACTTTTATTTCTCGGCCAGGCTTTCGTCTGTCGTTGTTTTCGATTTAAAAATCCGCCTAGAACAACACTACCCCGTGTATATTGAACTTGAAATTTTATACGTATCGTTAGTTTGATTAATGCTTAAATTGAAAAGTGCTGCTAGAATCCCAAGTTGTTTGTTATTTTAATGCAATTTGCCGTTTTCCGTGCAAACTTTATAAAAGTTGGGAAGGTTTTACGAGAACCGGATGAATAACTTTTTAATAAGGAAAAACATAGGATTCTAGCAGCGGTTTTGATTAAACTGAGATGTTTTGGCTTCACTTGGTATGTTTAATTTTATTTTGGAAACCGGTGGTAGTGTTGTTCTATTTCATTTTATGTTAAGGAATATACGTAAGCTATTTATAGTTATAGTTGTCACGTGATAATGCACCAATGTGGCAGTGATGTACTACCCGATTTTATTGCAGTGACATCTATTTTAAAGGATAATACTAAGTTTTTGATCTGATTCAAAATAATTATTTAATTTCACGATTTTGAATACAACAGTTAAAATAATGCTCATAATGCCCATATGCTTCCTTAACACCCCCGCGTAATTACGCAAGGCTTGCAAAGATTCTCTTGGACGTGTTGAGAGAAATATGTCTTTTTTACTTCTCCCAGGTAATAATTGTTCAAAGGTTTTTAAATAACCACAACTATTATTTTGTAAGAATGTATGAGGGGTTTTTGACATATTCATGTCTGTTCATTTTAACATGAACTCGAATTGGTAAACTATTCATAAATTATTAAGAAAGTGATAACTAGTATGTGTTCCGTTTAGAGACTCCCTATAGCTCGTATACCATGATGATCGTTGGCCGGGCGAAGATCGTGTCAATTACTGTCAATCAAAATCAACTTGGTACAAATAAACGATATAGGTTCGTCCGGTTTGTACGACTCTTAAATTTCTGTAAGTTCATAATTACAATAATTAGCTATGAGAAAGGGATTTTTATATACCTCCACTGCCACAATCAATCATATTTCCTAACAATACTATGGGTAAATCTGAAGTTATTCACATATGTGTTTTTCAGCTGTAATGTCTCTTTAACACTTTGTTTACTATAGCTTTTATCTGCAAAACCATATTTTACGGTTGTAAACTATAGTTAACGAATGATAAGCTAAGTTTATCTGTATTCAAATAACGTTTACGATAGATTTTGATTATAAAAAGAGATTCACCTATGTAAACTATGATTTACATTCGTTAAATATGGTTAAGAGTTGCTTATCATATTTTCACACTCTTGAGACTATATTTATCAGAAAAACTATGTTTTGCAAATATTTGTTTTTAGTGTTACTTATAGTTTTACACTTCTAAAACATAGATGATCGCGTTAAATGTGGTTTACAGATGTGAAATATAGAGTATCGTCGTTAACTATAGTTTTCTGTCCGTAACTATAGTTTAGAACAGTTAAACCTAGTTCATCGACTGTGAAGCTATGATTAGCTCATTTTTGTATACATTATTCAAGTCTGTTGTTGACAGTTTTAAGAGTTAAAAAGGACAGAAGTAAGTTGATTTGACAAGAAATTTACCAATATATTTTAGACTGAAAGCGATCAGGGTTATTTCAAATGCCGAATCTGCGAAAAACTATAATTCATTGTAGATAAACAGCTTAAAAAGGAATGAAAGTAATGTTTTATTGGATTTCGAAACAACTGTGTGCGTTTAAATCATAGTCAATTTCACTGGATTCATTTCCTATTTGACTGCCTACGTTCCGGTTCATAAGAAAGACTCTCGCGAATCTGACTAAAATTATCACAACTGTCGAATGGACAAAGGAGACTTTTTAATTCATGAATCCATAAAACTTTTCTTTTCAAAATAAATAGAGATTTAACATGATTTAGGAAAGTGTCTTTTTATTAGTATTTAACATACCAAGGTCTCAATATAGCCTTATTTGATTCACGTGTAGCAGATTATTCCACAAACATTTAAAGTATCTCTGCCATTCAGTTGAATTCATGTGAAAAAAATTAGCCTTGATATAAAAGATATCTGAGAATGAGATGTTTGTGAAAGAAAATGTAGGTTTCTGCCTTTGGAAGGTGTAAACTTGATATATTTTGATTCATTTTTAAATATTTTGTGTAAAATGACCTTCTTGTTGCATAAAGCTATCTCTCTTACATTTGTAATATTATCTAGGCAATCCGTTACATCTTAAAGCTTCCTCATATGCACTTTACGATACAAGTGAACTTTGTACAAGTATGTGAACAGCAGAGTACATATCTTTATGAAGTTTTGATTGGTCAAGTATATCTGCACTGAACATGTTTAAACTATTGAAAGATAATTATAGATGATGTATCTTCCTTCTTTGATTTCATATACCTTGTAATCTTTATAGTTTTAACGGGAAATATTTGTGCCCTTGATATCAACTTATAAATGTTAGTTTCTCTTTTCTGTATATCTTTATACTTTTAACAGGAAATTGTGTGCACACGACAACTTATACATGTCGGTCTCTCTACTTTACTTATTTTCACATTAACTTCAAACTTTAAACAAAAGCTTTGTTTACATAGCAAAGAATTGGAAGCTGTGTAACTCGCGTATAACTCTGCGAATTACACTCATATTTAGTTGCCTATTAAAAATGCCTAACTGAAGCATAGTGTACACATTAGAATAGAGAAAATAATTTGACGAATGACACTCAAATTTTAGTTGCCAATTAAGAATGCCTTTCTGAGTCATTGTAAACAATAAAAAAGAAAATTCTTTTAGACCCAAATCATGACCATGTCCTTTTATTACATATATTTTTAACAAAGGGGTAACATGAATTTGACTTACAATCAATCTTCTCAATAAACTTGGTTTGTATTAAGTGCTACTTTACAGTTTTACATTTTCATCATCTGTATTTTAAACATAGTTTTAAGAAAAACTATATAATATTGAACGTTTATGACATTTTTTTTTTTTTTTTTTTTATAAAAGTACAGTATGGTTACATGTATGAATGTATTTTTCACTTGAACTTAAATGCTTGAGAAAAATGCGAGGTTATAATAAAAGTTATATTTTTTCTTTATTCAAGTCAAACCCAAATATAAAACTATCAGATGAAATAATTAAAGATGCTACAGGTAATAACATATAGCGTGCGAAGTGCTTAACACTTTGAATTATCTTTTGCAATACATATCGAAGCTCGTGATAAACACATCGCGGTGACTCAAAAACAGTTTTATAAATTGATCATGTGCATGGCAAGTGTGAATGATGATATGTATTCACTTCTTTTGTCCTTGTAGCAATATTCGCCTTGACATCCACTATTCTTTTTTTAAGACACGCCATACGATAAATAAAACTTTTTTGTTGTCCACAAAATAACAGCAATCTGTTTAACCAATCCGAGTAATAAAAAAAGAAAATATCTTATACATCTGCATGTACCATCTTCTATGGAATGGCGAGCGTGGTTGTGGCCTTTATAATACATTTACCACAAGAAGGAAAATAAGCATGAGACATGTGTTTACCAAGTAAACTTTCAAGCTCAATATTTTACACATTTCAAGTTTTATAATTAGATGAACAACAGTGGAATTTTTAACCAGTTTGATTTTTTAAGTCAACACTTTTGGATCGTGATTGAATATTTGTAAGAATATTAGATATGATAACGGATATAGTTGTGATTAGAGTCTAATCCAGATACAGACTTTATTCATGTAACCCTTTGAACGAAATCAAAACGTTTTGTTAAAAATCATGTGTTTATAAGATATTATAAAATATATGTCAGGACTGTTTTAGAAGTAAAGTAAAAATATGAAACAATTCCGAAAAGTCCGAAGAGCTTTTATCATGAGATCTAGACGGTAACTATAAAAAGGGGATATACCTTTTTTCTTTTTTGTTCAAGGTTTCTAAAAGAACTGAAATATTTGAAGCGCATCTGAACTATTTTGAACATATTTCCCTGGAAGCCATAATAGTTTATTTATTCTCTTTCTTATTTTATTTTTTTTTTCAATTCTCTCATTGGTTCGTTAGAAAATAGAATGCGCGTGTGTTCGATCAGTTGTATTTCACATGGTCATGAATCAAGAAATCCAATGACTTTAATGTTTATGCCCGTATCTTATTTATTGAATCAAAACCACACATACTCTGGTGTCGAAAGATGTGTTTTACGTAAAAACACCATCTAGACGTTATCGTTGTCATCAAAATTCACATTTATATCGTCTATTTTTCACTAATCTTATCATTTAATTTTCCTATTCTGAAACGATAATGATGAAATCATGTTAATAATTGTATTCCTTTTTTACCTTTGTTTTACTTATATGTTTCGGCAAGCTGTGAAGACAGTGTGAAGTTGCCAAGGTAAAAACATTCTGAGTTTTAGTGAAATCAAGAAATGAAATTAAGTGACTGGGCTATGTTATGTTGTGTTGGTTATGTAGTAACTAGGTTATTTTGCGTAATAAGTGGGTTATAATGCTTTGTTCTGACTGGGTTATGTTGTGTGTAGTGACTGGGTTATGTTATAAAGTGACTCGGTTATTTTGTAAAATGACTTGGTTATATTATGAAGTGACTGGGTTTTACTGTGTGTTTCAACTTGGTTATATTGTGATTTGACTGGGTTATATTGTGTATTGACTGGGTAATAACGTGAATTGACTGAATTATAATGTGTATTGACTGGATTATAATGTGTATTGACTGGGTTATGTTTGCAGCGAGATGTTTTGCATGGTTACTTGGTTATGTTGTGTAATGATTAAGTTATATCATGAAGTGACTGAGTTTATTGTATGTTGACTGGATTTTGTTGGGTAATGACTTTATTGTATTATACATGTATATTAATTGGATTATGTAGTGAATGATTTTGTTGTGAATTGTCTTGGTTGAGTTGTATAGCGACCAGGTTAAATTATATAATGACTTGATTTCGTTGCGTAGTAACTAAATTATGTTTGGTGGCAACTCGGTCGTGTTATATAGTGATAAGGTTATGTTGTTACGTGACTAAATATTGCATATTTTATCTATATCATTATCAGCCACCCCATGACATTTGTTCTATATAATGATAATAATAACAAAATATAATTCTGTGTAGTGTGACAAGATAATGTTGAAAAATTGTGAGAGGTTTTCCGTTTACTTCCAAATGAAGAATTTTTCCTTTTCCATTATTGATCATCACAAGAAATATGCTTCGATCTTGGTACTTCCCCGGGTAAGAAGAGATAACATGAGAACGAAGAATTATTGGCCCCCCCCTTATTTTTATTTGATTGTACATCGAGATTTACTGTGAGTCACAATGTGTTATGCTTTATAATAACATATTCTCGACTAGGTTATTTTGGTGTGTGCTCCACAGTAACGGAGTCCTGTCTTTGAGTTTTGATTTATCAACAGGAAATGGCCTGCAACTTTGACGAAAGTAGATTACTTGAGTAAAGAAAAACAATCACAAATTTCAAAACAAAGTTTTTACTCTGTATTTTTTGCTCTAATTATTTTTTTACATCATACTCAAAACTGCAAAAGCTAGAGCGCATGAGACGTAGTGTGTACATTAGATCACGAATCAATAAATATGATAATATGATATAATTTTTAGCCTCTGTGTTTTCTGATATAGTGAAGAAAACGCATGCGCAAATCAAAAAATAGAATATGTACCTTATTTCTTCTTTAGTAGTTCTTATGCAATAGGAATATAATAAGAAAGGTGAACATGCGTTGTGTCTTCCAAGACTATTTAAGGACTATTTAAGAAGGAGAAATGTAGCTGGGGCTAAATGGACCGTGGATATCGGCCCGGGTAGCTCAGTGGTAGAGCTGCTGACTAGAGTTGCGGTTCCTGATCCAGGCATATATTTTCATTGTATTTATATTATCATTTCTCTCCTACTATACTTCATTTATGTAAGAACTTACTACATTCAACATTTTGTTTTTTACTTTTTTCATCGAACTTCATCAATTTTTATTTTTTCGTCAATAATATCTTTTTACTATGAAAAATGTATGATTAAATAATAATAATTTATTCGGAATTTATATTTCCGCATGCAGTGACTGAGTTTTGTTTTTAACAACTCACCTACGTATGCATCGATAAGGTAATAATAGTGGGTTGTTTGTGAAGAGGAAAATATTCGATAACAAGAATGTACATGTAGTTATGTTTAAAGTACGAACTGTGCCTTGTTCGTTTAACAAAACTGTATATGAGAAGGATAGAGATTCCTTTAACTGTCGGAGTTCCATCAATGTCTATCATTGTATCCAGAATGAGAGGAACAGGTCAGGGGAAATATGTATACAACCTGTTTGGGTCCAACCAAGTAAGTCTTACATTCACATACAGGAAGTAGATAAGATTATTTTACACATAATTTTAAATACATGCATGTTAGGTTTAACCTTTTTTTCAATTTAGATATGTTGCAATATTTAGTGTATATTTGATTGAGTTTTACTTTTGTTTTCGATTAAAAATTTGACAGAAGTGAAACTGAAACCAACGTCATTCAACTAAATATTATTTTAAATCAATACACTGTAGCAGCTGTCTTTTTTTTTCAAATAGTCGATCAGTGTTATTGTGGAAATATGTCCGTGATAATCATGATTGAACACTTTAATTAATTTATTACACGTTTATTTTTCACGTTACTGTTGACTACTTGATATTACAATGTCCCTTTAAAGTTTTGGATATGTTGTTCGAGGTCTTGGGTAAAAATTTGCTATTTAATCTATTTTAACAGACTACTGTCCAGAATACAACACTGGCGCCAACACTCTGGACACAGTCCCTTGCAATGTGTCAAGCGGTTGTCCCGACGTACTATATCACTCGAATGAAGTTTACAAGTGTACGATTTTTTTCTATTTTAGTGCGTTTACAATACAGATTTATATCTTCTTAAATATAATCAAGAACCAAATATGAACACAGCTTGAAGTCCCCCTCAAAAGAAAAAAAAAACATTTTTCTATGTAGTTTTACTCTTTTTGGTTTGCGTTTCACGAATGATGTATACTTATAATGTGTACGCAATATTACACATGTACTTCTCAGATAGATTCATTAATTTTATCTATTCACCGTGTGTTAGATCAAGATCACAGTCAATGTCAGTGTGTTATTTATATCACACAATTATTAAAAAAGGATTTATTCAAGCGAAACAAGCATATACATTTACCTTACAAATCCGGTTTTAATCTGTTTTTGGGCCTAATCTTAGCGGAGGTTAAAGGAGTAACATACTATACTGAAGGTCATAGCGTTCCATTATACTGAGTTTCAATACACAATTTGACTATTCTTTAAAAGTATAACGTATATATTGACTCCACACAACTTTGCACATAACAAACACTCCATACCCAAAGCCAAAAATGCCCGTTGATAAAAACATTTAACCATTTGAAATTATACCTGTATATTAACATGAACCAAGTATAATTTTCTCTATATCGAAAACTTATAGTTCATTCAAAGCTCTATAGAAACAGCCAGACTGAAATCTACACGCCCCGTTTATCGATTAGTCGATATCTACAGCGACCTAAGAAAAATCACGAACTGCACGAAATAATCATTAATCTACAATGTACCTTAACTTATCTCTTATTTTAATGCTCTATCGTTGTATCCATGTTAGTAACATTGCCATGGAGAATACTGAAATTGCGTTTTCGGCCCGGTTGCTTACTCATACAAGATGGAATA
This sequence comes from Magallana angulata, assembly GCF_025612915.1. Lineage (NCBI taxonomy): Eukaryota > Metazoa > Mollusca > Bivalvia > Ostreida > Ostreidae > Magallana > Magallana angulata. The sequence goes on along the minus strand of NC_069111.1, from coordinate 5,020,463 downwards.
CTACTACTGCATTCTAACCAATTTACATCGCGTGATAGTAGAGCGGAAAGTATAAATCAATAATATTGTACTTGTAATTACTGTAGCAAACGTGACACTAATTGATACATTGCATATTTGTGTAAAATAGTCATGATCTATAATATCCAAAGGTACTTCTTTTAGAAACGCAAGTATTTAACTTTTTACGGAAAAAGAAAAATATCGATATACATTGTAGGTCATAAACTGGTGTATATTGTAAAATCACCAGATAGACTGTATATACCAGCTATGTTGATATTCAAACCTTACTTTTTAAAATAAAGGGTATATAGATAGCTTTTATCAAAAGAATACATGTACCGTTCAATGCATTCCTAATACATGTATTGATCTTCAATATATTTATAGTTTAAAGTCTTTGTTTGTGCGACATCACGTTATGTTGAATATGTTATGGTAATGGATAATAAAAACTCACCATTTAAACTTTTATTGTTCAAATATTTTTTACGGAAGAAATTATACTTCTTTTTTATATGAAAGGATTGTGAAAAGTTTATGATTAAATGAACAGACCTGAAATTTATCCATATATTACCAAAATGTGAAAACGAATGTTATATTTCAAAATAATTATTATCTTTGCTTTTTTAGGATCGGTAAATAAAGTTCTGATACTGATCAACAGTATTTAAGCAAATAAGGAATATTTAGTACTGTTTATACAGCTGTTAATAACAATATTTTCTTTTATATGGAGCAATTGCAGATAGCATTTTTAGCATATAATTCAAATATTGATAAACTATCTAAATCACGGATTTTTGTTCTATATTTAGGCTTGCCTGAACCAAAAGTACATGTACAACTTACCTTAAGCTTTTTATAGGTATCAAGTCTTGAACATAGTCGTATAACACTAAAATGTTTAAAGCTGAATGTTATTTAAAAATTGAGTTTTTCTCTTAAAACAAACTCATTTTTCTGAATGAATTCTTACAATATATACATTCCGGTGTATTTCAAGCAAAAATAAAAAACAATTTGAACTTCGCTCACTAACAAAATATTTCACAGCTCTGTATGTTGTTTATAATTCACATTTGAAAATGAAATTTTTGTAAAATCTCAACATTAAAAACGACTATAATTATTTTTATAAAAAAAGACTTTATAAGTGTAGTATCTGTTAATTGTTTATACTCTTGTTAATGCTACTTATTACATCTGTGTGACATATAAAGTCCCTTTTTTCGTGGATTTCTTTATCAACAAACATTTGCGTTATTCGTATGATTTCATATCTCTTTTCAGATCCAGTATGCTTGAGTAAAACGTTTACTTACAGTAAAGAGTAAGTTTCATTCACTTAAAATCAAAGAAATACTAGGAGCAATCAAATTATATATGTTATTTTAGCAATGAACAGTAAAACTTATTCAACATCTTCACAACGTCAAGACATATTTTACGTTCTTTAAATTATAAAACAAGTATTCCTTTTAAAGGAATGATCGGCATGAAATACCATCGGTCAACTCTGTTAATATAATATACGCTACATATATATATATATATATATATATATATATATATATATATATATATATATATATATATATATATATATATAACACCGTTTTAATGATTTCCGAAATGGCAAGGCATGAATGAACTTTACACTTAGTAGGCGAATCATACTTCCGACTAATATTCTTACGCATATGTGGAAAAACCGTGATTTGAATCATTATGTAGGTAACCAAATAAATGTTTTATTTTCAGCGTAAAATGATAAGAGTAATGTTTATAGTAATCTACGTCTAATTATAGATTTAAATAAGGTTGTCATTGCATAATAAATAAAATAGTGCAAGGCGCAATGCGAGCGATAATAGTTAATTTTGCCGGATGCCTCATATGGACACAAAAAAGGCTGTCAGAAGGTAGAGCTTATCAAATGCTATAGTTATATACAATGCGCTATAGATATGATATCCAATTATGTAGGTAAATACATGTAATAGATATGATTATACGGAATATACTTTTTAAAAATTAATAAAAGTCCATGAAAATTGGCAGCAATGCAAATTTATTTTTAATGTTCGAGATATTTAGGAAGAGCAATCGCTGTGCAAATATGTGCATATACATGTTCCAAGTGCCTACTTCTCTATTCGCCCATTTGTCGTGTTGATAAGCAACTGATTGCAATTGCAATAAAATCAATGATCTGTGAATAACAGAAAACAAAGCCTGGCATTCGTCTGAGCAAGTTGGAACATTAAAAATAAAACAATTTATTAAAAGTGCCTGTTTGGGAGGGTAACAATGAAATTGACACCCCTCGAAAACCATTGTCAACAAACGCGAAGCGTTGACAATGGTTTTCGAGGGGTGCCAATGTCAACTGCTACCCTCCCAAACAGGCACTATTTATTTTATTATTCAGAATGTTTTGAATTTTGGAGAGAATTTTACTGCTTTCATATAGAAATGACGTGAATTCTACGGCGAACCGTAGGCGCATAATTTACGCGTATGTTATTGTAACAATTCGTCGTGTTTCCCGCTGGCAAGTGTGTTGCTAATGCTGAGGGTAACAAAACGGATTATAAACTGCGTCTAAACCAATCAGATTTCAGTATTTAACATGAAAGTACATGTATAATAATATAAGTTGATGTTTTGAAGTTGTAAAATTAAACAAATGTTAGCACTTTGCAATTTGATTTTAGATAGACTTTGTATTACAAAAATTGTCGCGGTTTTTTTCGAATTTTATTTCGAATTATTACCCTATGTATCGTTTGCTGTGTTTTAAATACATTTTCTGATTGTAAATACTATTAGTTAACTAAAGTTTATACATGTAGTTTAAATGTGATTTGAATCATAAGCAAGTTAATGTCTTTTTTTAATTTTCAAATAATTATGAATATTTTGATTTAATTAAGCTTTATTTTATTTCAAGTGTTTCAAAAGAAAATGACCCATTGACACAGGAAATCTACATAGGAGTTGCTGTTGGTGTCTCTTTGTTCATTATTCTCCTTGCAGCGTGTTTAATATTGTATTTTCGCATAAGAGGTAAGTAATTTTCAGATTAGTTATAGAAACAAATGTCAAATTTGATACTAAAATCTTCTTAACTCTATTACATTATATAGAAGAAATATTTGTTATGGTGGGACAAAAACTTCCGAGATATAGAGAAACTTAGTTAAGTAGGAGTGTATAACCACCCCACCCAATGTTGAATCATTAACTATATTTACATGTACATGTATAAGATTAACCTCTTTAGGTTATCAGAGCTAACGATTTAGTTGATTTCTTTCATACTTTGAAATTTCTTATGAATTGGACTTGTGATGATTGAAAGCAACGATATCATAGTACTTAAGGGTAACGTTTACTCTGAATGAAAAAAACGAATACATTGATTATAATGAAGAAAAAACATCTATTGTATGTTGTAAACCTTCAATTGTAGTGGGTTTCTTTCACCTAGAAAGCAGATGTATTATATATACCTATATTTTTAGTTAATGGCTGTTGAATTTTTTTTTTTAATTATGTAAAAATACATTAAATACTTAACATGAGAATTTCTTAATTGTGTAAATATTAAATATAATTTAATTCTTTTAAATGAAACTCAGTTTATGAATAGCAGTGGCACTGAATCGATACAAAGCATTGAGTTTTCAGTAATAATTTTTTAAAGCATTTAAGTCAAAATTTCCTTTATCAGTGTTTAAATCTTAGCTTATTTTTTATTCAACAAAAAACAAACACTAAAATGTTTGTTGTATGAAACTACTTACATTGACCTTAATCTGCAAGCATTAAGTTTATATGATGTCAATGATCAAATCCTTGAGATTAGGTTACAAATGCATTTTATCGTTTTTAAGATTTTTTTTTATATTTTTGTGTAACCGAGCAGAAAGGAGGCAGATGGTGATTTCAGTCGATTTATTAAGTAGATAAATAAAGCATTGACCTATAAAGAAAGAAATAATACATTAGACATAAAATAGAGTTTTACATGTACATTTAATATGTTTAGTTTCTGAAATCTTTGACAATAAGCTACCGTTACTCCAGTATTCATTTATAATATAAAAACATGTTTTGTAACAATTTAACATTTGAACTTACAAACAAGTTTTAGAAATTACTATGACAAGTTTAACTGCAAAAATACGATAAAGTATAAACTTTGCAATTAAAATAAAATGCCCTAATCACTAACATGGTAGTAAAGAAATATATAAGTAAATATAATATTAACATACCACAAGATGCAGCAGATACACGCTGGATTGACTGACGATGTTGAAAATGAAATACTGCCTAATTTTACTTAGTTTGAACGGTTACTTATATCAAATAGAGAATTAAATTTATTGGATAATGAAAATAAGAAAGACCAATGAAATTAGAGAACCAATGAAAAACGAAAGACTTTACTCAGCCAACTCAATCCAGTTGCGCAGTGTAACTGGCGGTTATTTAAAATTTAAGACTGTATTTAACAAAAACGGATAATAAAATAGATAAAACGAATAAATACATATAGAAATATGTTTGATACTATCACATACTCCCCCGGAAAATTGTTAATCTGTCCTCAGATTATAAATGTATCATTTTAATAAATAATACATACATATAGAAACCACAAAATAAATAAAGCACAAAAATTAATCACACAAAAGTTCATTTAAGCAAATGCATGAAAAATATGACCACACGCTAGAACACGGGCTTCAACTCCAGTCTGTTCACATTTTTAATTACGGAATCACTGGTTTCTAACTTTACACTATACACTGACGGATATGGTTTTCCGATGATGACGTACATTTCCGTTCGCCACTTATCCTGAATCTTGTCGCGTCCTTTGATTCTTCTGTTGCGTAGATACACCCGATCACCAATCTGTAATTCACTGTCAACGTTTCCCGCTTCGTGTCTTCTCTTCCGGTTATCTTCATTGCTTTGGATTTCTGCTTTGGCCCGACCGTACGCAAACTGTAACTTCTTAGAGTGTAGTTCGATCCATCGGTCCATGTTTAGATCGGTTGTTGGAGTAGCGTTGCCTCTCCCGAGTAGGAAATCTACAGGTAGGTATGGGTCGCGTCCGTACATAAGGAAATATGGCGAATATCCGGTGGATGCATGCGGCGTCACATTATATGAAAAAACAAGTTCCCTGATGTATTCTGGCCATTTCCGTTTTCTCGCTGGGGGTAGAGATCGAAGTAGATCATGGAGTGTTCTGTTGAACCTTTCACATTGACCGTTGCCTTGAGGGTGGTATGCAGTTGTTCTTGATTTTTTGATGCGGTATATGGTACACAGTTGCTGAATAATTTCTGCCTCGAAACACCTTCCTTGATCGGAATGAATTCTTTTGCACACTCCAAATTTAAAGAATAATTCATTCACTAATATTCGAGCAACAGTTTGGGCTGTCTGGTCACGTGTAGGTGCAGCTATTGTCCACTTAGAAAATACATCTGTTATAACCAACACATTTTCGTACCCTTGTGCCTTTTCTAGTACGGAAAAGTCTATAGCAATGCACTCTAAAGGTCCCGATGCTGTAAGATGTCCCATACTCGTATGTACTTTGGGTGGGGGAATTTTTGACACAGCGCATCGTTCACACTTCTTACAGTAGTTCTTAATGTCCATAAACATTTTTGGCCAATAACATCGTTGTCTAATCAAATTAAATGTTCTCTCTATCCCCTGATGTCCATTTTGGTCGTGTAGACTTTCGAGAACGATGTCCTTTAGACACTCCGGAAGTAATAATTAAGTGAGGTCACCTAATTTGGGATCGTTGATCTTTCTGTGAATAACACCATCGATGAAGTCCATGTGTTTTAACTGCCGTAATAACACTTGAGTTCTTTTACCTTGTTTCTTTAGAAAACTTTGTTTTGGGACAGTCTTTGATTTCACAAATTCAACACATCTACTTATCACTCTGTCATTCAACTGCATGTCTTTCAAATCGCAATTGGAATAAGTAGGGAAAGTCTCTGCACTTGACACGTCCGTAGCTTCAATGAATATCGTCGAAGACTGTGCAACTTTAATATCTGGTGGAATCATGGATCCATGAATACATTCACTAATGATGTCCCTAGTATCCACATTTAACCTTGATAATGCATCAGCGTTGGCGTTCTCTTTGCCTGGTCTGTACTTTATTTCGAAATCGAAATCAGCGAGTTGTGCTGCCCATTTTTGTTCATATGCTCCAAGCTTTGCTGTAGATAGGTATTTCAGAGGATTGTTATCCGTAAGCACTACAAACTTATTTCCCAGTAAATAATCCCTGAATTTTTCTGTAACACTCCACTTGAGGGCTAGTAATTCCAATTTGAGACTGCTCATGTTCTTTGCGGATCTTTCATTTGGTCTAAGAGTTCTACTGGCGTACGCAATCACAACAATACGTCCATTCTGATTCTGGGATAACACAGCACCGAGTCCATGCGCACTGGCGTCAGTTTCCACAATAAACGGAATAGTAAAATCGGCGTATCCCAGTAGTGGTGCAGTTGATAATACAGTCTTTAACTTCTCAAACGAATTCTGGCATTCACTGTTCCATTTATCACAAAACTTTGTTTTCGGATGTTTCCCGTTGTTCTTGGAAAGTTCCAATAAAGGTTGTGCAATCTGTGAAAAGCTTCGGATAAATCGCCGGTAATATCCTGCAAATCCGAGGAATGATTGAAGCTCTTTGACTGTTTCGGGTACTTTCCAATTTTCGATACACTTGATCTTATCATTGTCGGTGGATATTCCATCTTTACTCACTATATGACCTAGGTATTTCACAGATGACTGAAAAAATTTGCACTTGCGCATTTTCAATTTTAATCCATGCTTGCGAAGAATATGAACCACTTTGTCAAGACGGTCTATTTGTTCACGCAGTGTTTTGGAATACACTATGATATCATCCAAGAACACTAATAAGGTATTGAACACTTCCTCTCTGAAACAATGCTGCATTAGTCGCTGGAATGTTGCAGGTGCGTTGGTAAGTCCGAACGGCATTCTGTTAAACTCATAAAGTCCGAATGGGGTGGTAAACGCAGTTTTCTCTTTGTCATCGTCGGCAACTGCTATTTGGTTATAGCCCGAGGTAAGGTCCATAGTTGAGAACATAGACGATCCGTGTAAAACATCAAACGTTTCTTCTACTCTTGGTAACGGAAACTTATCTTTGATGGTCTTCTCATTCAGTTTGCGGTAATCCACACAAAGACGTAAAGAGTTATCCTTCTTGCGAACTAGCACTATCGGTGAAGCAAACGGACTGGTGCTTTCGCGAATGACATCATTCTTCAGTAACTTGCGTATATGCTGTTTGACTTCTTCAAACTGCGACGGAGGAATTCGTCGGTACTGTTGAGCGATAGGCTTGTTGTCTGTGAGTCGAATCTGATGTGTAACTGTACTTGTACATCCAATATCGTCATCATCCTTCGAGAAGACTTCTCTGTGCTTTCGGAATAAAGATGTGATCAAGGACTTCTCTTCTTCACTACAGTCAAGTTGGAATATATCTTCAGGTAAATAAAACGGTGTCTCAGGGAGAGTAATTTCGGTGATTGCATGAATTGGTTGAATGAAGATCTCTTCAGTGTTACCCACGCGATTAAATCCAATATCTGAATTATCACATTCAACATCACAAAAAGACACTGTACCTATCATACTGCGTGGTTTAAGATAAATATCTTCATCACCAATGTTAGCTGCACGAACCCATATACGACCGTTATAAACGTTGACACAAGTATTCACAGTACGGAAATTCCTATGTAAATGGGCACCATTGGTCAAAGGATTAACAATAACATCGCCCTTAACATGCGGTCCGGTACATGGAATAACAATGGCGGTATTTGCAGGAATGCACACTGGTACAGTTCCGAATACTCTGGCAAAACCACAAACAGAATTCTGTTTTAAATCATTTGACACAAAAACTTCACTTAAATTTCCGTCCCTACGAACATCACCTAAAATGTCCGTCCAGGCACCAAGAATATTCATTCCAATTATTCCGGGAACAGATTCTTTCCGTTTATGCGTGGCGTCATCACTCGAGTCTTTCACTATTAGGAATCCACGTTGAGGTATGATTTTCCCGTTATAATTTACGTCAAGCTCAATGTTACCAATGTAAGGAATAACTAGTCCGTTGGCAGCTTTTAGTTGTAAATGACATGTTGGGTTCACCATCTTTCCAAGCGGCTCGATATACTTTCGATAAAACGTTTCGGTAATTGTAGAAACCATGGAACCAGTGTCAACTAGGCATCTGATATTCAAATCCATCACATAAATGTTAATCACTGGACACTGTCCTATGATACGACACGAAAATGTAGAGTCCTGTAAACCCCCATCTATTAACGGACTCCCTTTAATAGATGTGACTTGTTTTCCGATGACCCGGCTGTTGTTTCACTTGGTTTAGAACGACAATTTCTCTGCATATGACCAACTTTACCGCACTCATAGCACACAGGTGGTGAACGATAAAAATCCCGGTTTTCCTTTGTATGCTGACTGGTTCCGCGATCTCTGATCAAACCAGTTAGAGAGTCGATCTGCTTTTGCTGTGCTTCGATGATTTTCAAAAGCTGTTCCGTTGTAGGCGAGTCGCTCGGCTGGGTGTTTAAATTATGCTGATCGCTGATCGTGTTCGAATGGGTTGATTTAGCGGAATCCTTGTCTATCATTTCCTCTTCCTCGCTAAATAGTATAATTTCGTCTCGGAACTTGTGGAAGTCTGTATGTTCATTACGCAATAGCTTCTTTGCTTCTTTTCTTAACAATGAATCCCGTAGACCATTCGCAAACTTCTCGCACAGCGTAATGTGTTTATTTGGAAATACACTTCTGTCTTTTCTGATAACGTTTTGATATAAATCCAGCAATGCGTATGAATAGTGTCGAATAGTTTCCGATTCTAGCTGATTTCGTTCAAAGAATTTCTGCTGAAGTGACGTCACAGATTCCGGATTGCCGAATGCCACACGAAGACAGTCCAAAATGGCGTGCGGATCCTGTCGTATATCTGGTCGGAATTTGACTTCTTCCTTTGCTTGACCCTCTAAATGTGAATAAATCAAGTCAACTTATTGAGTATCTGAATATTTTCTTGCTGAAAACGCAATTTCTATGTAATCAATCCAGTCATCAACAGATGTGTCAGATTTTGATTTTGGGCGGCCACAAAATGTCTTTATTTTTCTTGTTTCTGAGATAAAGGTTTGCTTTTCAATGACTTGTTTCGATTGTGATCTATATTTTGCTTCTAGTAATTCCATTTCCAATTCATGGACACGGTGTTGTAATTCAGCTTTCTTCATGGTGATAATTTTACAATGGTATCAACAGTACTCATGAAAATGATTCACAAAGCGGAAAGTATTAGGGCTTTAACACAGACAGGGAATCGTTCGGCATGATATCTACTCACTAACACAATAGCAAGTCGAACAAGTTCTTTCCGATATAAAATTCACTTCAATTAGAAACTTAGCTGCATATTTGGAAAAAAATTCCTACGGTGTTCAATGCTTGGATATGTTTTCTCGCAGCGCCATGATGTAACCGAGCAGAAAGGAGGCAGATGGTGATTTCAGTCGATTTATTAAGTAGATAAATAAAGCATTGACCTATAAAGAAAGAAATAATACATTAGACATAAAATAGAGTTTTACATGTACATTTAATATGTTTAGTTTCTGAAATCTTTGACAATAAGCTACCGTTACTCCAGTATTCATTTATAATATAAAAACATGTTTTGTAACAATTTAACATTTGAACTTACAAACAAGTTTTAGAAATTACTATGACAAGTTTAACTGCAAAAATACGATAAAGTATAAACTTTGCAATTAAAATAAAATGCCCTAATCACTAACATGGTAGTAAAGAAATATATAAGTAAATATAATATTAACATACCACAAGATGCAGCAGATACACGCTGGATTGACTGACGATGTTGAAAATGAAATACTGCCTAGTTTTACTTAGTTTGAACGGTTACTTATATCAAATAGAGAATTAAATTTATTGGATAATGAAAATAAGAAAGACCAATGAAATTAGAGAACCAATGAAAAACGAAAGACTTTACTCAGCCAACTCAATCCAGTTGCGGAGTGTAACTGGCGGTTATTTAAAATTTAAGACTGTATTTAACAAAAACGGATAATAAAATAGATAAAACGAATAAATACATATAGAAATATGTTTGATACTATCACATTTGCTTTGCATGTCTACAATAATCTAAATGAATAAGCGAGATTAAACTATCATAAAATATGCAAAGCTATATTGACTAACAAATGAAATCTTAACGTTTATAGTACAGCCAAATATTTTTCAGTGGAAACATAACAATTTATTTCATAAATACTGTTTGTGTTTTGAACACTTTTTTCTCATGACCAAGAACTTTATAACAATCCGAATTTGCCACCTCAAATCAGTAGACAATTAACATCCTTGATGTTATTCAAGCTGAGAGTGCTTGTATTTATGGAGTGTGGACGCAGCTGGTGTGATTTGGAGCAAACAATGTCAATTACAAACGCACAATAAGTATTGAGTAAACATAGAAAAGCTGTAGTCACGTTATAGTTTAAATCTGAAAAGTGTCAGAATTAGCAACATCATCACTATTTTTTATTATTTTCTGAAAGACGCAATGTTATTTGAAAAATAATCCTGTTTTTCAGGACAATACAGAAAGGGAAATGAAGAAATTCCTTTTGACGGTATGTTAATTGTCTAATAAAGATATCAATAGTAAATATTTTTACGTTCTTGTATCATTATTAATTATCTAAAAAAAATTCCAACTTTTTAGATTTCAACTTAGAAAAACCATTCTATTATACATCGGCCTTTCACGAAGGATTGAAATTTATAAACAATGGTGGAAAAATACTCTGTTTGGTAGGCCGATGGGGGTCTGGGAAAAGGTCAACGGCTAAACAAATATACGTGGCTGTCACGAATTCAATACCGATAATAATCAGCGATCCTCTTACATTTGACGTTACAGAACATCATGAACCAATTATCGTAGACATGACACTTTCTATAAAACTATCAGAGTCAAAAAAGGAAAACCTAGCAGAGAAAACGCACATGTTATTTGAAAACATGTCCTCTTCAAACACATGTACAAAAGCTTTCATAATCTTTTTAATTGATGAAGATCGGGAAAATATCGTTAAATTTGTCAGATCCCTTGGAAAGAAAACAAAAGTCAAAGATCTATCAGAGAGTTTAACAAAAGGAGATCGGACTCAAATCCTATATTCACAATTTGAAACTTTCTGTCGGAATGAAAACTTCAGTAAAGTTGAAAAACTGGCAGTTGGTAAAGGCAAGGACCATTCATTAGGATACTCAGAAATATGTGCTCTTTTTATTAGATGTTCTTATTTCCAAACATTTGGTCCCGTGTTATTTCGAAATCGTCCTTTACAATATTTAAAGTCATATTTACAACAAATGCACAGATTTGCTGAAAAAGAAAAATTTCTAATGTTGGTGTATATGAGTCTAAATCAAATGGAGATAAACGTTAACAACCCAGACGACATTCTCTTTAAAATACTGGAGTCGTGCAATTGTGTACCAGCTAGAAAGGAGACGAAAAGCAAGAAAAAACAAATAGAAATTACTGGAACTGAAGTAACACTAGAAACAAGTAATACTGAGCATGTATCATCCTCAGAAAATAAGCCGGAAAAGCGCATTATGAGCAGAGAGGATATTATTTCCTTGATACCTATAGAGTTTGTAAACAATGTACCAGGGTCGTCTGTTTACAGATTACAACATGACGTCATAAAGAGAATGACTCTTATCGTGTTTGGAACATATCATTTTGATAAACTGCTTGAATTGTCCAAGCCTGAAGAGTTAAAGTCATGGGTTAAAGAAAAAGGCATGATCCCGGATGTTGGACTGAGCGAAACAAAACCTGTTTTAGAAATAAGTAAAGAAAAATGGAGGCAACACAAGGATGTTTTTCGTAATGAAATTTAATCTATTTTTATGAGGATAAAGAATAATAGCATTGAAATAGTAAATGAATGGTCTTCTTTTTAAAATGTTTAGTTGTAAAACATAGATATATATCTTTGTATATTGAAAGTTTCTACATTTACGCATCTGTTTTTTTTTTAAATTTCACATCTTTACTTGAGAATAATGTATGCGCATTGTGTTTTTTCATCAGTTGACTTTTCTTTGTTTTGTTTCCATAAAAAAATCCTTCCGTTTATTGATTAGATATTGTCATAGAAGCACCTATTCTTTCATATAAAGATATTGTTTGTTCCATTTAGATTGTTTTGAAAAAACATTATATCAACTATACTATCTACTCAATACAGTTGGTCAATTATTTAATTTTATACATACTACTGTATTTTACGTGGAAAAGAAACTTTAGTTTAAGAACTTCTATCTATTCATATTGGCTATTTGCAATAAAATTATATTAATTCAACGTATTATGAAAGTAAAATTAAATATCCAACCTTTGTATTGTCCAGATAAACAAAGAGTGAACTCTACCTGTGCTCCATAATTGTCTAATTGCTTCATTTGCGAGTTGCCGTTCGGTGAACACGCTGATACAAACAATCTTGTGTACCAGCCGTTACAAATACAAGTAGCTCAAGTATTATTAGATATCGGTTTACGCAAGGAACGTGACCACTTTAATTAGCTTGTCAATAGATTATTAAATATTCTTGCATACCTGTCACTTGTCCTCCGATCCCGTAATTTCTACTCCTAACTAATAAAACCAAATGAACACAGTTCACGGTACTTTTACTTCCCTGTTTTCTTTGCAATAAAAGGTAGAATTCTATTACAAATTGTATCAAATTTACGCTGATTTTTTCCACGAGATTCGGAAATCGTCGGGAACAAAGTGGAATTGGGTACATGCGGGAAAACATGATATAATACATATACAATTAATTCGTACCATGATTAATTCGATAGTTGTTAAGTCGCACTTGAACATATTCGGATATTATTTGTAAAATTGTTTTAAGACTCATACTCTTCTTTTTTGTATCATTTCTACCTGTTGAAGAATTAAGAAATCTGCTTATTATAGGAACTTTACTTTCATCATGGCCGGAAGAACTACTCGTTGCTTTTTAATGCAATATGCTTTTTTTTACATTCTACTTCCCGTTCGGTTCAAGTCTACAAAAGTATTCAATCAATTTCAACGAGTTTATGTGAAGGGACAATGCCATAAAGCTTGTGAAATTTCAAAAATGAGCTCGGTTTCTTTTTAACGGAACGTTATTTTATAATTTAAAAAGGGGATTTTGTTCAGGGTGACACTTGAAATTTTCTAGGTGTAAACAGTCTCGTTTGAAGTCATCTTTTCGTAAGTTTTATGGTCGATAAAACGACCTAGTCAGCAAATACAATCTTCCACTGGGTCGCACGCTGACTGACGTTTTTCATACTAATTGTTAGACCATAATTAATCACCTGACTGTATATGGACTTTTCTTGTTTCCCCCCGATTACGACAAAGAGCACACGGCGGGTGTGACAGAGGATGCTCACTCCTCCGAGGCACCTAATAATACCTTATCTTTTTGGAGGTTCATGTTGTCCTGCTTTGAATTTTTATTTCGTTTTATGGATTGTTGAGATGGTTGACGGTTTGTTATTGCCAGTTTTTCATCAATGTTTTAAAGTGTATTTCAAACTGTTCGTTTTTTGAATTAAATTCCCTTCCTTTAAATATTTAACCCTCCATACGATACACCGTGTATAGTATGGACGTGTTATATAATATAATTATATAGGACTATATGTCAGATGTCCCCTCTTTAGTCGCAGGCTCATTACATGTGATGTATATCATCGTTCATATCTAATAGGGTCTGATTGTATATAAGACAAATATGTACCGGTGGATGATATACATGAAGCGCTTTAAGTCTGATGCTGAGGGTTTAAAGAGTGTAGAAAGGAAAAGGAGTACGTTGATTTAATTGGACCAGATATTTACCAATATTTTAGGAGGAAAAGCGTTGAAACATCAGGTAATACCAATCTGTAAATAAATATAATTCATTAAAGAATATACAGCTTTAAAAAAACGAAAGAATGTTTTGTTTGTTACTTTCGAAACATCTTTTCAATTTCTATTTGACTGCTTGCTTATGTCAGGGTTCATGAGAAAGACTCTCGCGAATCAGGCTAAAATTATCACAACTGTCACAAAGGAGACTCTTTAATTTATGAATTTAAAAGTTAAATGTATAAAATAACCCTTTCATCGCATGTAGCTGTCTCTCGTATATTTGTAGATATGATATCTAGGCAACCCGTTATATCTTAAACTTCCTAATATGTACTTTATGATACCAGTGAACTTTATATAAGTATGTGAAGATCAGAGTACACATCGGCCTTAAGTTTGGATTGGCCAAGTACATGTATGTCTGTACTGAACAATGCAATCTATCAGAAAATTAAAGATTACATAATTATTTTTCTTCTGTGATTGCATTACATTTTTCTTTCAAATAGAAGTTTCGCGTTACAAAAATATGTAAGTTATTACTTATCATAACTTCACCAAACATTTGGACCTACTTACGGACTTGAATGTTGAATCTAGGTCATGAATTTCAGATGCAGGAGAAGGTTAAGGTTTTTGGAACAGGTTAAAGTTTTTAGTGGAGGTGCCCCTTAATAGCAATTTCTAAGTTACTACTGATCCTAACTTCACCAAACTTGCAGGGATTGCGTCCTGTGATACTGATGCACCTGCCAGGCTTGAATGCTGAAACTGAGCCATAGGTTTTGGATGCTTGAGGAGGTTATTATAATAAGGTTTTTAGAACTGGTTAAAGTTTTTGGAGCAAGTGCCCCTTGATCGTCTTATGATACTGATGCACCCGACAGTCTTGAATGCTAAATCTGAGCCATAGGTTTTGGAAGCTTCAGGAGGTTAAAGTTTTTAGAGCTGGTTAAAGTTTTTGAAGCAGGTGCCCTCTGATGATTATAATTTTAGTTATAACTGGTTCTAACTTCATAAAATTTGTATGATTGATGCATCTTATGATACTGATGCACCTGACAGGCATAAATGCTGAATATGTTTCGGATGCTGGATGAGGTTAAGGTTTTTGGAACATGTCACATGTTTAATAAATAATAGTACTATTTCAAACTTGCATAATTGATTTAACTATATAAATGAATCGCAGAGGTACATTGTAACTTCAGATACAGAGTCTGATCTCCATTATCAAGGATGTTAAAAATGTGTCCTACCTCAATCAAACCTGCTTGATAGATGTGTTTGTTATTAAATGATATAATATGATTCCTGTGATATAGTATTGTACCATTTGTTACACTATTGTATTATATGAAACAATATTATATCATAAATTATATTTTTAAAAGTTATATGATATGATTTTGTATGAATTTTTTACCATAATAATATGATATTGTATCAAGATATTATTATGTATAGTATTGTATATTATGATACAATAGCATATGATATGATATTGTATTATATACAATTTAATCAAATGCTGTTGTTTCATATAATATTGCAATATATAATATCTTATTATATGATAGACTATAGTATAATATGATACTGGATTACTTACTTTATTATTATATTACATGAAATTGTATTATATGACATTGTTATACATAATACTGTATTATATGATACTATATTGTATTTTATAATATATAATTATACTACATCATATTTATCATATGGGGTGATACAATGTTGCATCAAATTATATTGTATCATATTATTCAATATTTTATGACTTATCCAATATGATAAATATATCATACAATACAAAATAATAATATATTTAAGAAATATAATACGAGTTTTCGTGAATGTTGCAGAATAACCCCCGAGGTCTAGAAATGTTGTTTTGAAATATAAAAGCCGATGCGTCAGCCGAGGCTTGTATATTTCAAACAACATTCCGAGACCGAGGAGGTTATTCTTCAACATTCACGAAAACAAGAACTTAAATTTCTATTCTATGTACAGCCCAGTTTTTCTACAGATCGTTTCTCCTATAGAGAGACGATCTAGGTCATTAATATTTTGACAGCAGAACTAATGCATTATATTTCCTCGCTTTCTTACAATGTTAGCATTGAACACACTAGTTATGTTACGTGGAAATGGAATTAGAAAAAAAAGTTTACATTGGAAATTGAGATTTAATTAGATTTACAATGTAACATACGTTCTCAAACTAACCGACTTTCCCTAAAACACACCTAATAGTGTAATGAAAACATGATTCGGGCATAAAGGAAAGAAAACTTGTGTGAGAGGTAGTGGCAAAATGGCAGTTCGCTGTACTTGAATAATTTATCGACTGCAAACTTCCGCCTGAGTGAGTTAGCTAGTAAATAGTTAGGAATAGATAAATCAAAATTAACGTTCGTGTTAATAAAGAGAAGTTTAAATCCCCCGTTGTTAATTCGCACTGTGCTTTAAAGACACGTAGGATCGTTTTTGAAAGTGGGGGGGGGGGGCAGAATCATTCCAAAAATCTTGACAAGCAAGAAAAAACAAACAAACAAACAAAAATCCAAAACACTTTCATAAATCTTCATTATGTTAAACCGTGTGGGAGGTGGCGTAGGTAGTATATCTATAACTTCAATTTCACTCTTAATTTCCTTATTTTCTTTACAATTTTTCTTTTACTCGCAAAAAGGTGTTGGGGGGCAACTCCATGATAATTCAATTTTTATAAGTTATTTTAAGATAATAATTTACCTGCATTTGATTAGATCCGAATTTTTAAATCAATTTAAGGAATTAAATTAAGTTTAAAAGTGCCTAGAATAAATTATATAGTGGCTTGATAATGTTGTGTATAAGTTAAGTTATGTATTGTGTATAATGTCCAGGTTATTTCATATAATGATTAGGTAATGTTGTGTAGTGAGGCCAAATAATGATGTTGAAAAATTGTGCGAGGTTTTGCATAAACTTTCAAATGAAAAATGTTTAATCATTCATATCTAGTGATCTTTGAAAAAATCTGCTTCGTTCTTGGTAGTTTCGCCCCGATTAATTGCATTATTTTTCTAACTGAATTTGCGTTTATTCACATGGGAACATATATTCGTATCAGAGCTTCTATTGTGAGCTAACGTTTGTCAAAATGCCATCTGGGGTGGATGATCAATAAAAAGTCTTGAGTCACATATGCATGTTGGGTGAAACTTTTGTGTTACTAGAATATTTCATTAATCCAATCTGTAAATTAAATGTTTTGAATGTAAAACGTATCATGTATACAGCGCACGTGTGTAGACTAAATTCATTATTCAGATTTAATTGCATGCCTTTTATAATACATGAGACTGTGTAGTAAAATATTTGGTTGACAATGATTACATAATGATTACATCATTCTTACTTTTACATTATTTATAATTAACTTGTACTTTAAATATATCACAAAACATTTATAGACAAATAGCTGCACAGATAGATAAAAGTGCAGGTTTGTGTTTAACTCATCCTGACAGGTGAGCTAAAAAAGGTAAAAAACAAAGTTTTCAGTATTCTACTAGAACGTGTTGAACAACATGTTCAACTACATATCGACCAATATTTAACGAAGGTAATTATTATCTTTACACCCGTCCTGAGCTGATAATTATACAGCGAAGTACACAGAAGCGTTTATTAGGCATTAACTCTAGAAAAGTTTTTACGCAATGTCTAGTATATCCTATAAATTTTTGTAACTTTGAGGTGTTTTGAAATTCTTTAACCGGGGAACCACGATGTCTATATATAGATACTGGGGAGAGGTAATATTAAACATCGAAGAGTGCACGAATATTTAAGAAACTGTTTTCATTACAAGTGTTACCGTTAGTATTCTAATCAAAGTATGCCGAATCTTCCAGGAATAAAATATAGGTTGTAAATTTACTTTGTATAAAGTAAATTTACAACCTATATTTTATTCCTGGAATAATGGTTACTCAGTGAGAAACATTCTTTACCTAAGGACGAATACATCCGCCATTGTTTTATTTTTCCACTAAGCATCCGCCTGCGTTGCCTTTCCTTTTCACTACATCTACATTCATAAGTTATCATTCGTTCGCATTTGAAAATATTTAATGCCCGTATTCTCGGATTCCATGCCAGGAAATTAAGTTGGTTAGTTATGTCATTCTTATACATGTACATGTATGAAGACACTGTTATCGACGGTCAAAGAAATTTTCAAAGTCTTTCTTTAAAACGCTTTTATTATTTAAAGTTATACCAATATAGGATATACATGTAAATTTTATATCGAGATTTCTTCATCGGCATCACTTATAATTTACTCAATTCTTTCTCCTCTCTTTTTCTCTCTCCTCTCTCTCTCTCTCATTCAAGTCACGAGCGACAATGTCTTAACTCCGCCCAGCTACGATCTGATTGGACAAAGGTCAGTCATTTGCTTTTTTGTGGGCGATTTTAAGTTTGATACTCATTCGTTTGCGATGCACGACCTCTGGTGAGAGAATGGGATAGAACTTTCATGAACGAGGTAACCAAGAACACGAATTGACTAATTACATGTAACGAAATGTGTAGGACGAGTTCATTATGCATTCCAGGCAGATACCTTGGATCGGACTTCGATTAATACAAAAAATTGATAAATAAAATGGAACAATTAATGCAATTTTAGTAATAATGGAAAGAACTTTTCAGAACGGGGTGCCTAGAAATGGGTTGACTAATTGACATCATGGCGGAAAGTTTAGGGCGAGTCATATAACCATCGCCAGATACTTTGAATCTGACAACTTTGGTTAAACTATGGATGCAAATGGATAATAATGCAAAACTTAGCGTGTGTTTAATTTCATACATTTTCAAACCACGACAGATTGGTTGTAAACATTGGACATCAAATTTTAAACATTAATAAACAGATTATTGTATTCTACGTCTCTATGGATAAATGATGTATATATGTAAACAGGGAAGAAATAATCCTCCCAAACAAACCTTCATTACGAATTATCTTACTAGTACAACTTAATTAACAGCAACCCCCAATTAGCAAATTGATTCGTTCGTGTTAACTTTCAGCACTTCTACACAAACCGTCCGCTGCGCCTGACGAAATTTTTCCGTCTCTGGCTTATTACCTTTAATACAAAGATGTAGTTGCTACGTACCGATCCGGTGTTTTATGTATTAATTAGTTTATATATTAATTAGGTAATCATCTGGTAAAATTATAAAATTTATAACATGGTTTTCATTCATAAGAAGGGCTTCACCAAAAAGTATGTGTTAGCATTAAAACTCCCTTGCTTTCCTAATATGCTTCACCTTTGTGCACAGAACAAATACATGTTAAATAGTTTCACATTCACTTTTACAAAAAGTGCATGTCTTATTATCTGTTATTTTCATTTTTTTATTTAGTGATTTACAGGCAATATTTTATGTAAAATTCTATATTCTTACCATTGAACTTAAGATCAGAGTTTAAGAATGTCTTAAAGCAAACTTTGAATACATCTTTCAGCTCCACTTCTGGAAAACCTTTAACACTAGTTCTGAAATTGACTTCAAAAATGCAGTTGGTTTAACGTCTTTTATAATAATATTGTAATAAATATCCCTATGAAAGCAACACTATCTTTAAAAGCTACTGCATCTAAATGTCAGTTAATGAAATAAAATTGGCTTTAAATTCACATGCTCACTATACTAAACAAATTTTGATACATAAGCCGCTATTTAGTAAACCATTTTTCTTGGTTTTCGGATATTTTTTTTCTTTGAAATCAAAAACATAACGCTTATACATGCACTTTTTACCATAGAACTATTTTCTATCGAAATATAGGTATTCTTATTGGAATTTATTTGATAAACAATTAATCCATCTAGGCACAGATGTAGATAACTATCAATGCTTACATAGCAGTGCATCATTAAACAAAACTTTGTATTAATTGACTGTCGATTTAAAACATGGATATAGGGATTTGAAGTATATCATATTTTTAATAATGTTTTATTATTTATTTTTTTAAATCTTTCTTAAGTCAAAGTGTTTACCTTGCTTTAACGCATAACCCCAAAACGTCCTAAATAGTACAATTAAAATATCATTTTCTAAAGTAAGAAACTATTATCGATACCATATTTTTTCAGTTGTTCAGATGAGAATTATGAATATTTATATCTAAACATTTCTTTGGGAAGTATTCTATATTATTATCTATAAACAAGGTGTTAGGTTTCTTCAATGAACAATGTTTTATCTTTATTAAAGATACACTACAGATAATTTTCTTCATCTTGGTTATGTCTTTCTTTAAACGCAGTTCATTAAAAGAATAGAAGTTGTGCATGTACTATAAATTCGATTTGGAATCTTGTTTATGCAAAAATAAGATCGCAATTGAATGTTAAAGATGTTGTGGAATTCAAAATTTATAAACTGACCCAAACTTTAAAATTTATTATACATTGTTTGATTTTGAATGACAGCAGTTGTCGATGGAATGTGTTAGATAGTTTTACAGAAATAAACCGATCTTCATCAAATAGAAAAAATATGAAAACATGTAAATTTGTGTTTGAAGAGGACATTATTTCAAATAACCTGTGCATTTTCTCTGCTAGGTTTTCCTTTTCTCACTCTGATATTTCTATGGAAAGTGTCATGTCTGGAATAATTTGTCCATGATGTTCTTTAATGTCAAATGTAAGAGGATCGCTGAACATTATCGGTGATGAATTCGTGACAGCCACGTATACTTGTTTTAGCCGTTGACCTTTTCCCAGATCCCGATCGGCCTACCAATTAGAGTACTTCACCACCACTGGTAATAAATTTCACTCCTTCGTGAAAGGCTGATGTTTTATTGAAAGTTTGCTCTAACTTGAAATCTAATAGGTCAAGAAATTGTTTTTATTTTTTTAGATCATGAATTATACTGAAAGAAAGTAAAAATAGTAAGTATTGATATCTTTATTAGATGATTAGACATACCATCCTTCGGAATTTCTTAATTTCCTTTCCTGTATTGTCGTAAAACAGGATAAAATTAGACATTTTATTCAAATAATGTAACAATTACGTCTTTTAAAAATAAATAAGATAGTGAAAATGCCAAATATGGAAAAATTTAGGTCCAAACAAAAAGTGTTTACAACTTTTCTTTGTTTACTCAATACTCAAACTGCGTTTGTAATTAATATTGTTTTCTTCCATTACCACCAGCTGCGTTTAAACTCTATGAGTATAAGCGCTCTCAACATGAATAACATTAAGGATGTTAATTGTTAATTTAGGGTTTGAGATGGCAAAGTCAGGTTGGTTTAAAGTTCTATTTCATGAGTAAACTTTGCTCTAAACAAAGAAATGTAATATATAAATTATCATTGACATAACATTAGATATTTTCACTATCTTATAGAATTAAGATTAAACACATATGGACTTAAAGCAAAAACAGAGTAAATTAAAATAAAAAAAATTAGATGTTGTTTTCCGCAAAAAATTGTTGGTAGTACTACATGTATAATAATAAACATTTATTTTAGATTTTATTGTTGGTCAATATAAATTTATATGAATATTTATGTTGGATTTATTTCACTTTTCATTAAGATTATCGTAGGCGCACAATGCAAAAGTATTTTTAAAAATCCTTCGATACGTTTATCCATGCATTCAAATTTTTAATCGTTGACTTCATAAACATTGCTTGCCAGCAGAAAAAGAGCAATATAAGTAGTTTAATACTATACATGTGTAAGTGTCATCATTATTCAGTATTTTGTTCAATTGATAAAAAAAAGGGGTCAGGATTTGAAAATTGATAAAGGAAACTTGGACTAGAATATTTTTTTTTTTAAATCACAGAATACTTATTGCGTTGTATCTGTTTTGTGTCTTACATAAACTAAGTTTCAATTTTAAAGAGTATATTTTTTAATTGTTATACTTTCATGTTAAATACTGAAATCTGTTTGGTTTAGATGCAGTTCATAATTCGTTCTATTACCCTCAGCATTAGTAACGTACTTAGCAACGGGTAACATTAAAAATTGTTACATGCGCGAAAATTATGCGCGCACGGTTCGCCGTAGAATTCATGTTATTCCTAAGTAAAAGCAGTTAAGTTTTCTTTAAAATTAAGACATTCAGTATAACAAAATAAATAGTGCCTGTTTGGGAGGATAACAGTTGAAATTGACACCCCTCGAAAACCATTGTCAACCTCCGCTTCGCGTCGGTTGACAATGGTTTTCTCGGGCTGTCAATTTCAACTGTCACCCTCCCAAACAGGCACTATTTATATAATATCTCACAATTAAAATAGAGTAAAATGTTGAAGTATTTTCTTAATATTTTTAAAAATAGTCAATGGCCATTAACTCAAGAAGTAGGCAATTTATCTATATTTGCTTGAAAATAACACCATAATCAAATGAACATAACATAAAACAGATGTTTTTCAGTATGATCAGTAAATTTGGGTTTTTTTTATTCTTAGTAAAAGTCACTCTAAAGTACTCGGATGAAGTAACTATCACGAATCACTGAACGTCATAAGAGCAAATGCATTTTATGACAAATATCAAAGTATGAAAGAAATCAACTAACTTGTTAGCTCTGATAACCGATCGAAAAAAGTTGTAGTATAAATATGATTAATGATTTAAGATTAGGTTGGGAGATTATAGTTACATGTTTGCACTCCTTGTTAATTAAGATTTTCCTCGTTTTTTTGGTCCAACCATAACAAATGTTTTTCCTATATTTCTTCTTTATAATGTAAAAGTGTTTAAAAGATTTTAGTAGCATTTTTGATATTTGTTTCTTTAATAATCTGAAAATTACTAACCTCTTCTGCGAAAACAGACTGCAAGGAGAAAAATGAACAAAGATACAGCAACAACAACTCCGATGTAGATCTCAGGTTTTAATTGGTAATTTTCTTTTAAATCACTTGAAATGAAATAAAGATTAATTAAATTAAAATATTTATATTTGAATATAAAAAACAGATATTAAATTGCTTATAATTGTGATTTAAATATAAACGTTTTGTATAATTATGTGTGCCCTATTTTTTCACAACTTAACTAGCTAGCTAGTTACAAATTGTATTTACAATCAGGAAAGGTTTTAAAAACACGACTAACGATGCATGAGGTAACACTTCGAGGTAGAACTCAAAAAAAACTTCACAATTTTTGTAAAATGATTTATCTGTAATTATAATGCAAAGTGCTAATATATGTATAATTTCACATCTTCAACACTCTTTATAATGTTTTTTTCTTTCTCATATCAATGCTCAGACATGTTCAGAGGAAGGCTACTACAACATGTCAGGCTCTGATTTCTGTTATCTGAATGCTTCCAGTCATAAATCATGAAATTTATGACCACTGTAATCAGGTGCTTATCAACACGACGAATGGGTGGAACGAGCAAGAAGAAAACACTAGAAACAAGTATATACGAATATTTGCACAGCAATTACTCTTGATATGTGCCAATATCTCACATTGTACCAGAAGTAAGACAAAACATGGCCTTGTTGCCGATTTTTATTGACTTTTTATTAGATTTTTATAAAAAAGTATATACTGCAAAATCATATCAGTGTTAAAAACATTTTAGTGTTATGTTATTTTTTACGAGTAATCCAGACTTGATGCCTATAAAAAGGGAGTTGTGTCTTTGGTTTACTCAAGCCTAAATATAGCAGGGGAAAAACCGTAGTCACAAATTTAACAATCCATCGTTTATTTATATTTCAATTATATGATAATAGCGCTGTCTTCATTCGCTGCATATTTACATTTAGTTTTACTATCACGCGATGTAAATGGGTTAGAATACAGTACTGGTATTTCATCTAGTATGAGGAAGCAACCGGTCAGAAAATGCGATTTCTTCTAGAACACGTATTGTTTTGTTTACAGATAGTTGTTTAAGCGTCTATGTCAATGTTACTACATGTAATATTGAGACAACAGAAGAAATAAAAGTAAGAGAGAGGTTAAGGTACACTGTACATAAAGAAGAAGCATTACTTCCAAATCATGATCAACAGACAATTTTTACCTTTGGTTGAGGAGTGTTTGTTATGTGCAAAGCTATGTGATGTCAAAATCTTGTTTTATTTATTTAGGTAGTCAAATTTTGTCCTGAATACTCAGTATATTAGAACGCTTAAGACCTTTGTTAAGTTTAGTATATTACTTCATCAACCTCCTTAACGATTAACGGATTTGTAAGGTGATGTATCCGATGTGTTTCTTGAATAACTCCATTTGTATGAATAATTGCGGCCTGTTCTCGTGATTAAAATCACTTACTAGCCTTTGAGTGTGCACTTGATTAAACGCACGATAAATAGGGAAGAAAATGAATCTATCTAAAAATGACATGTGTAATACATGTATTTGCATACACATTATAGCTGAAGATTATCCGTGCAATGCAAACTTAATAAAATAAAACTACGTAGAAACTTGTTCTTTTTCTTTTGCGTGTGTTAAAATCTGTTCATTTTGGGTTTTTTATAAAATTGAAGTAGATGCAAACATGAATTTTAAACCAACTAAAATAAGGAAAAAGGTCTTACACTTGTAGACTTCATTATAGAGAAATAATACGTTTGGACAGCCGCTGGACACATTGCAAGTGACTATGTCCAGAGTGTTGGCGCCAGTGTTGTATTCTATCTGGACAGTAGTCTATCAAAATAGATTCAAAATGCAGATTTTATATACCAGACATTAAACAACAAAACCAAATCCTCACCAGGACTTTGCAATATCATACATATAAGAATAAGGTGAAAAATAACAGTATCCAGTAATAAAATGCTTTCTTAGTAATAAGGCTGTCCATGGTTCCTCTTCTCCTTACTTTGATTTGATCGAACAGTGAGTTTTGTTCTCATACAGAGACAAGGTTATTCGTTTGCTCCGTAGAAGTAAAAATCTGTAAAGTTCTGTGTTTTTTCTACTTTAAGCTTTGACTTATCATTAGACAACTCTCCATGGCCTGCAAAGTTGACGAAAGCAGATCATTTGACAAAACCGTATGCAAAGAGGTTAAAGCCTTATTTAACTGTCAAAGTTCCATCAATGTCTTTCATTACATCCGAAACGAAACGAATAGATCAGGAGAGATATGTATACAGTCTGTCTGGGTCAACCAGGTGTACTTGACTGGGTTTTTCTTATGTTTTGGATATTAAAAGAAGTGACTAAACGATAGTGAAACTGAAACTCCAACGTCATTCGACTATAAATAATTTTAAATTTATACACAGTAGCAGCTGTCGTTGTTTTAAGTAATCGATCAGTGTCGTTGTAGAAATATTTACTTTAGATGTCTATAATTATCGTGGACAGCCTTATTACTAAGAAAGCATTTTATTACTGGACACTGTTATTTTTCACCTTATTCTTATATGTATGATATTGCAAAGTCCTGGTGAGGATTTGGTTTTGTTGTTTAATGTCTGGTATATAAAATCTGCATTTTGAATCTATTTTGATAGACTACTGTCCAGATAGAATACAACACTGGCGCCAACACTCTGGACATAGTCACTTGCAATGTGTCCAGCGGCTGTCCAAACGTATTATTTCTCTAAAATGAAGTCTACAAGTGTCAGACCTTTTTCCTTATTTTAGTTGGTTTAAAATTCATGTTTGCATCTACTTCAATTTTATAAAAAAAACCCAAAATGAACAGATTTTAACACACGCAAAAGAAAAAGAATAAGTTTCTACGTAGTTTTATTTTATTAAGTTTGCATTGCACGGATAATCTTCAGCTATAATGTGTATGCAAATACATGTATTACACATGTCATTCTCAGATAGATTCATTTTCTTCCCTATTTATCGTGCGTTTAATCAAGTGCACACTCAAAGGCTAGTAAGTGATTTTAATCACGAGAACAGGCCGCAATTATTCATACAAATGGAGTTATTCAAGAAACACATCGGATACATCACCTTACAAATCCGTTAATCGTTAAGGAGGTTGATGAAGTAATATACTAAACTTAACAAAGGTCTTAAGCGTTCTAATATACTGAGTATTCAGGACAAAATTTGACTACCTAAATAAATAAAACAAGATTTTGACATCACATAGCTTTGCACATAACAAACACTCCTCAACCAAAGGTAAAAATTGTCTGTTGATCATGATTTGGAAGTAATGCTTCTTCTTTATGTACAGTGTACCTTAACCTCTCTCTTACTTTTATTTCTTCTGTTGTCTCAATATTACATGTAGTAACATTGACATAGACGCTTAAACAACTATCTGTAAACAAAACAATACGTGTTCTAGAAGAAATCGCATTTTCTGACCGGTTGCTTCCTCATACTAGATGAAATACCAGTACTGTATTCTAACCCATTTACATCGCGTGATAGTAAAACTAAATGTAAATATGCAGCGAATGAAGACAGCGCTATTATCATATAATTGAAATATAAATAAACGATGGATTGTTAAATTTGTGACTACGGTTTTTCCCCTGCTATATTTAGGCTTGAGTAAACCAAAGACACAACTCCCTTTTTATAGGCATCAAGTCTGGATTACTCGTAAAAAATAACATAACACTAAAATGTTTTTAACACTGATATGATTTTGCAGTATATACTTTTTTATAAAAATCTAATAAAAAGTCAATAAAAATCGGCAACAAGGCCATGTTTTGTCTTACTTCTGGTACAATGTGAGATATTGGCACATATCAAGAGTAATTGCTGTGCAAATATTCGTATATACTTGTTTCTAGTGTTTTCTTCTTGCTCGTTCCACCCATTCGTCGTGTTGATAAGCACCTGATTACAGTGGTCATAAATTTCATGATTTATGACTGGAAGCATTCAGATAACAGAAATCAGAGCCTGACATGTTGTAGTAGCCTTCCTCTGAACATGTCTGAGCATTGATATGAGAAAGAAAAAAACATTATAAAGAGTGTTGAAGATGTGAAATTATACAAATATTAGCACTTTGCATTATAATTACAGATAAATCATTTTACAAAAATTGTAAAGTTTTTTTTTCGAGTTCTACCTCGAAGTGTTACCTCATGCATCGTTAGTCGTGTTTTTAAAACCTTTCCTGATTGTAAATACAATTTGTAACTAGCTAGCTAGTTCAGTTGTGGAAAAAATTGGGCACACATAATTATGCAAAACGTTTATATTTAAATCTAAATCACAATTATAAGCTATTTAATATCTGTTTTTTGATATTCAAATATGAATATTTTAATTTAATTAATCTTTATTTTATTTCAAGTGATTTAAAAGAAAATGACCCATTAAAACCTGAGATCTACATCGGAGTTGTTGTTGCTGTGTCTTTGTCCATTAATCTCCTTGCAGTGTGTTTTCGCAGAAGAGGTTAGTAATTTTTAGATTATTAAAGAAACACATATCAAAATTGCTACTAAAATCTTCTAAACACTTTTACATTATAAAGAAGAAATATAGGAAACACATTTGTTATGGTTGGACAAAAAAACCCTTAATTAACAAGGGGTGCAAACATGTAACTATAATCTCCCAACCTAATCTTCAATCATTAATCATATTTATATTACAACTTTTTTCGATCGGTTATCAGAGCTAACAAGTTAGTTGATTTCTTTCATACTTTGATATTTGTCATAAAATGCATTTGCTCTTATGACGTTCAGTGATTCGCGATAGTTACTTCATCCGAGTACTTTAGAGTGACTTTTACTAAGAATTAAAAAAAAAACAAATCCACTGATCATACTGAAAAACATCTGTTTTATGTTATGTACATTTGATTGTGGTGTTATTTTCAAGCAAATAAAGATAAATTGCCTACTTCTTGAGTTAATGGCCATTGACTATTTTTAAAAATATTCATTAAAATACTTCAACATTTTACTCTATTTTAATTGTGAGATATTTAAAAAATATACTCTTTAAATTGAAACTTAGTTTATGAATGACACAAAAGAGATACAACGTAATAAGTATTCTGTGAATGAAAAAAATATATATATTTCCTTTATCGGTTTTCAAATCCTTACCCATTTTTTTTATCAATTGAACAAAAAAAACTGAATAATGATGACACTTACACATTTTTAGTATTAAACTACTTATATTGCTCTTATTCTGCTGGCAAGCAGTGTTTATGAAGTCAACGATCAAAATTTTGAGTGCATGGATAAACGTTTTGACGGATTTTACTTTTGCATTGCGCGCCTACGATAATCTTAATGATACATATATGTAAGTGAAATCAATCCAACATAAATATTCAAATTTAAATTGACCAACAATAAAATCCAAAATAAATGTTTATTATTATAGTACTACCAACATTTTTTTGCGGAAAACATCTAATTTTTTTCTTTTAATGTACTCTGTTCTTGCTTTAAGTCCATATGTGTTTAATCTTAATTCCATAATATAATGAAAATAGCTAATGTTATGTCAATGATAATTTATTTATTACATTCTGTGTTAAGAGCAAATTTTACTCATGAAATAGAACTTTAAACCAACCTGACTTTGCCATCTCAAACCCTAAATTAACAATTAACATCCTTAATGTTATTCATGTTGAAAGCGCTTATTCTCATGGAGTTTGAACGCAGCTGGTGGTAATGGGAGAAAACAATATCAATTACAAACACAGTTGGAGTATTGAGTAAACAAAGAAAAGTTGTAAACACTTTTTGTTTGAACCTAAATTATTCCATAATTGGCATTTTCATTATTTTCATTATTTTTCAAAGACGTAATAGTTACATTATTTGAATAAATTGTCTAATTTTATCCTGTTTTAGGACAATACAGGAATGGAAATAAAGAAATTTCGAAGGATGGTATGTCTAATCATCTAATAAAGATATCAATACTTACTATTTTTACTTTCTTTCATTATAATTTATAATCTAAAAAATATTTTTTTTTCTTCCTGACCTATTAGATTACAAGTTAGAGCAAACTTTCTATAAAAAAAAAAATAAGCCTTTCACGAAGGAGGGAAATTTATCACCAGTGGTGGTGAAGTACTCTGTTTTGTAAGCCGATTGGGATCTGGGAAAAGGTCAACGGCTAAAACAAGTATACGTGGCTGTTACAAATTCATCACCGATAATGTTCAGCGATCCTCTTACATCTGACATTAAAGAACATCATGGACAAATTATTCCAGACATGACACTTTCCATAGAAATATCAGAGTGAGAAAAGGAAAACCTAGCAGAGAAAATGCACAGGATATTTGAAATAATGTCCTCTTTAAGCACAAATTTAAATGCTTTCATAATTTTTCTATTTGATGAAGATCGGTTTATTTCTGTAAAACTATCTACCACATTCTATCGACAACTGCTGTCTTTCAAAATCAAACAATGTATAATAAATTATAAAGTTTGTGTCAATTTATAAATTTTGAATTCTACAACATCTTTAACACTCGATTGCGAGCTTATTTTTGCATTAACAAGATTCCAAATCGAATTTATAGTACATGCACAACTTTTATTCTTTTAATGAACTGCGTTCAAAGAAAGACATAACCAAGATAAAGAAAATTATCTACAGTGTATCTTTAATAAAGATAAAACATTGTTCATAGAAGAAACCTTAACACCTTGTTTATAGATAATAATATAGAATACTTCCCAAAGAAAGGTTTAGATATAAATATTCATAATTCTCATCTGAACAACTGAAAAATATGGTATCGATAATAGTTTCTTACTTTACTTTAGAAAATAATATTTTAATTGTACTATTTAGGACGTTTTGGGGTTAAGCGTTAAAGCAAAGTAAACACTTTGACTTATGAAAGATTTTTTTAAAAAAATTAAACAAAACAAAAAAATATGATATACTTCAATATAGGACACCGCGACAAATATTTGTCATGGACATTTGCACGGATAAACGTATGAACGTCAGATTCGTATAAAAAATAAATCCAGCAATCAAATAGCATGTTAAAAAGAGTGTGCTAAAATTTCAAGCACCAACAAACAACTGTTCCTGAGAATTCTGTGACGATGAATTCATAAAAGCATTTGGTGGCCATACTAGTTTCGATCGCTCCTCGACTGCTACTGTGGTATATAAACCATCGAGACTGTTAAGGTCTTCTATAATAGTAGTACCTATTCAGCCGAACAAGCAGACACGACCTGTCGCATCATAACCGTCTTTAGTTATGCAAAAAGGGAGAGCAAGCGAGCGCATCACCATGCAAGTACCTTTAGGAGTAGACACAACCCTCAGAGGCACCATAAGGCAAGCTGACTAGTACTTTAAGTTTTTTAAAGTTAATTACAGATATTGAAATGATGCTATATGTAACAGGGTAAAACAGGAAGTCATCCATATCTTATATGCTTCCGTTGCCCCCTTCCCCCCTCGCCAAACATGAGTGCTACACATCTCACCTCTAATTTATATATTTTCTTTGTAGTTTATAAGCGATGTCCAAATTCTATGGGGTCAGTATTCAACGTGTGGGGGTCGTAGATTTACAGGTCTGGAATGGTTTTCTACTTAAGAAAAAGACCCAACTTATCACAGAATACTGACCCTGGGTCAGTTTTCTTCGTAAAAATTTGACCCCCGTGTCAATTTTCTGCGATGGTCACTTTTCGTCGTTACACCGGTCGCACTACATCCAACACAGTAGATAAGTGGTAGTACGCCCTTCATTAAAATTATAATTTTTAAAAAGTATTAGAAATTGCATGTTGCCTTCTTTTTTACTAAAAACTGGTACAGTCCTTTAATTCAAGTTTGATATAAATGCACTTCGAATAATTGATGACATCTTAAAATTTAAAACAAAACACAAATTTACACAAATTACAATAATTTGCACATACACTGTAAGCTTTTTTTTAAAATAAGGAATCATTCTTTTAGTATTATAATGTGATTAAATGCGTCGTGGGTAATTAAGGTACCTCACTACACCTAGACTTATACTTTTTAAGACACTACGTCACAAGATGGCGATTTAAATATTTTGTTAACTGTTTATATCGTTCGATTCGGTTGTATATCGTCTTAGCTCAGTGGCTTAAGTATTGGGCTTCTGAACCGCAGATCATGAGTTCGAATCCGCCTGCAGCTTTTGTTCATGTTTACCGAATTAAATTTTCGACAATGTAATTTTTCATCCAAAATTGCACATGTTTTGCCTATTTGACTTACATTCTTCTTTTTCCATTATGATATCTATCAAAATCAAGTAATTTTCTGCCGATTAAAAAAATTAATTTAAAGGTGTAGTGAGCCATCTTAAATAAAATAAACCCCGAATTGCTTTATAATATAATGGTTCTTTATTACTTATAATAATATAATTTTTAGCAATTGTAAGATTAACTATTAAAATAGTCATCGACGAAATGTATTGGACTATTCATTACAAAATCGATTCGTAGTGTTATCTCAAACAAAGACACTGGAATGCATATTTATTAATAAGAAGTTATTGTTATATTCATGTTAACATTGTCTTATTGACTAGATTATATTTTTATTTACATTTAAGAAATCAAACATATCAGAATTATAAACGTAACTATATTTTTGTATGATTTAAAGGATTCAATTTTCAAACCATAAGCTCTTGTGATAATATTATTAAATTCTTAAACATGACCTCAAGACCCGATGAAAAGTTCACACAGAAATGAATATCATTGCTCTTCAGACAGTTTATACCACA
The DNA here is from genome assembly GCF_025612915.1 of Magallana angulata. Classification (NCBI taxonomy): domain Eukaryota; kingdom Metazoa; phylum Mollusca; class Bivalvia; order Ostreida; family Ostreidae; genus Magallana; species Magallana angulata. The sequence goes on along the minus strand of NC_069111.1, from coordinate 4,988,535 downwards.
AATATATGAATTTAAACTATTTTTTTTTTTAAATATTGGATCAAATTTTACAATTATTTATACTGATTACGCAACTGCATATGAACTGCGTTAGATTGCGAAAAATTCAAAAGCTACATGTTTATGAGCAAACATTTTGAGCGTTTCAAGAAGAGAAGAAAATAAGCTCCCTTTTCTTTAATTAAGACATCCGACGTCGGATGCCAACTTGTCAAGGAGTTTGACAAAGGAACGTGTTCGCGGCGTTGTATTGGCAGTGAATAACAAAACGTGGACGTTTCTGGACCATGATATTCTGAACAGAGCATACGAAAGAGTTTGATTTTGTAGCTAGAGCTGCAAATCTGCAACTACATGTATATGCTCATATGTTTTGATCACTTTATGAAGTGTTTGGGGGGGGGGGGCAGAACTAAAATAAAGGGAATTGGAAGTTACCAGTGTACCCCTAGCAAAACATAAGTTTAATATCATCTTGCATAGGATATTCTTGCGGTAAAAATGGTATTTCATAAAGGTACAATGTAAAAGATAAGTGTATGCAAAAACAAGTGTAAAATTTTGATACTTAACAGTATTTTTTTTTGGTTATTCTACCGAGGGGACATACGGCATAATATCCTTTGAACGCCCATACAAAGCCATTGTTGCTCAGGTGAGCGATGTGGCCCCATGGGGTTCTTATTGATATTTTTTGATTTTGTTGTTAAGTTGACCCAGGAAATCAAATATGTTCATAGAAGTGCAATTTCTTATGATACTGCATTGATAAGACAATTGGCCACAAAAGAATCTTCCTTAAATCTATCATTTTTACCTCACATATGGAAACTTATGTTCCCGAGTGTTAATGAAACCACAGTACATAGAAAAGAGACAAGAATGAATGACCCACACTGCTTGTGAGCAAACAAGGTTTGCATGTTTAAACAAATAAAAAGCAAATTAAATAGCTACAAAGCATTCTTTGAGTTTTATGGGGATATATCAAACGACGATCTGTACATAGTGAACATGACCAACACGTCTCTTTATCCCCAAAAAACTTAAAGATTTAGTTAATAAATACTTTGCATTTGATTTTAGGAAAAGGTTTATACATAGCGAATAGAAGTTAATGTAAATAAAACATTACAATAATTGGCCAAGATATGTTACTGGAATTTAAAATGATTTAATTGATATTAAATTAAATGTGATATTAAATTAAACAAAACGACGACACTTTTTTTCCCCATTTTGCAAATTCTATACTTCCAATTTATAGGTTATTTAGTTAGTGTCATTAAAAAAATTCATCTGTTATGCCAGAAAAATAAAATGGGTCTGCATTTTTCAGTATCATTTATTTGCGACTACTACATGAAACAATAAAACTGTAAATTTTATAGTGCTCACAGCAAAAGCATAACGATGCTAAATTACAATTAAATAAATGGCCGTTAATACGCAAATCAGGTGTAAAAGTAGAACAATATTCAAGGTTTCGGTTTCGTTTCTAATAATATCTTGGTTTTAAAACCAGCGAATCAGCAAACAATTTTAAACCTTTAAAGCGAGTGATCTCATATTTTAAACCCGGAATGTAGAAGTTGAGAAAATAATTTGACAACGGGTTAGTGGTGATTTGTTTGTGATATATGGATGATTAATTTTTAAAATGTAGAAATAGTATATATGTTACGAATATTCAGGGAAACTTGAGTCGAAACATGGGTCGATGCGTAAACCGTCTTTGGTTCCGACATTTACACGTTTTCAAGAATCAAAATATGAGGGTTTGCGAAGAGGAGTGGATGTAGGCTATGCCTGTTCAGTTATTAAAAGAGAATAGGCAGTGGTATTGTCATTTCTGCAAGCGACATTTTAACTTTCGTTTCATTTGATGAAAAGCTACTTAAAATGGATTTTAAAAAATAGAGTAAATGAAAAAAAAAATAATTTGGATAATAAATCGAGCATAAAATATCAAGTGCTAGTAATAGCTTATAGTAAATGAGTTTCTAACTTCCGCTTATCGACTTTTTTACTTTCACGTGACAGGGTGACGCAAAAGCGATTTCACTTATCGGACGAGTTGTGTTGGGCTATTTCTCGCTACTGGCCATGGTTATTCATAAACTAAGGAATGGGCCTTGTGCCTATGAAGAATCTGTTTGGAAGCAAGATGCAGCCTCCTTTCAATGTTCGAGTCCCGACAATGATTACCATTGCGTCCCAAACGACAACAACATATTAGTTGAGTTATGTATACAACAGATCTGGGTTGATCCAAGTAAGTACAGAAAACATATTACCTGCTTCAATACGTTATCTTTCTTTTTATGATTACTATGCTTGATATTTAACCGATATATATCAGATTTAGAGATCATAGGCGTCGGAACCGGTGGGGGGGGGGGGGGGGGGGCTAGGGGGGCTTAACCCCCACACACACTTTTTTTGCAAAGTTAGACCTAATCATTAGGGACATAGCATCATAGCCCCCCCCCCCCCCCCCACTTTTTCTCGCAGAAATGCTAATTGTTCCTAAATTTACTTTGAAAGATTGAGAAGTTGGAGTCATAGGCATACTGCCCCTGTAACGAAGAATTTTGACCCGGGTTGAAAATTGACCCGGGGGTCATTTCTCCACGTTGAATATTGAGACCAAAGGTGTTGAATAAAGACCCTAATCCGTTGAAAATTGACCCGCATCGTGGAATTTTGATCATGAAACCGGTTCAAAATTCAACAGCAAAGAAGCACAAATTAACGAATCAATATTATAACTTGAGTTTATTTAATTAAAAATTATCAGTTTTTATATATTTATTCTTTAGATTAACATGTTTACATGTTTCAACGGGGGGAGGGGGGGGGGGTTAAAATGAGACTTAAATAATTATTTTTTGAATTTACATAGTATCCCTTTAAATATGTACATGTAATTATAACTATTTTATTCATAATAAACTTTTCGCGTATAATTGCTGTGTCTGATATCTATATATTTTAAAGAAATATTTGTTTTCTAATAATATTAGTATACATGGTTACACGTTAAAATATTCAATCCAGTAAATCTCTTTTTTTTTAATTTGCTGGAGAAGTGTACAAATAAAAATAATTTTAAAAAACTACAATACGTCATATTATTTAATTTTGGTTTTACGTTCACCCAGTAAATTGAAACTTTGATATTGTTCATTGTAAATTTTCTGAGTGGGTGTAAATAAAAAAAAAAGTAACAGTATGTCATATTGAGATTTTTGTGTTTGCACCCACTCTGTCACTGAATTTTGTATTCACGCCCATCCAGCCAATAACAGTTTACAAAATGATGATATGCTAACATGATTGTACTCTTTCATGAACAATGCTGTAGTAACTATATCTTGAAAGCCGATTTTTGGTGTTTTATTTGTTCCGTTAGAATAACTTTTGATGTAACTAAATATCATCAAATCGCTAATTTTCTATATAGGCATTAACAATTCTGCTTCATGGAATCTGTAGCAAGTTAGCAACCTAATTTTTGTACAGGATGACAATAGAATTTTTCTTTAAAGTTTCTAAATTGCTTTGATCACAAACATGTATCATAAATTTACTAACAGTAATTGTTTTCGTCAATAAAATGGAAAATTGCATTTTTGGAATAGAAATAAGTAGTAGAAGATCATACAGCAGCGTTGGAGTAGATGATTAACCTTCCTATCACAGCCACCTTCATTATTAATTTAATTTAAACGTGTTAAATGTGTATATTATGTGTATATAAGACATGAGGTACTTGAATATTAAATAATTATCTGAATATTTATCATATATGACTGTATGACGTATTGTTGGTAGACATGTTCACTCACACCTATATTAAGAAACATATCACCTTCATTTATACCTGCAGAGATACAAACATAAGTATGAGATTTTCATGATCCAGCCCATTTGAAAAAAACAGTAAATAAAAGGGAACTGTATATTAAGTAAATATACAGGTATAATACTTAAATAGGTTGAAACAGTGTACCTTAATTAAGAGAATCAAAAACGCTTTGGAGATCTTATATAAGTATAAACATGGGAAACAATTTTACAATTTTATCTATATGAAAAATCAGAACTACCATAAAGTATATAGTTAATATGAAATGGTACACTAATGTCAATAAGTTGTTTAAAAAGTTCGTCTCTTTGTTGAGTGTATCTTGGATATCATGGGGACAAAATCACATTTACTTCAGATTCAGACCCACAGTATAAACATCGACTCACATCAAATAAAAAAATCCTTAAATAAGTAAGCTTTACCATAGCTTTATTCCGTAATTGACGTAAAATAATATTTCCTATTGTCTTAACTGAAAGGTTTGTAAGCTCTAGGTATATTTTGTTTTTTAAGTTTTGACTTAAAAGAAAGATAAAGTTGATGAAATTTTCTTTTCTGCATGAAGATTATTCCATAATTTACATGTAGACGGAGCAAAGCTATTGTAATTAGTATATAGTGGTAGATAGTAAAAAAGCTAATTCGATCTATGATTATATGCATGTTCAGTAAGAAAATATGATTGAATTCAATCTAACATATCTTGTGGTGCTAAACCATTTATATTATTGTAGAATATAATTAGTTTATGGTTATCCCTTCGAGATTTCGATGTTTCCAAATTAAGCTCACTATATAAAATTATTTTAGAAGAATTAACTCTGATCCCTGTCACTGTCCTGGTTGCTTCAATTTGTACATGTTTAAGCAATTCGGATTTTCCCTTGATACAGCTGCTCCAAACAACATATTTATCAGTTGTATACTTTTCGCATGCCTTTCCATGTATACCATTAATATAATTAGATCAACCATCCTCCGATTGTATATTTAGATGCAAACCTACTTTTTTTAAATTGATAACATTTTTGCTGTAGAGGGTATATGTATTTAATTTTGAGAAAATATATTACGTCAGTTGCCTGTGTTTCTAATTTACAGGTAAATAATAGAATTGAAAACTCAAAATAAAAGAAATAAATTGCATTTTTTAGAAGAACCATTACTGTATATGCAGAAAAAATTGGATGGTGCTTCAATAAAGTTAATCAGACATGTTTATGAAAAATTATTTTTAAGTCGTAAAAAATTTAAAACATGTGTAAATATGTATATGCTGTATTTACACGTATAAAAAAACAGTATATATGAAAAAGGATAAAAATATGACAACCAATCATTTATTATTTTGTCAGTGAAATATTCTGACTTCTTCAAATTAAGCATATGTATCTGACATTATATCCCTTGTCTTGATATAAATATATATACCCTTTACCTAATAAAGCAGTATAGAGGTTATATATTTTCAATTATTAAAAAAAATATACAACGTCAGGTGCCTGTCGAATAGAGCTCTGTTGAACTGCCTTAAAAGTGACGATAACGGGTAATATGTTTGTTAGATATATTTATCAGAGATTGTGACAAGTTTAAACTTTAAATTCTGTCACATGAGGGAATGAAAACCATGTCATCTATGTCAAAAAGTATTCTAGCCCTACTCGCCTGCTCCATTCCGAAGCAAACGGTCATCTTCTTAGCTTTTATACATAGTATTGTAATAATAAATTGATATCATATTTTCAATCTAAAAACTAAATGATTAATTGGACATATCAGCCTAAAAGAAATTAGCCACGTCCGCATATGCATCGGACAGTATGTACATTTTAAAACTGAAACTTTCAAATATGTGCATTGTTGTACATTTAAACCGTGTAGAGTAAGTTCCAGTTCAGATCAAAACTCTGAGGTTTGGGTCAATTCTCAACAGGATCAATTTTCAACGGGTCGAGGTCATCAGAGTTTAGAAAAATCTTTCTCATACCGTTGAAAAATGACCCCGGGTATAAATTTCACGATTTTGGTCTCAATTTTCAACGTTGAAACATGACCCCCCGGGTCAATATTCAACGTTGAAAAATGACCCCCTGGTCAATTTTCAACCCGGGTCAATATTCTTCGTTACACCCCCCCCCCCCCCCCACGGATTAGGAATTTCATGTTTTGGGGAATTTGGGGGGGATTTGGTAGGTAAGAATTTATTATTGGAAAGATAGGTATACTCCATCCCCCCCCCCCCCCCCCACTGATTAGGATTTCAATGATTTTGGGAATTAGTTTTTTTTTCCTCAATATTTCTGAGGATTAGTCTAGCCCCCCCCCCCCCCCCTTTCAAATTGCTTCCTACGCCAGTTGAGATAGTTGTGTGTAAATTGTGTTTGCTGTTTCGCTGGTTTTAAAACCGAGATATTATTAGAAACGAAACCGAAACCTTGAATATTGTTCTACTTTTACACCTGATTTGCGTATTAACGTCCATCAATTTAATTGTAATTTAGCATCGTTATCGTTTTGCTGTGAGCACTATAAAATTTACAGTTTTATTGTTTCATGTAGTAGTCGCAAATAAATGATACTGAAAAATGCAGACCCTTTTTATTTTTCTGACATAACAGATGAATTTTATTTAAAGGAAGTGAACATGAAAAAAATAATTGTTGCTGAATAAATTTTAAAAGCCTTTTGAAACTTAAAAATGAGATCTGTTACCTTTTTGTTTATTTCTATCAAGAGATTTTATCAATTTAACACTCTCAGAGAAAGGTTTATGGAGGTAATCCATTTTTTCCCCAGCATGCATCTGTTCTCTGATGTAGATAAGCCACATTGCTGCTGGTGACTGGGTCAATGTTGGAACTAGGCCAGTGTTTATGTACAGAGTTGATAAAAGTTAAGAAGAAAAAATATGCCTTGATGTGAAGAAAAATTGTGTGCACTGTCATGAGAAGACAAGGATTTAGTACATTTCTATAAATAAACCTCAGATAACTATTTATGATTTGTACAAAAAATGAATATAGATGAATTAATTTGTAAAATATAAGACCATCACATTCCAGATGTTTGTACGGAGATGCATGTGGCAGTCAGTGTTTACATAAATAAAATGCTGTTTTTAGATTTCAATTTAAATTAATATAAAATTGTAATTCCATTTTCTTTGTGGGGTTTCTTACCGTTACTTTTTATTTAAATGCCCTGGAAATTTTTCTGATTTGTTTTTTTTTATATACATAAGATCTTGATGATATGTACCTTTTGTTTATCCTGTCATGCAGAAGAATAACAGGACCAAGACACTTTTTAAAAGTCAGGATGCTATGCAATGCACCTTGTGTGCTCATTTATGTAGCACACATAATGTTCAAACTCATAAACAAGAAATTCCCGAGTGCAAGAAAAAATAGGTCACAATAACACTGATCCACGGACATTCCATTCTAGTTACATGTCACATTAACTGCTGGTGGGAATGCATCATTCTGAGAACCAAAATCTTCCTCCATAAACACTGTTTAAAATGACAACTCTTTACACTCCTTTCAAGTTTCCATTCACATTTTGATGATGGCATTTTATCTCTGTTACTAAACGTGTGTAAAAATGCAATGTGTCTCACTGACGGCAGCATCAGTGCTGCCCTCTCTTAGATGCTTAGAGATAACCCAGCAGGGAGGTAATGATTTTAACAATATGGCAGCGCTCATGGATTGCAAGAATTAGTTATTCTAAGTGGTATATCTTTTTACTGAGGAAAGCTCTGTCTAAACAGTTTTCAGATATCATTATACACATCAAACAGACAAATTTGAGCCCTTGATAATTTTTTCATGTTCACTTCCTTTAATGAAACTAACTAAATAACCTCTAGTCTGGAAGTATAGAATTGGCATAATTGGGTAAAAAAGTGTCGTCGTTTTGTTTAATTTAATATCACATTTAATTTAATATAAAATTAATCATTTTAAATTCCAGTAACATATCTTGGCCAATTATTGTAATGTTTTGTTTACATTAACTTCTATTCGCTATGTATAAACCTTTTCCTAAAATCAAATGCAAAGTATTTATCAACTAAATCTTTAAGTTTTTGGGGGATAAAGAGACGTGTTGGTCATGTTCACTATGTACAGATCGTCGTTTGATATATCCCCATAAAACTCAAAGAATGCTTTGTACCTATTTAATTTGCTTTTTATTTGTTTAAACATGCAAACCTTGTGTGCTCACAACCAGTGCGGGTCATTCATTCTTGTCTCTTTTCTATGTACTGTTGTTTCATTAACACTCGGGAACAAAAGTTTCCATATATGAGGTAAAAATGATAGATTTAAGGATGGTTCTTTTGTGGCCAATTGTCTTATCAATGCAGTGTCATAAGAGATTGCACTTCTATGAACATATTTGATTTCCTGGGTCAACTTAACAACAATGTCAAAAAATATCAATAAGAACCCCTGGGGCCACATCGCTCACCTGCGCAACAATGGCTTGGTATGGGCGTTCAAAGGATATTATGCCGTATGTCCCCTCGGTAGAATAACAAAAAAATACTGTTAAGAAATAAATTTTTACACTTGTTTTTGCATACACTTATCTTTTACATTGTACCTTTATGAAATACCATTTTTACCGAAAGAATATCCTATGCAAGATGATATTAAACTAAAGTTTTGGTAGGGGTACACTGGTAACTTCCAATTCCCTTTATTTTAGTTCTCCCCCCCCCCCAACACTTTATAAAGTGATCAAAACATATGAGCATATACATTTGCGGATCCAGAGGGGGGTTCCGGGGGGTTGGAACCCTCAACCCCCCTTTCTCTGCGACATATGATTTTTTTAACTTAAAATTCTAACTGGAAAGCAATTTTTTCCATCTGCAATTTAAATCCAACATAAATGCTTTAGAAATCCGCTTACTAGCATCTGAAAGATGTTCGTTCAACGGACGTAATTTTTTTCTTATAAACAACACCCAATCGATATTTTATTGAAGTAAAGTTATTAGTCAGGTTCCCGAGGCTCCTCTGTTTTTATTACTGAAGTCCCCAATACTAAAACAGAGGGCACTTGGGAACCTGACTATAAAGTAATCTTCTTCAGCATCCGGTGTTCATTTCTTTTAAATGTTTTGAATGTAAAACGTATCATGTTTGCAGCGCACGTGTGTAGACTAAATTCATTATTCAGATTTAAGTGCATGCCTTTTATAATACATGAGACTGTGTAGTAAAATATTTGGTTGACAATGATTACATCATTCTTACTTTTACATTATTTATAATTAACTTGTACTTTAAATATATCACAAAACGTTTATAGACAAATAGCTGCACAGATAGATAAAAGCAAACAAAAAAGTGCAGGTTTGTGTTTAACTCAACCTGACAGGTGAGCTTAAAAGGTAAAACACAAAGTTTTAAGATTCTACTAACAACATGTTCAACTACATATCGGCCAATATCTAACGAAGGTAATTATTATCTTTACACCCGTCCTAAGCTGATAAGTATACAGTGAAGTACATAGAAGCGTTTAATAGGCATTAAATCATAGATGACGCAAATGAGCGAACTATCTATCAATAGTTATAAAGTGACAAATCAAGGTCTAGTATATCTTTTAAATTTATGTAACTTTGAGGTGTTTTGAAATTCTTTAACCGGGGAACAACGATGTCTATATATAGAGATAATGGGGAGAGGTAATGTCAAACATCGAAGACTGTACGAATATTTAAGAAACTGTTTTCATTACAAGTGTTACCGTTAGTATTAAAATCAAAGTATGCCGAATCTTCCTGGAATTAAATAAAGGTTGTAAATTTACTTTGTATAAAGTACTTTCTTCATGGTTACTCAGCGAGAAACATTCTTTACCTAAGGACGAATACGTCCGCCATTGTTTTATTTTTCCACTAAGCATCCGCCTGCGTTGCCTTTCCTTTTCACTACATCTAAATTTATAAGTTATCATTCGTTTGCATTTCAAAATATTTAATGCCCGTATTCTCGGATTCCATGCCAGGAAATTAAGTTGGTTAGTTATGTCATTCTTATACATGTACATGTATGAAGACACTGTTGTCGACGGTCAAAGAAATTTTCAAAGTTGTTCTTTATATCGCTTTTATTAATTAAATTTAAACCAATATAGGATATACATGTACATGTAAATTTTATATCAATTCTTTCTCTCTCTTTCTCTCTCCCCCCCCCTCTCTCTCATTCAAGTCAGAAGCGGCAATGTCTTAACTCCGCCCAGCTACGATCTGATTGGACAAAGTTCAGTTAAAACATTACGTAGAAACCTTTTTGGGAGTTAACCCTTATTAAACGCTTCTATGTGCTTTGCAATAAGCATTTTTTTCATCTGTCACCCCAATTGAATGAAATAGCACAGTTGAGCATTTCACTACATGCTCAATGCTATAAATAGATTAAACAAACTAAAAGAAGCCATGTTTAAGGTACGAAAAACGCCTTGTTCGTTTAATAAAACCGTATATGAAAAGGATAAAGATTCCTTTAACTGTCATGATCCCATCAATGTCTATCATTGTATCCAAAACGAAAGGAATAGATCGGGAGAGATATGTCTACAGTATGTCTGGGTTCAACCAAGTAAGAATTCAATCATTACTACCTGGAACATTATTACCCATTTTATATTTATAAACGTGATTGTACATATAGGCATATCATTACACCTATTTTTCTAACATTAAAACATTTTTAATAAATGTATTTTGCATCTTTTCAATACTGTATGCATTGTAGTTTCTTGTAACTTTACGACCGATTGTTCAATACACTAACCAGCGTGTAAACGATTTTTTGGTTTTCACTGATTTTTTTAAAAAGATTATTGAAAACGCGTACGTGTGCTAATTGAATGCTACTTCTGAACTATCAATGATAAATCATTATATTGTTTGAATAAAAACGTTGAGTACATTAACACTGTAGACGACATAAATATAAATGATGTTGCAATATACTTATTTCCCGCTAGTCTTGTGATCATCATGTGACTTTGCTCAAGTACAAAATCTGTTTACCTTTGGCGGTTATTCACTCACGTAACTGTTTTATATTTTACCTCCTGATTTGGTTTTTTAATAGACAACTGTCCTGAATACAACACAGGGGCCAATACCTTGGACACTGTTCCATGCAACGTGTCCACCGGGTCGTGTCCAGACGTTTTATTTCTGTCCAAAGAAGTCTATAAGTGTAAGAGTCACGGTCATTTCTCATGCTAATCAATCTTTCAATGAAATAAAGGAAAAAACAGACAGTCTCTGTCTGACTGAAAACTGAAGTTCGTCATCTCAATATATTTAATGGAAAATCAAACCACACAAGATTGCCAATCTCTGTATTTGAGTATACAGTGGTGTTTTACTTAAATATAAATTCATATGTATTGTATACATGTAATTATATTATTTTGTATTTTTATGCATTATAACAAGATATAGTCCTATTTGAAAGAAAGAATAGATATTGGAAATAACTATAAATAGCTCACATAGGCCTAATATTGAATTACTTCGAAATTAAATGTTGATCACTTTAAAGGCGTTTTCATTACTCATTTCAGATCCTGCGTGTTTGAATAAAACGATTATAGGTGATGAAAAGTGAGTACAACTCTCTTTAAAAATATCATAATTATTACATATCATATTTATATTATTAATGCTGTCTATAAAATGGAATCTTTTTTGTAAGAGGAATGGTGGTATTGAAATTTGCTTTTGTGTATGACGGATATACATTAAAACAAAATAAATGTATTACATTTTTGAGTTATGAAAAATATATTTTATATATTTTTTTGGCATATCAACAATTCTATGCTTAATAAAAAGTAAGAAGAGAAATGAAAAAAAGCTAAATTAAACAGTCCTTTTTGCCAAAAAAAATGAGCTTCAGAAGGGCCCCCTGACTCAAAAATATATTTCGCAATATTAGAACTTTAATTGAAAATGACAAAATTAACATATACCTGTTTTGCGATCTAACTTTCTCTAATATTATATAATTCCATAAAGAACAAATAATCCAAATGCTATGCGACATTCTGACCCGTAAGCAAGAAGTTCGCAAGCTTGTGTTTACGTTTACGACAAAACATACTTAAAAATACAAAGAAAAAGGGGGTAGGATCAGTATTCATCCTTCTGAGTTAAGGCGATATGTGCACCTAAAAAGCAATTTCAGCTCGATTGGCAATTGTTGCCAGTATTTTTAATGAAGCAAAATTATTTCATCAAATATTGTTCTAATTATGCACAATGATCAGAATGAATAAACGGTTTACGAAAACATTCTGATTTCAAATAAAAGCTTATTGAATATCAAGAACTTTATAAAATTAATTCAGTTTGCCTCGATATGTACATGATTTCAGTATAAAGATCTAAATGATTTTAGTCAAAATTGGCCCCCACAATTTGCTAATTTTAAAGTGATTCAGGTACATTTATTTGTTGTGTAATTTTCTAAAAGAATTGACATAAAATGTGTTTTTTCACCCATTTATTTGATTAGATACGCACTCACTGGCAGTATATGACGTCAGAAGTGACGCTATTTTTATAATTCAGTCAAAAACAGTCAAAAATAGACATTTTCTGATCTTTTTTCCAATCGGAAATATAGAGCGACTCTTTGAACAAGAACGAACTTTTTGTCACTCATAAGTACTGAAGAGATACATTTTTGGTGAAAATATTTTGTTTGTTCAAGTAGTCGCTCAATGTTTCTTTAAAGAAAACTGCTTCAAAACAAGCCGTTTTATGCGAAAAATGCGAAAATGGCGAGAAAAGGTAAACTTTATGATGTCATATCATTAAATTGTGGGCACTAAAATCAAAATGAAAATTGTGAAAAAAACTTCAAATGTATATTTGTTCAAATAAAACAAAGAATTAAAGTTAAATGACAATGTTCATTTATGGGGCCATTTTAGGCTCAAACCATATATAGTCCTTTGGCATAATAAAAGAGAGGGGGTCAGTAATGTCAAATTTTAGATAGAGGGCTCCAAAGGCAAAATTCTTGCAAAATTTTTAGTTGAAAAAATGTTCAGACTTTTTCTAAATATTTCCTTGATTTTATGCTAAAAGTCCATCACACTATCAAGATTTAATTGTGTACGTTACACTGAACATGAATATGTACCAAACTTATCAAAACTTAAGGTGGTATCGGACATCTGTCGATATTAATGTGAATTAAAGTACACTATATTTAAACTACTTTCACCGGTTTAAATTTTTCAATTTTTGAAATATTATTGAACCAAAAGTACATTAAAAATCTTTAGAAAGGTAAAAATGTTCAAATCCTAAGCGGGATTCGAACCCAGTTTTACAGAATCGTAGTAAATCCTCTAACCCACCGCGCTCCGCTGTTAGTTGACAGAGATGGGAGAAAACATTTTTTTATAAAATTACTCTTGATTTTAATGTTTGTGTCACGGTGTGACATTCAATCTTTCGGACTATTTTTAATTATTGTGTAAATTACCTTTTTCGGACTCTGTGTTAATTGCTACAAAAACTTTTCATCTATTTCGACAACTGTTTTATAAACGTCATAAATTCCGCGCAGCATTAATCCCACCTGAGGCACAATCAGTGATGGACAGCTAATCTTTTAATTGACTTCTGTTTATGTTTATTGACACTTAAGTTTCTTTCATCTTATTAATCCTTTTATGTACATGCTGTCAAAATGTCCCGAGTTACTCAATAGCTGTTTGATAATTGATTTACTTGCATCTGTACTTCTTATGTTAATCCTTCATTGTGTTGTTCCATTGTTCATTATATATTATTCTGAATTGTAAATTATAGTCAGTTGGAATCAGACCTTCGGTGCTGATACATACCAAACTCACGTAAAAGTATATTTCATGTAAAGTCTATATAAAAGTCTGAAAACTAAAACGCGTGTTGGCTTGTTGGAGGTTTCATGAGGCTGGGTCCAACAACAAGAGAATAAGCTCACGGTTGGCCCAGTATTAGTCCTGTACGGGAGAGAGCACCCCGTAATATTTGGTGGATAAACCTAAGGGTAATGACACCCGGGACTGCTACATATATTTTGTAGTAGTCAGATCCTGGACCTCTACAACAGTTTAGCGAGTTTCCCCAGATTCAGAGTCTACAGATGAAGAAGACTACTTAAACTAGATACAACATGGAATATTCTTTCCGACCGCAGTGGAGACAGAAGAAGTTCAGCTTCCCCTCATGTCAGCGTCCAGTGTGCGGAAGGTGCGGAAACATACATCCCAACGTTTTATGTTTCGCGTTCAACCAGACGTGTTACCGATGTCACAGAATTGGACATTATTCCAGAATGTGTTTTACACAGATGAAGAAACCAACAAAATGTGTTGAAAAGGAAGCAGTTTTGGGTCGTAAAAAGACGCGAGACATGAAACGACTGTGCAAATATCTTGAAAACAAACGTACTTTGAGAGAATTGCCGTTTAATTCAATTCGTAACAATCAATTTCGTGCTTTGTTTGATACCTCAAGTATTCTACGAACTGAGCTACACAACATTAAGATTCAGCTACGCAAGTCTGATCAACTTACGAAGAGTATGGCTGAAAATTTACAAAGTGCTAAGTCTGAGAACGCAAGACTTCAAAGTGAAAATACGGACTTGAGAACAAAGCTCCAAGAAAACTCTAAACGTTCTGACATTGATATGTATCTAAAGAAAATTCAAAAATTAGAAGCAGAGGCACACGGTGATAAAGTACTCATGGCTTTAATGCAGAGGAAACTAAAAGATATCGGGAGTGAACATTCTCAATATGTAATGAAAATTCAGACAGAGGCTGACGATACAATCAAACAGCTGAGGGAACATAACAACACCCTGCTGCAGACCATTTGGGTATTGGAATGTGATAACGAACATCTACAGGCCTGGTTGCATGATAAACAACTTGACCGCCGATTTCAACCACACAGGCAGCAAAGAAGACAACAACGCGGCTACCGTCGATGATAAAAATTCAAAACACGAGGACGTGTTTTACGCGGACGCGAAGCATGTGTCACGGTGTGACATTCAATCTTTCGGACTATTTTTAATTATTGTGTAAATTACCTTTTTCGGACTCTGTGTTAATTGCTACAAAAACTTTTCATCTATTTCGACAACTGTTTTATAAACGTCATAAATTCCGCGCAGCATTAATCCCACCTGAGGCACAATCAGTGATGGACAGCTAATCTTTTAATTGACTTCTGTTTATGTTTATTGACACTTAAGTTTCTTTCATCTTATTAATCCTTTTATGTACATGCTGTCAAAATGTCCCGAGTTACTCAATAGCTGTTTGATAATTGATTTACTTGCATCTGTACTTCTTATGTTAATCCTTCATTGTGTTGTTCCATTGTTCATTATATATTATTCTGAATTGTAAATTATAGTCAGTTGGAATCAGACCTTCGGTGCTGATACATACCAAACTCACGTAAAAGTATATTTCATGTAAAGTCTATATAAAAGTCTGCAAACTAAAACGCGTGTTGGCTTGTTGGAGGTTTCATGAGGCTGGGTCCAACAACAAGAGAATAAGCTCACGGTTGGCCCAGTATTAGTCCTGTACGGGAGAGAGCGCCCCGTAATATTTATTTAGGTAATGTATGAGGGAGTTGATTTTCGGTCGAAACCTACAGCAAATGAAACTGACAGGACTGTAAACTACACGCCCCGTTAAAATCCTAAGCGGGATTCGAACTATGTTTTTACAAAATCGTAGTAAATCCTCTAACCCACCGCGCTCCGCTGTTAGTTGACAATGATGGGAAAGAAACTTTTTTTTTATAAAATTACACTTGATTTAATTGTTTATTTAGGTAATGTATGAGGAAGTTGATTTGCAGTCGAAACCTACAGCAAATGAAACTGACAGGACTGTAAACTACACGCCCCGTTTATTGATTAAACATACAATATTTTTCTACTCCCCCGTACGTTCTGTTTTCCGAAAATCGACTCCCCCTTACGTTACCGTTAGATCTGAACAGAAAATGCCTTGTTGTTTTTTTTTCTCTAAGATTTGATTATTGCACTTACAAGGTTGATCATTTGTTCGACTGTTTCAGCTGTTTGTAACCCAAACCAAGTTGTATATTTTACAAATCATACATATTTTGACCACACGATCACCGTGAATTTGAAATCTGTCAAATAGTTTCGAAGTGTTTGAGGCTACTAGACGCATAGAGCACTCGGACCAATGACCGACACAAAGTATGACTATCGCTGTCTTCCGTGCGGTAAACATTTTTTGGAAATACTTGTTATTAATACCTACAAAAGGAGTGACCTGAATTCTTCCCTTCTCTGAAGAGGAGAAAATCAACCAACCCCCCCATGCGTTGGAATCGACTCCACCAGACTCTTTGCCGAATCCCCCGCGTTAGGGGTTGTATACGGTGTAACAGCAAATAAAGGACGAAACTGTGAGAAACACCTCATGTTCAGAACATTTAAAAAGGGAACATATAAAATCTTTCCGTTTTACAAATTGTGGACTTCGAATGAAGTCGCCCGTACTCCCAAAGCGGACTTTTAACCCAAAACTTGAAGTAAATTTAGTTTAGATTAAACGATTTAAGTTAAAGCAAACGGACAGATATATACTTATTTTGTCTTTTTTGTTGGATTCTAGAATTTCTAGAGAAGATATCTTGAAAGTGCCACTGCCATGGATCTTTGTCGGAGTAGGGATATTAGTCTTTATTCTTCTTCTCATCGTGAGCTGTGTTGTGCATCAACGTCGGAGAAAAAGTAAGAAATATTTAGGTTCGACATAGATGAGTAAATGGTATTTATAAAGTTGTAGTAGTTATGGTTCCAATATTTATGTTGATATTTCTACATCAAATTAAACACCGTTATGTCTCTGCCTGATGCTATCTCTCAATATTATATTATTGTTTCGTTGCCGTTTATAACTTTTTAAAGTTTTTGTCTAATTTGAATTTGACGATTTCAAGAAATGGTCTCACGATCATATAATAGGACAAAGGGAAGTATAGTGAGAATAACATAATTATATACTACACACAATTATCTTTGAAGTATAATGTAGGTGGTTGTTTAAAGTACTATTTGGTGTTCCCAAATATTGTTTGTCGCTTTTTTAAAACTTTAACATGATTTCTATGTATAATGAATAGCAACCTGCGATTAAATCTTATCTGCAAATAGAATCAAAAACGTAAACTTGCAAGTAATTGAAGTAAATGAGAATTATACAATGCCAAAACTAATAAGACGCACATTATTTTATGAGATTTTTAAGATCACCAGGGGTCAAATCATAAAAATACAAACTGACATAATCTCACGAAAGTATTTTTACGAAGTTTATTACAATTCCAGAACACTGGTATAGATGCAATAAATCAAAGTTTTTAAAATAACTTTTATCAATGTCTTTAAGGATCTTCAATCAATTTATACAAATTCGATGTCACTTTAAAGCAGTTATTGCCCCTTAAAGTTTCTTGACATTGTTAAAAACACTTTTTTATGAAGTAACGCAGAGAAAATATCTTATTAATTCTATTGAAACAAAATCATTTTAAACATAGAAAATAATGAGGTGGATAGACCTCTGATTGTTCGAAAACAATTAATTAGTGTACTAGTTATTTTGTAAGTTTGTATTTTGCGTTTTCTTTTTTTAATCTTATCCCAGGGCTTGCTACAAACTGAATCCATTTTGTGAGGCCCATTGAGGGGTTATTTAACAAATTAATGTCTCTTCATGTTAAAATTAACTAAAACTGGTTAACCATTTATAATTCATCAAGGAAATGAAAATGTGTTCCGTTTAGAGAGTCCCACATACCTCTTAATCTATGATGACCATAGTCGAGCGATGATTTTGTAAATTTCAGCACATTTCAATTATTGTCAATCAAAATCGACATGGTACAAATAAACGATATAAGATCAATCCGATTTGTTCTAGCTGCAGGTCCGTAGCTTCCGGCCAAAAAAATTCGGAAGGACGACCTGGGAGTTAGAGTGCCACCCATTGAAAAAATTGTGTATTTATTACACACAAACACGTGCGCTAATTTTGGACTGATTAACCTTATTTAACAGCAAATTCTGTGAAAATAAATAGCACCATTAAATTCTTCATGCAATTTACTGATATTATCGTCTTTTAACTTGCTTCGGCCGATCACAGTGGTGTCATAATTATCTTTATTTTTTCAAAGACATGAGTGATTACATTAATTAAAAATAAAATGTTTTATTTTATTATGTTTTAGGACAACCAAAGAAGGAAGAGGAAGAAATGCTTTTGATTGATAGTATGTCTAATTCTCAATACTTTATATTTTTACTATCTTGTATTATAATTTGTAATCTAATAAATCCTTTTTTCTTGACTTATTAGATTTCAACTTAAAGAAACCATTCTATAAAACATCAGCATTTTACGAAGGAGTTGAATTTATCAAAAGTGATGGTAAAATACTCTGTTTGGAAGGCAAATGGGGATCTGGAAAAAGGTCCACAGCTAAACAAGTATACGTGGCTGTCACGAATTCATCACCGATAATGATCAGCCATCCTCTTACATTTGACGTTAAAGAACATCATGAACCAATTATTGCAGACATGACACTTTTTATAGAGGTATCAGAGTCAGAAAAGGAAAACCTAGCAGAAAAAATGCAGATGTTATTTGAAAATATGCCCTCTTCAAACACATATACAAAAGCTTTCATAATCTTTTTAATCGATGAAGATCAAGAAAATATCGGTAAATTTGTCAGATCCCTTGGAAAGAAAACAAAATTCATAGATCTATCAGAGGAATTAACAAACGGAGATCGGACTCAGATCCTATATTCCCAATTTGAAACTTTCTGTCGGCATAAAAAATTCAGTGAAGTTGAAAACCTGGCAGTTCCAATTGGCAATAGCCATTTTTTAGGTTACTCAGAAATATGTGCTCTGTTTTGTAGATGTACAAATTTCCAAAGATTTGGTCCAGTGTTATTTCGAAATGCTCCTTTAAGATATTTAAAGTCAAATTTACAAGATATGCACAATTCTGATAAAGAAAAGTTTTTAATATTGGTGTACATGAGTCTAAATAAAATGGTGATTAGTGTTGACAACCAAACCGACATGTTACATGAAATACTGGAGTCGTGCAATTGTGATTCCAGTAAAAAAGAAATCAGCAGCAGCGCAGAACAAAATAACATTACTGAAACTGAAGCCACAGAAAAGACAAGTCAAAATAGGCAAGGAATATCCTCTGAAAAAAAGCTTAAAAAGAAATACACGAGTAAAGAGTATATAACTTCCATAATTCCGGAGGAGTTTGTAAACAAAGAAGCAGATCCGTCTGTTTACAGATTACAACATGACGTCATAAAGAGAATGACTCTTATCGTGTATGGAACACATCATTTTGATAAACTCCTTGAATTGTCCAAGCCTGAAGAGTTAAAGACATGGGTTAAAGAAAAAGGCATGATGCCGGATGTTGGACTGGGCGACATAGAACCTGTTTTGAAAATAAGCGGAGTAAAATGGAAACAATACCAAGAAATAATAAATATTGGTAAAAATTCAATTTAAGTAATAATCAACACGATACATGATTTAATGTCAACACCGGAACCACCTTAATTCCGATAGCATTCTGTATATGTAAAAAGAAGTATGAAACTAAGGAGAATAATCATTTGTGAATTTAAAAAAAAAACAACTTGACTCTAAAATATAAATGACCTCTGTGTTTTTTAACCTACCATATATATATATATATATATATATATATATATATATATATATATATATATATATATATATATATATATATATATATATATATATATATATATACACACACACAGTCGTGTATAGGTGCAAGATATATCGCAAGATTTAATGAGTTTGCATCGCACACTGTTTGCTTTGGATATTGCGAATTTCGTACAAATACTTTTCCATATGCGATTATTTCGCAACAATCTAAATTTGTCGGTTGCAAGAATATTTTGTCGCTTCTGCTTGTGTGTCAATTGTTAAAGGACCTTTATATTGTGTACATGATATCACTGTGTCCATTCGTACTATACAAGTTTTAATGCACTTTTATGTAATTAACAGACAGTAATTTGCACATGTAGTATAGTATAGCAGTTAACTAATTATCATTAAACTGTGGTGAAACAAGTAACGTATACCATAATGCTTTCTGTCTCCATACGATCTAGCCTCAATACCCGCTACATCTCTCAAATGCACTGACATCGTGAAATTAAAATGTGTTGAAGTACACAGATATGCTTCTTACACGATGTATGAATTATCCTGCAGATTAGAAAATAAAATATAAAAAAATGAAGACCACCGGTCTACTAAGTCATATGACAATGGTAATTGATTAAGCTCAAAATGTAATGATCATAGATAATACAAAAGATAAGAAAATAAATTAAAATTTTTAATTAGAATTGATTATGATAAAATTATATTTTTTTAAATTACTATTTTTTTAAGTTACCGAGAAAACTCGAGTAATTTAGCAGATAAAATCTCATTGGGTTTTTTTGCATCCGGCTCGTGCACTGACAGCTATTTAGGCATAATTATGTATTTACATGCACAACACAAAACTATTAATATAAGTATATCTAGCCTGATTTTGAAAATCTTTGTAACAGATGCCACCCGCAGTACACATATATTGAAAACATGGTGATTTATCAATATTATCTTAGTTTGCTTGGTTTTCTATTTATTCTTCAAGTTCATTAAGTAAAATATTAAATATCAAAATGTCTACCGAAATTCCCCCTTGCAATTTGCCTTAAAAACAGTAAACAATCCATAGCTTATACCAATGCAGAAAAGTCTGAGATTCTGAATGTTTTTCCTCTATTTCATGTCTTGACGACAATGACGCTAGATTACCTGAATTCACCTCTGCATGCAACAATTTTAATTGTGATGTATGTATTTCTGAACAAGATGTGATAGATATTACAATATTGTATTTCATACATTCAGTAAACAAAAGTGTGGGTCCAGATAACAAAAGTCATAAAATGCTTTAAAATACTATGTATAAAATAGCAAACCCCCTATGTTTGTCATTTAATCGTTCTTTAAGAGACTGTATATTCCCTAGCTCTTGGAAAATATCCAATGTTTTACCCTTATATAAGAAAGGCGACTCATCACAAATGTCGAATTATAGACCTGTTTCCTTATTAAGTTGTGTTTCTATGATAATGGAACGAATTATGTTTAGACATGTATACAACTTTTTTCATGACAATAATCTTTTTTAAAAGTATCAAGCTGGATTTTTACCGAGTTACGCAACTGTTAATCAGCTAATAGAAACGTATGACCATATTTGAGAGCAATTGATCAAGATCAATCTTGTTCTATGATTTTTTTGCGTCTTGTCAAAAGCATTTGACCGCGTTTGGCATAAAGGTTTATTGTTTAAACTCCATATATATGGTATTACTGGAAATCTATTCAAACGGTTTAATAGATACCTTGTAAAAAGAAAGCAAGGAGTTATGTGTCGAGAAGTGTTGTCGTCTACGTAGTCTGTTAACGCTGGAGTGCCTCAAGGCTCTGTCATTGGTCCATTATTATTTCTTATTTATGTAAATGATATTGCAGATAACATGTTAAAATTTTGCAGACGATAATAGCCTTCAACATGCTGCAATCAATGTACGCGATATAGAATGTAATCTTAACTAGATTTTTTTTAAATTTAGAAGTTTGGTCGAAGAAATGGCTTTTAAGTATCAATTCGCCAAAGATTTATTTACATTGGCTTATGATTATATCAAAAACACTGAAAGAAATATCTAAGTGATTTTAAAACTTCTAGTACACAAATGTTAATTATAAACACGCCAAATGCATATATATAAACTGCCATTTTATCCACTGACCATTATTTATGTTCTGTACACATCCATTGTATTTCTATCTTTGTACTGGGAGAGGGTGATCTAAGATATGGAACTTGTGCTCAATCCCAATTGTATTTTTGTACAATAAAAACATGTTCAAATCAAATCAAATCAATGAACTTGGTGGATTCGACGGACACCACCTAAGGCAAAATTTGCAATATTTGTTTAGGATTCATATTTCAATATTATTTATGAAATAAATATCTCTTATACAATTACAAAATACACAATGAATAGAACTATACATATGGCAATTAATAAACATAATTTCTCTGGTGAATTTTGGTTCATACGTCTTCCCAGTAAGTTTGAATATGCAGGAGTTTATGAATATTGATGATGCTTGGGATTCACAAGCAATAGCGTACGTGTAATTGTATAACAGTTATTTATACTTTTTATACAGGCTCCTGTCCGTGACGCCAAATAATGAGGATTCCTTAAGATCTATCTAGACGTGGTGGACGAAATATTTTATCATTATAAAATACCAGTATAATGGATAAACTGTCTGTACGTCTGTACCGTATATTACTTGCGCATTAACAATTAATCTCCTGCAGAGACGTATCTTTCTACTGATTGATAATTATTGTTTATATTTACAGGTTTATTTACATATTTACAAAGATCACGAATTACACAATACATGTATATTTGAAACACAGGTAGTATTAAATGCATCCTCGCTCAATGACATTCAACTCATTCTCCTCTGTCTCCCACGTGTTCCCTAGGTAAGGCCCTACCAATTATCTCTCACCCCTCAGACTCTCCCATAACTCAATCAACTTCTCGCTTTCATTTCTCGGAACTCTATAATGCACAATAAACAAATGACAACTACTGATATTAACTTAGAAATGATAGAATCATGTTCGCTCTCTATCTCACTTTCCTAACAAATTAAGCTGTAATGATACTGTTGGGAAGCAGGCCTAAAACGCCTCCGTCGCGCACCTGCAACTTTATCAAACCTTTCATACCACATCTTTCAGTCAACATTTATTGGTGGTAATTAACCAAAAGAAGATGACCCTGTATCACGTTTTCTTTTTAAAGCGCTAAGCATAGCTGCAGCGCTTTTTTGTCGCCAGATTTTTAAACCTACTTCCACTTTCGTTTTCGCGTTTCCTATTTACCACCACCTACTGGCGGATGCTGGAGAAGTTGTATCATGGAGAAGTCGTACTCTGGAAAAATCATAACTATGCAGTAGGGAGAACTTAATTATCTTCAAGTTATCCTGCATGCAGATGCATTTGTTCCTTCAGTATTAAATTAACATTAAGTTAAGAGACAGCAACCGGAAGCTAAGGCTGTATCGCTCTCGGGGCTGATGTTCTGTCTCAGTCCGTCGTCAAGGGGGTGTATTGCCCTCGCTAATTCCCAAATATCTTTGCTTTAAATTAAGACTAGTTTGTAAAATAACGATAGGATAACAAATAAATAATACAAAGAATCACCTTACACGTCTCAATATTTGTATTTATTGCTGAAAATTGAAAAATAATACATCAAGAATCAAGCTATATTCTCTTATAATAATACATGTACGTCAGATCAAACAAATCGGAGAGGGCTGTAATATTCATGTTTCTTAAGAACATGTCGAAGAACAACCAACTCCGTGCTGCACGTTTTACTAACTAGTTTATTCCCGGAAGTCCCATAGTACAGGTTACAAAAATGTAAATAAAGGAAAACCTGATAAAAACGGAATTTACAAATAACATTACATCTTTCCCCTTAATAAATTTTGCATTATGATTTAAAAAGTCTTTTTTTTCATAGAGAGAATTTCACTTATAGTATCATTATAGACACAATTGAAAGAAATAGATATATATCATATTTACATAAATATGTACAAATATTCACTGATCATTTATCGGTATACATATCTCATCATGTGCACATCAAAGTAGACTGCCTTGATTGCAATTATATAAGTAAGGGATTATTCTGCCCCATCACACATATTCACTAAGATATTTCGGACGACGCACTTCTCGGCCTGCACGCGTTTTGTACGGTTGCACTTGCTGAACAATGTCTGGACTTCTCGCGTCTTCAACTTCTGTAGTGTCCGGGTTTCCAGCTTCTGTATTACTTGTTTCTTTTTCTCTCACTGTCTCTTCGTCTTCGTCATCAAGTTCAACAATAGGTTCTTTAAAACTGGTTTCTTTTGACTGTATGATGTCTCTTCGATTTCTTCTAAATTGATCTCCATTCTGATCTTGTACGTTGTATGATCTGGTATGGACTTGATCCCTGACATATCCGGGTTGCCACTGTCCTCTGTGTCTGAATCTAACTCTTTGTCCTGGCGACAAACTTGACAGTTTTCGGCTTCCAACATCGAAATAAGTTTTCTGACGATTCTGGGTAATTTTCCTCTTCTGCCTGGTAATGTCATTTGGCACTACTTTTGGTTTCAGTTGATTTTTGGTTACTGGTAATATTGATCTAAGTTGTCGGCTCGTGAGTAGTTTTGCCGGAGATTCAACATCTGTTGGCGTGTTCCGGTATTCTAGTAAACTGATATATGGATCCTTTCCATCTATCCTTGCTTTTTCTAACATTCTCTTCACGGTTTGAACGGTTTTCTCCGCAAGACCATTTCCTTGTGGGTTATATGGACTCGACGTTTTGTGTTCGAAACACCAACTTCTGGAGAAATCTTTGAATTCCTTGGAAGTATACTGAGGACCATTATCACTTCGCACTTCATAAGGAATGCCATGACAGGCAAACATGGACTTCATAAGTGTGATCACAGTTTTGCTCCTAGTGTTCTCAAGATTGACTACTTCAAAAAACTTGGAATAATAATCCACAACGATCAAATAATCCTCATTGTTCAACGTGAACAAATCTGAACCAAGCACTTGCCATGGACCTTCTGGTACTGGCGTAGGATTTAACGGCTCTTTAGGATTCTTGTTTCTCATATCTGTACATGTATGACATTTGGCAATCATGTCGGTTATGTCTCGATTCATACCAATCCAGTAAACCACAGTTCTTGCACGAGCTTTAGTCTTCTCTATTCCAAGATGACTAACATGTAGATATCTCAAAATTTCGGGTTGTAATACTTCTGGAATAACAATTCTTTCATTCATCAATAACAAACTATCTACACATGTAAGTTCTGATCTTAACTTCCAGTACTCTTGTAATGGTTTCCGTAGCTGATTTTTGTTTTCAGGCCAACCACTTTTAACACCATGTAATATTCATGTTTCTTAAGAACATGTCGAAGAACAACCAACTCCGTGCTGCACGTTTTACTAACTAGTTTATTCCCGGAAGTCCCATAGTACAGGTTACAAAAATGTAAATAAATGAAAACCTGATAAAAACGGAATTTACAAATAACATTATTGCGGCTAGTATACATACAACACTGGTGCCAATACTTTCGACTCAGTTCCATGTAATGTGTCCACTAGATCCAGTCCAGACGTTTTATTTCTGTCCAATGAAGTTTTCTCAGTTCTAGGAAGATAATTGAAACCGATCGAATTCTTTATTTGCATCATTTTTTACATTCCCATGATAAAATGTACATCAAACTTAAAATTTATTTTCCAAAAAATCGTATTTTCTAAGAAATGATAATATAATTATATGCATACCTAATTTTTTTTTTTATTAATTCCGTCCCCATTCCGGCGATTACGGCATGCCTTCTTTTCTATCCGTGATCATACAATGGTCGTATAACCTGGGTTGGGGCAATTTACGCTTTATATTCTGCGAAGCAGATTATAAAAAGGCGTAAATTGCTCCAACCCAGGTTATACGAGTATAACTTGGGTAGATATTGAGTTCATTCCTTATAATTTAATTTTCTGTAATTTGCTGTTCAAATTGAGTCCGTTTTACTTTTTAAAATGATATAAATCTGTTCAAAATTCAAACGTAACGTCAAGCGGATTAGTACGTTTTTGACGTTGGTGCATTGTGACGTGTCTTGTGACATGCAAACCTGTAGCCCTTTTCACAAAAAATCTTAAGGTTTTTCGTAAGATTTCAACTTAAGAATATCTTACGAGAAATCTTAAGTGCTTTTCACGAACGCATTCGTAACAGGTTTCACTTAAGATTTTACTTACGAGTTATCCTTTCCCTAGCAACGATTTGAATTCACTTAATAATTCTAATAAAACAGAAGAAACATAATATGTTTTACGGTGTAACCGTTTGGAGGGCGAAGCCAATATCAATGGGGCTAGATATGCCCTTTCATTATCTCTGGCCTGTCATCAGCTGTTCATTTCTTATACAACCCCTGCTATGCTATAGTCTGTCCCAAGCTACTGTTTCCATCACATGTTGACAATTTTTATGGAAACATACACAGCTAAAAGAAATACAATTGAAATCCTTCATTAATTAAAATTCGTCGCTTTTTTTCACAGGAACGAAAAACTGACTTCTTATGGAGATTTTATAATTATCTTTTTCATTTTGGAAGTTTCTTGGAACACCTCACACAATTTTCAAATGCTATCATCCAGATCTTATTTTATATTATTTGCTTTACAAATATATCCATAGATTTTTATTTTAACAGCCGCTTTTTTTAGGCGAACAAGTCAGCTCGAGAGAGAGAGAGAGAGAGAGAGAGAGAGAGAGAGTGGGAGGGAGGGGGGATTCAAATATAAAAACCGGTAAACAAATTTTCATTCTGGTATGTAAATAAATATTGTTTAAACCCTGAAATATTTCATCTTTGTAAGCCAAGGGTTTCTGATCCGCGCCGCTCCTGCAGATCACACACCCTTGGCTAGCGAAGGTATTTATGAATAACTAATAATGAAGCAAAAAATCTTGGGACAGATTTTAGCTGCATTTTTGTTGTTGTTGTTATTTTGATTCTATCAATATGCATGTGTATTATTTTGATGTCTTATTGTCTAGTCTGAAGTAATTTATACATATATTGGATAATACCTGGCTGCAGCTACATGAAGTATCTACATTGCAGATCTCTGGATAATTTCTCAGCATGAAGTATTTTAACTTTTTACTCCCTTATTTCAAATGTATGCATAAACATGAATTAAAGAGTAATGACGTATATTTTTTTTTAAAATAAGAAAATCAAATTATCTTGAGAATATTTCGCTTAAATTTGTCATCCAAACACTGAATTATTAAACATTTAATGATTGATTTGTGCATTAAAACTAGAGAATTGAGATAGTACCCTAGCTAATTCAAATCATAAGGTGCAAATGATGTCCTTCATGTATATTGTACATACTGGGGTGTATAATTTAATCTGAGTTTGTCTGAAAAATGTCATACATTTGTGTTCAATGCATATTTGTGATTGTGAATGCAGATCAGTAATTCCTATTATAGATAATTTTTAAGTATTTATAATGCATATTACTCCAAATAATCTCCCTATTTGCTTTTATTTTTATGGCGGTTTGGGAGTACTTTGAATATTTATTGTATTTTAAATCATATACGTATGGTTTACACATTTGTGGGGGGGGGGGGGGGGGTGAATTAGAATGGGGAAATATTTTACAATGTGTCTGTCAAAGATTAGGATGTCTACAAAATTAAGTTTTGATTATCTTTTGTTTTATACTGAATTATTTATTGGTCGTAACTTAATTCTTTTTATATTTTGATAATTAATTTGAATTCTGGGTACGAAATGACCTGGGTATGAGTATGTTAGGCTACGATTTGAGATGAAACCTAAAAACGAAATTTCAAATATTGAAAGTTGGAGAAAAATCGTCTTTGGTGTTTTCAAATAGTAATCAGAAAGCAAATTTAATTCAAATACATGGTGTTATATTTAATAACAATGAATTAAAACTGCTTCACTGTTGAAACACGTTTTTTGTCCAATCAGATGTCCTGAAATTCATTTGATCGGATCTAATGCAACTGTTGTAAGTTGTAGGAAATGAAAATTTGTTTTCTTAATTAGAAATTAATTTTTCAAGAACACACTAGGTAAGTTTAAATGTATTTATCACTCATTAAACAAAGCTGGTAAATTATCACCAAACGTGAAGTTAGTACGAGATTCAAATTCAACATGGATGCCGGTGATGTCACTGCGCGTGAAGTTATTCTTTTTTCCTCCATCTTGGAAAAGTTTTTCAACTTCATAGGTATAGAGTGTAATTTCTATTTTTAGACATATGTACACGTGTTGTCTATAGGGAGAGCTTCGCTCTCACGGGCCCTTCGGGCCCGTGAGAGGGCTTCGCCCTCTATAAATTAACCAACATTCTCATAAAAAAGATGCAGAACTGAAATTATATACCACTTACATCGAGTGAAATCAGTGTGGTGTAGTAGAAATCAAAATATGACGTCACAATCACAATGTGTGTTTAGTGTGACGTAGGAAAATCTTACGAGAAAAATTTGCCGTAAAAATTTTTGGAGAATTTATTTGTGTATTTTTTCAACAATAACTGCTATATAATGCGAAATAATGGTATAATGCGGCTTAAAACATTAAATTCAGCTGTTTTTCTTGTATATTTTACATAATACGATTATTATTTACAGTTTTGAAATACTTACGAGAGGGTATGTGCTATCGTAAAGTTACGACAAATTCTACACGTAAGAATCTCATATTAAGATGTTTTGTGAAAATGAATAAAAACTTAAGTTTTCACTTACGATAAAAATTAATCGTAAGTTTTTTTGTGAAAAGGGCTACAGGTTATACAAATTTAACTTAATTTTTCTATCCAATCAAATGCCGCGTTACAACCAGAATTAAATTATATATAAATAATAAACAACATTTTACAGCTGCAAATGTGCATCAGTAGGAATCCCTGTGGAGTCAACTCTAGAGTGCTTATGTCCTAGTTTTATAGATTATACTAGACTTTGACCCGTGTGTGCACGGGTTGACATTGGACATTGGACATTTACGAAAAAGAGATCGACACAGCTTATTATCGACTTTTACATAACAAAGCTATAAGCCTACAATAATGCTATTAATGTTACTACCCTTTCCTTAGTTTGAATAATCTAACTGTTTCTCGTGAAAGGTATGGTGTTCCGATGGGGCCACTTCGACCTTTAGGTCGAGGTGCGCGAGTGCGAAGATGTGAAGGCGAAGAGGCGATAGTACTATTCCTCCTTCGCCATCGCAAATTCGCACTCTCGCCTTCGCATTTTCGCGCTTTCGCCTTCGCCTTTTTTATAATTGTGGAGCTTTCTATCGTTTAACCATTTCTGTGCCACAGGGCCTATTTGGGCCTATTTGAATATCTACGTTAAGTGCCACAGGGCCTATTTGGGCCTATGGCAATTTGAAAAAATATACATTAAAATAAAAAAAAAATATTAAATATATTCAGGTTCTGTTTTTCATTATTGATTTTTTAAATTTGTATCAATATACATCGTATGATCTATGTGTTTAGTGAAATACTGCTGATAACGTCACAACGTAAAAAATGACATCATAATCATTACGTCACACAGCGCCAACTCGTTGTCTGCATTTTACCATGGCTGGCGTATGGTTTTTGTGAATACATCCCAAGAACTTTTCCGTCAGAACCGGAAAATAACATCTGTCCTAATGCACAAACTGGACCAAAGGAAATGCCCCCTCCCCCACAAGAGCACGACCAATCCTACTTTTTCCTACTTTGCCATATAAACCTGGTGCTCGTTTAACATAACCGACTTTTGAATAAAGTCTATCTTAAGACCAAATATTTTTCATAAGATCTCACCATAGCTCATAAATTTGTCATATCTTAGGATAATCTTAAATACTGTCAAAATACAGGTCTTAAAGTCCAACTTTAACATGGAGAGAGCTAATACTTTAGTCCACCACAGAAGGCCGAGTATAATTCGAGTGTGCGCGACTTTTTTATTTTCATGCTGCCGTTAGTGCTGATTAAAAATAATCAAATAAAACACATCGGTAATATCCATGCGGTTTTTTTTTTAAATTTAAAACACAAATCACACTTGCTTTTGTCCTCATAGTCAGTTATACATTTAGGTGTACAGAAAACGGAATGGTTTGCAAGAACCTGTTTGATAAAACTGGTATTGCTTTTGGAATGCACGTCATCATGAAACAAAAGAGTCAGTCAATATTTTATCTTCGACTGTAATGGATTATTTCCATTTGCTCACAACGAAAGTGAATAAAAATTTGAGAAAAAAATATCATACAATATTTAGTCGCGGCAGTTTCATTAATCAACGTTTTAAAGTTCATTTGTCTTATTGTATTTAGCTATAGATTTATTCAAATCATTTGAATGAATTTGGGAAAGTCACAGTACACTTTAACACGCATAATTTAATTACTTGCTACATTAAACTTTTCTAGTAAACGTACAAGAAATATAGATTAATTATTCAAAATAAGTTTTTAAAAACACCAAACAAACAAAATCCAAGTTAAACGCATGTTTTTCTGACCGTAGCTGTGTATATAAATTTCATTTTATTCTTTGCATGTACTATAGTCTATACAATAGATCTAGGGTCCGCAAATCCCGGCAATATTTCCTGAAAGCTATAGTTCTGTAGCTCAGCAGATACTACAGTCATCTATGAAGCACCTTTAGTTACCTTTTACAGTCATGTTTCATTATTTATCGCAAATTTAGCATGGATATATACGCTACGGCCGATGTAGCATTTCGTTGAGTGATGACACTTTCTAACCGGTGTGTATTTCGATTGCGAGTCGCTGTTAAGTGAACAAAATTATTATATCTTACATTACCGTTCACAATGTACCATAAATGTATATGGAATATTGCATGAGTTGAACCGATTGTTTTTTCTCACAAAAAGCTAGCGTTTGCTGCAAATTAGAGATACTTGTACACGAGCTGACACGCCGTGAAATCCATAAGACGTTTTACAGCATGTCTTTAATCCCTTATTTGCTTACAAAAAATCTGAACTAAAATCTTTGAAACATCGTAAAATGATGTTTGTTTATACATGTATACATTATATGTATACATGTACATATAAAATGGCGACTTCATTTGCACGTGAATTTTACAATCCGAGGTCGATCGATTAGCGTGTTTGAGAGAAAGTCAGCAGCAAGTAAAGCGTCAGTAGTAAACATCAGTAGTAAATATTGTCTGAAGAATATTGAGGTGCCTGTATTAAAATTAATGTTCCCACAGACTGAGTGGGTTACAAAATTAGGTAAATCACAAGATAGTCCAAAATTAAACACATTTGTACCGTAAATTTCAATTTTTTTGTATGCTAAAAAAAACACATGCACACTTGTAGAAGAAAGTGTGCCATTGATCGGTTGAAGTTCAATAAAATGTAATTTATCTAATATTCATCGTCAGTATCTGTTGTGAATTCTTTAGAATAAGGCTACAACAAAATAAATATTCTGCCTCAACTAAAATTAATGCGTTGAAAATGAATGAATTTATCGATGAAGCATACTTGCTGATATATGATATATGAAAAAATATGAAATGGCAAACATGTTTAAATAGTGTGTTTCTGACAATTGTTTACATCATAAAAAACAAGAAGCGATTATTGTGAGATCTCTTAGCCAATTATCGCAGTGATATAGTTTATGCAGTCTGATACAGAGTTTAACGTCACAACTGGCAGTTGGTGCATAAATTATCGATACCGCGTAAGCAGACAGGGTAACGGCTTATTTAAAATAAAACAAAATTTCATAAATTATTCAAATATATGTACAAAATGATTAGCAGCTATAGTGCCTAAAATATCTGATAAGATTAAAATTAGTTATCAAACTGAAATCGACACATAGATAAAACATTGCGTGTAACACTGCATACCTAACAGAGTTATTGTTCCTTATCCGCTAGGGTCCCCGTGAGAAATACTCATCCAGTCAGGACCGTAGCAATAGACCGTGGCTATTTATAGCCACCGTCTAAAAATTAATTCATGATATTCCTAATCCGGGGGGGGGGGGGGGGGGTAGTACTATACCTATACTTCCAAAAAAAATCTTACCTACCAAAAAAGTTTTTTTCACACATCATGAAATTCCTAATCCGGGGGGGGGGGGGGGGGGGGAATAGTATGCCTATGACTCCAACTTCTCAATAATTTAATCATTTCAAGGTAAATTTAGGAACAAATATGTTTCCTGCGAGAAAAAGACAATTATAGCTGTATAAAAGGACATCTGAGGCAGACGATGAACTTTTTAAAATTTATTTGCAACAGCCTGCGCAGATCCATAACTTTATCTAAGGGAGGGGGGGGGGGGGTCGAGACATATTTTGGAGATTTTACTAAATATAATTTATGAAATTAAATTTTCCGTGGGTATGGGATCCGGACCCTCTCTAACGTTTCCCCTTTACTGCAAGTGTGAAGTTATTAATATTGAATTTTCCGGAGGGGGGGGGGGCGGACCCCCTCTACCCCTCTAGATCCATACATGAGCAAGGAGTGTCGCATAATGAAATTAGAATGTTACTGTGTTTGATCCACGGTAAACAGATAGCTGGTAAGTGACAGGAGTCTGGAAGTGCATATCTATACATTATGGCGGACATTACATTTTATGTGGAGTATATAATGATTAGGCATAAACCAGCACTGGTAAACATATATGTCACATATACACATTAAAATATTTATAAACATTCATAGTAAGCACAATTGCCTAGCGCATGCGTACCAATAATATCATGGATTAATCGGAAAATCTTGGCGAATACGGTGCCTGCATCAAATTCTATGTAATGATCGACCGAGACTTTCTGAATGCTATCAAAAAAGCGAAGGCGAAAGTTGCGAAGGCGAATTAGCGATAGTAGTATCGCTCCTTCGCCTTCGCACTTTCACCATCGCATCTTCGCTCCTTCTCCGTCGCACTCTCACACTTTCGCCTTTGCAACTTCGCACTCTAGCATCTCCGACTTAAAGGTTAAAATGCGAAGGTCGAAGTGCACCATAGAAAGGCCCTCACCACAGTTACCCGTAAAGTAGCAGAAAACGATTTTGAAGAGAGTTAATGAAGTTGCCTTGAAAATAACTGTCAAATTCATCACAACAAACCTTTTTGAAGAGAGTTTATGAAGTTGCCTTGAAAATAACTGTCAAATTCATCACAACAAACCTTTTTGAGACTGCAAATACCTTTCAACTAAAAATTTTAATCCACAGAACGGAAAAATTCAACACTTTTTCACCAACGTACACGTATTTTCTTTGTAAAACTGGGTCCGTAGGACATCATTCATTTTAACGATAAAACATATTCTATCTTCACTCTCCTAACTAACTTTTTTGCATGTAATCAATTTTTTTTTGTCATCACGAAGACAAAAGTAAGTACTTAGTTGTTATTTCATACTTTCTCTCATAAGACATCATTGATATGTATGAACAGAATAGCAGAAGTCCAATGAAAATTTACCCGTATTTGTATTATCATTTCTAAGTTTATTCATGCAGATGGGATATTGTGGAAACATAAACTAAAGATCCTGTTAGCGTGAATGCATTTCGCAAGCGCAAGATCGTAAAATCAAAACAATCAACGTTATTTCCGGGATATTTTGAGGAATTTTCGTTGATTATTAATTAGCAAAGCTTAACTGAGAAAAAATAAAAACAAATTGGTAATCTTCAAGTACCAATAATCATGATAATGTTTAAAATATATAAAACAAAAGACAGTATTCTGCCGATTTCTCGGTATTAAAGACCAAAAATTCGAGTCTATTATTTTAATATAGTAGTATAGATGATCAAACTCACACTCATTCATACTCCGGCTCACTCACCAACACGACTGCCTATTCGGATGGTCTGGATTTTTAAAACGATTACTCTCCATATATGTGTGCGCAGTGCAGCGAGAAGCCATGTTTAAAGTCCGAGAGAAACGATGTTCGTTTAATAAAACTGTATATGAGGAGGATAGAGATTCCTTTAACTGTCGGAGTTCCATCAATGTTTATCATTGTATCCAGAATGAGAGGAACAGATCAGGTGAAATATGTATCCAGCCTGTCTGGGTCCAACCAAGTAAGAACTGATACATACTGACATATTAATAATACTTAGCCATTAAATAACTTTACCATACTTTACTGTAAGAAAATTGTATATTATGTTGTAGATTACCATACACTATTTTATTACTGCCTATCTTGATTTCCTTTCATTAAAAATAAACGCTATTAAAAATATGTCCATTATGAATGTGAAACGCTGTCTACCAGATGTCACTCACAGCACTCATGTATTCAAAACACGGTTGTTTATCAATATTATCTAAGCTTGCTTATTTTTCTATTTTCTTCAAGATTACAGAGAAAAAGACTTATCTCTGTCATAATCAGTACTAAGAATAAACTTGATGTGGCCATTTCATATTTAATGGCAAGCTATATGTTCTTATAATAATACATGTACGTCAGATAAACAAAATCGGAGAGGGCTCCATTATTGCGGCTAGTATACATATGTATGTCTTGATTCAGTAAATTTATTTAACAGATTACTGCCCAGAATACAACACTGGGGCCAACACCCTCGACACAGTTCCATGTAATGTGTCCACCACTGGATCGTGTCCACGCGCATTATTTCTGTCTAATGAAGTCTACAAGTGTAAGATTTTTAATAATTAGTTGATCATCACCAACAATAGGCGTTTGGTGTAAATTTCTTAATCTACAGAATATTTATAAAAATACATCTCTTAAGCTAAAAAAAATTTGGCTAACGATAACATTATTTCACCGCCAGCTGGTGCTTTTATTGATTGATACTTTATAATTTGCATCGATATGACATTGTTAATCATGTGAGAGGCATGAGAGTCACAAGATCCTAAGTCACGAGCATTTTACGTAATTTGTGCTTCAGTGCGTTTTTAACAATATACCACTCTATTTAAACTGGCATGTAAAACCGGATAGACGTGAGAGGAGGGCGCTGTGGGGATACACATTATAATACTTGTTTGAAGGTTAATGTGACAAATTCGCTCAAAAAGAAAATTCATTTTTAGATCACCAGCGTTATTCATGTGACCGATTGATAACTGTTTTTGTCCCTCGTTGTGCGTTTTGCGTCGTGTGCCTTGTGTTAAAACCTTAATCAAAATTGGTGTGGCAAACAGAAAAAGGAAACATAAATTGGGGAATTCATTACCCCATCACGGCCATTACTTTGGGTAATAAACTATAATATTGGTATAGTTTTAACAAATATAATGTCGATATACACGATGTGATACACAAAAGGACGATGTCGACATAAACAATAAACTTGAAATAGGTTGCATGATATCAGTATCGACGATACACAATATGATGACATCGATATCGTTCTCGGTTATTTGTATTTGCCAATTTGATGTAGGCAAATATATATTGCTTTGAAATTATCTATTGTATTCATGATAATTTTCGCCCCTAATTTTAACCCTTCTTCACTTGCAAACGGTTTCGCCCCGTCTTGAATTCACCCAGACACAGTTGGAAATTGATACTCTTTAAAATTAACATAATTATTAAAAAATGTTTTGAATTCGCTTAGTCTAACATTTGCCCCTCACTATGACTTTTATACATAATAATGATTAATGAGTATCACAATAGTGAAATGATATCGATACGTTATGGTCGATATCTACACAAAGTATAGATGTACAGAACAGATGTGCAACGTTTCTACAGCAACAGATGTTGACATCGACGATATCGACGCAACTGAAGATCCCCGAACTTTAAAGAAACTTCAGTTGTTGACATATCGTTGATATTAAAACCAATGAAAGACAACATTGTTGCAAATGATGTCTTAATAAGTGGGGGTTGTGTTTGGCAATCTTGAAATGAAATCGATACGATATCGTCGATATCAATACTACAATTTATATATAAGTGTCTTGGACAAAACTCACAACTGGACATAAACTGCGCACATTATATAATGAGCAAGAAAGTTTCAAAAAATGTGAAATTCCTGGCTCCAAGATCAGGAGTTTTGGTGTTACAAGGGTGGGATTCTTGTGAGTCGCAATCCTTATGGTGTTCACGTGTATACTTTCAGTATAAATGTTTTGTTTGTGCAACATAAAGTTACACTGTATGGATTAAGGTAATGGATAATAAAAACTCTCTATTAAAACTTATACTGTTCTGATATTAACTTCTTACATAATTATTCAGTAAAACTCGGTTATAACGAAGTCCTAGGGACTAAAGGATTTTCTTCGTTATATCCGTAATTCCTATATCCGTATAATAAATTTGTAATAATAATTATAGCGAATTCACTATATACATGTTTTCTTTCACCAGACTGCACTTTTTGCTGAATAGGGCTTAAAATGGAAATTCATTCTTGTGATATTTTTAGTAATCAGATTGTAAATTGATGAATTTATCTGAAAATAAATTCATCCAAACTATTATGTTAAATGGTAGTTGCAGACTTTTTAAACTGTCAAGAAATTCGTTATAAAAGTGTTAAATTTCGTTATAATTATTCACCTCTACGGGACTCAATTTGCTATATCCGTTAATTCGCTATATCCGAATTCGTTATAACCGTAAAATAAAATTTTGCAAGAGTTGTTAAAAGTTTTATCGGGGACTCAAAAAAACTTCCCTGTATCCGAGATTTCGATATATCCGTGTTCGTACTAAACAAAATTTATTGTACATCTGTTCTTGATAAGTAAATGTTATTCTAAATGCTTAACCCTGAAATTCACAGTCATATCTTCATAAAATTTGAAAAATATCATAGTTTAAAATATTATATTTGCTTTACCATATTATTGAAAGCATTTCTGATGTTGATCAACAGTTTTTTTAATGCAGTTAAAACATTCGATAGTGTTTACATACCTCATGTATGATAGAAATATTATTCTTATAAAGTATTATCATATAATTGTAATGCGGGTCGTTTACTTTGTATTTACCGTCTTTTCTGCTATATTTAAGCTTGCGTGGACCAAAGTATAACTGACCTTGTATAGTTATTAAGCCTGGATTCCTCGTAAATAAGTCTAAGTCATAAAAATCTTAGATGCTTATTATTATTTAAATATTGAGTTTTTCTCAATCCGGAGAAAACCCATTTTTGGGAGTTGATTTTAAGCAACTCTCCTATGCAGTTACTCTGACAAACCGAGAGGGAAACAGTGTTTAGACCTAAGCACAAATCATCACCGCTGACGACTTAGTTCTTGAAAATAATAGAAAAATTCGATGTAACGTATGCTGAAGAATTGTTTTTCAAAGAAACTTATCTATAAACACTTTGAAAATAGTTAGATTTTATATAAAACGAACAATTTAGATATTTTTGTAGTCTCATATGTTCCTTCGCCAGAGTGTAATAAAGTCTTGTTCAACCAGACACTCGGCTGTCTCCGTAAATTTCCGACAAGCTCTTTTGCTTGTCGGAGATTAACGGAGACAGCCGAGCGTCTGGTTGAACGAGACTAGAGTTCGATATCAATAGTGCTTGGATCCATACGATTATTAGAATTGTTTTGATTACTAATACATAGTTTGAAAAACTATCTTTAAATATTACACAACATGATTCATATGGGGTTTCTCGAAATCCTGTCGGAAAAGTCTAAAAATTCATATAATAAAAAAGTGTGTAATTCAAATACAGACTAGAAACTAATTGCCATGCAAGATAAGTTGATTTTAAAATAAATGATAATCGATAAAATCAACTCCCCTCAGTACTTCAGTACTTTGATTCTGGATGTCTCTATTACAATATAAATGTTTCCGATGCATTTTCTTTTTAAACCAAAATAAAAAATTGACTGGAACTTTGCTTACTAATAAACAAGCTTATGTATTATGTTTATAATTCTGAAAATGAAAATTTATTCAAATCTTAAGTTTTGAGAATGACTGTATCATGTTTTATTTAATAATTATTTACCTACTTCATACAAAAGATCAGCCAATTTTACGCTGTTTGTTTATGTTCTTCCTTATGGTGCTGAGCAATCCTCTTTAACGTATAATGTATTTTTTGATGAGTTAATATCTACATTTTTTCATCAAGCATTTGTGTAGTGAGTATTTCATTTATCCTTTTCAGATCCTGTATGTTTAAATAAAACGTTTACTGGTGGTAAAGTGTGAGTTTTTATTCATTTATTATCATGCAAATAAAGTTATTTCATAATCAGTTTTGTGACTTGAACAAAAATCCATAATGTATTTTTGTAAAGGGTAAAACCAAACTGAAAAAAATAATGTAACTAAAATACAATATTAATTTGTTTGTTTAATTCATCTGAACGACAGGTTTTCCTAAATTTCAGCCTGCAAAAGACGTTACGCATAGAATTAATATTTTACTTTGCATAACCAAAAAAGCAAAATTTACAGAAATTCGAAAAATTTATAATTGTTCATTAATTTCTGAATGTTTAATAATGAACTTTAAACTTAAATAATATCCTCACAACGTCAATACATATATATATATATATATATTGTACGTTTCATAAACCAAGACAGAATGTTTTTAGAACCTCAAGCTAATCAAAGTTTTACACAATGCGCTACATGTATATACGAGGGTTGTTCGGAAATTATTGAGACATTTTCTCTTATTCTTTTAGTAAAAAGGATAACCTCTTGAAATTTCACCAAAAAGTAAATCAGGATAGAGATTATCAATGAGAAAAGTTTCTTGTCCATGGCATGAATAGATCATTCCTGGTAAGCTGGCCAACGTGCCTTCGTCCAGTGACCCGGCGCAACCGCAAACTTTTCGCAACGTCATTTTAACGCTTCTTATTGGTCATGTGTTTTAAACACCTTACAAACGAACGGAAATAAGAATTATTCTTTATTTCTCATCTTTTGTTTTCATTTCAAGATGTCATCATTCAGATTTTCTCTCATTCTTGGTTTTTTTAAAGAACAAATCGAGTTATTTTACCCGAAACTCTAGTTACTGTGAATGTCTCCTGCAGTCATTTTTTATATATTTTAGAACTGTTGAAAACAGTTAGCGTGTCGAAAGTACTTGATAATTAAAATCTTTGGCCTAATTCTAGTTAAACAATCAGTGAAAAAAATATGATGAACTGAAGCTCTATACCTTGTCTTGTCATCGTATAGTTTTTTAAAACAATTGCGTGGCCTTAAAAGGTCTTCTTCGGAGATTTCCACTAGTTTGACGGTTTTCAATGCGCCGCCTTGACGTCAAAATTCAATGTAAAGTCGTTGTCAGATTTCTATTGTTTGGTAAATATACGTGTACCATATCCGTATTTCAACTCGAACATCAGTGAAACTTAATCAAAAGTTAGTCGCAAAGAATAGCAAAATGAACATATTTAATTTGATTTCTTTTATCATTAACTGTAATTCTACGTACACTTATAACGTAGATGTTTAAGTTGTTAAATCTCCGAGTTCATGGCTGCGCCGGGTACCCCGACCACCGACTTGTTTATCTACCGTCGTAAAAAAAATATTAAATATTTTTTTAATATTACTTTGTTTTATTATTTGCTGGCGTTTCTTCTGTGTCGATGCCAATTTTCACCAAAATCCGTCAATTTGACAAGAAAATATTCGAGTTGTCTCAATAATTTCCGAACAACCCTCGTATAAGATATCGAATGATTATCTAAAAGATAATAAATGTTTGAAAATAATGTTGTTTTTTTTTTTAAATTTAATTAACACTAATGATCAGGTGTGAAACCCATCATACAATCCAATCCCTTCAACTACTTATTCGGCTAAAATTGGCACTTCGCGAATGTTTCGAATGCCTCCTTTTCTCTCCGCCAATTCGTTTGGTTGATCAGCGACTGATTTAGATAACGTTAATGATCTTAACAGACAGCATGCCTAAAGTTTTTTTCGTAGCGACTTTCGTCTGGGCATAAGTATAAGGAATGAAACATTATAAGTTGACAATATCAAGACGTGAAATCTTACAAATTTTCACTTGGCATTTGAAAATTTAATTATTGGTATATTTTACACATAAATTGTCTAGTTTTTAGCCCACCTGAGCCAAAGGCTCAAGTGAGCTTTTCTGATCACAATTTGTCCGTTGTCTGTCGTCGTTGTCGTCGTTGTTGTCGTCGTCGTCATTGTAAACTTTTCACATTTTCATCTTCTTCTCAAGAACCACTGGGCAGATTTCAACCAAATTTGGCACAAAGCACCACTTAGTGAAGGGAATTCAAGTTTGTTCAAATGAATGGCCACGCCTTTTTTAAAGGGGAGATAATTGAGAATTA
The DNA here is from genome assembly GCF_025612915.1 of Magallana angulata. NCBI lineage: Eukaryota > Metazoa > Mollusca > Bivalvia > Ostreida > Ostreidae > Magallana > Magallana angulata. The sequence goes on along the minus strand of NC_069111.1, from coordinate 4,948,317 downwards.
TTGAAAATTTGTTGGTATTTTTCAAAAATCTTCTTCTAAAAAACTATTAGGCCGCTAAAGCTTAAACTTGTGTGGAGGCATCATCAGGTAGTGTAGATTCAAGTTTGTTCAAATCATGGTCCCCGGGGGTAGGGTGGGGCCACAATTAAGGGGATCAAGTTTTACATAGGAATATATAGAGAAAATCTTTAAAAATCTTTTTCTCAAAAACAATAAGGCCAAAAAAGCTCAAAATAAAATAGAAGCATCCTCAGGAAGTGTAGATTCACGTTTGTTCAAATCATGGTCCCCGGGGGTAGGGTGGGGCCACGATTGGGGGATCAAGTTTTACATAGGAATATATATATAGAGAAAATCTCTAAAAAAACTATTAGGCCAGGAAAGCTCAAATTTGAGTGAAAGCATCCTCAAATAATGTAGATTCAAGTTTGTCCAAATCATAGTCCCTGGGGGTAGGGTGGGGCCACAATGGGGGATAAATTTTTATATATAGAGAAAATCTTTAAAAGTCTTCTTCTCAAAACTATTAGGCCAGGAAAACCCAAATTTGAGTTGAAACATCCACAGATCATATAGATTCAAGTTTGTATAAATGATAGTCCAGGGGTAGGGTGAGGCCACAATGAGGGATGAATTTTTACTTAGGAATATATAGAGAAAATCTTTCAAAATCTTCTTTTTAAAGACTATTTGGCCAGAAAAGCTTAAACTTGTGTAAAGGCATCCTCGGGTAGGATAAATTCAAGTTTGCAAAATCACAGTCCCTAGTGGTAATGCGGGACCGTGATGGCGGTTTGAATTTTTACATAGGAATATATAGAGAAAATCTTTAGAAATATTATGGGAAAGTTTTCGGTCCAAAACTCAGTACTTAGTGTGAAAGCACAGGTTATGAGATTAATGATAGATTTACGTTTGATGAAACCATGATTCCCTAGAGAATATTGGGGCCACGAAATGGGGGGGGGGGTATATAGGAATAGAGAAAAATATTCTTACAGGTACAACAACAAAAGGGGCTTGGTATTTACCAAAAAAAATAAGAGGTGGATAAAAATTGGCAGATTTTCAAATTTTGTTTGGCAAGATCTACTGTACTCAGTTGTCAAGATAATTTGATACTGTAATTCTAGTTTGATAAGAATTAAGTCAATTGTTGCTCAGGTGAGCGATGTGGCCCCTGGGCCTCTTGTTTCTATTTCGAATGTACATTGTTGCTTATTTCCCTATACATATTTCTGTGTTATAAAACTGTACTTACTGTTTCCACTGCTATCAGTCAGCTAGCTAGTCCAATGTGGATGCCGTTAATTGACGTTAATGAAATTAAAACCATTAAAGGCACAACAATTATCTAAAACGGTTACAGTAAAATCTGAATAAAAAGCTTTTTGATTAATCGAATTCGTTCGGATTCATGATCAAATAACTGTTGCCAATTTAATTTTGATTAATCGTCAATAGTTTACTCTAGGGTTTCAAAAGAAAGTACTTCATCGACGCCATGGATATATATTGGAATTGCTGTTTCTTTGTTTATTCTAACAGCACTCATTTCAATGTGTATAATCGTGTTTTGTTTTCGCCGAAAAAGTAAGTTTTTGTTTTTGTTTTTACCAAAAAAACATGTGATTCACGATAAATAATACAACATTGGTACATGAACATTCTATTTATTAACACAACACTATTACTTTTACATTGAATACATTTTTATTAATATTTTATATTTAAAAAAAAAAAATAGAAAAATTTCATAATTTCATCAACTAAATGCATAATTCTGCCATTAAATATTAAATCCTATTTTTACGAAAATAATGTATTTTGGTTACATGAGCCAAGAATTTTATTTTCTTTCATTCAAAAATGTGTTATTAACTGTAAAAACTCTGAAGACATATTCAGTGGTGGGTGATAGCTTCGTCAGCAGAGTACTGAATTCTGTTCATGTTCAATGATCTAGTATTTATGGATTTTAAATGCAACTGATGTCATGGGAAAACAATAAAAATCCCAAACGCAATCAGATGTATATTGTTTTTTTATTCACAGGGAAAAGTTTATTACGGAACTTTTTTAAATCTAAATTTTATCATAGCATTAAGCTATTCTTACCAGGGTTATCAAAGACCTAATAGTAACATATTCCAATTTTAAAAAATGACTTACTTTACCTTAATTTCTTTTAGGACAATACAGGAGATAAGATGTAGAAATACTTTTGCTTGATGGTATGGCTAATTCTCAAAAATTATATCTATGCTGTTTATTTACATGTACCTTCTTGCATTAAAATATATAATCTAAAAAATAAATATATTTCTAACTTACCAGAGAAGGAACCTTTCTATAAAACATCAGCTTATTACGAAGGAGTGACATTTTTAGGTAATGGTGGAAAAATACTTTGTTTGGAAGGACTTTGGGAGTCAGGGAAAACTTCAACAGCTAAACAAGTTTACATGGCTGTCACAAATTCAACAACGATAATTATCAGTGATCTTTTAGGGTTTGACGCAAGAAAACATTATAAACCTATCATCGTAACCAAGCTTTCTTAAAAGGAAAATCACATGAAGAAATGGAACACTTCAAAGAGAAAATCCGCATATTTTTCAAAAATACACCCTCCTCAAAAAAAGTCTTCATTATCCTCATACTAAAAGAAAATGAAGATCGGGAAGCAGTTTTCGAATTTGTCAAATCCTTTGTAACACAAAAAAAGGACAACATTTTTGGATCTATCAAAGAGTCTAACAAGAAGAGATCGCACTCAAATCTTATCTTCACAGCTTGAACGTTTCTGTCCTAATAAAGATTTCAGTAAAATCGAAAATCTGGCTATAAAAGGCAATGACAATTCATTAGGATACCCAGAAATATGTGCTCTGTTTTGTAGATGTAATCATTTCCAAACAGTTGGACCATCGGTATTTTGTAATCAACCTCTACGTTATTTAAAGTCGTATTTAGAAAATATGCACCAATCTGATGACATCAAAAAGGTTCTCATGTTGGTGTATATGAGTCTTGATCATATGGTGATAAATGTCAACAACCAAAACGACATGTTTTCTTGTATACTGGAGTCGTGCAACTGTACTTGTGACCCTTCTAGTAAGGAGACGAAAGTCGAAACGGAACAAAATGAGTTATCTGGAATTGATTCAATAGAAGAATGAGGTAATATTGATCAGAGATTAGTCTCTAGAAATCTTCCTAAACCTAAAAAGCATTACCAAAGTAAAGAGTTATAACTTCCTTAATACCAGAGGGGTTTGTGATTGCTGACAGATTACAACATGGCGTCATAAAGAGAATGACTCTTATCGTGTTTGGAACCTATCACTTTGATAAACTGCTTGAATTGTCCAAGCCTGTAGAGTTAAAGTCATGGGTTAAAGTAAAAGGCATGTTACAGGATGTTGGACTAGACGACATAAAACCTGTTTTAGAAATCGACCGAGAACAGTGGAGACAATTCCAGGCAAAGCTGAGTTATTGACAAAAGTAATTAATTCAAAATTTGGATATAAATGATGACTCCGAAATTTATTTACTATTTCTTGGTGTCCTGTAGCTGTGATCGAATTGGAATAAATCTTAAAAAAGAATCATAAAACTTAGGAAAATATTCATTTCTTGATACCAAGAAGTAAAATTTGTGGTGGGCGTAAACAAGCGGTTCATTTACAGATAAACACGTAATAAAGAGAGTGGCTTATATTGTGCTTTTATTAACTGGAGACATTTACTAAATGAAAAGATCTGGTGGTATTAGGCCTGTTTTCGAAATCAATGGGAACGATGGACACTATATCAACCGTTTAAGTAAATTCTTCAGTTGCATTGAAAGTTTAAGAGTCCGTCCGTCTAATCCACAATATAAGTATTTCACGGTAAATATTAATTTCATAGTTTTGTAGTTCGGTAGGAATTGAATCATTGTTTCTGTGCCTGAGATATCAACCTTTTGATTATTTTTTTTTGCAAGATATACAGGTCAAAATATGCGTATTATTTTACAAAATTTTATTTTTGTTTGAATTGTTGGAATAAATATCTAGCTAGTGTAAGCCTTCTGTCTTACAGGATCCTATTGAGGGTCAGCTCAAGCTTATGGATGACAAGTCCAGTATTTCTTTCTCAAGCGGTTTTATTAAGCGTGATCGTATAGTTAAGATTACAACAATCTAAAGCAGCCCAAATCAGGATTCTGCACAATCTCATTTCATATGGGTATATATAAGGTTTTACTTATGATGGACAGTTTTGACTAGTTCGGCCCATATACGACGATCATGAGTGAACATTTAGTATTCAAAATTAAGATTAATATTTTATTCCTAAATAAAGTAACAAAACCGTCAAAACTGCCAATCAAAGAGTCTGGATGCAGGATGTGGGTCTCCGAGTCCTGGGTCTCGGAGCCCCCCCACCTAGTATGAGGCATCACTTACTCACAATACGTTCATTCATACACGGCATAAAAGGTTACAAAGGTTAATATATAGAATACACAATACATGACTCAATATAGAATACTAGAGCATTCGTTGCAGACACAGAATCGCCAAATATGCCACTTGTTGTTAAACTCTCAATTTGGATATTATTATGCCCGTATTATGCACCTGGTTTCATAACATCATTTAGGAATACTACGCATTGCTACAAGAGTCACAGAGTTCATTCTGTCAATTATCATTAACACCATTCAGTGCGCAGCATCTAGGTACACATAAATATCATAGTGACCATTATGTAATACTAGCAATTCAAGGTCATAGCATGGCTATCTGTTTACATACGTCCCCCAAACAAAAGAAATATCCCGAAGGGAGATTTCTCATGCCTGGCGCCCGGAATAGGAAAGCGTCCTTGATCTACCCTTGATCAGACGAACTTCCTAGTGACATACCAGTCAGAACATCTATGTTAAGAGATAGTAACAAGTGACATGTTTCCACCTCCGGCTTGGAACCTAATTCATCTATAAAAACAAATCTATAACCAGGATGTATACATAAAATCATATATAGTTGTTTGATTATATCGCATTACGACCATGAAAACAATAATGAATAAAGTATGACGATAATGATCAAGATGAAATAACCATAGTTGAATATAATCGTAATTCATCATCAAAGTAATACTAAGTATGGTTAAGCTTGATGTCACATATATATACAAAGTCAGTGCATGCTTATAAGTTCACAAAAATATCTCTTCCTTCCTAGGGGCGAGGTTAGCGTCATAAGTTCGGAGTCCATCGGTTTCTTCCTGAATTTCTCCAGAGTGAATCAACAAATACAAGATTTACATTAGCACAAGATAACGCACATTTCTACTTTAACACATTTCACATTTTTTAATTTTCGCTAAATTTCACAATCCTTTCATAAGGAATACACAACTTCTTCGCGGCTGTAGCTTAATTATTCATCCATCATCGGCACCCGTGGATAGAGGGTCGGCGCGGATGGCGAGGCGACTTCTCGCGGAGCGTCTCCTGCGTTCCTCTGTTGCGTAGACATCGCGGCCTTCTCTTCCAGGTATTTACGTGCCAGCTCTGGGTCCGGTCGATAGTATTTGGTCCATGGATAGTCTTCATTTTCCTCCTCTCCACGAAATTGTTGTGCTAGTTTAGTCGAAATGGTCCCCGTGTTACTGGCCAATTTGTGAGTTCCGATTCCTCCGCTTCGTCGGGGTTTCTCTTGGATCCTAGTGACTTTCGGGATTGGTTCAAGTTCAATAATGTCGCTAGAGGTCCTTTTCTCTGGATTCTCACAACAAAATACAGTGTCTTTGGAAGAACCTTTCTTATCTCCGTCACTACCCCTTTTTCGACAACCTGTCCAGCAACCACTACAGCATATACCACCCCACTTTTTAATAGTTTTACGTTTCTTAATACAAAGTCCTATCGTTATTGTTACTGCCAAAGTTAAACACACATAAAACCAGGGGCTTCCCACCCAAGACGAGGATTTCATGGGTTGTAAATTAATTACTGGCAATTCCGCCATTAGTGCATTCATAGGGAAAATTTTAATATCTTTTAATTTGTCAGGAATTTTTATTTGGCTAATTTCGGGGTGTCGGGTGTTTAGAGGGTCCCAAAGGGTGCAGGTATCGATCTCATTGATAAATTTTTTGGAAAGAATTGGTCATGTTGAACTGACTTTCTCTATTATAAAATGGTGGTATTAATAATGAACCGTGAAAACCCGAGCAACCTTGTCCCATATTCAAGATGTCGATAGTAATATTTTGATTGTTTTTACCAATAATCTGAAATCACATACAAAAATCACACTTACAAAAAACGATTCTTACTTAGTCAATGTTTCATGTATTTCGAGTTTATGTTAAATCTCTTTAACTCCGCACATACATACAAATAACCGAGGTGCTGATTCCGCGTTTGCTAGTCGGCGAATCTCAATACATGTTTTATGTCACAGGGGGTCATCCTGTCATATCTTTTTAAAAGCGTGCAATATATACAAAGCTAAGCTTAATCAAGATTATTTACATCTACATTATACGATAATAAAACTTTTTTAGTTTATTATTTTGGCTAATTCCTTCATAATAGCCAAACAATCTACAGCAAACTTTTGTTTGCTATTTTCCCTACGGGGCTTAGGGAATAGTTTACGCGGTTTAGGGATTGGTTTGAAGCCTAGACCTACTTTAGGGGCTATTTCATCTATTTCCATATTTTCATCTAAGGGTACATTTGGGTTATCTAAGGGTATTTCATAGTCTTGACCACTATTTTCATCAGATTGTTCTGACTCACGGGTCTCATCCGATTCTGAATCTACGGTCTGGTCGTTCTCGTGTTTATACTGCTGATCATCCATGATCGTCTTAGCTCTTATACGTCTTTGAAGTTCTGCTAGGGGAATATCCTCTTCGTCTGAAGATCCTTCTCTTTCCCATTGTTTGGACTGTATAGCTCTTTCCAATGGTTCTGGTTGCATGTCTTCATTTTCTGACGACGATTCATCTTCCGGTGGCACCACATAGTTAGTTTTTCTTAGAGTTCTTCCACCATCTTCATTAGTTGATGACAGGGGCCAGTGCGAAATGTCTGCCAGTCTTAATTGTCGTGCATGGCATTTGGTGGTTAATCCAGTCAATTGGTCTCTCACCACGAAACTAACCGGTCCTTTCTGTTCTATGATTCGATAATATGGTAGCCATTTTTTATCTAACTTATTTTGTCTTCTGTTATTCTTAAGGTAGACAGGGTCACCTACCTGATAATTTTCATCTTTGCTTCTCTTATCGGCCTGAGCTTTCTGTTTCTTCTTGGCTTCCTTCATATTACGATGTACTAGTAGGAAAGCTTTATGCTGTTCTTGAAGGGCGATCTTGTGTTGATCTTCCCCCGCATATCTCCTTCGAGGTTTCATCAACGTATCAAGAGGTAATACGACATCTCTGTTGTACATAAGGTAATATGGAGAAAACTTTGACGAATCGTTAGGATGGAAACGAATGGCTGCCAACGTCTGATTAAGATGAATATCCCATGTTTGAGCGTTGTCTGTTGTTTTCTTAGCCATCACGTCATGTAGAGTTCTATGAAATCGTTCTACTTTACCATTACCTTGAGGGCTGTAATAAGATGTTTTGATATGGTTGATATTCAATTCTTTTAAAGTTTCTTCCACTTTCTTATTCACATTTTCTGTTCCGTTGTCTGTGAGGATTTGAAGAGGACAGCCATATCTTGGATATATTTCTTCTAAGATAAGATGTACTATGTTGTCAGCTGACTTATCAGGAACGGGAAAAGCTTCTGGCCAACCAGAGTAAATGTCTATAAAAGAAACTATGTACTTGTTTCCCGACAAGGATGTTGGATATGGTCCTGATAGATCAAGTCCTACTTTAGCCATTGGAAAAGGTGGTATATCCGTCTCTTGAAGTGGAGGTTGATTTTTCTTATTGCTCCTCGTTTGGCATACTACACATCCTTCTATATAAGAGTATAACCTTTTGTACAAATTTGGTATGTAGTACTTTTGTCTGATTACGTCATATGTTTTGTCCACTCCCATATGTCCAAGTCCGTCATGATATTGCTGCACTACTAAAAGTTCTAACTCACGTGGTACATACAGGCGAAGTTTTGGGCCTTCTGAGTCTCCATCTGAAAGATAGTACATTAAGCCATCAATTTCCAAAAACTTCTTTTCTTCGGTTGCCGTTGCTGTTCCTTTATTTAACCGATTCTTCAGTTTCTTGATCTGCTTATCGTGTTGTTGACTTTCTTTGATGTTGATTTCTTCTGGTAGATCAATAAAGGGTTTGACCAATTCGTCGTGTTGTTTAACTTCACATCTGGCTAATCTCTTAGGCGAAAAGGCATTGGAGTTAAGTACGTTCACTTCAAAGAAATTGTCCTTAACATCTGGTTCATCATGCTCTGATTGTTCTTCCTCTTCACACTCGAGGTTGACTGTCGGTAATCGGGATAAGAGATCTGCACAGCAGTTAAATCTTCCTTCTATGTACTCTACCTTACAGTTATATCCTGCAATACTTAATGCCCATAGTTGAATTTTCTTATTTTGCATTGGAGATTCCAAGATATATTTGAGCGGCTTATGGTCTGTTCTTATAGTAAACTGAGCACCGTGTAAATAATGGTCTAACTTCTGAAGGGCGTAATGGATTGCAAATGCCTCCTTTTCTATGGTTGACCACTTTTCTTGAGTTTTACTCAGCTTGTGGGATAAGTAATATATTGGCTTATCTTCTCCCTCATCTGTCTTTTGAGTAAGGCACGCTCCAATACAATTGTCGCTGGCATCGGTGTACAGGATGTAAGGCTTATTAGTATCTGGATATGCTAGTAAAGGCACTACCGTTAAACTTTCTTTAATAAAGTCAAACGCTTTTTGGCAACATGGCGTCCATTTGAACCTTGCATATTTTCTGGTTAAGTCAATCAATGGTTCCGCAATCTTAGAGAAGTTCGGTATAAATCTCCTGTAATAACTACACATACCTATAAAGCCACGAACTTCTCGGACTGTAGTGGGCGCTGGTAACTTTCTTATAGCTTCGACTTTCTTTGGATCAGGTGTAACGCCATGTTCATCAATGATGAAACCAAGATATTCTGTCTGTTCCTTGAAGAAACTACATTTCTTTAGCTTCATTTTAAGTCCATGCTTCCTTAGGCGGTTGAAAACGTCTTGAATATGCCGAAGATGATCTTCCGGTGTTTCTGAGAATATAAGAATGTCATCCAGGTATGCGATGGCAAACTCCTCTTGTCCTTGAAGAACTATATTCATCAGCTCTTGAAAGACTGCTGGTGCATTACTCAACCCAAATGGCATCCGGTTAAATTGGAATAGTCCTTTGTGACATGCAAAGGCCGTTTTTTCTTTACTTGAATCTTCTAATTTCACTTGCCAATATCCACTCTTTAAGTCTAGTGCAGTGAAATATTTTGCCTTACCTAGTAAACATAGGATGTCATCAATCAACGGTAGCGGGAATGATACGGGTTTCACTATCTTATTCAAGCTTCTAAAGTCAACGCACATCCGGTCTGATCCGTCCTTTTTCTTCACCACTACTAAGGGAAATGACCAAGGCGATTGTGATCTCTCAATTATCTTTGCGTCCATCATTTCCAGTATGGCCTTGTCAATTATCTGTCTTTTATTTAAGGGTACACGGTAGGGTCTGTTCTTTATTGGGTGGTGATCTCCAGTTTCTATCTTCATTTTAACAGTATCAGTCACTCCAAGGTCACTGTCTTTCTTTGCAAATAAATCATTGTTTTTGCTCACAAGTCTTTTGATTGAGTGTTCAAATCTTCTAGGTACATCAATTTCTTCTTTTGTGTCTTGAGTAGTCTGTATTTCTGAGATTTCCTTCTGTTTTAATGCGGTAATTCGTCCTACTATGTAGCCTCTTGGAATTTTATAATTTTTGTTAGTTTGGTTAACGAAGATCATTGGAACTTTCTTATCCTTCCGAACTATACAAACGGCGTCTTTTAAATATAGTCCTGGGTCTTCCATAATGCAGTTATTGTCTATGCTGTTCACTTCAACCAAGTCATTTTTTTCCAGAGGAAAATTGTTATTTATTTTTCCATAGAATACAGTCACCGTGTTTGGTCTCATAATAAGTTTCTTAGGAGTTCTTACAATAGTTGAGATGTGTAAATCTTCTTTAAGTTCCGCGTATACTTTGCCATCAATACGCATGAGTCCAAGATCAAAGTATAAACGAACATTGTTTTTCTTGAGCCAATCACGACCGAGAATCATGTTTCGGTTGAGTCCCTTTGTCACATAAAGTTTGTGGTCTAAAGTTAACCCTGAAATCTTAAAGGAAATATTTACATACCCTATCGCAATTAAAGAATTGCCATTTGCTGCTTGTAAAGAGGGGATGTCATTATTAAACAACTTGGGGCGGGGAAATAGATTATCATACATTTTCTTACTAATTAGAGATACGGCTGCACCTGTATCTACCAAAGCTCTAAATTTATTTTTACCTACTTTTAATAAACAGCTACTGGGGTTGTTAGTAAAATTAATTTCATATGTAGGTCTTTGTTTAAAGTTCTTTCTTCAGGCTTCAACGAAGGAAGAACGTCTTAGTTTTCCTGTTTTTGTTTGTCAAAATAAGAGCGCGATTTGAAATTTTGAGACGATCCCCTATTTACTTGGTCGCTAGATTTATATGTTCGGCCTTGACGATTTGATGGTCTGCCCCGATTTTGCTGCGTTCTTTGATACATATGCGAGCCCCAACAATCTGCACGCACATGACCTACTTTACCACAATTCCAACATTCCACAGGCGAACGGGGTCTCTGCTCTATATTATGGACGGGTTTGTTTTGACTGGGTCGTTTATCTATTTGAGGACGGGACCTGACTTGGGATTTATTTTGAGTACAAAATCGAGCCCTATGACCCGTCTGTTTACATTTAAAACACCTACTATTACGCGCATGGTCAATTTCCATTGGTTCTACATGCCTTGTCTCTACTGAGGTAAGATTATCTGCTCTATCCTTTAATAAGGGAAGAGTAGTATCAAAATTTGAAAGAGTTCGTCTGTTGTCATTACTTTGTACAATTTCTGTCATATTTGACCCTCTTATCGCTAGCCTTTGTCTCAGATTTTGTTCTCGCATTGCAATTTGAATTGCGGATTCTAAATCTTTAGGGTTTTCTCGCAAAATTGTCATTCTGAGGTAGTCGAATGTCAACCCGTCACAAAAGATATCTACTAACTGTTGTTGTATCAAAGGGTCTTTTAGTCTGTCATTACTGTAGGCGTCTTCCGCGATTTGCAATAGTCTCTCGGCGAACAACTGAACACTTTCATTTGAATGTTGTCGAGTCTTACGCATTACTGCTAACGCGTGTTGGGGATCTGTTATTTCTGCAAATCTATTTTTAAGGGATTCCTTAAGATCGTTCCAAGATGGGATTTCTTCAGACGCATCTGTTTCATCTAAATACCTTTTAATATAATCCCCAACTGAACCCTTACTCGTTATGTATGCAAGCATGGGGATCTCATGACCTTGTTTCCCAGACATAACACTGTACTTTTCAACTTCCTTTATCCACTGTTTAAATTTTTGAGCATCTCCCTCAAAAGGAGTTATCACAGAAGATAGGGGCACCGAGAGTGCGGCTGTTATAGCTTTAACTTGCCCAATAAAAAAATCTTTTTCATCATCCTGATCTGAGACTCGGTGTCGAGTTTCACGAGTTTCATACGGCCTAGCATCATGATATGTTTCAAAAGTATTTTGTTTAATCTGCTCTTTTTCTGGGGATTTTTGACCTGTTTCTTGCCCTTTATTTTCATTGTTCTGACCCAACCCCGCGAATTGTTTTTCTAATTGCTCCATTTGATTTTTAAATTCTTTTTTATCAAACCCATCACCTGTCGCCATATTGGTTGCTTAGACAAAGTTGTTTACTTCGAGATAGCTATAAGAGACATATAGAAATGGTTCTTACCTTACTCTGTATTGAACTTCGCTCAGTCCTGGTCACTGGCACAAGCTCAAGCTTATGGATGACAAGTCCAGTATTTCTTTCTCAAGCGGTTTTATTAAGCGTGATCGTATAGTTAAGATTACAACAATCTAAAGCAGCCCAAATCAGGATTCTGCACAATCTCATTTCATATGGGTATATATAAGGTTTTACTTATGATGGACAGTTTTGACTAGTTCGGCCCATATACGACGATCATGAGTGAACATTTAGTATTCAAAATTAAGATTAATATTTTATTCCTAAATAAAGTAACAAAACCGTCAAAACTGCCAATCAAAGAGTCTGGATGCAGGATGTGGGTCTCCGAGTCCTGGGTCTCGGAGCCCCCCCACCTAGTATGAGGCATCACTTACAATACGTTCATTCATACACGGCATAAAAGGTTACAAAGGTTAATATATAGAATACACAATACATGACTCAATATAGAATACTAGAGCATTCGTTGCAGACACAGAATCGCCAAATATGCCACTTGTTGTTAAACTCTCAATTTGGATATTATTATGCCCGTATTATGCACCTGGTTTCATAACATCATTTAGGAATACTACGCATTGCTACAAGAGTCACAGAGTTCATTCTGTCAATTATCATTAACACCATTCAGTGCGCAGCATCTAGGTACACATAAATATCATAGTGACCATTATGTAATACTAGCAATTCAAGGTCATAGCATGGCTATCTGTTTACACTAGAAAATCAAAGGATGTGTTTTACTTTACCCTTTACAGTTTATCAAGTAATTAAAGGGTTGCTCTGTGTTAGACACGTAAAGAACCTTCAATAAGATTAGAGTGAAGTAAAAAAGATTAAGATAGTGTACAATTTGATTTTTTTATAGCGTTAAAACAGTAGACGTTGCAATTGATATTTCTTGTTATACTATAAAAAGCACATATATCATGACTTACATATATGTATACAAAACTTGGGTAGATAGATAAAGAAGGTTGATAAGAATATATTATAAAGTAAAGAGGAAACGGTTTAAATCATAATGATCCTGCAAACGTTATTAATCATCAATTTGCGATCATTCTTTCAATTATTTGAATTATGATAATAGTAGGGTCGATCCCATTCGATATTAAATAGAAATAGGCAGTCAGTGGAATACTATCATTTATTTATCATGCAAGTAAAATAAGACTTTTACCCCATATTCATCAGTTTGGTTGAACTATGTATAGGTAAAGATAAACTTTGAACTTCTGATATAATGTATAACAAAAGGCATACTGGCCTAGACGGTTACCTGATCTGAGTATCATAGTCCTTTTGGAGTCTATGCCCTAATCCGAGGCTTCTCTGACTGTTACCTCCGAATTTTATTATAATAATGTGATGTTTAAAAAATATTACAATATATTATTCCTTAAAACATTTCTGTAACATCATTTTCATTTTTTGTTAAGCCCGGTCCAAAAAAACTCTTATTGTCTTCCACCCCGTCCAATAAGGCACCTTTAGCTGTCCAATAAGTTTCAACTTATTGGACGGCTACAGATAAATTTAACAAACAAAGAAATAATGACACAAGGTTTGTGTGAATAGGTTTTATTCAATCCTCAAAAGTTGTGAGAAAAACACAAAAATTCACCATGAGCGTATACGTAAGCACAGTAAATTAACGATCATTCCGAATTGAATTTCACATTTATGGTAACATGTGCGTCTTTTTGAACGCATACGGATACTTCTGGGCATTTACATGTATGCGACACTGAGAGTTGATCGGAATCTCTGGGTTTCTTGGTTGGTGGACTTCCTAATTTTTGTCCTTGTACAATGGCGCTCACGCGCTTTTCTTGGTCCTCAGATGTTCGTATATAATTTCTGACACTGATCTGTGACGGGTTTTCTCAGCGATTAATTGTTCATCCACACCTGCCAAATACAGCCGAGTAGCGGCCGTAGCACGCAAGGAATGGTTAGAGAAAAACCTTCAAATCCCGCCATCTTGCACAACTTTGCGACGGTTTGTTGAAGCGGATGGACGCCGACTGGGGCGTCGTCATACCATTTGTCTTGACTGGAAAATTTGCTCGAGCGCAAATAAAAGGCCGATGACTTTGCGTTATTGGGTCTGCAATAAGAAATAGTTGAAGCCATGTTATTATGTGTTGTCTAATTATATTAAGGTTTACAGGGGAACAATGTTCGCGTTATTTGAATGTTTATAATAGTGTATCAATTTAAGATTACCTGAGGCTGATATACTTTTCGTCCAGGGATACAATACATCTCTCAGGGTATGTCGGGTTTTCATAAGCACTAACAATTTTTGGAGCCGTTTTTCGACTTTTCAATCCTCCAGTTAAATTTCATTTGGAAATGTCTTCTCTGTACTGCTGGTATCGCCTTCCGTCTACACGAGAAGTTTTCAACATCAATTGAGAATTTTCTCCAATGCGCAGATTTCTATGTTCTTGGCCAGCTCGCAAAGCAACATTTAGTCCAACCAAATAAACCATCGTATCAAGGAGTTGCTGTGCGTTAGCGCTACCAAGAATATTCCTTTCCCAAAGTATGTTTTCTTGTTCTTCTGTGATAATGAGAGCCTGTTTTTTTTGTTAATCCCTAAACCAAGTTTGGACAGCTCTTTCATTTTTGCGTCTAGAACAACACTAAGCTCGGAAAAATCGGTCCGTAAGTTCTTTGTTTGTCATTTCCAAGACCGGTTTTTGTATTCTTCTTTCAGCTTGCCATGACTCAAAGAGCCGCATAGCCCATTTAGCTTTATTTCTTGTATTGACCGGAATTGCACTTGAGATTCGCGCTTCGCGCCTCGGACCGTCTAATATCTAACATAATAGACAGTTTTCGGCTTATAACCATTACATAAAAAAGGGTATCAGAGTCTAGGAAATCTCGGATTATTCATACCCTAGCTCCAGGTGCCAAAATTTGTAAACTTTTGGTTAAAAGGAAACCTTCAAGCTTTTAATGGTCTATACATATATATATATATATATATATATATATATATAATATTCCTTTCCCAAAGTATGTTTTCTTGTTCTTCTGTGATAATGAGAGCCTGTTTTTTTATAATCCCTAAACCAAGTTTGGACAGCTCTTTCATTTTTGCGTCTAGAACAACACGAAGCTCGGAAAAATCGGCGTCATCAAGAAAGGAAATGAATTTGCCATTTATGCGTAAAATTTGTTGTATTGAGACAATTATTTCATAAAGCGTATTTGGTTTGTAATTTGTACCTTTCAATGTTTTCAACTCAGTAACAAATGAAGTCGGTCCTTAAGTTCTATGTTTGTCATTTCCAAGACCGGTTTTTGTATTCTTCTTTCAGCTTGCCATGACTCAAAGAGCCGCATTGCCCATTTAGCTTTATTTCTTGTATTGACCGGAATTGCACTTGAGATTCGCGCTTCGCGCCTCGGACCGTCTAATATCTAACATAATAGACAGTTTTCGGCTTATAACCATTACATAAAAAAGGGTATCAGAGTCTAGGAAATCTCGGATTATTCATACCCTAGCTCCAGGTGCCAAAATTTGTAAACTTTTGGTTAAAAGGAGACCTTCAAGCTTTTAATGGTCTATACATATATATATATATATATATATATATATATATATATATATATATATATATATATATATATATATATATATATATATATATATATATATATAGTAGATTCCCTAAAATATGACAGCACTAGGTTACCGAGTGACTCAAGTGACCTAGAAAAAATACATGTTCACTTTACGACTATATTTTTCACCCCTCAAACCCAACCATCAAAATAAAAAGGCTCAACCCTGCCAAATGGGCAGTGAATTTCACAATTTTACTACAAAATTCCACTATGTATATAATAGCAATTCATTTAGTTTAACACCATTTTGTTTATCTCGATTTTATATACATGTAGGAATGGAGTAAAAAAAATTGTAAGATTTAATACAATTTCATTATATGGCCACACGGAAATTGCTGAGTAATTTTATCAAAAACAACAAAACTCAAATTGAGCAAAGAAAAATAAATAAAATGAAAAAAAGATTTTGAACAAAGCCATACCTGTAAACTAACTATGAAATAACTAACTTAACATTGACCTATGAGTTAATGTTACATAAATATAAAATAAATAAACATAACATCTTTTAACCGACAAATTCTATCGTATAATTATAAACTGCAATAATTTATTGATTTTTTTTAAATAATTAAATTTAAATAAACCCATAAATTTCAAAATATGAATGATTTGCAATCACATGTACTGAAACATCTCCTGAAGATCCTTGTAATCGAAATCATTCTTAATGATTTCAATAAGCAATGAATTAATTTGGAGTATTTGACATTTTGGTGCTAAAACTCTAACTATAAATACTGTACCGGATAATTATGCCAAAGCCAGGGTGGCTTTTTTGCACCCGTTTCAGTTGCATGTATCGAAAAAATCAAATATGCCATATGAAAGACCATTGCTTAAAGATTTTATTACCATTTTTTTAATATAGATGTATTTCACCTTTTCAGGTGAGATATTTACCTTTAGAAAATAAATTCCTACAGGTAAATAATTTTTCCTATAGGACAGACTTTTTTCCTATAGGACATTTGGCATTTCCTACCTTAATAAAAGAACTTCCAATACGAATATAAATTCCGATAGGATTTGAACAAAACTCCCATACGATTTCAAAATCCGATAGGATATCTATATCTAAATCTCATATAGGAAAACTACCCGTCTGAATCAAATTCCGGCAGGAAATACTTTTCTCTTACACGAAATAAAAGTCCTTTATAATTTTTAGAAAACCTTACAGGATTTTTAATATTTCCTGTAGAAAATTTATTTTTCCTATTGGAATTATTATTCTTTTATGGGATATTAATTTTTAAAGGTAAATATCTTACATGATACACTAAAAACAAAAGTGGTTATATACTCTCTAAACAATGGTCTAGCATATGGTATATATGGACTTCAACGGAACTGCATCTTAAGCTGATGCAAAGATGCCATCTTGGCACTGGCATAATAATCCGGCATAGTGTTTATTCTTTAATCATGCTGCTGGATTTTTTTGTTAATAATCAATTTTCTTTTAAAAGTCGTTAAGTCTATTGCTGTACCCTATCCTGAATAAGTATAAAATTTTAAATTTGGAGTACGGTCAAATAACATAAAATCTATTAATTTGACAAAGCTACATGAGCGCAATCATAGTCTTATATTTGCATTTCCATTGTTCTTTCCCACTGTAAGCCCATACGGAGAAGCTGCAATTATTTCTCTATAATCGCAATTGCTCTGTCAGTATACTATGACGTCATAAAGGTGTAACGTTATATATACTTTTCCATGACGTTATAGATTTAAACCACTATACGATACATCATGTGTTTTCTCCAACTCCATTAAAATTGACGTATTTACATGTAATATTACATGTAATATTAAAACATGTTTTTGATAACATTTTAAAGGAATTACTGTTATATATCATTGATTCTGTTAACAAATCTATGTGAATTAAAAAGATACATTACAGTCTGAATGTTTACTTTTGATGTAATAGCTAAATGTCAAGGTCTAGGCTAATACAGGGTTTTTGCGAGTGGTGAAATGCAAATATAAGTAATAAACAACGATTATTTAGTGAACATGGCGTTATGAATAGCAACTGCTCTGCTGGCATATTTTCCATGATGCGCTAGCGCGCATCATGGAATATGCCAACAGAGCAATTGCTATTCATAACGCCATGTTCACTAAATAACGTTGTTTATTTCTTAAGTAATCCCCGTTTCCTTTTAATGGTCAACAGGTCTATTTCAGAACCATTCCTGAATGAATAGGAAAATTTTTATGTGTGACAGTATTATTTAATATTTCGTTATATATCCAGGTTTGCTAAACATATCAAAGGTCGACTTATTCAAATTTTATTTTATTCTGTATTATTTCCTTACAAATAACGATTTACCTACATTCTTCCTAGACTAGTTAAGAATGTCAGTGGTCCTGTCACTTCTGCAAGCGAAATTTTTACTTTTGTTAGGTTTGGTAAAAAAAAAAGACAGTTCATATGGATTAAAAATGAAGTATATTAAAATATATATAAAAAATATATTTTGGATAAATAATCAAGCATGAAATACCAATCAGTATTAATAGCTAATACAAAGTAAGTTTCGAACTTCCCATAATCGACTTTTCGACTTTCACGTGACTCAGTGACGCAAGCGCGATTTTACTTATCGGACGAGTCGTGTTGGGCTTTTCCTCGCTTCTGGTCATGTTTAATTATAAGCTAAGGAAAGGGCCTTGTGCTTTTGAAGAATCTGTTTGGAAGCAAGATGCAGTCTCCCTTCAATGTTCGAGTCCCGGCAATGACTACCATTGCGTCTCAGACGAAAACAACAGATTAGTTGAATTATGTATACAACATATCTGGGTCGATCCAAGTAAGTGGAGAAATATATTACCTGCTTAAAAACGTTATCTTTCTTTTTTATGAATACTATGCTTGATATTTTACCGATGTATGACAGATTTATATGTATTTGTGTGTAAATTTTGTTTGCTTTCTCGCTGGTTTTAAAACCGAGATATTATTAGAAACGAAACCGAAACCTTAAATATTGTTCGACCTTTACATGTACACTTGATTTACGTATTAACGTCGATCAAGTAATTTAGCAATCGTTATGCTTTTGTTGTGAGCACTATGAAATTAACAGTTTTAATGTTTCATGTAGTAGTCGCAAATATATGATACTGAGAAATGCAGATCTTTTTCATTTTTTTTTAGCTTAACAGATGAATTTTTTGAATGAAACTGAACCAAATTATCTCTAGTCTGGAAATATAGGATCAAAGTATCAAGGGCCAAAAAAAGCTTCGTCGTGTTGTTTAATTTAATATCACATTGAATTAAATCATTTTTACTTATAATTAAATAACTTATCTTGGCCAATTATTATTATATGATATTATCTTACATTACCTTCTTTTCGCTATGTATATAACCTTTCCTAATATCAAATGCAAAGTGTTTATTAGCTAAATCTTTTAAGTTTTTGGGGGATAAACGTGTTGGTCGTGTTCACTATGTACAGACCGTCATTTGATATATCCCCATATAACTCAAAGAATGCTTCCTTGTAGCTATTTAATTTGCTTTTTATTTGTTAAAACATGCAAACCTTGTTTGCTCACAAGCAGTGTGGGTCATTCATTCTTGTCTCTTTTCTATGTACCGTGGTTGCAATAACACTCGGGAACATAAATTTTCATATGTGAGGTGAAAATAATTGATTTATAAATGATTCTTTTGTGGCCAGGTGTCTTACCAATGCAGTATCATAAGAAATTGCACTTCATTTCCTGGGTCAACTCAACAACAAAATCAAAAAATATCAACAAGAACCCCATGGGGCCACATCGCTCATCTGGCTTGGTATGGGCGTTCAAGGATATTGTGCCGTATGTCCCCTCGGTAGAATAACAAAAAATACTGTTCAGTATCCAAATTTTACACTTGTTTTTGCATACACTTATCTCTTACATTATACCTTTATGAAATACCATTTTTACCGCAAGAATATCCTATGCAAGATGATATTAAACTAAAGTTTTGATAGGGGTACACTGGTAACTTCCAATTCCCTTTATTTTAGTTCTGCCCCCCCCCCCCCCCCAACACTTTATAAAGTGATCAAAACATATTAGCATATGCATGTAGTTGCAGATTTGTAGCTCTAGCCACAGGGCGAAAAACAATCTTTAAGCAAGTCCTTAAAGGTGGCGTAAAGGTGGCTTACAGGATATACAATCTTTAAGCCACCTTTAAGTCACCTTTAAGCTGAGCTTATAGATCCTTAATGTCCAAACTTCTTTAAGTCACCTTTAAGCCATCTTTAAGCCACCTTTAAGCATCTTTAAGTGGCATTTACACTCCCTTTAAGTTGTCTTTAAACCATCTTTAAGTTCCCTTTAAGTCAAGTTTGATCAAGCTGAACAATAAAAACATATATTAAATGTAAAAGCTCTTTTTATAGGGATGGGAGGGGGTCATCCGAGTGATAATATAATTTCCAAGGAAGGGAGGGGGGTGTTCCAGACGGTTTTAATTGTCGCTCCATTAATCACAGATCGCTATCATCAACACCGCTCCGATGGACACAGATTGCCGTTATAAAATTCTTTATAATTTTTTTTGGGTTTCAAAATTATTGTAGGGGTGAGTGCAGCCTCCTTATCTTAATCTGTGCATAAAACTTATTAAAGTATGTTTGTTTCCTATTAAAAATTAATCGGTGAAATAAATCTCTCTCTCTCTTTTCTCTCTCTCTCTCTCTCTCTCTCTCTCTCTCTCTCTCTCTCTCTCTCTCTCTCTCTCTCTCTCTCTCTCAGTTCATCCGGTTATTAAACAAAATAAAGATAATGAACCAAAAATGCATGATTTAATTTGATAATCGGTTTAAGGTTTGTATTTTTTTTCAATTTTCATTTTTTCTAGGTCTAACTCTAGATCTGCTAGATACATGTTAAAGATGAAAAGACTCTCAACTGCCTTTGTTATATCAGGCAGGATATTACTGCTTTGTTTGTCTAGACATAGTTTTGTTCGTTTGTGTATATCTAATTAGAGTCTATTGTTTGTCCAACTTAAGAAAACCCCTGGAACTAACACAGAATATACAAGATATACACAACAGTTGTGTCGTGTGCCCAGGTGCACGTTTGTGTATATCTAATTAAAGTCTATTGTTTGTCCAACTTAAGAAAACCCCTGAAACTAACACAGAATATACAAGATATACACAACAGGTGTGTCGTGTGCCCAGGTGCACGTCAGGGTTTCTAAAGGCATTGAATCTTAGTATGTACGAGTATACGATAAGTCTAGTGAATAAAAGTTAATTTACATTTGTAATTCATTTTCAAAGTATTATTTCCTAGGTCTGGGTTTCAAAAATGTTACATCTACAAATTAACGATACATGTATGTAAGAGTAAAATCTTGAGGCTAATTAATTAATGTACCGGTGATCATAAATAGTGGTTAATTATTTAAATATATGTTTAAGGGTAAATATGTCACATACCCGGCCTGGTACATCATACAATTGTATGTACAAGTATATGTATACATCATTTGCAATTGCCACATGCAGTAAATACGTCACCGGTAATTGGTAATATTGTTTGTTATAGAATTGACAGTTTAAAAATCATGTATACAATTAAATATTTAAACATACTGCAACGGCGCTGCGATCATGAAAATCGGGTAATTGCGGGAAATTGAACAAATACCCTAATAGTTTCAATGCATTCAATAAAAGAAATGATTTTATTTTCTTTCTAACATTTTTATAGCTATAAATTAGATGAACGTATATCTACTCGGTTTAAATTTATTAACTAAAAAAGCCTACTAGTGAGCCTTACCATTTAGGTATAATATATTTTAATATATAATATAGTAAACAAAGGGTCCCGGGTTCAATCGTCGCCGTGGGCGTTGGTTTTTTTTTTCATTTTATTTTCTAGAACAAAAACCGTGTTTAATACCTTTCCTTTCATGAATTTAATACATTTTGTTGGTAAATTAAGCAAAATATTGAATTAATTTTTTTTTTGGCTTAAAGGTGGCTAAAAGGTAGCTTAAAGGTAGCTTAAAGGTGGCTTAAAGAAGTTTAGACATTAAGGACCTTTAAGTTGTCCTTAAAGGAGGCTTTAAGGTGGCTTAAAGATAGTCTTTAAGCTGCCTTTAAGCCATCTTTACGCTTTCTTTAAGCCACCTTTAAGCAACACATATAGCTTAAAGGTGGCTTAAAGATCGTCTTTTAGCTAGCTATAAACACCTTTAAGCTATCTTTAAGGAGGACTTAAAGATGGTCATTCATCCTGTGAGCTACAAAATTAAACTCTATCGTATGCTCTGTTCAGAATATCATGGCCCAGAAACGTCCACGTTTTGTTATTCACTGCCAATACAACGCCGCGAACATGTTACTTTGTCAAACTCCTTGACAAGTTAGCCTCCGACGTCGGATGTCTTAATTAAAGAAAAGGAGCTTATTTTCTTCTCTTCTTGAAACGCTCAAAATGTTTGCTCACAGACATGTAGCTTTTGAATTTTTTCGCAATCTAACGCAGTTCATATGCAGTTGCGTAATCAGTATGAATAATTGTTAAATTTGATCCAATATTTAAAAAATAAAATAGTTTAAATTCATATATTTGTGGTATAAACTTTCTGAAGAGCAATGATATTCATTTCTGAGTGAACCTTTTATCGGGTCATGAGGTCATGTTTAAGAATTTAATAATATTATCACAAGAGCTCATGGTTTGAAATCGAATCCTTTAAATCATACAAAAATATAGTTACGTTTATAATTCCGATGTGTTTGATTTCTTAAATGTAAATATACATATAATCTAATCAATAAGACAATGTTAACATGAATGTAACAATGACCCCTTATTAATAAATATGCATTCCAGTGTCTTTGTTTGAGATAACGCTACAAATCGATTTTGTAATGAATAGTCCAATACATTTCATCGATGACTATTTTAATAGTTAATCTTACAATTGCTAAAAATTATATTATTATAAGTAATAATGAACCATTATATCAGAAAGCAATTCGGGGTTTATTTAATTTAAGGTGGCTCACTACACCTTAAAATATCTTTTTAAATCAACAGAAAATTACTTGATTTTGATAGATATCATAATGGAAAAAGAAGTATGTAAGTCAAATAGGCAAAACATGTGCAATTTTGGATGAAAAATTACATTTTCGAAAATTTAATTCGGTAAACATGAACAAAAGCTGCAGGCGGATTCGAACTCATGATCTGCGGTTCAGAAGCCCAATACTTAAGCCACTGAGCTAGGACTATATACAACCGAATCGAACGATATAAACAATTTAACAAAATATTTGAATCGCCATCTTGTGACGTAGTGTCTTAAAAAGTATATGTGTAGTGAGGTACCTTAATCACCCACGACGCATTTAATCACATTATAATACTAAAAGAATGATTCCTTATTTTTTTAAAAACCGTGTACAGTGTATGTGCAAATAATTGTTATTTGTGTAAGTTTGTGTTTTGTTTTAAATTTTAAGATGTCATTAATTATTCGAAGTGCAACTATATCAAACTTGAATTAAAGGCAACATGCAATTTCTAATACTTTTTAAAAATTTTAATTTTCATGAAGGGCGTGCTACCACTTATCTACTGTGTTGGATGTAGTTCGACCGGTGTAACAACGAAAAGTGACCCTCGTAGAATATTGACCCGGGGGTCAAATTTCTACGAAGAAAACTGACCCAGGGTCGGTATTCTATGATTAGTTGGGTCTTTTTCCTACAGTAGAAAACCATTCCAGACCTGTAGATCTACGACCCCCACACGTTGAAAACTGACCCCATAGAATTTTGACATCGCTTATAAACTACATAGAAATTAAAGAATTAGAGGTGAGATGTGTAGCATTCATGTTTGGCGAGGGAGAAGGGGGTAGCGGAAGCATATAAGATATGGATGACTTCCCGTTTTACCCTGTTACATATAGCATCAGTTCAATATCTGTGTTTAACTTTAAAAACATAAAGTACTCGTCAGCTTGTCTTATGGTGGCTCTGAGGGTTGTGTTTACCCCTAAAGGTACTTGCATGTTGATGCGCTCGCTTGCTCTCCCTTTTTGCATAACTTAAAACGGTAATGATGCTACAGTTCGTGTCTGCTTGTTCGGCTGAATAGGCACTACTATTATAGAAGACCTTAACATTATTGATGGTTTATATACCATAGTAGCAGCCGAGGAGCGATCGAAACTAGTATGGCCACCAAATGCTTTTATGAATTCATCTCAGCTTTAACCGTTAGGAAATATTCCTTTATGATCAAGAATACCGTAAATCTGGAAATTTTTACGTCGATTTATTTTTGCGAATTCGAGTCATAAAGCTATAGATTAATTTTTACGTTTTAAATTTTTGCGAATTGTCATCGGCGCTAAAAATAAAAAGCACTAAAATATTAAATGTCAACATACTGACATGCACAATGTTAGCTAACCTTCGGACATCGTATATTACCGCCGCCTCTAACGTATATGTTTACCAACTTCATATAGTATTATGTGAGAGTTGATGTCTGCAATTTATATCTTGTTCAAATTACTTACTTACTTTACTTACTGCCCGTGACGCCTTTGGCGTATAGGGCAGTAACGAGGGCTCTCCATCCCTGTCTGTCACTGGCTAGCTTCTGGAGAGTGCCCCAGCTTCTCTGATGCTCTTTCATCTCGGCTTCCACTGTTCGCCGCCAGGTAACTTTTGGTCTCCCTCTCTTCCTTTTTCCTTCTGGTGTCCAGAAGAGGGCTGTCTTTATGATGGATTCAGGGTCCCTTCTGAGTATGTGGCCAATCCAGGTCCATCGTCTCCTGGTGATGATGGTGGCCATATCCTCCTGATCGCATCTGCTGAGAAGGTCCTGATTTGAGATGGTATTTGGCCAAAATACTTTTAGGATTCTTCTCAGGGACTTGGTGTGGAAAGTTGACAGTTTGTTAAGGTCGTTCTCTGTCATTCTCCAGCACTCTGAACCGTACAGAAGAATTGGTATGATGCAGCTTTTGTACAGTTTGAGCTTTGTCCTGTTGGTATACTGGCTGGATTTCCACACAGCTTGCAAGTTCTTAAATGCTGCTCTGGCTTTTGCTAGTCTCTGCTGAATGTCCCTGTCTGCTCCACCATCTGTTGTGACACTACTCCCTAAATAGGTAAAGTTGTTTGTAAATGGAAGGATGTGATTGTCCATTTTAATTCCCTGTGGGTTATTCACATTTAGGGTCATGACTTCAGTTTTCTTGGCATTGATCTTCAGTCCAATATTTCCAGCAAATTCGTGGAGCCTATGTGTTTTGTCTTGGATGTGCTGATGGGAGTGGGAAAACAGGACAATATCATCGGCAAAGTCCAAGTCTTCAAGTGTTGTGAACGTTCCCCATCTGATGCCTCTTGGGATGTCTGATGTTGTGTTCCTCATGACCCAGTCGATGGCTATGATGAAGAGCGTTGATGACATTACACAACCTTGGCGAACTCCAGTTTTGACATCAAACTCGATATATACAATTACAGCAGCAAATGCAACAAATCTTCTTAAAGAGGTATCTTGATACGGGTTTATAGCGAGACAATTATCCCAATTTTCATTTCACACCTTCACATGCGACGGTTTGTGTACACCACAGAAGTATCGGAGGGTCACGTGTCAAACACAGGTGATGTTTTCCTGTGTCAAGCGAGCGAAAATGAGAAGAAAATGGCGGCATTCAGCGAGAAATTCTAAATACTGTACACATTTTCGTATTCCGTGAATTTTGGTGTCCCGCCGGTACACTGTGAATGGGGTAAAAAAAACCCGCTACATTCTGCATAACGCCGGTACATATCATATCTATGAATAAATCACGCATGCATGCAGTGTCATCAGTAGACATGTACACTTAAGAAAGACATGAGGCTACCAGTCAACCGAAGATACCGATTTTGAGTGAAGTCCTTCTCCACATGCTGGTTATTAATAATAGCTTGGGGGTAATTACCTGGTTATACAAACAGGTTTTTTAAAATGAGCACTACTTACAGACACCTGTTCATATAGTAAGGAGAAGAGACCAGCCTTCGGCAAAATTTTCATTACTTTTTTTTTGTTGTTGATTAATTTTTAGGAAAAATATTTTGGCGAATGTAGAGCACGCGCAAATTAGCTAAAAATTTATCTACGGTAAAAATTTCCAGATTTACGGTATTTCCACAATGAAAGTAACTGTTATTTCAAATCGATTGGCGCTGAAGTGGAAGTAGTGGGCCTTTCAAGATAAAATTAAACCGATTTTCAAAAGGCGTATGCGTCATACAGAAGCCGGTAACCCTGTGTGGCGTGAAGAACTTATTTCAAAGTCCCTCGCCAGTATCTAGTGGCATCCCATTTAAATGAAATACTGTTTAAGGTAACATAAAAGCCCAACACTACATGTAATTAACCCCCCCCCCCCTCCGATGGAGAGAAGTTTTGCTGTTTTACCCTTGTGTGTCCATCTGTAACAAAATTTTCGTCAAAGAATTCTCAGGAACAGTTGTTCGTTGGTGCTTGAAATTTTAGCGCACTTTTTTAAAATGCCATATGATTGCTGGATTTATTTTAATACAAATCTGACGTTCATACGTTTATCCGTGCAAACGTCCATGACAAATATTTGTCGCGGTTACCTAAGCAACTAGTATTTATAAATGATTGAAATTTTTGCACACTTATTGTTTAAGCATGCATTATGGTAGGAAATATTTTTGTCGAATTTGACGTCAACTTCCTATACTTTCCCTGCATCTGTTCATAATTTCTTAGCAACTCCTTTTTGAAGGTGTTTGTAATTTTAGCACTCTCTTGTTTAGTCATGCCATATGGTTGAATTCATTTTCGTACGAATACTATGTTAACTTCCTGTTTTTATCTGTGCGTCTGTCCGTATCAAATTTCTATTGCAGTTTTCTCAACAACCTTTGAACAATATGAATGATTCCATAATGGAATTATATTTTTAATACCTATCATATGATGATGTAAGTTTAAAACAAATACAATATATTTCTCACAAGATGCTTAAAAGATGATAAAAATAATCATTATACAAAAAAACCATATTTATCGCATTATTTCTCTAACTGAATTTGCGTTTATTCACATGGGAACATATATTCGTATCAGAGCTTCTATTGTGAGCTAACGTTTGTCAAAATGCCATCTGGGGTTGATGATCAATAAAAAGTCTTGAGTCACATATGCATGTTGGGTGAAACTTTTGTGTTACTAGAATATTTCATTAATCCAATCTGTAAATTATATGTTTTGAATGTAAAACGTATCATGTATACAGCGCACGTGTGTAGACTAAATTTATTATTCAGATTTAATTGTATGCCTTTTATAATACATGAGACTGTGTAGTAAAACATTTGGTCGACAATGATTTGATTACATAATGATTACATCATTCTAACTTTTACATTATTTATAATTATTTTGTACTTTAAATATATCACACAACGTTTAAAGACAAATAGCTGCACATATAGCAAACAGAAAAGTGCAGGTTTGTGTTTAACTCAACCTGACAGGTGAGCTTAAAAGGGTAAAAAACAATTCTATTCAAGGATATTGATTCTAAAAAACAATCCGCGTATGCTACAACAAACATGTACAGTTCTAAGTATTCTACTAGAACGTGTTGAACAACATGTTCTACATATTGGCCAATATTTAACGAAGGTAATTTTTATCTTTACACTCGTCCTAAGCTGATAATTTTACAGCGAAGTACATAGAATCGTTTAATAGGCATTAACTCCAGAAAAGGTTTTACGTAATGTTTTGACTGACCTTTGTCCAATCAGATCGTAGAAGGCGGAGTTGGAAATTACCGCTCGTGACCTAATTTGAGAGAGAGAGAGAGAGAGAGAGAGAGAGGGGGGGTATAGGAATCAAAAGCTGCTACAGGAGCACACGCCACATGTTGATGACCCGCTGTGTTTACACCTGGAATCTCTCAGAGATCTCTGGTATTGTGTAGTTACAGTGATTGTCATGTTCCTTGTGTTCCTGTCAGCATCACACAGTGTGTACACAACAGATGACGGGGACTGAATGCAGAGAGAGAGAGAGAGAGAGAGAGAGAGAGAGAGAGAGAGAGAGAGAGAGAGAGAGAGAGAGAGAGTTAATGGAGTAAATCATAGATGACGCAGATGAGCGAACTATCTATCAATAGTTATAAAGTGACAAATCAAGGTCTAGTATATCTTATAAATTTATGTAACTTTGAGGTGTTTTGAAATTCTTTAACCGGTGAACAACGATGTCTATATTTATAGATAATGGGGAAAGGTAATGTCAATCATCGAAGACTGTACGAATATTTAAGAAACTGTTTTCATTACAAGTGTTACCGTTAGTTATCTAATCAAAGTATGCCGAATCTTCCTGGAATTAAATATAGGTTGTAAATTTACTTTGTATAACGTACTTTCCTCATGGTTCCTCAGTGAGAAACATTCTCTACCTCAGGACGAATACGTCCGCCATTGTTTTATTTTTCCACTAAGCATCCGCCTGCGTTGCCTTTCCTTTTCACTACATCTAAATTCATAAGTTATCGTTCGTTTGCATTTCAAAATATTTAATGCCCGTATTCTCGGACTTCATGCCAGGAAATTAAGTTGGTTAGTTACGTCTTTCTTATAAATGTACACTGTTGTCCCACGGTTAAAGAAATTTTCACAGTCGTTCTTTAAAACGCTTTTATTAATTAAAGTTATACCAATTTAGGATATACATGTAAATTTTATATCGAGATTTCTTCATCGGCATCACTTATAATTTACTCAATTCTTTCTCTTTCTCTCTTATGGTGGCATATCTCTGCCTCTTGTGTACTAGTTATTTTTCTATTAATTATGTGAACATGCAAGATAAAGATGTTGACATGCAAGATAGTTATGTCAACATGCAACATAACTATGTTGACATGCAAGAAAACTGCAATCAAATAAGAGTTTTTAAAAATCTCAAATATCGCCAACATTTGACATCCAAGATGCTAAATACGCTACCTATTGATGTCAACATGCAACTTTTTTATGTTAACATACAACTTTTTTATGTCGACATGCAACTTAGTTACGTTAACATGCATGTTTAATATGTTAACATGCAACTTACTTATGTTGAGATGTAACTTAGTTATGTTGTCATACAACTTATAAGTTGTATGTCAACATATTTATCTCGCGTGTAAACATAACTAAGTTGCATGTCAACATATTTATCTTGCATGTCAACATACGTAAGTTGCATGTTGACATAAATAAGTTGCAAGTTGACATAAATAAGTTGCATGTAAGCATATCTATCTGGCATGTAAACATAAATAAATTGCATGTCGCCATGAAAATGTAGCATCTAGCATCTTGGATGTCACAGGTGGGCGATATTTGAGATTTTTTAGATTTTGTATAATTCTTATCTGATTGCAATTTTCTTGCATGTCAACATAGTTATGTTGCTTGTTGACATAATGATCTTGCATGTCAACATATTTGATAGAAAAATAACTTGCACACAAGGTACAGAGATATGTCACCATACTATGCTCTCTCTTTCTCTCTCTCTCATTCAAGTCACGAGCGGCAATGTCTTAACTCCGCCCATCTACGATCTGATTGGACAAAGGTCAGTCAAAACATTACGTAAAAACTTTTCTGGAGTTAATCCCTATCAAACGCTTCTATGTACTTCGCTATAAGCATTTTTTTATCTGTCACCCCTATTGAAAAAATAGCACAGATAAGCATTTCATTACATGCTCAATACTATAAAAAGATTAAACAAATTGAATGAAGCCATATTAAGGAACGAAAAACGCCTTGTTCGTTTAATAAAACCGTATATGAGAAGGGTAAAAATTCCTTTTACTGTCAGGATCCCATCAATGTCTATCATTGTATCCAAAACGAAAGGAATATATCAGGAGAGATATGTATACAGTCTGTCTGGGTTCAACCAAGTAAGAATTCAATCATTACTATATGTACCTGGTACAGTACCGATCAGACCCAACCTTACAGAAAGTAAACCCCAACTGAACCCTGGGTTTACTTTCTGGGTTAACTATGGGTTTACTAGAGTGGACCTAGAGTAAACCCATAGTAAACCCCAAGTAAACCCGGATTGGACACAGAGAGTAAACACCGATCAAAAGTATACCCTGAAAGCAGACGCTACATGTGTATTCGGAATATACAAGGGGCAGGAATCAAGTGCAGTTAGATAATAAGGAAAAATACAGGTCTGCTTCACACTTCAGTGTGTATAATTGACTCTAAAAGCAATTCTCGAGTAAACCCAAAGTAAACCCTAAGTAAACCCCGAGTTGACCCAAATTTTCAAAAAGTAAACCCAAAGTAAACCCGGGGTTTAGTTGGGGTTTACTCTGGTGTTAGGTTGGGTTTGATCGGTACTGTACATTATCACCCATTTTATATTTATAAACGTGATTGTACATGTAGGCATAGCATTACACCTATTTTTCTAACATTAAAACATTTTTAGTAAATGTCTTTTGCATCTTTTCAATACTGTATGCATTGTAGTTTCTTGTAACTTTACGACCAATTGTTCATTACACTAACTAGTGTGGAAACGATTTTTTTCTTTTCACTGATTTTTTAAAAAGATTATCGAAAACGCGTACGTATGTTAATTGAATGCTACTTCTGAACTATCAATGATAAATCAATATATTGTTTGAATAAAAAAGATTACAAGTCGTTGAGTACATTAACACTGTAGACGACATGCTGTTTATAAAGCTGTTGCAATATATTTACTTCCCGCTAGTCTTGTGATCATTATGTGACTTTGCCCAAGTACAAAATTTGTTTACCTTTGGCGGTTATTCACTCACGTTTCATTAACGTGACTGTTTTATATTTAACTTCCTGGTTTGACTTTTTAATAGATTACTGTCCTGAATACAACACAGGGGCCAACACTTTGGACACAGTTCCATGCAATGTGTCCACCGGATCCTGTCCAGACTTTTTGTTTCTGTCCAATGAAGTCTATAAGTGTAAGAGTCGCGGTCATTTCTCATGCTAATCAATTTTTGTATGATATAAAGAAAAAACCCAGACAGTCTCTGTCTGACTGAAAGCTTAAGTTCGTCACCTCAATATATTTAATGGAAAATCAAACCACGAGATTGTCAATCTCTGTATTTGAGTATACAGTGGTGTTTTATATAGTAAATATGAATGCATATATATGCATTGTATAATTATATTATTTTGTACTTTTATGCATTTATAACAAAATATAGTCCTTTTTGAAAGAAAGACAATTTATGGGAAATAACTATAAATGGCTTATATAATATTGAATTACTTCGACATTACATGTAAATGTTGATCACTTAAAAGGCGTTTTCATTACTCATTTCAGATCCAGCATGTTTGAATAAAACGTTTACAGGTAATGAAAAGTGAGTACTACTCTCTATAAAAATATCATAATCATTACATATCATATTTATATTATTAATGTTGTCTAGAAAAAGGAAACTTTTCAAAAGAGGAATGATAGTATTGAAATTTGTGTATGACGGATATACATTAAAGCTAAATAAATGTATTACATTCTTGATTTTATGAAAAATATATTTAATATATTTTTTTGCATATCAACAATTCTATGCTTAAAAAAAGTAAAAACAAAATGAAAAAAGCTCTATTAAACAGTCCTTTTTGCAAAAACAAAAAAAGCTCCAAAAAGGCCCCTTGACTCAAAAAATATATTTCGCGATATTAAAACTTAATTTAATTGAAAATGACCAAAAAACGTAAACCTGTTTGTTAAACTTCGACCCCCCCCCATTGTGGCCCCACCCTACCCCCAGGGGTCATGATTATCACAACTTTGAATCTACAGTACCTGAGTATGCTTCCCCACAAGGGTCAGCTTTACTGGTCCTATAGTTTCTGAGAAGAAGATTTTTAAAAATTTCTCGAAAATTTTCATAAATTCTTAATAACCTCCCTTTGTAAAAAGGCGTTGTGCTTAATTTTCACAACTTTGAATCCCCTTATGCTAAGGATGCTTTGTGCCAAGTTTGGTTGAAATTGGTCCAGTGGTTCTTGAAAAGTGAAAAGTTTACACACAGACAGACGGACGGACAGACGGACAGACAGACGGACGACAGACAAAATGTGATCAGAATAGCTCACTTGAGCTTTCAGCTCAGGTGAGCTAAAAATTGGAATATAAAAAATTAATTTTCTGAAAAATATGTCAACCAGACGCTACAAACGTGTAAACTTGATCTGTAGTTTGACATTTTGAAGCTGTTCAGCAAATTTCATATTATTCCTCAAATGCATATAGAAAAAAGTGTGGAAAACTGAAGTGGGACAGACAGACGGACGGACGAACGGACAGACGGACTGACGGACGCAGAGGAAAGCTATAGTCCCCTCCGGTGAAAACCGGTAGGGGACTAATTAGTCTAAACCACATGTTAATTGTAAAATGTTAAGATGTAGTAAATCACACGTGTTGCTTTTTACTCACTGATGGGAAAGTTGTTCGCGGTACACATTGCTCACCGACCAGTTAAACCATGATTTGGGTTCGCTAGTTCAATACGAATTGACACATATCTACCTCGATTGCGTTACAAAAACTATCTCTATCAAATGTATTGTCATGCTGTAAGTTTGAATTTATCGGGTAACAGTAAATACAACACTTTCTTTGTCAGGTTATTTGGTTTGAACTTTGACGTCTGTCTATAGTCTGTCCCAAGATATTTATGCAGCACATTTGGACGATTTTTAATAAAAATACACTTACCTGTGAAAGAAGTGCAATTAAAATAGTTGAAAGGGATATTTTTCAAGGTAATTTCATTGACACATTATCAACTGTCACTCGAAAAAATTCACAGGACCGAAAACAGATTCCTTACGGAGATTTATATTGGGGAATGTTTAAATCTTTTCTCCATTCGGAATACACTCGGAATACATCGTGCAATATTTCAACGTTATCACCCGGGCTTGCTGCAATACAAAATCTCCGTAGACATCACATTTTTTAGCATTGTATTGAAACCTGATAAGCTAAAAGGGGCGTTTTGACTGAGAAATCCTGAGGTATTTATAAATATCAAGCAATTAAGCCAAATGTGAATCCAAAATATCTTGGGACAGAGTATAGTTACATTTTTAAACATGAAGCTAACATCAACTAAGACATGTCATATTTGACCTATCTTCCTTAATAATATAGTCGCATACTTAAAGATATGTCCTTTTTTAGAGTTTCTAGTGAATCTAGTGAAAATATCCTTCCACTGCCATGGATCCTTGTCGGAGTAGGAGTATTAATTCTCGGTCTCCTCATCGTGGGCTGTGCTGTGCATCGAATTCGGAGAAAAATAAAAAGTAAGGCATTACTTTGTGGTTCGACGAATTTAAATAAACAGCATTTGCAAAACTGTTTTTCTAATGATAAGCCTGAAAACTTTCATTTACTTTTTTTTTGAAGTTGCTGAAATAAATGAATATAACTTATTTTATAATATGAATTAACAAGAAACCCCGGGGGTTACATTGCTCACCTGACTAACATAACGATCAATTATTTACACTCTTTACAAATTCTGATTAGATGTTTTTCTTTGAATATTAAAACATATGTTTGAACTCTAGTGTCAATATTATAATATCAACCCAGGTGTACTCAAAAGATAACAAAATATTCGTAATACAGTAAACTTGCTTAAAAGGAAGGCTTTGATAAATAGAGTTTTTAGTTTCTTTTTAACTCTAAATCTATACATAAAACCTCATTACTGATAAAAAATCAATTCATTGTGACTTATTTCTGTAAATTGGAATATTTCAAACACCGTCGAGGAGAGCTTATATTGCCAGCAGAAAAAAACCTGTGCATAATTCAAAGTATAAAAGATAAGAATAAAATATCAATGACGATACATCAAATTCAGTATCATAATTCACAAATTTATTGCTAACAAATATGTGCATAAAACGTAAATTGCAGGACGTTATAAAAAAAAGCACTAGTACTTGAAAGGCGATTCAGAGAATTAATACCGCGTTTGACCACCATTTACATTTACGCATGTTTGACACCGGCGTCTTATTTATGACACTTGAATTGTTCAAAAAAATATCCAGGGAGTGTCGTTATAAATATTGACCAATTCCTGGCTAAAATCGTCGAACGACACCGGCTGGTTAAGCAAATGACGTAGCCGTCTTTCTATTTCAACCCAAATTTGGTGAAGCTTCTGGCCAAGGCTGGGCATCAACATTCTGCTGGGCAATAAAGTATCCGAGAACATGCGCACGGGCAACATGCGGTCTGGCGTTATCCTGTTGCTGGGTAATGTGATTTTATTGTCTCCGTATAAAAAGTATCACATGAAATAGGGTTATTTTATCTCTATAGTGAATGCTTCACTGGCAGGTCTCCATCGATTATCTATAAATGGGTCCCATCGCGTGCTGTAATACCAATCTACATCATTACGCTACCGCCATCAAATTGTCGACGTTGCACTATACACGCATCCGAGTAACGCTCACCATCCCGGCGTTAAACCTGCGACCTTCACTGTGGACCTCCATCAGTGAGCAAAACATTGGTCAAGTCTTGAAATCGATACCTTAGATGTCTCCGACACAATACTAATCAAGCAGGTCGATAACGTTGAAGCAGTATTTGACGTATCGAAGAACGTCTAGGTATGTTGTTATGCTTACGCAAGTGATTACATACAGTTCCTGCACTTGTGCGCTTAAGACGACGAACAGTCAAATTAGCTGTCGTAGATACATGAATCTGATATGGTTATCTTACCGAACTGACGTCAGACGGGGACATCCTGAACATGGTGGATTCAAAGTGTTGCCAAATTTGTTGGAAACGTCTCAATAATGGCCGTTTATAATTAGTGTTTTGTGAACCCAAAATGTTCTGCAATAACGTTAGGGGCAATCTCAGCTATCCTTTAACATTCCAACAGGCGAAAACGTTGATTTTCATTAGGTTTTTGCATAGCGCAAAGAAAGATTTTGATAATACAAATTTTCTTACCAAATTGAGACTTTGACTCAAGTCCTGTTACCAATAGAACAAGTAATCAAAGTGGCGTGAAATTTATTGACAAAAAATACATCAAACGCATATACACGTAAAACATGATTAATGAATATGAGAAAAATAATAGTTACAAAAACCCCATACACACATTACAAAAATTACCAAACATACAAAAAGGCAGTGCAGCCACAAAGTAATGCTACTTTAAATGGAAGCAAAATTGGGTTGGGTGGGTGGGAGAAAAAAGAGCTGCTCGCCGAACAGCTTGCATATATATGGCGCCAAAACTTAACTGCAAAAATTGCGCATGGGATTGCGCAAAGAGCGATAACTCCCGCAAACCTGTGCATACAGGGACCATGTCAAAATTTATTTTATCATAATAAAAACCACTTTGACTCAAGTCCTGTTACCAATAGAACAAGTAATCAAAGTGGCGTGAAATTTATTGACAAAAAATACATCAAACGCATATACATGTAAAACATGATTAATGAATATGAGAAAAATAATAGTTACAAAAACCCCCAATCCCAAAATTTGTGGGGAAGATAAGAAAACTGATTTGTAACATATCTTGAATTGGAAGGTTATAAGTAACAAAAAGACTAGTCTATTTAGCATTGGGAAGTGATTTACCAAAGAGGACCATGGTATCTAGAAAATTTGAAAAGTGAGGGTCAATGTATCTTAGCACTGCATCACTCGACCAGTATCCAATCGCTTTGATCTGATTCACCGGCACACCAATCTGACTTAACCAGGTGGCTCAACCACGTCGAAAAGAATGACCCTTGATGTTACTGTCATCAATTCCTGCTTGTACAAGTATGGAATGAAGCTTTTGGCGGAAAATGCTGTAGGTAAAAACGGAACCTTTTCCTGAGAGAAGAAGAGGCCCAAAAAGATCTGCTCCTCTTGTAAGATGAAGGTAAGCCTGCAGGGCTGATGCCGGACACATTTCCCCAGTAACTTGAGGAAGGATAACATTAAGCTCTCTTTCTCGAAACTGAATTATCTTTGTATGTCGTAAACAAAGTAGGTAGCCCCATGAACAGGGCATCAAATCAACTCTTCTGACATGTTTTGATGCCTCAAAAGAGCCTGTAATTGCAATGGTGCCTGGACGAAGCAGACCATAAAAGGCTATTAAACAAGCACACCAAAAGCCCGAGTCTTCAACTGATGAAAAGTCAAGGAAAGATCTCATCCGGAGAAGATGTGATGGTGTTATCGAATCGACAGGAAATTGGGCGGTACCCAATTCTCGCTTAATACCCATGAGCAAATATTTTAACTGGTAATCCTCTGGAATAGGGTCTGATAGATCACAAAGTTTGTGCATGTGTGGTATAATATTCAAGTATTGCTGAATTGAACAAAATTTGAAACACTTCACTTTGGCCAAGTAAGTCGCATATAACTGTAATGTTTTTGAAGTTGCTGGTAGTGGGGGCACACTGATATGGTCACAAAAATCCAGGTAAGTCTTCATATGAGTGCGATAAGTGGAAGTTGTTGAGTTAGCCCATGCCTTTCTTTTCAAAGCAGATGCTTGGTCTTGTAGGGACTGAACAGTGAATCCACCTGGCAAAGATAAATGGTAATGACATATGAGACAACAATGTTGCAATAGAAAAGTTATCGTGTTGCAGGGAAGGCACTAAGGAATACAGTTTTGTAAGTTGACCCGGCTCATGGAGACGGGAACATGCATCCCCAATGTTGTTTTGTTTGCCTGGTAAGTATTTAGCACTGATAACACAATTATACAGGGCAGATATCCAGAACAGAATGCGGCACATGAACTGTACAAGGGGAATCCTGGAAGTTCCTTTGTTAATCCACGACACGGCAGAAGAATTATCACTATGTATGATCACTTTACTATTCACAAAGTATTTACCCCACCTACACACAGACAAGAAAATAGCGATAAATTCTTTAACATTAATATGGGCCATGGCACAAGCTGGTAGATCTAATGGCCAATTAATGTAGAAGTAGTCTCCATTGTAGTATCC
Organism: Magallana angulata; assembly: GCF_025612915.1. NCBI lineage: Eukaryota > Metazoa > Mollusca > Bivalvia > Ostreida > Ostreidae > Magallana > Magallana angulata. The sequence continues at coordinate 4,911,431 of NC_069111.1, read as the reverse complement.
TCCACCTCCCTCAGAAGAAGCATCCGTCTGGAGTGAGGTGATGGGGCGTGGATCCTGTATACGACACGTGCCGTTGAATATCGACATAAATGATATCCACCACTGAAGGTCTGCAAAGAAATCCTCAGTGAGCAACACTTTATGATGTCTCTCAGTCACAGCATTCTTCAAATCCAAAACTCGACGGAGAAAGGTACGACCACCACAGATCACTTGAGAGGCCCAATTGAGCTTTCCAATAAGTGTTTCTAACTGTCTAATACTAGCTCGCTTTCTCCGAGAAAAAGTTCCCAGTAAAGTGTTGAAATCTTGTAGCTTTGATGATGGCAAGGATAGAGTCATTGTCACTGAATCTACTACCACCCCCAGGAATACCAGCTGCTGGGAAGGACCTTCAACCTTGGACCAGTTAATAGCAAAACCTAGCTCTCTAAGTAGGCTAAGAAGGGTATACATTGCTCTTGAACATTCATAATAGTTTTTCCCAAAAATCAAAAAATCATCAAGATAAGCAATTGCAGTATAACCATACACTTTCTTTAAAATTCTACAGACTGCACTACTAAGCCGTTGAAAAATTTGAGGGCTTTTAGCAGCGCCAAAGGGAAGCTTAGTGTCATACAAATATGTTGGCGACGTAGCATTTACAAACTGCCATTTTAACCCAGTAGCCCAATAGTTAGAAGGGTGAATAGGGACTGATCTATAAGCAGACTGTAGATCTATCTTTGCAAGATAACAACCTTCACTAATGAGCTTACTAACAACACGTAAATCCATGTATGAACAAGAAGTATCCGACTGTACATAATCATTAATAGACATATGCAACGGGCGACTAGCATCATGGCCACATAATTTCCATTTGACAATTCATACAGTATCTGTTTCTCAACTTGTTCTGCATATTGAAAACATGACTGATAATTATCAACTTCACATGGGACAAGTCGCTGCTCAGCTCCCTCATCAATAATTCTAAAGCCCTCTTTTATCCCCTCACATAAGAAGTTGTGATCAAAATCATCTTGTAAATAAAATTCCCAAACAGAATACTTTAACCCTGAGGAGGAGTCAGAGCAGTAACCTGTCCCATTCCCTAGTTTTTTGGGTGAGACAGAGCATTATGAGTTTGTGAATAACAAACAAAACAACAATGTTGCAATTTACAGTTGGTAAAGTCACATGTTTCCATATTAAATTTCCTGCAAATCTCTTTGCCGTCAGGTGTGAATGGACCACGTCGACTTCCTTTCTGCTTGGAGGTACCCTCCTTCTTAGCGTTTGTTCCCAATGATCCTTGCAGGGTCTGCATGGTAAGGCTGTTGGGTTTAGAGATCAGTTGAAAAGCCTGAAGGTGAGGACGAGATACACCCCATCGAAACTTTTCCTTGAATTGCAATTCTCTGTACTCACGGTCAAAGAGAAGGACACTACCTTTGACATACTTGTTGAATAAGCGATTAATGTACTTGGTATACTCCAGGTAGTCGCGCACTCCCTGGTCATCCAGTTCCTGATTAATGATCATTTCCTGCATAATGGCAGCATTACCATAGCCCCACTGTTCAATGGACAGTTTATAATAGTCACGATCAAGCTTTTTGTTAATCTTCACTCCAGTGTTGGTAAGAGTGAGAAGATCATCCTTCTCTTGTTGCATAATGGGGTCAAGCCAAACGTAGTTATGAGCGAGTCTTACTTTCCCTTTATTACTGGATGGGCATTGTGTAAATGCAGTAGAAACATGAGAGGGGAACAAGTTCATAAGATTACTGAGGTCAACCGTACCTTGCAGGGGTTGTACATTCGGTGTAGGCTCAACTCCAGAAGCAGTCGCATGATTCTTAGGTGCGCGAGTTGTACTTGGGCTTTGGCCATGGCTGTCTTTCTCTTGCATTGCCGCTATAGTCTGTTTGCAAGCATCAATATTCTGAAGAAGTTGCATCTTACGTTTATGTAGTTCTAAGCACAGGCACCTGACGTCATATATTTTTCTCATAATAAAAATAATACACCGCTTACCTAATAATACACAAGGTACCCATCCCCGCCATCTTGGATTTTTTTAAAACTGTCACATCGCCGTGAATTTTCGCTTATAACTCAGCGGTAACATTTTTCTGCGATCATCTCCGCCGTCCGATCGGTCACTCGATTTATTAGCTTACTGCTGATTCAACCAAAACGGCCCATAACATCGTTTATTAATAAAAATATCTCCTCATTCTGCATCTACTGCTGCTGATTTGCGACAAAAGGCTAAAGGGTGGACGGAAGTTGACATCTTTGCGTCATCTTTTGGGATATCCCTTTTCTGATTGGTGCATTTTTTGCAGTATTTTATTAGGGAAAAAATGCACCAATCAGAAAAGGGATATCCCAAAAGATGACGCAAAGATGTCAACTTCCGTCCACCCTTTAGCCTTTTGTCGCAAATCAGCAGCAGTAGATGCAGAATGAGGAGATATTTTTATTAATAAAAGATGTTATGGGCCGTTTTGGTTGAATCAGCAGTAAGCTAATAAAATATATATATGGCGCCAAAACTTAACTGCAAAAATTGCGCATGGGATTGCGCAAAGAGCGATAACTCCCGCAAACCTGTGCATACAGGGACCATGTCAAAATTTATTTTATCATAATAAAAACCACATGAAAAATGTCTTACACTCTTTGACACAAAAATATTGCTTTTATATGAGATACCATTTGTATACGATTGCGTAAAAAATGTGCTTGCTCACCACGAGATGAATGTGCAATAGAGTCAAGTTTAAGCCTATTGTCATTAATGCCACTATCTGTATCTATTATTAACAGCTTATATTTACATTCCAAACATTTTTTGCTTGTAAAGTGTGTTCAAAGCTACGACAGTTATAACACTGTAGTACACACAGGGTACTCAAAGGTTAAAATGACGAGTTTTATTATGACGCCACAAACGTTGAACGCTGTAAATTGCAACGTCACAAGCGAAAATCAAAGTTCACGCTTGTGGCTGTTACTGTGGCTCTTCTATTAATATAAACTTACCCTTAGGATACTCAATTTGTATGTAAACACTGCTGCAGTTATGAGACTGTATACTTCAAAAAAGCATGATTCAATGCTATAACAAGGGCACCGCTAAGCGAAGCATCCCCTCGCGACATGACTTGTTGTAAGGGGAAATGCATTATTCAAGAAAATACATGTAAACATATCAGATTAAAATAATATGACACAAACCACTTTTAATTCATTATATCTATTTTATCCCAATCCCCAAGCTTTGTGGTGTATAAATTGGTGGAGGGGGAAGTTACATTTACATGGTTGCACAGTTTTCCTATTCCTAGCAAAATCTCAACACATTTTATAATTTAAATTCATTTAGTGCCATTCATTTTTATATAAGCATAAATAAACAATCCGTATACATTATGAAACGTAACTGAAGATCTAGCGATCTTTAGTGTGTTCTGATTGACAATTCTAGTCGCTACTCGTATGTCGACCCTTAGTAGTAGATATGCAGCTATTATTAATATGCAACAATTTTGCGTGATAAATTAATGAGATATCTGTCAAAATCTTATCTGAATTTTGGACTAGTTTTATTGTAATACAGAAAAATTTGTCCGAAAGTTGACTGTTGTTTCGATGTAAATTGGATGACTTTAATCTCTTGCCCGCTTCAACTTTTAACTATGGTCAATCTTCTAACCCTCCAATACTACAAACATTTGGGTTTTTTACCTTTGCCAAATTTAAATCCCCAAAAATGTAGAGGTGTTGATTTGAACAGCATACGGTAGCGATTCACTTTTAAGTCGTACATAAATCCACCGGATATGACCTTTGTAAAGTCGTATATGAAATTTCTGTTTTAACTTCGCTTTTTACGATTATTTATAAATTCTGAATCAATTTACTTGCCATAGAAGTGAATAAAAGTTGATGAAAATTGATCCGAGGGTTTTCTTGAAATTTTGCTTAAGAGCTCACACACACACACACACACACACACACACACACACACACACACACACACACACACACACACAGAGAGCAGCGATGTTATATCACTCTCGCAACAAGTTGTGCGAGGGGATAATAAATATCAACGACGTGCTTTGAGTTTTTCACTTAATTAACCAATGCACAGATTTAGCTAACCTGAACTGAAGGTTCAAGGTCTCACACAAGGAATTAATTTCACTTTATGTTACTATATAGCTTTAATTCAGTTAATTAATTAACTATACTCTCAGCATATAATTCATCAAAGAGAAATTTTAGTTAAATGCTTCAAGAAAAATTTTAGATCAGAAAAAAAACGCCTTATGCGGCTTCTAAGAGAGATAATTGAGAGTAAACATACCTACCCCCAAGTACACGTGGGTTCCAGATGTTGACAAACAGGCTCAGCACCATCCAGGAAGTTGCATCATCCACATACCAATACTAAAACCAATACAATCCCAATACTATAGTCCTAAAATAAGGTGCCAAAAAGGAAGAAAGAAAAGGAATTGTCTCTATATATATGGAACTACAATTGACTAAGTTCAGTTTGATTCTAAGTTCAGTTTGATTGGCTATTTCCTTTCTTAAGACCTCAAGTGAGCTTTTTCTGATCACCTGCTGTCCGTTCGCCATTCCGTCTGTAAACTTTTCACATTTTTATACTTCTTCTCTAGAAACACTGGGCGAAATTTAACCAAACTTAGTAAAAATGATCCTTATTGGAAGGGGATTCTAAACTGTAAAAAATAAATTACAAGATCCTTTTTGAAAGAGAGATAATTGCGATACAATGAAATAGGGTTTTTGTGTTAAACAATCTTTTTCTCAAGTACTACTGCACCAGAAATACCAATATTCATACCAAAGCTTGTATGTATAGATGAGATTCTACATCATACAAGGTATATGTGGCGTATTTTTTCATGCTAAGAAATATTTGATTGATTTATTTATTTAAAGAAGTTTTATAAAGATACATCTTCACAATAAATTACGCAAATTATATCATTCGGGTTAAAAAGATATAGAAATAAATGAATAATTTTTATAATTATTATGGAGTCGATAGTAAGTCCAGCATATGAATAAACCCCGCATGTACCAGGAGGGGTTCCAAGTTCAAAATAGAAATGATTGTTTCAAGAACATCAATGCTGAAAATTGTGAAATTATTATTCAAGCCTCCTATTACTATGCAAGAATCGTAAGATAGTAAAGTTTTTATTTTGTTAAAGCTGTGACCCGGAACAAATACTGGGTTCAGAACTCAATAATGAAGTAAATAAAAGGGGAAAATAACCAAAATAGTGACCATATCCCTTTATTATATATTGTCAAATCTTGGAATATACCTGTAATTGAATGTATATTGCAATGATTTTAAAAGGTTTTTATTTTAAAAAAATCGAAAAGAACGATACAAGGAGCTGTTGTTCAGATGAGCGATGTGGCCCATGAGCGTCTTGTTTCACTAGTACGAGTTTTCAAATACCAAATTCACTTGAATGTATTTTTAATACTAGAATTTGCAGTACATCTTTTGCATTTAGACCAAGAAACAAACACTCTTAAGGAATAAAATATTTTATGATATAACTTGTAAGTGAGGATAACTTTTTAAACTGCAATAGTGCAATAGCCCAAAAAGTCAATTAAAATAGATTAAAACTAAATGAAAGCAAAAATCTACAGTTGATATATTTTTTTGGAAACTGAATTATTTAACGTAAAATATCTTTGTTAAGTTCTAATGTAGTTTCCTTTTGATGAATCTTAATGTTTAAATTAAATTGTAGCCGCCGTCCCACTGCTCATAAGAACTACTTAAAATAATGTACTTTTTTATAAATGATGAAAAATCAGAATCATTACCCTACAATTTGAATAATATTCCTTCTTATTTTCTTTCACATCCGCCATGAACACTTAATGTTAATCAGTTTTTATTCTTGGTCAAATCATCTTAATTTATGATTTGTACGAGGAGGGCTAAAAATTAAACAGTTAGTATTTCACTGGAAATGATTTCATGTTTCACTTTCTTCCTCCAATGAGTCCTCCGTTGGGGGTATTTCAGTCATAGCGATTTTTAACCTGACCTGTGCAAAATTATTGGTCATTAAATCAAGGTTTTTTTTTTAATTAGTACTCCATTTTTTTCAAAACAATGAAATGTGTTTCATTGAATTACGACCTTAAATGCAATGATTGAATACTTTTCTTTGCAAATAAACTTGGACTCTTTGGATTATGATCCCCTACAATTTTTTTGTCTATGGTTCGGTATCATGAGTGGAAACATTTGAAAAACAAATATGATGTTATGTTTCATTAGTATGAGAGCACAGATAGCTCATTCGCATATTTATAAATATGTAGGTTTGTTTAGGAAAATGTTAATATTACAATTATTCATCTTACGCAACATGCTTGCTTTAGATAGCTAAACGGTTTTTGGGAGTTGATTTTAATCAACTCTTCTATGTAGTTACTAAGACAAACCGAAAGTGAAACAGTGTTTGGACCTCATCACAAATCATTGCTGCTGACAATACTTAGTTCTTGAAAATGATTGATGAATTCGATATAATGTATGCTAAAGCATTGTTTTTCAATGAAACTTATTTTTAAATACCTTGAAAAAAGTCAGATTTTAAATGGTACGAACAATTAAAATATGTTTTGTAGTCGTATGTATTCCTACGCCAGAGTTCAATATAGTCTCGTTCAACTCGACGCTCGGCTGACTCCGTAAATCCTTGTCTGAGATTTACGGTGTCAGCCTAGCGTTTGGTTGAACGAGACTAGAGTTCAATATTGCTTGGATCCATACAATTTTCGAGAAATATTTTATTACTGATACATAGTTTGGTTGAATTAATTTTATCTTTAAATATAATTTAACATGATTCATATGGGGGTTTCTCGACATTCTTGTCAAAAAAGTCCAAAAATTCACATTATAAAAATATTCGTAATTCAAATTAGAAACTACATATCATTGATTTTAAAATAAATAAACATCGACAAAATCAACCCCCGTCAGTTCTTCAGTACTTTGATTTTTTTACTATTCTGTTTAGAAAAGCCTCAGAACACAGATGAAGAAAGTTTTCCGCTGCTTCCACCAAATGGTTTGAACAATTTCTAAACATAAGAAACATTCTTCTGAAATGAATGCTTATAATACACAAATATCGTAAATTGTAGTAAATTATCTTAATTTTCTTTCATCAACCAGATTCAGACGAGCCTTTCTACAAATCAGCAGCATTTCACAAAGGAGTGAATTTCATAGAAAATGGTGGACAACTACTTTGCTTGATAGGACAGTGGGGATCTGGAAAAACGTCCACAGCTGCACAAGTGTATGAGTGTGTCACCAATACACCTCCAATAATCATTCGAAATCCTTTAGAATTTTCTGTTGGTAATCAACCCGTTATCTTTGATGACGCGATCGTTAAGGATATAACGGACATTGAAAAGGATCAGCTGAAAGATAAAATAAAGAAATCATATGAAAACATGTCAAACTCTGGGAACGCAGCATTTATAATCGTAACACTAGATGAGGATATGGAACATGTCCATGATTTCGTCAAATCTATTGTTCCAAATACGGATGATATCAAGTTTATAAATCTTTTAAAGAGTTTAACAACAGGAGATCGGACTCAAATCTTGCACTCACAATTTGAGAAATTTGGTGAAAAAGGTAATTTTAGTAAAGTTGAAAAGCTAGCATTGAAAGGCAATGACTTTTCATTGGGATACCCAGAAATATGTGCCTTGTTTTCTAGATGCAAAGCTTTCCAAATGGTTGGTCCAACGCAATTTTGTAATCTTCCTCTAAAATATTTAAAAACGTATTTAGAACACATGCATGCTTCCGCAGATTGTAAAAGAAGCAATAAGTTCTTGATGTTGGTGTATATGAGTCTTAATCAAATGGAGATAAATATTGACAATCCAAATGAAGGACTTTTTGAAATACTGAGGTCATGCAGCTGTGGTACCAATAAGAATTCCAACAATAGTAAAACAACAAAGAGAGAGTCCTCCGAAACCAAAATAAAAGAAAGTGACAGTGATAAAAATCTGTGCTGTGGAACTAAGCCTAAGAAGAAAGAAAAGGATAATATTACAGCCCTACTGTTGAACGAGTTTGTGGTGAAGAAAGATACGTCAACATACAGATTACAACATGACGTTATAAAGAGAATGGCTCTTATCGTGTTTGGAACACATCACTTTGATAAACTGCTTGAACTTTCCAAACAAGAAGATTTAAAGGGGTGGATCGAAAAGGGGGAAATTGTAAGCAATCCATTAAAGGACCATAAACCTGTTTTAGTGGTAAAAAAGAAGCAATGGATAAATTTCCAAGCAAAACTTAAAGAACCGTCTAATTGAAATCTATAATTTAGGACTTTCTGTTTTTCAACAACAAGAAGTTGCTGTAACAAAAATGATTGACATGTTCAAGGTGGATCTCTACACCAAGCTAGTGTAGGAGGTTTTTATTGCATGCATTTGCTACTAGTACTAGGCGCAGTACTCGACAATGATATATTTTAAAGTACAATACTCCTTTTTCAAGAGATTTTTTTCAATATCAGTCTTGATTTAGATAACTCCTTTTTGTCAAACTTTAAGGTCACCCAAGGAAACTATTGTTATCTTTTTTCGTCCGTCGTCGTGTGTCGTCCGTCGTGCGTTAACAATTTTACATTTTAAAGTCTTTCAAAAACTAAGCCCAATTCTTTGCAGGTTTCCTCAGATTTTCGGAACTTGCAAATATTAGACTTATTGATGTTTCATTTAATGATGTTTGTATGAAAATTAATACAGTCAAAAGCAAGACCTTTATAAAAACCTTTATAAGGAAGGTCATGAATTGTGTATTGCTAGAATTCACGGTGACACTTGTCCTCTACATACGTTGGAAGAATATATATTATTGTTTGGTGTTGAAGTTAAATTTTCAGATTATCTTTTCAGATCTCTGACATTCTGTAAAAATACTAATGTTTATAAAGTAAAAAGAAATAATCGCCCTTTGTCTTATAACAGGGCACGCGAAATTGTCTTACACGCTTTTGAAGAAATAGGGTTAGATAAAAGTAAATTTGGTCTTCATAGCCTAAGATCAGGCAAGGCAACTTCAGCTGCAGCGGCTGGTATTAACGACAAATTGTTTAAAAAGCACGGGCGGTGGAGGTAAGAAAAAGCTAAAGATGGTTATGTCAGAGAAAACATTCAGGATAAATTATTTGTAACTCAAAACATGGGTATTTATATGTTCACATACAAGTCATTTTACCACTCTTCTTTGTCTTTCGAAATAAGTAAACTGCACTTCAGAGCGCTTCACATCCTAACATACGTGTTTGTGTTTTATTTTATAAATTTATGTTCGTTTGAGTGGAACGAATAAGTACATAAATGCATTTATTAAAGGTTAAAATAACACGTGTTCGTGTTTATTTACACCTGTAATCTATTGGTTAGTTGTTGGTTACCTTGTCAGGTGACATTAAAATATTCATTGCACGGGTTTTAACTGACCGTTGTTAGCGCGGAAAGTTATATAGCCATTCGAAGGTTCTTTTCAGTGCAGATAACTTAATTCCCACCTACCCGATTTGCTGTATATGTTTATCGGAATATTATGTTAAATTATTGTTTCATTTTGTAGAAATGATGATAAAGAGGAAAACAATGCATTTAGATTTGTGTATTTTCATGAATAAGTTAACTGCACTTCAGAGCGCTTCACATCCTAACATACGTGTTTGTGTTTTATTTTATAAATTATTTTTGTTCGTTTGAGTGGAACGAACATAAATTAAAAATATAAGCATTTCACGGTAGAAATTAATTTCATAGTTTTATAGTTCGGTGGAAATTGAATCACTGTTTCTCTGCCTGAGATATCAACCTTCTGATTATTTGTTTGCAAGATATACAGGTCAAAATATGCGTATTCTTTTATAAAATTTTATTTTCGTTTGAATTGTTGGAATAAATATCTAGCTAGAAAATCAAAGTATGTGTTTCTTTTAAAAAATAAATTCCTACAGGTAAATAATTTTTCCTATAGTTCTGACTGACTTTTCCTATAGGACATTTCGCATTTCCTACTGGAATGAAAGAACTTCCAATACGATTTTAAATTCCGATAGGATTTGAACAAAACTCCAATAGGATTTCAAATTCCGATAGGATATCTAAATCTCCTATAGGAACACTACCCGTCTGAATCAAATTCCTGCAGGAAATACTTTTTATTTACACGAAATAAAAGTCCTTCATAATTTTTAGAAAATCTTGTAGGGTTTTCAATATTTCCTGTAGAAAATTTATTTTTCCTATGGGAATTATTATTCTCTTATGGGATATAAATTTTAAAAGGTAAATATCTTACATGTCACACTAAAAACAAAAGTGGTTATATACTCTCTAAACAATGGTCTATCATATGGTATCATATGGATTTCAACGAAACTGCATCTTAAGCGGATGCAAAAATGCCATCTTGGCACTGGCATGATAATCCGGCATAGTGTTTATTCTTTAATCATGCTACAGGATTTTTTTGTTGAAAACCAATTTTCATTTAAAGGTCATTAAGTCTATTGCTGTACCATATTCTGAAAAAGTATAAAATTTTAAATTGAGAGTACGGTCAAATAACATTAAATTTATTAAATTGACAAAGCTACATGAGCACGATCATAGTCTTGTAAACCCCAATTCCTTTTAAGGGTCAGCAGCTCTAGCTGTTTCAGAACCATTCCTGAATGAAAAGGAAAAATTTTATGTGTGACAGTATTGTTTAATATTTTGTAATATGTCCAGGTTTGCTAAACATATCAAAGGTCGACTTATTCAAATTTTATTTCATTCTGTATTATTTCCTTACAAATAACGATTTACATACATTCTTCCTAGACTAGTTGGTAAAAAAATGACAGTTCATATGGATTAAATATTCTGAATAAATAATCAGGCATGAAATACCAATCATTATTAATAGCTAATACAAAGTAAGTTTTGAAATTCCGCTTATCGAATTTTCGACTATCACATGACTCTGTGACGCAGGCGCGATTTTACTTATCGGACGAGTTGTGTTAGCCTTTTTTACACTGCTGACCATGTTTAATTATAAGCTAAGGAAAGGGCCTTGCGCTTTGGAAGAATCTGTTTGGAAGCAAGATGCAGTTTCTCTTCAATGTTCGAGTCCCGGGAATGACTACCATTGTGTCTCAGACGAAAACAACAGATTAGTTGAATTATGTATACAACGTATCTGGGTCGATCCAAGTAAGTGCAGAAAACATATTACCTGCTTAAAAGCGTTATTTTTCTTTTTTTATGATTACTATGCTTGACATTTAACCGATCAATGTCAGATTTAGACGTATTTCTGTGTAAATTTTGTTTGCTTTCTCGCTGGTTTTAAAACTGAGATATTATTAGAAACGAAACCGAAACCTTAAATATTAAATATACTGTTACATGTACACTTGATTTGCGTATTAAAGTCGAACCAGTAATAAAGCAATCGTTATACTTTTGTTGTGAGCACTATAAAATTAACAGTTTTAATGTTTCATGTAGTAGTCGCAAATATTTGATACTGAGAAATGCAGTCGTTTTGTTTTATTTAATATCACATTGAATTAAATCATTTTTACTTATAATCAAATAACTTATCTTGGCCAATTATTATTATATGCTTCCGTGTAGCTATTTAATTTCCTATTTATTTGCTTAAACATGCAAACCTTGTTTGCTCACAGTGTGCGTCATTAATTCTTGTCTCTTTCCTATGTACTGTGGTTTCATTAACACTCAGGGACATAAGTTTCCATATGTGAGGTGAAAATGATAGATTTATGAATGATTCTTTTGTGGCCAATTGTCTTATCAATGCAGTATCATAAGGAATTGCACTTCTATGAACATATTTGATTTCCTGACTTAACAACAATTAAAAAAATATCAACAAGAACCCCATTGGTCCACATCGCTCACCTGAGCAACAATGGCTTGGTATGGGCGTTCAAAGGATATTGTGCCGTATGTCCCCTCGGTAGAATAACAAAAAAATACTGTTAAGTATCCCAATTTTACACTTGTTTTTGCATACACTTATCTTTTACATTGTGCCTTTATGAAATATCATTTTTACCGCAAGAATATCCTATGCAAGATGATATTAAACTAAAGTTTTGGTAGAGGTACGCTGGTAACTTCCAATTCCCTTTATTTTAGTTCTGCCCACCCCCACCCCAACACTTTATAAAGTGATCAAAACATAGGAGCATATACATGTAGTTGCAGATTTGTAGCTCTAGCTACAAAATCAAACTCTATCGTATGCTCTGTTCAGAATATCATGCTCCAGAAACGTCCACGTTTTGTTATTCACTGCCAATACAACGCTGCAAACATGTTCCTTTCTCAAACTCCTTGACAGTTGGCCTCCGACGTCGGATGTCTTAATTAAAGAAAAGGGAGCTTATTTTCTTCTCTTCTTGAAACGCTCAAAATGTTTGCTCATAAACATGAAGTTTTTGAATTTTTCGCAATCTAATGCAGTTCATATGCAGTTGCGTAATTAGTATAAATAATTGTTAAATTTGATCCAATATTTTAAAAAATAAAATACAATGTAGTTTAAATTCATATATATGTGATATAAACTTTCTGAAGAGCAATGATATTCATTTCTGTGTGAACCTTTTATCGGGTCATGAGGTCATGTTTAAGAATTTAATATTATCACAAGAGCTTATGATTTGAAAATTGAATCCTTTATATCATACAAAAATATAGTTACGTTGCTAATTCTGATATGTTTGATTTTGAATTCTTAAATGTAAATATACATATAATCTAATCAATAAAACAATGTTAACATGAATATAACAATGACCCCTTATTAATGAATATGCATTCCAGTGTCTTTATTTCAGATAACACGAATCGATTTTGTAATGAATAGTCCAATACATTTCATCGATGACTATTTTAATAGTTAATCTTACGATTGCTAAAAATTATATTATTATAAGTAATAAAGAACCATTATATCATAAAGCCATTCGGGTTTTATTTAATTTAAGGTGGCTAACTACACCTTTAAATATTTCTTTAATCAGCAGAAAATTACTTGATTTTAATAGATATCATAATGGAAAAAGAGGTATGTAAATCAAATAGGCAAAAATGTGCAATTTTCGATGAAACATTATATTTGGCGTGTACGATATTTGGCGGAAAATAGTTTTTGAACAAGTTGGCGTGGATTTGAATTAGCGTTTTCCTGAATGTGACTATTCTTATACATTTATGCATGGCATTTAGCGATGTACTTGATTTAGCGGAAGTATCGTTCCGCCAAAAGCGCTAAATAGAATACACAGCCAAATGCAGTACGTTTACAGTACATTTTCGAAAATTTGATTCGGTAAACATGAAAAAAAGCTGCAGGCGGATTCGAACTCATGATCTGCGGTTCAGAAGCCCAATACTTCATCCACTGAGCTAAGACGATATACAACCGAATCGAACGATATAAACAGTTTAACAAAATATTTAAATCGCCATTTTGTGACTTAGTGTCTTAAAACGTATAAGTCTAGGTGAAGTGAGGTACCTTAATCACCCACGACGCATTTAATCACATAATAATACTAAATTTTGGACTAAGTTAACCCCACTTTGAAAAAAAATTTCAAAGTGCCTTATGAAGGTACATCAACATTTTTTAGTATCGACGCTCTTAATGCACTTTGAAAAAATATTTTTATATCACAAATTCTGGAACTGAATTTATCATTTTTTGATAGTATGATGATTTGTTAAGACTCGCGAATCTAATTTAACGTATTTGGAACGGGGATCGGGTGGGGGTGGGGGTTAACCAAAAATACAGGTCAAATACCAGTGCATCATTTAATTGATTTCAAGAAGAAGGTTCCCTACCCAATATATGATATTCAGCAACTTTGGGTAAACATTTAAGATCGGAAAAAGAAATATGCTCTGTATAAGTACATGCAGTGTTATTGAAAAAACGAGCTGACAGAACAATAATTTCTTCATTAGTATGTTAAATAATCTCAGTAACCCTCTTTTTGTATTCTAATCAAATAAATCACTCAATAAAATAATATTAACATGAAATTATTATAAACTTAAAAACAAGCATTAGGATGTGGGTAAATTTTCTCGCACTGATCTTCTAAAAGATCATATTGTTTTAGATAAACAGAACTAATGTATCTTTATTTCACATCATATTTGCAATAAGCCAGTTGAAATATATTATACATTGATCTCCATTATCCATATATATAAATCATATTCGTTCGGGCATAGTCCAATAGACTAGATAAGTGGTAAATGCTGCATACTCAAATAAGGAAAATGCATTTGCTAAGCGATGAAGTTTATGTCATATTGGATAACTCAAACCTCCCGAATATTTTTTTTTTGTAAATTGTCGATATTGTCTTATGAGAAAAGAAAACAAATTCTCATCTAGAAACTATTTATCAAGTTAGCTGAGAATGCAATGAGTCCTTTTTTAAAAATAACACTTTTAAAAGCTAAACAAGGTTAAAACAAGCATTTATTGTATATAAAACTATCAACTATTTTCACTAAACCATGAACATTTTTTTTTCAAAGTGCATTACTATCAACGATATTAACGCAATATGAAAATATATATTTTTTTTCAAAGTGCGTTCACTTAGTCCCAAAATTAACGCACTTTGAAAACATTTTTCAAAGTGCGTAATTTTTCAAAGTGCGTTGTAACACCGGTATCCCTGTGTGGCGTGAAGAACTTATTTCAAAGTCCCTCACCAGTATCTAGTGACATCCCATTTAAATGAAATACTGTTTAAGGTAACATAAAACACAAAATTTTCGTTACAGAATTCTCAGGAACAGTTGTTCGTTGGTGCTTGTTGACATTTTAGCACACTCTTTTTAACATGCCATATGATTGCTGGATTTTTTTTAATACAAATCTGACGTCCACACGTTTATCCGTGCAAATGTCCATGACAAATATTTGTCGCGGTTTCCTAAGGAACTAGTCTTTAGACTTTAGACTTGCCACTTATTTATGATAAATATAAATCTTGACATGCAACTTACTTATGTTGACATAGAACTTAGTTATGTTGAGATACAATTTATAAGTTGCATGTCAACATATTTATCTCACATGTAAACATAGCTAAGTTGCATGTCAACATATTTATCTCGCACGTCAACATACGTAAGTTGCATGTTGACATAAATAAGTTGCATGTTGACATAAATAAGTTGCATGTCAGCATATTAATCTTGCATGTTAACAAAAATAAGTTGCATGTCGACATAAAAAGGTAGCATCTAGCATCTTGGATGTCACAGGTGGGCGATATTTTAGATTATTTGAGATTTTGTATAATTCTTATCTGATTGCAATTTTCTTGCATGTCAACATAGTTATGTTGCATGTTGACATAATTTTCTTGCATGTGAACATATTTGAAAAGTAACTTGCATACAAGGGGCAGAGATATGCCACCATACTCTCTCTCTCTCACTCTCTCTCATTCAAGTCACAAGCGGCAATGTCTTAACTCCGCCCAGCTACGATCTGATTGGACAAAGTTCAGTCAAAACATTACGTAAAAACTTTTCTGGAGTTAACCCCTATCAAACACTTCTATGCATTTCGCTATAAGCATTTTTTTTTCATCTGTCACCCCTATTGAATGAAATAGCGAAGTTAAGCATTTCATTACATGCTCAATGCTATAAATAGATTAAACAAACTGAAAGAAGCCATGTTTAAGGAACGAAAAACGCCTTGTTCATTTCATAAAACCGTATAAGAGAAGAATAAAGATTCCTTTAAATGTCAGATTTCCATCAATGTCTATCATTGTATCCAAAACGAAAGGAATAGATCGGGAGAGATATGTATACACTCTGTCTGGGTTCAACCGAGTAAGAATTCAATCATTACCACCTGGTACATTATCAGCCATTTTATATTTATAAACGTGGTTGTACATGTAGGCATAACATTACACCTATTTTTCTAACATAAAAACATTTTTAGTAAATGTCTTTTGTATCTTTTCTTTATTGTATGCATATAGTTTCTTGTAACTTTACGACCGATTGTTCATTACACTAACCAATGTGTAAACGATTTTTTTGTTTTTCACTGATTTTTAAAAAAAGATTATCGAAAACGCGTACGTATGTTAATTGAATACTACTTCTGAACTATCAATGATAAATCAATACATTGTTTGAATAAAAAAGATTACAAGTCGTTGATTACATTAACAATGTAGACGACATGTGTATAAATGATGTTGCAATATATTTACTTCCCGGTAGTCTTGTGATCATCATGTGACTTTGCTCAAGTACAAAATGTGTTTACCTTTGGCGGTTATTTACTCACGTTTCATTAACGTGACTGTTTTATATTTAACTTCCTGGTTTGGTTTTTTAATAGATTACTGCCCTGAATACAACACAGGGGCCAATACCTTGGACACAGTTCCATGCAACGTGTCCATCGGATCGTGTCCAGACGTTTTATTTCTGTCTAATGAAGTCTATAAGTGTAAGAGTCACGGTCATTTCTCATGCTAATCAATTTTTTATGAAATAAAGGAAAAAACAGACAGTCTCTGTCTGACTGAAAACTGAAGTTCGTCACCTTAATATATTCAATGGAAAATCGAACCACGAGATTGCCAATCTCTGTATTTGAGTATGCAGTGGTGTTTTACTGAAATATAAATGCATATGTGTCGTATAATTATATTATTTTGTACTTTTATGCATTTATAACAAGATATAGTCCTTCTTGAAAGAAAGAATGGTTATGGCCTTATGGGAAATAACTATAAATGGCTCATATAATATCTAATTACTTCGAAATTAAATGTTGTTAACTTTAAAGGCGTTTTCATTACTCATTTTAGATCCTGCGTGTTTGAATAAAACGTTTACAGTGATGAAAAGTGAGGACTACTCTCTTTAAAAATATTATAATCATTAAATATCATATTTATATTATTAATGCTGTCTAAAAAAGGGAATCTTTTTTGTAAGAGGAATAGTAGTATTCAAATATGCTTTTGTTTATGACGGATATACATTAAAACTAAATAAATGTATTACATTCTTGATTTTAAAAATATATATTTTATATATTTTTTTGCATATCAAAAATTCTATGCTTAATAAAAAGAAAGAAAAAATTGAAAAAAGCTCTATTTTACAGTCCTTTTTGCAAAAAATGAGCTCCAAAGATAAAAAGTCAATATTGCCCCTTAAGCTTGTAGGGCTCCTTGACTCAAAAAATATATTTCGCAATATTAGAACTTAATTTAATTGAAAATGACAAAAATAACATAAACCTGTTTTACAATCTTACTTTCTCTAATATTATAAAAATTCCATAAAGAACAAATAAATCCAAATGCTGTGCGACATTCTGACCCGTAAGCAAGTAGTTCGCAAGCTTGTGTTTACATTTACGACAAAACATACATAAAAATGCAAAGAAAAAGGGGGTAGGGTCAGTATTCATCCTTCTGAGTTAAGGTGATTTTTTTACCTTAAGTTCGTGCACCTAAAATGCAATTTCAGCTCGACTGGCAATTGTTGCTAGTATTTTTAATGAAGCAAAATTATTTCATCAAATATTGTTCTAATTATGCACAATAATCAGATTGAATTGACAGTTTACGAAAACATTCTGATTTGAAATAAAAGCTTATTGAATATCAAGAACTTTATAAAATTAATTCAGTTTGCCTCGACAAGTACATGATTTCAGTATAAATTTGGCATAATAAAAAGGGGGGGGGGGAGGGGTCAGTAATGTTAAATTTTAGATAGAGGGCACCAAAGGCAAAATTCTAGCAAAACTTTATCTTTAAAAAAATTTCAGACTTTTTCTATAAATTTCCATTTTATGCTAAAAGTCTATCACACTATCAAGATTTAATTTAGTACGTTACTCAGAACATGAATATGTACCAAACTTATCAAATCTTAAGGTGGCATCGGTCATTTGTCGATATAAATGTGAATTAAAGTAAACTATAATTAAACTACTATAACCGGTTTAAAATTTTCAATTTTAAAAATATTATTGAATATCAAAAGAACGTTAAAAAATCTTTAGAAAGGTAAAAATGTTAAAATACAAAGCGGGATTCGAACTCTGTTTTACAGAATCGTAGTAAATCCTCTAACCCACCGCTCTTCGCTGTTAGTTGACAATGATGGGATGAATCTTTTTATAAAATTACACTTGATTTTATTGTTTATTTAGGTAATGTTTGAAGGAGTTGATTTTCGGTCGAAACCTACCGCAAATAAAACTAACAGGACTGTAAACTACACGCCCCGTTTATTGATTAAACATACAATATTTTCTACTCCCCCGTACGTTCTGTTTTCCGAAAATCGACTCCCCCTTATGTTACCGTTAAATCTGAACAGAAAATGCCTTGATTATTTTTTCCCTAAGATTTAATTATTGCATTTACAAGGTTGATCATTTGTTCGACTGTTTCAACTGTTTGTAACCCAATATATGTATATTTTACAAATCATGCATATTTTGACCACCCGATCACCGTGAATTTGAAACCTGTCAAATATGGTTGAAAGGTTTGAGGCTACTAGACGCATAGAGCACTCGGACTATCGCTGTCTTCCGTATATATTTTTTGGAAATACTTGTTATTTAAAATACCTACAAAAGGAGTGACCTAAATTCCTCCCGTCTCCGAAGAGAAGAAAATCGACTCCCCCATACGTTGGAATCGACTCCCCCGCGGTAGAGGTTGTATACGGGGTTATACGTATACGGTGTAACAGCAAATAAAGGACGAAACAGTGAGAAACACCTCATGTTCAGAACATTTAAAAAAGGAACATATAAAATCTTTCCGTTTTACAAAATGTGGACTTCGAGTGAAGTCGCCCATATTACCAAAGAGGACTAATTTGTGAAACTATTTAACCCAAAACTTGAAGTAAATATGGTCTAGATTCAACGATTTAAGTTAAAGCAAACGGACAGATATATACTATTTTGTCATTTTTTGTTGGATTCTAGAATTTCTAGAGAAGATATCTTACCAGTGCCACTGCCATGGATCTTTGTCGGAGTAGGGATATTATTCGTTATTCTTCTTCTCACCGTGAGCTGTGTTGTGCATCAAAGTCGGCGAAAAGGATAGAAATATTTAGGTTCGACATAGATAAGTTAATGGTATTTATAAAGTTGTAGTATTATGTTTCCAATATTTATGTTGATATTTCTGATTCGTACATCAAATTAAACACCGTTATGTCTCTGCCTGATGCTATCTCTCAATATTATATTATTATTTTTTGTTGCTGTTCATAACTTTTTAAAGTTTTTGTATAATTTGAATTTGATGATTTCAAGAAATGGTCTTATGATCATATAATAGGACAAAGGGAAGTTTAGTATCTTTGAGGCATATAATGTAGAAGGTCGTTCTAGGTCGTTTTAAGTACTTTTTGGTGTTCTCAAATAATGCGTGTCGCTTTTTTAAAACTTTAACATGATCATTATGTATAATGAATAACAACCTGCGATTAAATCTTATCTGCAAATAGAATAAAAGACGTAAACTTGCAAGCTCATTGTAATAGTAATTGAAGTACATGTAAATGACAATTATACAATGCCAAAACTAATACGACGCACATTATCTTGTGAGATTTTCAAGATCACCAGGGGTCAAATCATTCACATAAGCAAAAAAAAAACAAACTGACATAACTCTCACGAAAGCAGTTTTACGAATTTTATTACAATATTCCAAAACACTGGTCTAAATGCAATAAATCAATTTTTTATAATAACTTTTATCAATGTCTTTAAGGATGTCTAATCAATTTATACCAAAAATATTCAATGATACCTTAAAGCAGTTATTGCCCCTAAAAGTTTCTTAATTTTATTAAAAACACTTCTATATGAACTAACGCAGAGAAAAAATTTTAAACATAGAAAATAATGAGATGGAAAGACCTCTGATTGTTCGAAAACAATTAATTAGTGTACTAGTTATTTTGTAAGTTTGTATTTTGCGTTTTCTTTTTTAAATCTTATCACAG
This sequence comes from Magallana angulata, assembly GCF_025612915.1. Classification (NCBI taxonomy): domain Eukaryota; kingdom Metazoa; phylum Mollusca; class Bivalvia; order Ostreida; family Ostreidae; genus Magallana; species Magallana angulata. The sequence continues at coordinate 4,891,202 of NC_069111.1, read as the reverse complement.
GAGTTGCCACAAACGAAAATCATTTTGTAATTGAGGCCCATTGAGGGGTTATTTAACATATTTATGTCTTTTCATGTTAAAATTACCTAAAATTGGTAAACAATTTATAATTCATCAAGGAAATGATAATGTGTTCCATTTAGAAAGTCCCCTATACCTCTTAATCCATGATGACCTTAGTCGAGCGATGATGTTGTAGTTCTCAGCACATGTCAATTATTGTCAATCAAAATCCACATGGTACAAACAAATGATACAAGATCAATCCCATTTGTACTAGCTGCAGGTCTGTAGCTCCCGGTCTGAAAAAAAATCGGATGCACAACCTGGGAGCTAGAGTGCCACCCATTGAAAAAAAATCTGTATTTATTACACACAAAAACACGTGCTAGTTTTGGACTGATTAACCTTATTTAACCGCAAATTCTGTGAAAATAAATAACACTATTAAATTCTTCATGCAATTTACTGCTATTATCGTCTCTTAACTTGCTTTAGATAGGCTTTTAACACCATCAATAGCCCCGTAAAATGAAGTGGTGCAGCTTGTTTATATGTAAAAATGGCGACTCTCTATTTTCATGTAAATTTAACATAATTGATTTTTCAAAGTAAAGAGACGATATCAGTAGTGAATTGCATAAAGAATTTGATGGTACTTATTGTTTTCACAGAATTTGGGTATAAATGAAGTTAATCAGTCCAAAACTAGCGCACGGGTTACATAATTTTTTCAATGGGTGTCACTCTTGCTCACAGGTCTTCCATCCCAATTTTTTCAGACTAGGAACTACAGACCTGCAGCTAAGTTTGTACGACCCTTTAATTCCCGGAAGCTCTTTATTACATTTATTAGGTACTATATAAAAGATATTTTTATGTACTTTTTATGTACTTCAACTTTCACAATCAACGTTATTAATTTTGATGTATTCTAACGATACAGTGGGTAAATCAGAATAAAAACACATATGTTTTTCAGCAATACTATCTCTTTCATATTTTATATTTGGTGTGTGTAAACCGGAAATATAAAAACAGGAAGTTCAAAAACGGACATACGGGAGAACTAAACAATTGCTACAAAATTAAAGATTACATTTCTTTCCTCCGTTTTCAAACATTGCTGACCACGCTTTGTCGAAAATGATAATAAAAATAAATCAGAACGAAAACAATAAGTTTTTTCGACAGAAAGTCGAAAACCCCTTATTACAAACGCAGCTGAAGGCACGCTTTAGTTTTAACCTGAATTTGGTCATAATTATCTTTTTTTTTTCAAAGACATGAGTGATTACATTAATTGAAAATGATATGTCTCATTTTATTATGTTTTAGGACAACTAGAGAAGGGAGAGGAAGAAAGACGTTTGATTGATAGTATGTATAATTCTCAATACTTTATATTTTTAATATCTTGTATTATAATTTATAATCTAATAAATAATTTTTTTCTTGACTTATTAGATTTCAACTTAGAGAAACCTTTCTATAAAACATCAGCCTTTCACAAAGGAGTGAAATTTATAAACAATGGTGGTAAAATACTCTGTTTGATAGGCCGATGGGGATCTGGAAAAAGGTCCACAGCTAAACAAGTTTACGTGGCTGTCAAGAATTCATCACCAATAATGGTCAGCGACCCTGTTACATTTGACGTTACAGAACATCATGAACCAATTATCGTGGACATGACACTTTTTATAGAAACACCAGAGTCAGAAAAGAAAAACCTAGCAGAGAAAATGCACATGTTATTTGAAAATATGTCATCTTCAAACAAATATACAAACGCTTTCATAATCTTTCTATTTGATGAAGATCGAGAAAATACAAATGTATTGGTAAATTCGTCAGATTCATTGGAAAGGAAACAAAATTCATAGATCTATCAGAGAGTTCTACAAAAGGAGATCGGACACAGATCCTATATTCACAATTTGAAACTTTCTGTCTGCATAAAAACTTCAGTGAAGTTGAGAAACTGGCAGTTGGAAAAGGCAAGTTGAACAGCTAGCATTAAAAGGCAAGGACCATTCATTAGGATACGCAGAAATGTGTGCTCTGTTTTGTAGATGTAATTATTTCCAAACGGTTTGTCCAATATTATTTCGAAATAGTCCTTTAAAATATTTAAAGTCATATTTAGAAATTATGCACAATTCTGATAAAGAAAAGTTTCTAATATTGGTGTACATGAGTCTAAATAAAGTGGTGATTAGTGTCGACAACCAAACCGCAATGTTACCTGAAATACTGGAGTCGTGCAAATGTGATTCTAGTAAAAAAGAAATCAGCAGCAGAACTGAACAAAATAACATTACTGAAACTGAAGCCAAAGAAAAGACAAGTCAAAAAAGACAAGGAATATTCTAAGAAAAAAAGATTAAGAGAATTACATGAGTAAAGAGTATATAACTTCCATAATACCGGGGGAGTTTGTAAACGAAGAAGCAGATGCATCTGTTTACAGATTACAACATGACGTCATAAAGAGAATGACTTTTATCGTGTTTGGAACCTATCACTTTGATAAACTGCTTGAATTGTCCAAGCCTGAAGAGTTAAAGTCATGGGTTAAAGGAAAAAGCTTCTTCTCGGATGTTGCACAAGGCGAAAGAACACCTGTTTTATAAATCGACAAAGAAAAAAGGGTACAATACGAAGAAATAATAAAATTATTATAAAATAATTCTGTATATGTAAAAAGAAGTTTGAAACTAAGAATAATCATTTCGAAAAGGATTAGGTGAATGTGAAATAAAAAAAAAATTGAGTAATAAAAGTAAATGACTACTGTGTTTTTGAACATAACATTTTGATAAGTACATGTAGTAACTGCTAACAAAGAACTGCAGATATGAATTGAAGAGAAAAATACCTCGCGATATTTATTTATGAACAAATTATTTTATATCATTTCTATCTATGATGTATTATGTATTTTTCTCCCAAAACTTCATGCACATTCTGTCAGTTTCTGTAGATTATTATTGTCTGTAAATACGTTTACAGTACTATGATGTGAACTGTTCGTAAACTATTTGTGCTACCCTACATAACAAACGGACGTTAGTACTATGCAGCTACTAATAAACACTAAATGACGATATCAAAACATCAGAAAGCATAGAATATAAAATATGTAAATAGTAATTATTGAGTTTTGGTCCATCTAATGAGTTATTTATTCTTGTCAATGATGCAATTTCACTTTCCCATGAACCAAACGAAAACAAAGTCTAGTTAATTAAATTATAAATCAGCAATGCGCACCTTAATATGTACAAAGGTATGCAGCCGATGGATAGTCAAAACCTTAATAATCAAACCTGACTGGCTCTCCAAAAACATGGATTTTTTGAACATGAGAAGAAATCTATTTATAATTATGGTTAAATAACTTTATAGTAGCCCCCCCTCCCAATCAAGAATAGAGAGAATATTATTATAGCCAGTTTTCCGGGGGGGGGGCTACAGTGAGGAAAAGTTACGACCTATTTTGTGCAGAGCTGATCTGAGAAACTATTAGAGATATGAATACGAAATTTTCAGGATAGGTAGTCTATAGTTTGAAGTTGTGCACTATTATATTGTTTTACGCCAGTGGCGTTATTTCTTTGAGCTCGCCTAGGCATGAAAATTGGGTGCGAATTTTCATTCAAAATTTTCATACGTTTTGATCTGTATCTTTTTATCAATTGATATTTTGTTAAATAATATAAAACAAAAGTGGTAGAAAATCAAAAGTGCTTTCCAATAAAATCAAGAAAAATGGGCTGGCCCCTTTAATTAGGGACCTAGAGACTCGTAAAGTCTATTACGAATAACTTGAAAACGATAAATATTTTGTTATGATTTAAGAATCAAAGTTGTTAAACGCTACATTATTGGTGTGAAAAAGTCATAGTCAGGCCAATGTTTGACGTAATTAGGGATTTTTATTCATTATCTAAAAATTGGAGGGGGGGGGGGGGGGGAGTGTTAATTTTGAAATTGTATCGATATTTCGTGGTATCATTTAAAATAAAATAAAAAATCTGACGGAAGACCTACTCGTTACTCGTAACGAGGTCGTATCTAGTTATTTCTTTTTTTTCCAAAGTTTGTGCACGAGATTTCTCGAAGTCTATTCCACCGATTTCGACCATTTTTTCACAGAAGTTTGGGGGTATTCTAAACTTGATCTCTTTTTGTTATTTTTTTGTAATCACTTCCGGTACCGAATTATCGGCCATTTTGTAATTTTTGACGAACCATTTTGTGCAGCTATAAAGTCGGAAACCATTAGAGATATGACTATGAAATTTTCAGAATATGTAGACTATTGTTTGAAGTTTTGCAGCGAAATCTTATAGGTTTTTTATTACATTGCTGACGTCACTTCCATTTTTGAGATATTGACGTTTTAGCGATTTTTAGAGGGATGGCTTGCTACTCTAACTTCTCCTAAACCATAAAAGATATTGAGTTCAAACTTTCAGAGATAGTGGACAAAAAGATTGTAGATTTGCAATTTTATTTTCATTTTGATCTGGCTTGAAAGGCGCCGAAGCTCGTCTGGACTCGAAAATTTAGTTTAAAAAAATTCTGAAAAATATATTGTTAAAACATGTAATGTAAAAAAGGTTTATATTTACAGGACCTTTCATTTGATATTAAGAAATGTTATAGAAGCAAATATGTTTATCTTACAATTATTTATCCAAGTAATGTAATGATTTTATCATGTGTTACGTAATTAGGGGTTTTTAGGGGCCAAAAGTCCAAAATTTTGATCACTCATATTTCAGAAAGGAAAAATATTTTGGAATGCAGAAAAGAAGAAAAGTTGTTAAAAATAATATTTTTAACAAATATGCAACCTTCAAAATTTCGTCAAACATCCCCTAAAAGGAGATAAGGGATCGGCCCCTAAAACCTTCTCACTCATATATCTCCAGAACAGTAACGAATTTCTAAACACTTGTTGAACAAAATGTGTTCAGAATTAAATGACCTTTAATTTGATATAAAAAAAAGGGGGCTGGCCCCTTAAATAAGGAATCCAAATGGCTATAAATTCTTGTATCTATATATTTTTACAAAGGGATGTTTTGTGAAAGATTATAGAAACAAATATGTTTATCTTACAGTTATGTATCCAAGCATTGTAATGAATTTATCATGTGTTATGTAATAAAGGTTTTTTTAGTGACCAAAAGTCCAAAATTTTGATCACCCATATCTCAGAAAGGAAATATATTTTGAAATGCAGTAAAGAAGAAAAGTTGTTCAGAATGATATTCTTAACGATATGCAACTTTCAAAATTTTGTTAAACGGCCTCTATAAGGATATAGGGGATCGGCCCCTAAAACCTTCTTTCTCATTTCTTCCGTTCTCTCTAGAACGGCAACGAATTGCTAAACATTTGTTGACAAAATGTGTTTAAGATTAAATGTCATTTTATTTGATATCAAGAAAGAGGGGCTGGTCCCTTCAATTATGGGATGAAAGGGCTCTAAAGTCTTTTATCTGTAGTCGTTTACTGTGAGATATTTTGTGAATTGTTATAGAGGCAAATATGTTTATCTCACAGTTATGTATCCAAGCAACCTTCAAATTTCTTCAAACGGCCCATAAAGAAGATAAGGGATCAGCCCCTAAAACCTTCTTTCTCATATATCTTAAGAACGGTAACAAATTTCTAAACACTTGTTGACAAAGTGTGTTCAGAATTGAATGTCCTTTCATTGAATATCAAGAAAAGGGGATTGGTCCCTTAAATTAGGGGATCAAATGGCTCTAAAATCGTTTATCTATAGTCCTTTACTGAGAGCCATTTTGTGAAAGATTATTAAAGCTAGATTAGGCTAGATTAGGTATAATACGTTTATATATCCTAACAATAAAATGATTTTCTCTTGCGTTACCCAAGTAGGGTTTTAGGGACCAGAGTTAAACAAGTTTAATCTTTTCTATCTTAATTGGAAGAAATGCCAGTATTAAAAAAAGTAATGTAAGAGAACTTATAAAAAGCGATACAAAAAAGCATAAGTACTTCACTCCTTTTTCCATATCATATTTGGTTGTCGAAAATCAAAGTCGATGATGTCATATTCCCTTCAAAAAATCGGACGGAAGACCTCCTCGTTGCTCGCAACGAGATCGTGTCTAGTTTTTCCCCAGTTTTTGTCCACAAGATTTCTCAGAGATGGCTCGATAGATTTACTTCAAGTTTTTAGGACTAATAGAGAATGATCATATCTCTAGGCTTTTTTTTTCATTTTTTGAATCTCATTTCCTGTTGTCCGTTTTCTGTCCCGCGACAAAAAGCTTGTCACATCAAGATCTCAGAAACGATAAACACTTGAATATTCAAATATTCTGGGATAATAGACCTATGGTTGTAGATGTGTTTAAACATTTTTCTTTTGTTCGGCGTAACTTCCGGTCAACACCGGAAGCACTTCAACAATTTTCGTTTGTACGTATTCAATTTATTTTCTGTAGAATAAAGATATTAGTATAGATCCTTACATATGTCATCTATGCAATGTTAAAAAAAGAAAAAAATTCTACTTCCGGTAAGATATCTCGATTATCTCAGGGAGCTTTTTTAGAACATATTTTGTACTCGCAAGATCTCAAAAACTGTCAGTGATCAAGACACGAAACTTTCACTGATTATAGACATTTGATTTGAAGATGTGTTTAAACAGTTTCAGTTTATCGACTGTCACTTTCGGTCCACACCTGAAGAGTTCAAAGAAATCACGCTGATTATCTGTTTAACTATTTTCGTTGGATAGTTTTAGTTACTTCGATAAATAATAAGGTCCTCCGTTGAAACAGAAGACCTTAAAAAATAAGAATTATCTTAACCAGCACAATAATAGTAAGGTCTTCCTTTGGTACATTCTTAGAGTGTAAATTAACATTTGATAAGCCTTAAGAGAAATCTTCACAACTGCCGCAATATTCCCCAAAACGTGATTGTATAGCCTTAGGATGGTCTTAGGACAAGGTAAGTGATGTCGTAAAGTTAGAACAAAGTTATGGCGGTTCCTTAAGTTAGAATAGCATCGACAAACTTAGGACACACCATAGTCCTAATATAACTTCATGAACATGCCTGCAGGTAGGTTGTATTTGAGTAGATTTTAAGGGATAATGATTTTGTTATTCACTTGATCTCAAGAACCTTACGCTGCTTTAAAGGGGCATGGTCACTATTTTGGTTAAAAATTAATTTTGTTGAGTTATATGTATTCTTTTATATGTAAACAAAGCTTCTGCTTACATTTTGAATGTTGAAATAAAATTTTCAGTTTTAGATATAAAAAAAATGAATGAGCTAAACGTAAGAAACTGTTTGTTTATGCTTTAAATGAATAAGGAGATAGACAAATCAGCTTGAAAAAGATTTTACAGGTATATTGAACCTACATGTATGTAAACAAAAACAGGGCACGAGTCTTGTTTACATAACAAAAATTTGTAAGCTCTGCATTTTGCTTATAACTCTACGACCGACCCTCAAATTTCATTTGATTACTAGAACTGCTTTCCTAAAGCATTTTAATAAATAAAAACAGAAAAATATAATTTGACCAAAATCGTGACCATGCCCCTTTAATGTTTGAATACATGTTTTATAAGAATCAAACAGCCTTATAAAAAGTAATTTAAAAAACACACAGAAACACTTCAGTAAATTAATCAGATAAATTTAGTCCATCCATTTAAAAATATTACAATGTATTTTATCTCAACAAGAAGTCACAACCTGATTAAACTTTCATATTATTTAGTTATACTCGACCACAAAACTTGTTCCTAGTACTCTACTTTGAGGTAGTGATTTACAAGTAGCACTTTTATCTCAACAAGGCACACTTTATATACTTCAAACCAGCACGGGCGTGTGTGTAAGTACAATGTAGTAATATTTATTTTACTTCCTGTTTAGTCTGATGTTTTATCCTATATTTCAAGATGTAAAATTATAATATTTACTAGTACTTGATAAAATTAAGACTTAAAATTCTAAATGTATATAATACCAGCAGATTTATTTTTTCTAAATGACCAAACAACTCTCTTTCAGAAAGATAAACTAAGCCTAATATACTACATGTATAGTTGTACAGCAAAGCAAAAAAAGTCATGAAAACATTGCAGAAGATTTACTTGAATAAAAAGGTAAAGTTTAATATAGTTGCGCATTTAATTTCTAAACTTGTCATTTTCATTGTCACTTTCATATCCTCAGTTATTTCGATAGCCAATGCATTACAATAAAAGTTACTCTTTGCCAGCAGCTCGTGCATACGTTTGACTTTAAAACCAAAATAATGCAACAGACATTTCACATTCACCTTTACACTGTCACGCCATCTTCGATTTCGGTAAATGAATACTGTTTCCAAAGGTTATTGATTATACTATAATATGGCGGAACTTGGTACATACATTCAAACTTTCTGGTTTTGCTGTAAATGGTTGATTTTAAGTCACCACTGTTAAATGCTCAAATACGCGTAAAGATGATTCTTTAAGCTGATAACCCCGAACAAGACGTTTCTGAGATGATCAAGGGAACGAGTAAGAATCCCAACCTGAAGTAGTTGCAGATTTGTAGCTCTAGCTACAAAATCAAACCCTATCGTATGCCCTGTTCAGAACATCATGGTCCAGAAACGTCCACGTTTTGTTATTCACTGCCAATACAACGCCGCGAACATGTTCCTTTGTCAAACTCTTTGACAAGTTGGCCTCCGACGTCGGATGTCCTAATGAAAGAAAAGGGAGCTTATTTTCTTCTCTTCTTGAAACGCTCAAAATGTTTGCTCATAAACACGTAGCTTTCAAATTGTTTCGCAATCAAACGCATTTCAAATGCAGTTGCGTAATTAGTTTAAATAATTGTTAAATTTGATCCAATATTTAAACAAGAGGCCCAGGGGCCACATCGCTCACCTGAGCAACAATTGCCTTAATTCTGATCAAATTAGCATTACAGTATCAAAATATCTTGACAACTACAAATGTAAGTACAGTAGATCTTGCTAAAAAAAAATAATTGAAATCTGCCAATTCTTATCCACCTCTTTCATTGGTAAATACCAAGCCCCTTTTGTTGTTGTACCTATAAGATGATTTTTCTCTATTCCTATATACCCCCTCCCCCATTTTGTTGCCCCACTTTTCTCTAGGGTATCATGGTTTCATCAAACTTATATCTGCATAACCTGTGCTTTCACACTAAGTACTGAGTTTTGGACCGAAAAACTTTCCCAGAATATTTTTAAAGATTTTCTCTATATATTCCTATGTAAAAATTCAAACCGCCATCACGGCCCCGCCCTACCACTAGGGACTGTGATTTTGAATTTACACTACCCCAGGATGCCTCTACACAAGTTAAAGCTTTTCCCCCAAATGGTCTTAAAAAGAAGATTTTTAAAGATTTTCTCTACATATTCTTATGTAAAAATTAATCCCCCACAGTGGCCTCACCATACCACTGGACTATTATTTTAACAAACTTAAATCTGTACGATTTGGAAATGCTTCCACTCAGATTTAGGCTTTCCTGGCCTAATAGTTTTGAGAAGAAGATTTTTCAAGAGATTTTCTCTATGTATAAAAATGAATCCTCCATTGTGGCCCCGCCCTACCCCCAGGGACCATGATTTGAACAAACTTAAATCTACATTATCTGAGGATGCTTCCAGTCAAGTTTGAGCTTTCCTGGCCTAATACTTTTTGAGAAGAAGATTTTTAAAGATTTTTCTGTATATATTCCTTTGTAAAACTTGATCCCCAAATTGTGGCCCCACCCTACCCCCGGGGACCATGATTTGAACAAATTTGAATATACACTACCTGTTGATGCTCCCATTTTAATTTGAGCTTTTCTGGCCTAATAGTTTTTGAGAAGAAGATTTTTAAAGATTTTCTCTATATATTCCTATGTAAAACTTGATCCCCTTCTTGTGGCCCCTCCCTACCCCCGGGGACCATGAACAAACTTGAATCTACACTACCTAAGGATGCCTCCACACAAGTTTTAGCTTTTCAGGCCAAATAGTTTTTGAGAAGAAGATTTTTGAAAAATACCAACAAATTTTCAATAATTCTCAATTATCTCCCCTTTAAAGAGGGCGTGGCCCTTCATTTGAACGAACAAACTTGAACCCCCTTCACCTAGTGGTGCTTTGTGCCAAATTTGGTTAAAATCTGCCCAGTGGTTCTTGAGAAGAAGATGAAAATGTGAAAAGTTAACGATGACGACAACGACGACAACGACAGACAACGGACAAATTGTGATCAGAAAAGCTCACTTGAGCCTTTGGTTCAGGTGAGCTAAAAATGGAATAGTTTAAATTCATATATTTGTGGTGTGCTGTCTATAGTTTAAAATTTAAATTCTTCAGAAATATTTTTGTACAAGTTAACCACTCTGAGTTTAGTATATCCGGTAATCCTTTTTGGTGCAAGTTAACTACAACGTATATCTGGTCAATCACTCACTTCCTGTCAGCCTTACTGACCAGTCCGGTCTCACTTTGTCTATCGTCTTCAATCTGGTTAGATGCGTGACTCGAGCCACTAAGTAAGTCTTTTTTATTGAAGTAATTGCTTAAATCTGTCAGTATTTAATTGTATTTTTGAAGTTTAGTTACAGAAGACAATTTTATTATGCAGATAAAACATTCTCAAAAGTATGGCACGCCATTATGGTCTTTAAAGTAATTTACATATTCTTTCTATGTATGAAGTAAGGTTCTATATTTTCTTATTTTGTAATTTGTTATTTCTTTTTGTTGTAGTTTTTTACCAATATTTTTCACGACGGCAACGTTTTCCACACAAAATAAACTATGAAACCCGTGTGACTTTTGTTTGCGTTGTGCAAGGTTAGCTATCTGCCTGCACCAGGCAGAATATGTGGTATTAACGTTCTGAAGAGCAATGATATTCATTTCTGTGTGAACCTTTCATCGGGTCATGAGGTCATGTTTAAGAATTTGATATTATCACAAGAGCTTATGGTTTGAAAATTGAATCCTTTAAATCATACAAAAATATAGTTACGTTTATAATTCTGATATGTTTGATTTCTTAAATGTAAATATACATATAATCTAATCACTATTAAAGACAATGTTCACATAAATATAACAATGACCCTTATTAATAAATATGCATTCCAGTGTCTTTGTTTGAGATAACAGGAATGGATTTTGTAGTGAATAGTCCAATACATTTCATCGATGACTATTTTAATAGTTAATCTTACAATTGCTAAAAATTATATTATTATACACTGTAAGTAATAAAGAATCATTATATCAAAAAGCAATTCGGGTTTTATTTAATTTAAGGTGGCTCACTACACCTTTAAATATTTTTTTCAATCAGCAGAAAGTTACTTGATTTTGATGATATCATAATGGAAAAAGAAGAATGTAAGTCAAATAGGCAAAAAAATGTGCAATTTTGGATGAAAAATTACATTTTTGAAAATCTAATTCGGTAAACATGAACAAAAGCTGCAGGCGGATTCGAACTCATGATCTGCGGTTCAGAAGCCCAATACTTAAGCCACTGAGCTAAGACGATATACAACCGAATCGAACGATATAAACTGTTTAACAAAATATTTAAATCGCCATCTTGTGATGTAGTGTCTTAAAAAGTATAAGTCTAGGTGTAGTGAGGTACCTTAATCACCCACAATGCATTTAATCACATTATAATACTAAAAGAATGATTCCTTATTAAATAAAACGCTTACCGTGTATATGCAAATTATTATTATTTGTGTAAGTTTGTGCTTTGTTTTAAATTTTAAGATGTCATCAATTATTCAAAGTGCAACTATATCAAACTTGAATTAAAGGACTGTGCCAGGTTTTAGTCAAAAAGAAGGCAACATGCAATTTCTAATACTTTTTAAAAATTATTATTTACATGAAGCGCGTACTACCACTTATCTACTGTGTTGGATGTAGCGCGACCGGTGTAACGACGAAAAATGACCATCGTAGAATATTGACCCGGGGGTCAATTTTCTACGAAGAAAACTGACCCACGGTCAGTATTCTATGATAAGTTGGGTCTTTTTCCTACAGTAGAAAACCATAGATCTACGACCCCCACATGTTGAAAACTGACCCCATAGAATTTTGACATCGCTTATAAACTACATAGAAATTATAGAATTAGAGGTGAGATGTGTAGCATTCATGTTTGGCGAGGGGGAAGGGGGCAGCGGAAGCATTTAAGCATCATTGTTTAAGCATGCAATATGGTAGGATATATTTTTGTCGAATTTGACGTCAACTTCCTGTTTATCCCCGCATCAGTCCATAACAAAATTTTCGTCGCTGTTTTCTTAGCAATTACTTTTTGAAGGTGTTTGTAATTTTAGCACGCTCTTGTTTAGACATGCCATATGGTTGAATTCATTTTCCTACGAATACTATGTTAACTTCCTGTGTATATGTGCGTCTGTCCGTATCAAATTTCTATTGCAGTTTTCTCAACAAGCTTTGAACAATATGAATGATTCCATAATGGAATTATATTTTTAATACCTATCATATGATGATGTAATTTCAAAACAAATACAATATATTTCTCACAAGATGCTTTAGTGATGATAAAAATGATCCTTATACAAAAACATAGGTAATCACAGATTACAAAGCTCACCGAGACGAGACATCACCCTTATGAGACTTCACCTTATGAGACCACCTTTATAATATTAAATGAAAATCATACTTTATGATCTTGGATATTCATGGATTCTGTTTTGACACAATATCATATATCATCTGTTAAAAAATTGTATGATAATCATATGTTCATATGTTAATCAATACAATAATATAGAATTAAATATTGCATACCATAATAAACAATTATGAGATATGATATTGTAACGTATGATATGACATTGTATTGGTTATACGTTATTGTATTTGATCACATAATACAATATCATAATATATGAAACAATATAGTACAATATCATATTACATAATACATCATAACATTGAAACATATGATATTATATTGTATAATATAGTATGATATTGTATGATACTGTATCAATTTTGATACATTATATGATATTGTATCATATGATACAATAAAAGTTGATACAACATTGTATCATATCAAATGATACAATATTATGTGATAAAGTAAAATATTATATAATACAATATTATATTATACATATTGTATCATATGATAAATAATATTTTACAATATTATACAATACAATTTCATGTGATGTGATAATATATCATATTATAAACCAATATCATATTAAACAATATCGTATGATACGATATTATATAATATTACAGTATCATATTATACAATTTCATGTGATATAATTCTATATTACAGAAACTAATATCATAATATACAATATCGTATGATACAATAATATAGAATATACAATAATGTACTATAGGATACACTATTATATTTTGCAATATCTTATGTAATAGTATCATGTGATAAAATAATAAATTAATAATACAATATAATATTATACAATATTGTATCATGATATACAATACTATACATAACGATATCATGATACAATATCATAACAAAAAATATTTTAAAAAATGATACAATATCATATCGTATCATATAACTTTTTATAATATTAAATATGATATTATACTGTATCATATAAAACAATATTGTTTCATACCATACAATACTATATCATAGGAATCATGTTAAATTATTTATCAACAAACACATCTATCTATAGAGCAGGTTTGAGTGAGGTAGGAGATTTCTTCAGCATCCTTCATTTATAATATAGTTAAATCAACTATGCAAGCTATCATCTAAAAAGCATGTGACCTGTTCCAAAAAATCTAAACCTCATCCAGCATCCAAAACCTATGGCTCAGATTCAGCATTCAAGCCTGTCAGGTGCATCAGTATACATAAGACGCATCTCCATGCAAGTTTGGTGAAGTTCAGACCAGTAATAACTAAGATATCATCATCAGAGGGCACTAGCAATTAAAACCTTAACCTGCTCCAGCATCCGCAACCTATGGTTTAGATTCAACATCCATGCCTGTCAGGTGCATCTGTATCATAAGACACACCATCCATTCAAGTTTGGTGAAGTTAGGACCTGTAATAACTAAGATATATTTTGTAGCATCCTTGATAATGGAGATCAAGCTCTGCATCTGAAGCTTCCTCTGTGATTCATTCATATTACAGTTTCATCAACTATGCAAGTTTGAATCTATTAAACATGTGACCTGTTCCAAAAAACTTAAACATATCCAGCATCTGAATCCTATGGCTCAGACTCAGCATTCAAGCCTGTAAGGTGCATCAGTATCATAAGACGCATCATCAATGGAAGTCTGGTGAAGTTAGGACAAGTAATAACTAAGATATAATCATCAGAGGGCAGCTATTTCAAAAACTTTAACCAGCTCTAAAAACCTTAACCTCCTCCAGCATCCGAAACCTATGGCTCCGATTCAGCATTCAAGCCTGTCTGGTGCATCAGTATCATAAGACGCACCATCCATGGAAGTCTGGTGAAGTTAGGACAAGTAGTAACTAAGATATAATCATCAGAGGGCACCTGCAACAAAAACTTTTACCAGCTCTAAAAACCTTAACCTCCTTCAGCATCTGTAACCTATAGCTCAGATTCAGCACCCAAGCCTGCCTGGTGCATCAGTATTATAAGACACACCATCCATGCAAGTTTGGTGAAGCAAAGACCAGCAATAACTTAGATATTGCTATCAAAGGGCACCTGCAACAAAAACTTTAACCTGCTCCAAAAACCTTAACCTCCTCCATCATCTGAAACCTATAGCTCAGATTCAGCACTCAAGCCTGTCTGGTGCATCAGTATCATAAGACACACCATCCATGCAAGTTTGGTGAAGTACGGACCAGCAGTAACTTAGATATTGCTATCAAAGGGCACCTGCAACAAAAACTTTAACCTGGTCAAACAACCTTAACCTCCTCCATCATCTGAAATTTAGGACTCAGATTCAGCATCCAAGTCTTTCAAGTCCATAAGTAGGTCCAGATGTATCATCCATGCAAGCTTGGTGAAGATAGGGCAAGTAGTAGCTTAGATACAGGACCTGCAACAAAAACTTTAACCAGGTCCCGACACCAACGCCGACGCCGAGGGTATAGCATAAGCTCCCCCTGACTTTGTCTCGGTGAGCTAAAAACCCATATTAATTGCATTATTTCTCTAACTGAATTTGCGTTTATTCACATGGGAACATATTTTCGTATCAGAGCTTCTATTGTGAGCTAACATTTGTCAAAATGCCATCTGGGGTTGATGATTAATAAAAAGTCTTGAGGCACATATGCATGTTGGGTGAAACTTTTGTGTTATTAGAATATTTCATTAATCCAATCTGTAAATTAAATGTTTTGAATGTAAAACGTATCATGTATACAGCGCACGTGTGTAAAGTAAATTTATTATTCAGATTTAATTGTATGCCTTTTATAATACATGAGACTGTGTAGTAAAACATTTGGTTGACAATGATTTGATTACATAATGATTACATCATTTTTACTTTTACATAATTCATAATTAACTTGTACTTTAAATAAAGCACAAAACGTTTATAGACAAATAGCTGCACAGATAAAAGCAAACAGAAAAGTGCAGGTTTGTGTTTAACTCATCCTGACAGGTGAGCTAAAAAAGGTAAAAAAACAAATCTATCCAAGGATATTGCTTCTACAATACAATCCGCGTATGCTGCAACAAACATGTACAGTTTTGAGTATTCTACTAGAACGTGTTGAACAACATGTTCTACATATCGGCCAATATTTAACGAAGGTAATTTTTATCTTTACACCCGTCCTAAGCTGATAATTATACAGCGAAGTACATAGAAGCGTTTAATAAGCATTAACCCCAAAAACGTTTTTACGTAATGTTTTGACTGACCTTTGTCCAATCAGATCGTAGAAGGCGGAGTTGAGACATTACTGCTCGTGACCTAATTTGAGAGAGAGAGAGAGAGAGAGTTAATGGAATAAATCATAGATGACGCAGTTTAGCGAACTATCTATCAATAGTTATAAAGTGAAAAATCAAGGTCTAGTATATCTTATAAAGAACTATATATGATATGAGTTAAATTTGGCCCCCATATTCGCCATTTTTAAGTGTTTCAGGTACAATAAAATGTTTTGTTATATTCAGTAGTATATTCTCACTATATAACTCTATATAGACGAATAGTCAATAATTGTAATATTAGCTCGTCTGAAAAATATTGACCGGTCAATATTTTGTTGATATTGACCGGCTAGGAATAATATCTAGAGAACATTCCCTCTATTTCAAATAATCAGCTCTGATTTGTTGATTCGTAAACAATGACGTAAATAATTCTTCGCTACTCCAAAACAAGGTGACGTCATAATAGGTAGTCAGTCAAGGCAAGTAAACAACGGACACGCAATGCGACGGTTTGCTATCATAACGGATATAAGGATTTGCGAATTACTGTGAAGTAAAATCAGGTAGAACATCTGTATGTTAATTCTTACGGGCGGTGGAATATCACCAGTGACCGTTTGATGCTGAAGATAGTTTGGAAATGAACTTTGCACAAAATTGAAATCGTGAATTCATTGTTGAGCTGAAAAAATTACGGCGATCTGTTTTCAATTCTGTTCTTAAATTTTGGTTTGTTTCTTCATATAACAAAACAAATGTTGACTGTGTTTTCGAACCCAAGTCAATATTTGTATAATGTTATTTTTTTTGAAGAGTTGATATAAAACATATTTTTCACCTATTTATTTGATTTATTTGCACTCACCGTATATGACGTCAAAATTGAATATTTCTATAATTCATGGTCAATCTAAATCGGTCAAAAACTGACATTTTTCTTATCTTTTTATGAATGGGAAATAAAGAGCGCATGCTTGAACAAGGAAAATTTTTTTAGTCACTTATTAGTCTTGGGTAGATACATCTCTGATTAAAAAAAATTGGTTTGTTCAAGCATGCGCTCTATGTTTTCTGAAATAAAAACTGCTTGAAACAAACTGTTTTGTGATAAAAATGCAAAAATGGCTGGAAGAGGTTGTCTTTACGATGTCATATTTTCAAATTGTGGGCAGTTGAATCAAAATGAACATTATGTAAAAACATCACATTTATATCTGTACAAAGAAAGCAAAGAATTTCAGTGTAAGGACCATGTTCATTTTAGGGGGCCATTTAAGGCCCATATCATATATAGTCCAAATTTATGTAACTTTGAAGTGTTTTGAAAATCTTTAACTGGGGAACAACGAAGTTTATATATATAGATAATGGGGAGAGGTAATGTCAAACATCGAAGACTGTACGAATATTTAAGAAACTGTTTTTATTACAAGTGTTACCGCTAGTATTGTTATCAAAGTAAGCCGAATCTTCCTGGAATTAAATATAGGTTGTAAATTTACTTTATATAAAAAAATGTCTTCCTGGTTACTCAGTGGTAACATTCTTTACCTAAGGACGAATACTTCCGCCATTGTTTTATTTTTCCACTAAGCATCCGTCTGCGCTGCCTTTCCTTTTCACTACATCTAAATTCATCAGTTATCATTCGTTCGCATTTCAAAATATTTAATGCCCGTATTCTCGGACTCCATGCCAAAAAATTAAGTTGGATAATTACGTCATTCTTATACATGTACATGTATGAAAACACTGTTGTCGACGGTCAAAAAATTTTCACACTCGTTCTTTAAAACGCTTTTATTAATTAAAGTTATACCAATAAAGAATATACATGTAATTTTTATATCGAGATTTCTTCATCGGTATCACTTATAATTTACTCAATTCTCAAAGGTCAGTCAAAAAATTATGTAGAAACTTTTCTTGAGTTAATCCCGTATTAAACGCTTCTATGTACTTCGCTATAAGAATTTTTTTCTTCTGTCACCCCTATTGAATGAAATAGCACAATTAAGTATTTCATTACATGCTCAATGCTATAAATAGATTAAACAAACTGAAAGAAGCCATGTTTAAGGAACGAAAAACGCCTTGTTCGTTTAATAAAACCGTATATGAGAAGAATAAAGATTCCTTTAATTGTCAGGATTCCATCAATGTCTATCATTGTATCCAAAACGAAAGGAATAGATCGGGAGAGATATGTATACAGTCTGTTTGGGTTCAATCAAGTAAGAATTTAATCAATACTACCTGGTACATTATCAGCCATTTTATATAAACGTGATTGTACATGTAGGCATAGCATTACACCTAATTTTCTAACATTAAAACATTTTTAGTAAATGTCTTTTGCGTCTTTTCAATACTGTATGCATGTAGTTTCTTGTAACTTTACGACCGATTGTTCATTACACTAACCAGTGTGTAAACGATTTTTTTGTTTTTACTGATTTTTTAAAAAGATTATCAAAAACGCGTACGTGTGTTCATTGAATGCTAATGATTAATCATTATATTGTTTGAATAAAAACGTTGAGTACATTAACACTGCCGACGACATGTATATAAACGATGTTGCAATATATATACTTCCCGCTGGTCTTGTGATCTTTGTTTGATTTTGCTCCACTTCTTTACCTTTGGCGGTTATTGACTCACGTTCCATTAACGTGACTGTTTTATATTTAACTTCCTGGTTTGATTTATTAATAGACTACTGTCCTGAATACAACACAGGGGCCAATACCTTGGACACAGTTCCATGCAACGTGTCCATCGGATCGTGTCCAGACGTTTTATTTCTGTCTAATGAAGTCTATAAGTGTAAGAGTCATGATCATTTCTCATGCTAATCAATTTTGTTATGAATTAAAGGAAAAAATAGACAGTCTCTGTCTGACTGAAAACTTAAGTTTGTCACCTCAATATATTTAATGGAAAATCGAACTACGAGATTGCCAATTTCTGTATTTGAGTATGCAGTGGTTTTTTACTTAAATATGAATGCATATGTGTCGTATAATTATATTATTTTGTACTTTTATGCATTTATAACAAGATATAGTCCTTTTTGAAAGAAAGAATGGTTATGGGAAATAACTATAAATGCCTCATATAATATCGAATTACTTCGAAATTAAATGTTGTTCACTTTAAACGCGTTTTCATTACTCATTTCAGATCCTGCGTGTTTGAATAAAACGTTTACAGGTGATGAAAAGTGAGTACTACTCTCTTTAAAAATATCATAATAATTACATATCATATTTATATTATTAATGCTGTCTAGAAAAAGGAAACTTTTTTGTATGAGGAATGGTAGTATTGGAATTTGCTTTTGTGTATGACGGATATACATTAATACTTAATAAATGTAGTACATTCTTGATTTTATGAAAAAAATATTTCATATATTTTTTGGCATATCAACAATTCTATGTTTATGTAACAAACGAGTATAGTATATGTATGCACTTCGTTTATTAAAGCTGACATGAATTCATAAATACGCATTATTTCCCTTTTATCTCCGACTACCGCCATATTAGTTGTCGATTTCTATTGTTCTGCTCATCGCTACACACCCCCTATATAAGGCCGAAAGCACTATTCATGCTTCACCGCATTCAGGTATTTCATTCACCCGAACACGTTACTTTGGACGAAAAGACGTGTAGAAACGCGTTTTGAACAAAAAATATGATAACCACTGCACTGGCAAGAAATATCCAATGAACGACGAAACAAGACAAACTGAAACCCAGACACAGATGCTTCAAAAATCCTCGATAATGGTAGACCGTTTTCCTGTGTATATTATAACATTGCACATGCACAATCACACACTGTGGCAGATCGAGCATTGTCAATGATCGCATGGATTTTTTTTGTAGAAACCGATGGAAACGATGTCACATTGTTACTTTCTTGGATTTACTATCATTTATCTACTGTGTTGTATGTAGTGCCGCCGGTGACTTCAAAAAGATGTAGACCGTATGCACTCTGTATGAACGACACGCGTGTTTGATGTGCATGTGAAGTAAGGCAGCACTATTTGTGCAAAATAGTACGGATACCTTGGAAATTCTTTGAAAGAATAAATATATTTTGTATTTTATTGATTGCTGTTTCCATTATTCTTTACTACAACGATTTTACTACAATATGTAGTTCATGCATTTAGAAGTCCGTGTAACCTGAATGCCTCGATCGGAAAGCAACCGACCGTAACTTTCTCGACCGGTATATATACCCCAGTGGCAGTAGAGGAGCGATGAAAACTAATATGGCGACCAAACGCTTTTATGAGTTCATGTCAGCTTTAACTATTGTTGATATTATGATAGTGACGCTCCCACAAAACATAATACACATATAAACTTCACAATCATAAAGTACCACAATTGATTCAATTACTATAATGACACATATGTTCAATTACAATATATTGTTTTTCTACTTATCTTATTTTTTTATAAATGATGTTCATAAAAAGAAATAACCCTATTACAATATTGAATATGTAATGTTGCAGATTAAAAATATACTCTGACAATATGTAAATGCCATAATCAATAATTTCTCAAGTACACATGTACCTACATTTGTACCCTAAATAAGGGTGAAAGGAACTGTATACACTGTATACAACTGTACAATTACATGCACTGGTAGGTAATGTCTGAAACAAACCATTTAGACATGTAACTATGCAAAATATGCATGTCTATAATTGTATAAAAATATATGTAAAATCAATATCACTGTACCCTTTTTAAACATTAGTCTGTATTCAAATCATGAGTACAATTCACTGTGAAACCTTTAAACTTTGTAAACTTTCTTAATAATTTCAACATACTCTCGTCTGTGATACAATGATTACTTTGATATAATTACTGATAAAAACTAACTTCACATTCAATACAATATAGTAGCAGTACAATTATTTTACTTACAAAGTTTTCTCAACTCACAACTGGCCTCAGCAATGGTCACAAACAAAATGGCTATTGTTCAAAATTTATAATCTGTATAATTATCTATATACTATAATGATAATTGAAAATCTTACAAAATCAATTTCTTTATAAAATTACTTACAAGAAAAACTATTAATATCCGTACACTATATGGAAAGTCCCTTACATAATCATTATCAAAATAATACTAATTCATATATGTGTTCAAAATGTTCAAACCATTTTCCTATAGATTAACTAACAGTATTATGATGTAATTAAAAAAACACATCTTGTTACATAAGCGTCCGTAGACTATTGGACAAGACAGTGGTCATCACTTCCAGCGGCCAGGGTTCAATCCCCAGTGGAACCTCTTTTTTTTCATTTGATTTTTTTAACTTATATATAAGATATTTATTAAAAAAATATGATATAATTTTTCATCTCACATTTAATAAAAAGTAAAAAATGAAAAAAAGCTCTATTAAACAGTCCTTTTTGCAAAAAAAAAAAAATGAGCTCCAAGAGAGCTCCTTCACTAAAAAAAATAGTTCCTGATATAAGAAATTAATTAAATTGAAAATGACAAATATAACATAAACCTGTTTGGAGATCCTACTTTCTTTATTAAATTTATAATTCCTTACAGAACAAACAAATCCAAATGCTATGAGACATTCTGACCCGTAAGCAAGTAGTTCGCAAGCTTGTGTTTACGACAATACGACATACGACATACTTAAATATACAAAGAAAAAGGGGGTAGGGTCAGTATTCACCCTTCTGAGTTAAGGCGATTTTTTTACCTTAAGTTTGTGCACCAAAAATGCAATTTCAGCTCGACTGATTGTTGCCAGTATTTTTAATTAAGCAAAATTATTTCATCAAATATTGTTCTAATTATGCACAATGATCAGATTGAATAGACGGTTTACGAAAATATTCTGATTTGAAATAAAAGCTTGTTGAATATCAAGAAATTTATAAACTGAATTCAGTTTGCCTCGATATGTACATGATTTCAGTATAAATTTGGCATAATAAAAGAGGGGGGGGGGGGGTGTCAATAATGTCAAATTTAAGATAGAGCGCTCCAAAGGCATAATTCTTGCAAAATTTTATTTGAAAAAATTTTTCAGACTTTTTCTTTATATTTTATGATTTTATGCTAAAAGTCTATCACACTATCAAGATTTAATTTTGTACGTTACACAGAACATGAATATGTACCAAACTTATCAAATCTTAAGGTGGTATCGGAGAGGTAATAGAAAGGTATTAGAAAGGTAAAAATGTTTAAATCCTAAGCGGGATACGAATTCTGTTTTACAGAATCGTAGTAAATCCTCTAACCCACCGCGCTCCGCTGTTAGTTGACAATGACGGGAAAAACTTTTTTTTTTTATTGAATTACACTTGATTTCATTGTTTATTTAAGTAATGTATGAGGGAGTTGATTTTCGGTCGAAACCTACAGCAAATGAAACAGACAGGACTGTAAACTACACGCCCGTTTATCGATTAAACATACAATATTTTTCTACTCCCCCGTGCGTTCTGTTTTCTGAAAATCGACCCCCCTTACGTTACCGTTAAATCTTAACAGAAAATACCTTGATTATTTTTCACTTAAGATTTGATTATTGCACTTACAAGGTTGATTTTTTGTATGACTATTTCAACTGTTTGTAACCCAAACCAAGTCGTATATTTTACAAATCATGCATATTTTGACCACCCGATCACCGTGAATTTGAAATCTGTCAAATAGTTTCGAAGTGTTCGAGGCTACTAGACGCATAGAGCACTCGGACCAATATATGACCGACGCAAAGTATGACTATCGCTGTCTTCCGTGCGGTATATATTTTTTGGAAATACTTCTTATTAATACCTGCAAAAGGAGTGACATGAATTGCTCCCGTCTCCGAAAAGGAGAAAATCGACTCCCCCATGCGTTGAAATCGACTCCCCCATACTCTTTGTCGACTCCCCCGCGTTAGGGGTTGTATACGGTGTAACAGCAAATAAAGGACGAAACTTTGACAAACACCTCATGTTCAGAACATTTAAAAAGGGGACATACAAAATCTTGACCGTTTTACAAATTGTGGACTTCGAATGAAGTCGCCCGTACTACCAAAGAGGACTAATTTATTAAAATATTTAACCAAAAAATTTAGTTTAGATTAAACGATTTAAGTTAAAGCAATTGGACAGATATATACTTATTTTGTCTTTTTTTGTTGGATTCTAGAATTTCTAGCGAAGATATCTTACCAGAGCCACTGCAATGGATCTTTGTCGGAGTAGGGATATTATTCGTTATTCTTCTTCTCATCGTGAGCTGTGTTGTGCATCAACGTCGGAGAAAAAGTAAGAAATATTTAGGTTCGACATAGATAAGTAAATGGTATTCATAAAGTAGTAGTAGTTATGGTTCCAATATTTATGTTGATATTTCTACATCAAATTAAACACCGTTATGTCTCTGCCTGATGCTATCTCTCAATATTATATTGTTGTTTCGTTGCCGTTTATAACTTTTTAAAGTTTTTGTCTAATTTGAATTTGACGGTTTCAAGAAATGATCTCACGATCATATAATAGGACAAAGGGAAGTATAGTGAGAATAACATATTTATGTACTACACACAATTATCTATGAAGTGTAATGTTGGAGGTCGTTCTAGGTCGTTTTAAGTACTTTTTGGTGTTCTCAAATTTAGTTTGTCGCTTTTTTAAAACTTTGACATGATCATTATGTATAATGAATAGCAACCTGCGATTAAATCTTATCTGCAAATAGAATCAAAGACGTAAATTGCAAGCTCATTGTAATAGTAACTGAAGTAAATGACAGTTATACAAAACTAATAAGACGCACATCACCAGGGGTCAAATCATTCACCTAAGCAAAAAATTCAAACTGACATAACTCTTACGAAAGTAGTTTTACGAAGTTTTTACAATTCCAAAACACTGGTATAAATCCAATAAATCAAAGTTTTTAAAATAACTTTTATCAATGTCTTCAATCAATTTATACAAAAACAATTCGATGTCACCTTAAAGCAGTTACTGAGTATTGCCCCTAAAAATTTATTTAACATATTTATGTCTCTTCATGTTAAATTAACTATTTTTGGTAAACTATTTATAATTCATCAAAAATATGATAATGTGTTCCGTTTAGAGAGTCCCCTATACCTCTTAATCCATGATGACCTTAGTCGAGCGATGTTCATGTAGTTTTCAGCACATGTCAATTACTGTCGATCAAAATCCACGTGGTACAAATAAACGATACTGTGGTTTCATCAATATTCGTTAAATACCAATTTTCGTGGATTTCGTTATTAAGTTGATTCACGAAATTAAGTGTTCCATGAAGTGCAATTTCTATTAAGAGTTTGTATTGATAGGATCATTGGCCACGAATTTACTTATCCTTGAAATCGTGATTTTCCCTTTTTTCACTAAAATTGATACCCTTGAATATTAATGAAACCACAGTATAAGATCAATCCGATTTGTACTAGCTGCAGGTCTGTAGTTTCCGGCCTAAAATATTCTGATGGACGACCTGGGAGCTAGAGTGCCACCAATTGAAAAAATTGTGTATTACACACAAAAACGTGCGCTAGTTTTGGACTGATTATCCTTATTTAACCGCAAATTCTGTAAAAATAATTAGCACTATTATATTCTTCATGCAATTTACTGCTATTATCGTCTCTTAACTTACTTCAGATAGGCTTTCAACACCATCATTAGCCCCGTAAAATGAAGTGGTGCAGTTTGTTTATATGTGAAACGACTCTCTATTTCGATGTAAATTTAACATACTTGATTTTCCAAAGTAAAGAGACGATATCAGTAGTGAATTGCATGAAGAAATTAATGGTACTTATTTTTTTCACAAAATTTGGGTACAAATGAGGTTAATCAGTCCAAAACTAGCGAACGAAAATGATAATAAAAATAAATCAGAACGAAAACAATAAGACGGAAAGTCAAAAGCCCCTTATTACAAACGCAGCTGAAGGCACGTTTTAGTTTTAACCTGAATTTGGTCATAATTATCATTATTTTTTTTTTCGAAGACATGAGTGATTACATTAATTGAAAATAAAATGTCTTATTCTATTATGTTTTAGGACAACGAAAAAAGGGAGAGGAAGAAATGCATTTGATGGATGGTATGTCTAATTCTCAATACTTTATATTTTTACTATCTTGTATTATAATTAATACTTTTATTATTTACATCTAATAAATATTTTTCTTCTTGACTTATTAGATTTCAACTTAGAGAAACCTTTCTATAAAACATCAGCCTTTCACGAGGGAGTGAACTTTATCACCAGCGGTGGTGAAGTACTCTGTTTGGTAGGCCGATGGGGATCTGGGAAAAGGTTAACAGCTAAACAAGTATACGTGGCTGTCACGAATTCATCACCGATAATGATCAGCAATCCTCTTACATTTGACGTTAAAGAACATCATGAACCTATCATCGTGGACATGTCGCTTTCTATAGGAATATCTAAGTCAGAAAAGGAAGACCTAGCAGATAAAAGTCACATGTTATTTGAAAATATGTCCTCTTCAAACACATATACAAAAGCTTTCATAATCTTTCTTATTGATAAAGATCGGGAAAGTATCACTAAATTTGTCAAATCCCTTGGGAAAAAAACAAAATTTATAGATATGTCAAAGAGTCTTACAAAAGGAGATCGGACTCAAATCTTATCTTCACAGCTTCTTATTTTCTGTCCGAAAATTGGCTTCAGTCAAGTTGAACAGCTAGCATTAAAAGGCAAGGACCATTCATTAGGATACCCAGAAATATGTGCTCTGTTCTGTAGATGTGGCCATTTCCAAACAGTTGGCCCAAAAGCATTTTGTAATCAGCCTCTAAGATATTTAAAGTCGTATTTAGAAAATTTGCACCGATCTAATAATAAAAAAACGTTTCTAATGTTAGTATATATGAGTCTAAATAAAATGAAGATAAATGTAGACGACGACAAAAACGACAAGCTTTTTGAATTACTTGAGTCTTGCAACTGTGATACCTTTGGAGAGGAGACAAAATGCAAAACAGAACAAATGGAAAGTACTGGTACTGAAACAACAGAAGAAACAAGTAATTTTCAGCAGGGATTGTCCTCTAAAGATAAGCCTAAAAAGCATTGCAAGAGTAAAGAGGATATTCCTTCCTTTATACCAAAGGAGTTTGTAATAAAAGAAGCGTCTATTTACAGATTACAACATGACGTCATAAAGAGAATGACTCTTATCGTGTATGGAACCTATCACTTTGATAAACTGCTTGAATTGTTCAAGCCTGAAGAATTAAAGACATGGGTTAAAGAAAAAGGCATGATACCGGATGTTGGACTGGGCGACATAAAACCTGTTTTAGAAATCGACCGAGAACAATGGAGACAATTCCAAGCAAAGCTGAGTTATTGAAAAAAAATCATTAATGAATTCAAAAATTTGGATATGAATGTTAACACCGAAATTGATTTGCTCTTTATTGGTGTCCTGTAGCTGTGATCGAATTGGAATGAATTCTAAAAAAAAGAATCATAAAACTTAGGAAAATATTCATTTCTTGATACCAAGGAGTAAGAGATTCATTTACAGATAAGCGCGTAATAAAGAGAGTGGCTGATATATCGTGCTTTCATGAACTGGAGACATATACTGAATGAAAAGATCTGGTGGTATTAGGCCTGTTTTCGAAATCAATGGAAATGATGGACACTATATCAAACGAAGTTTGAAGGAAATTCTTCAGTTGCGTTGAAAGTTTAAGAGTCTGTCTGTCTAATCCACATTAAAATATAAGTATTTCACGGTAGTTTTTCATTTTTCAAATCAGACTTGTTGTGGTATTCAGGATGACTTGTGGTAATGATATATCATGTTTGAATGAGAGCATTTAGAACGTCAAAGCGAGCGCTTTTAAATAAAAAATTAAACAATGACGATTTCGAATTAAAAAACACACATTTTTCTCAGAAATGCTATTTTGTATACAGAACATTTTATGGCTTTTTTAAGTTTAACATGATTTATCTCCAAGTTATCTATAGTTTTATTTAAATATGTGAATGAGATAATTTCAAGTCAACTAGTCTAAGTCAGAGTAATGCATTATACGTTCCAAGGTCAAAAACTGGATAAAGATCGTTTACAACATACGACTCGTATTTATGGAATGATCTTTCGCAATGTTTAAAATGTCACTCAATTCTAAAACTGTTACGTATGCTTACCCTAGAGAATGTTTAAATTTAACATCTCAGTATCAGTCTGTATTTTACTTTTATGTAAGTTTATGTATAGACTTATTATTGGTACACAATTTAACTTATGTATTACATATATACTCTTCTCTCAGATTTTAATATATGTATATTCTGTCAGTGTCTGTGCTGTCTGTGAAGAAGTTTTCAGGACTATGATGTAAACTTTTTTGTAAAATAATTATGTTATCCTGTATAAATAAAGGACACTGTTAATATATGATAACTGATGTATTAGTTTCGTGATATCTATATTTATGTTTTATGTCAAAGTGTTAGAGTATGAATTACTCATATTTGCTTTAGACTTTCAATGACATTGCAGTATTAGACAGTGCGTAGTGTGTGTCGTGCTGTGATGAAACAACTACGCATACAGTACATCGCCACCACTGAAAGCATGTTAGTTTTTTATAATGAAGCAAATGATGTGTTGCGAAATATTTGTCCAAAATAATATTAAATCATTTACAAATGTACCATGCATACATTCGCTTAGATGACCTATCAATGAGAAATCATGTTTGAGGCTACAGAAAAGAGAATGAGATTTTTGCTCTTGATTTAACATCATAAACACTATTAAATATTCATATGTCTTTTTTTCTTCTTAAAACCACGATGCTAATTGCACATGTCGACTTACAAAGTGTATAGAAAACTCTATCATAAGGCAGAATGGAAACGGAAAAATATTAGACAGATTGTCAGAATAGCTTTGAAGTTTTTTCTACTTTAAATAATATTAAGTTTCAATTAAATTGATTTTCAAAAATAATACACAATACAGCATCTTCGTGACAGCGTCGCAGGATGATTTAGGAATTAGAATGAATAACATTGAAAAGTTAATTATGTAATGCCGTCTAGTTCTTCATAATTTTTCTTTCTTTTTTTCATGCTTTATTTCTATTATTACCATCCAATACAATAGTTCTATCTATATATATAAAGACAAACACACCAAAAAGACAGAACACAAACTCTCACTCTCACACTCATTCTAAATGTACAGTTACCATGATTACTAAGGGGTTACTGCTCTATATGATGCATGTCAGAATTACATGTTGATATAGATATATGTGTAATGCCCATTATAGCATGTAAGCATATGGAGATGAATGAAAAAAAATAAACAGGAATGTTTGCAATAAGATTCGCAATAGTTTTCCACCTAGTTATAAATTCATCACATCTCATTTTTATTGCAAACAACTTTTTCTCTACCAGATAATATGCCAATATTGATTTCAATAATTCGCTAATATGCAGATCAGAACTTTTCCTTGATTTGTTAAAATTATATTATTTTGTTAATAACCCCCGCTTTTATATTGGACGCACGTCCCAATATAAAAGCGGGGGTTAGAGTCAGAGGAATCTCGGATTATCCTACCCTATGACCCAATTACAACAGTTTTTAGTTTTGAAGATAACTGTAAACAAACGGTTTTGCATTAATTTGGTTAGGTTTTATTAAATAATTACAAGTTACCTTCTTATTGTAGTATCAACAAGAAATGTAATGATTATCGATTGCAATTTTCAATGCACGGTATAATTATGTGTTTGCATCACCCATATTTATAACCTCTAAAGATAAGACAGTCGCGGGTGATTATCACAACATGGTTTAACTGAGGCTGTGAAAACGTTTTTTCGAATTCATAAACATCTTTTTATTGTCTTTGGATTTAATTTACACGATTATGAACTCGGAATACATGGCTACTTCAAATTCTCTTTCGGAGGAAATTCCGGCAAAGTTACCGATCAAAATCGATTATTTCAACCAAAGTCGCTCCCTTGTTTGACCCTTGTTGGCACAATTAGAAATTAATAAACAATACAAACAGAGGGAAATGCACTTTAGTACGTTGTTAATGCATCAGATTTTATCATTTTCGCCGGTAAACAATCAACTGCTTTTTTACCGAAGTCTATGTTCCAAATACAAGGCGATTGTTTCCCAAGTTAAAAAGCAAAATGAAACGAAAAAATCAAAACAAGCTAAAACCACCCTCACAAGTGAAAAAGTCAACGCGTTGAAATATTTAACCTCATTTTACTTCACAATAATCGGCACCAATGTTATTTCCATGTTTCATAGATTATATTCGCACGTGAACTGTTGCACAACAAACTGCCAGCTTCAAACAAAGAACCTCGTTTTCGAGATGCGGTAGACTGGCGATGCCTGTCATAAGACCAGTCTATTGAATTGTCAGTCTACATTATATGGAATAACTAGCCATTCTTTATTAGTATTTTCGCAATTATCTCAAATTTGGAACAGAAATCTCCTATAATTTTTGCAATTTATATTTTCCTTTCCCTAAGGATGATTTATGCTAAATTACGTTAAGATTAACTCGGTAGTTCTTGAGAAGAAGATTTTTTAAAATGCACCCCCCTTTTTTACAGTTTCGAGGTTTTCTCCGCTTCGAATACAATCTGGCCTTTTATTTTTGCAATTTATATTCACCTTCTTATAAGGATGATTTGTACCAAATTTGGTTAAATTTAGCCAAGTGGTTTTAGAGAAGAAGATCAAAATGTAAAAAGTTTACAGACGGACAGACAGACGGACGGACGGACGGACGACGGACAACGAGTGATCAGAAAAGCTCACTTGAGCTTTCAGCTCAGGTGAGCTAAACAGGTTTTTTTCCAGCTGTTTTAACCACTCTTTACTTGGTGTAGGCAACGTTATGAAAAGGTGTGTCAATTTAGGTAGTAATATTGACTTTATAACAGTTATCTCTCCTAAGGGAGTTAACTGCCTTTATTTCAGTTATTCATTTCATTGATTATCAAAGAAAGTATATGATCAAAATTTATTTTTGTAATATGATGTAGACTTGAGTTGAATTTAATTCCTAATACATTGAAATCCTCGTTTGTCCATTGTATTTTAAAACTAGAGCATAAAATATCCTTGTTTCCTTACTTTGACCCTATCCAAATGGTCTTGGTTTTTCCGAAGTTTGGTTTTAACCCTGAATATTTTGAAAATTGAAAAAGAAGATCTAAAGCTGATTTTAATTTTTTTCTGTTCCATCTAAAAACCTAATTGTATCATCCGCATATTGAAACAAACAGAAATCTCGTTGTATGTGTATTCCTTTGATATGTCTATTTTGTCTTATCTTAATACCCATGATTTCTACACATATATTAAAAGATGTGGTGAAATAGGATCTCCTTGTCGACATCCGCGCCCAATATTGAAAAAATCTGAGAAAATTCCATTTTGAATCATAAATAACTTTGCATCCGTATATAATGTTTTCACCCATCTAATAATATTTGGACCAAAATTGAAAAATTTTACTGCTTTGAACATAAAAGACCATGATATCGAATCGAAAGCTTTTTCAAAATCAATAAGAAATATTATTCCAGGAATCTGCCTTATTTTTGTTTCATTAATAATATCGTAAACAAAACGGGTGTTTTCTCCGATAAACCTACCCTTTAAAAACCCTTTGGATTTTCATTTATAATGTAGTCTAGTACTTGTTTTAGTATGTTTGCGATACACATGCTGATATTAGTTTATAAGATACATTTAAAAGTGATATTGGTCTCCAATTTTTTAAATATTCTCGACATTTATCTTCTTTTGGCAAGATAGATATTATTCCTAGTTTCTGAGTTGTTGAAAGTAGTCCCTTTTCAAAGCCTTCTTGAGCTGACATTAATTAGAAGTGGCATATATCGTTCCAGAAAAAGTTTTAAAATTCGGCGGTAAAGCCGTCTGAACCTGGTGATTTTTCGTTTTTCATATTTTTTTAGAGCTTATAACGCTTCTGTGTAGGTGTTTTTTCCTTTTAGTTTTTCATGCATATTACTATCAAGTATGTTTACCAAGCTTTTATCTATAATTTCTTCTATATCGACATCATTCAAGTCATTATCTTTATTGCTATATAAGGTTTGATAAAAGTATTTAATTTCATTAAGTATTTCTTGTTGATTTGTGATTAAAACTCCACTGTCATTGGCAATTTTGGATATGGTTTTGTTTATATAAGTTCGTTTTTCAAGTGCAAGGAAATATTTAGTAGGCGTTTCTCCCTCTTCAATCCATTTAGCACGAGCTCTTACCATTAAACCTTTCATGAGTTCGTTTCTGATTGATTTTAACTGATTTTGCAAAAGAATAAATTCATTATTATTAGTTACATATTCATTATTTCTTATAGTATTCATCTTTTCTTCTATTTCTTTTTGCTTGTGCACTCTATTTCTTTTTTTTCTCGAGCTGTACTCAATTGTATATCCTCTAATATGGAGTAAGATCTGCTCAAAGAAGGACTGGTAATCAATATTTAGCGATAACAAGGCATCAGGTATTTGTTCTATAGCTTTCAGTGAGTCTGATTTTTCTGCATGCTGATTTTTTAGAGAAACTATAACTTTTTTCACCCCAACTACATATTATTTATCTTTCAACAGAGAATTATTAAATTTCCAAAATCCCTTCCCTCTGACAAAATGTGAGTAAACAATAAGTACAATAGAGTGGTCTGACCTATACCCTATATCATTTTATGCTTTAGGTACAAAATTTAACAAATGCGAAGAGACCAAGAAAAAATCTATTCTGCTTTTTTTATTGGATGGACCAAATCATGTATACTGTTTTTCATCTTCGTGCAAACTTCTCCATGGGTCTTTTAAGTTAACGAGACCGGGTCTAATTTGTTCTGCCCTAGATTTTTTAATGAAATTTTTTACACACTACTGATATAATTATTATTTTAAGATAAATAAAATAAGACATTTACTACACCGTTTAAATTTTGCATATTTTTTTCATTTTTTTTAACTTCTGCCCCCGGGATTTCTTTTTCTGTTCAACATATTAAAGTTATTGCTAAAAGGCATCAAATGGTCAAATAAAAAGCCCTTTTACCTCCTGGTTTGTTTCAGTGGTCTTTTCAGAGTTTTTTTTTGGCATGCCAAATTTCCCAGTTTGTCGGATAATGGCTATTTTTTATTTGACAAAGACGGAATTGGTGATCTTTATAGTATTATTAAAACATTCAGACATATTTAATTAATAAATATATATATATATATATATATATATATATATATATATATATATATATATATATATATATATATATATATATATATATATATATATATATATATATCATCACATATTAAGGGTCATTAATATAAAATACATGGTTACTGTCTTGAAATATATGAATTAAGCTATATTTTGGCGGGTTAAAAAAACGTGACAGAGGGCTAGGCTTGCTGAACCCTCTTCACGTTTTTGATCCAAGTCCAAATTTAGCTTATTCTTTGAGTCATTTATGTTTATTCCACAATATAATATCACTTTTACGCATCAAACGAGCTATTTTCAACAAATTTCGCTGAATATCTGCAGTTGAAACTATCACGCCATGGCGTCAACAAAGCAAAAAGATAACGTCACAATACAAATGAAACGCTGCGCGAAAGCGTGCGTACTCGTTCTGTACTCGGCCTCGTTAAGGTTTTCTATTAATTCTAAAACTATTTTCCTTGCTTTTGGATTTCCTATGAGTCTGAAGTTATAATAATCTAGAGATGTTTCTTGAACTAAATTAAAATCTCCACCTATAACAACAAAGTCTCCATAAAAGCTTTCAACCTTACTTTGAATATTTTCATAAAAATCAGGTGAGTCACGATTAGGGCCATATACATTGTATATTGATAAGAAGGATATTGTATTTTTCTATTCTTTGATCAATTGCTAAATAATTACCAATTTCATCAGTTGTTACTTGAATGATTTCATATTCAAAATTATTATTAAATAAGACTGCCACCCCTCTGGAGTCAGTTTTACCTGGGCTAATAAAGATTTCATATCTCCACATTGATCGTACCATATCAACATCATCTTCTGTGAAATGTGTATCTTGTAAAAACTAAATCGACTCTTGTTTCTGTTTCAAAAAGTTAAAAACATCCCTTCTCTTTTCTATACCATGCAGACCTCTACAGTTAAAAGATAGTAAATACAAACTTTCTAACCATTATAATAGAAAATGTTATGAATTATTGCAAATTTTCTAAATGAGAATATGTATTATGTAAGTCTGAAAATGGCTCATGAAAATAGAAGAGACACGTATATTGACACAAACATGTAATTCCACTCTGTACATTTTTTTCTCTCATACTAACACACACGCTGAAATAACATATAATGAAAAAATAACACTGAGAATGATTTAAACCCCAAAAACGGCCCAATCAAATCGACAGGGCTCTGAAATTTCCCCCAACCCATCAACAAATAGTAAACTTACAAAAGCGAGCATCTCTTTACATTGTGTCCCTAAACCGGAATTTCTATTGTGCAGTTCTTACACTTGGAAACCAAGTTTAAATACGGACGGAAACGATAGTTCCGGAATACCATCTTGTAATGACACACGCAATATTGTCATGGCTGCGTTCCTCAAAGTGCTTTAGTAGATTCCTTCCCGCACCGAACTCCCCATCATCCATCGATCACCTTACCATCCTTGTCCCGGAAGCGGTACATTAGAATGCGATTGTGTGCTTGTGCATGTCTTGGCAGAGAGCACAACATTTTGTAAAAATTGCGTACTTCACCATAGATTTTGACGGGGGTCCCGCTAGCCACGAATCTACTCCCACGTTCACGTTTTTCTTCCGAAATTACCACTGGTATTTCCTGTAGTTTGTCTAATTCATCTTCGTCGCAATATAGAACATCTTCAGCCCGAGGGACGAGTACTTTTTCTCTGAATACATTTCTGGGTTTTTTTAAACAAGTTTGTTTCCTCTTACACGCGTTTCTACGTTTCAAGACGTGTATTTACGTTGGAGCTCAAACAAATGTTTCCTCTCCTCCACTAGAGCTGCTGGGAATTGTTCGGATACATGAAAAGGAGTTTCTTTTGATGAACGCCTGAAATCCCTCTGAATTTGTAGAATTTTCTCCTTTTTGTCATAATGCTCTAAGTAACTTCCCCACTATTGTGCGTGGTACCGGTCCGCGCCTGGGTGGGCCAATACGATGTATGCGGACAAACTTTAGATCTTTTCAATGGCACTTGGGATAGCCAGCATAAGGTTCTCATTGGAACTTTCCTTGAATCTATGGATTAGAATATTGTCTCGCATGGAGCGGCTTTTAAGGTCAATAGTTTCATTATCTTGTTCGCTAACTTTTCTATCAAGCTTAATGACGATTGCCTTTAATAAATCAACCTCACGACGGAGATTTTTGTTTTCTTTATGAATAGTTTCAACATTTTGCACTGTGTCCTCTGTTTGTTGAGCACCATATTCAATCTTTTGTTCAAGGCCGTCCGTTCCCCCACAAATCCTCTCTCAGACTTTCTTTCACGCTTTGTAATTCTGAGCGGAGTTCTTCTAGACCGTTAAGTCTGTGCTGCATATCTTGGAGGTTTCGTTGAATTATTGGCAGCGACTGAAGAGCGCTACTCACCTCTCCGCTGAATCCGGGTGTAGAATTAACGGTATTTGACGAAACACCGGCATTGTGTTTTTAAAAAAAATTCTTCAAAGGTCCGTTTTGCGCCATTTTTGTCACTTTTTGTAATCCTTCAGAACAGAATTGTTACTGCAAGCATTTGTACTTAGAGATACGCTTGATCTACGCTCCTTTTGGGATTTTAAGGGGAAAAATTCTCTGACCAAATTTTCTACAACCACCTTCATGCTCACGTGACCGGAAGTACATCATTTTTATCCTTAAACATAAGAACCCTAACTATAGGGGGAAATAACCTCTATTCCCCCCTCCCCCCCCCCCCCCCGAGTAAAGACTACTTTTATAGCCAGTTTTCCGAGAGGGGGCTGCTATGAAGTAAAACTGCAGTACAAAACCGGTATAAATTAACAGTGTCTATAAAAATGTTATTGTTTCTTGTACATAACATACTAGTACATGTAGTTTGGAGTCTCATGAGTGTGATTCTTAAAGTCGTTATTAATTATACATAGCATAAGGTTGTAATTCTTTTTACATAATTGTGAAGAATCTGGCAAGGAACCCCTAAACAAGACCTATATATTATGTAAAACTTTACATAATTCAAACAGTATATCCATGTAAAATGCTCTCATTTGATGAAAGATGTAACATTACCAGATGAAGTAAAGCAAACCAATAAAATAATTAATACAAAATTATCTCTCAAACTGTTTCCCCATCCCCACTCCCTAAGATTTTTTTAGAACCGCCGAACGCATTGTACATGCATATAAAATGAAAGTGCATCTTTTGAGCCCGCGTATATCATAGCATGTTAACAAATTGATTAAATCTATTTTATATGAGTACTTATCAAAATATTTGGCTTGGTTAGTTTCGTATTCATGAATCTCCGGGAGCAGCAATGTAGCGCAAAGACACTCGCCTGGCGCCATAATGCAACATTAAATTCATTCATTTTGTATTCATCTTTATTAAGAGAGCTTTATGGTTTGCATGATTGAATTCACGTTTGTAGCAGAGATAGAAGTAAGAATACATGTATATATACACGAATAATAAGAGAGTATTGCAACATAGAATTAAGCAAACCATACAGAACAAAAGAAAATCAAAGTAAGATTGGATAAGCCTGAATATGAAAACTATAAAAGTGAAATAAAATTGTAAATGTACTGAAGAATAAGGAAGCAAGCATATTAAGAATAAAAGCAATATATACAGACTTTTGGTGGTAATTCCCTTCCATACTAACGCGGATTATGTATTTTTCTGCAATGTCGCCACCTTCATATCCCGCATGAATCTTTAAAGAAAGCATTTTATTGTGTAAATAAACACTTCAACTCTTGTAAAATTATTTATTACTAAATATATCATCCAATATAAAAATTTGCAACTGCCTGTACTTATATGATTGTATACTTGTAAGATTGTGATAATATATTTATACACAGAAATCGTCTCACAATATAACAACAGATTTAAGCGGTCAAGTTATGGTTATTTTGTCTGGAATTTTTTTAACTTTAAAAATGTTTTCATTTAAAAAGAAAATATATCTTATTTTTCACTGACCATTTTGTCAAAATATCATGGTAGCGAAAACCCGGGACAGACTATAGCATCCATTTTATTCAACTTTTCAGTTCCTTTCTCTGCAAATTGAAGATTGGATATATAGTAGTAGGCCTCCATCGGTCGCAGACGACCATGGGATATTGTATCCTATTTTGTCTTTCTCTGACAGCAACGTTAGTGGCTGAAAAGTCCTATACGGGAGAGACATTCTTTCCGCAAGAGTCACACCTGTGAATGGTTTCTGATCTTTCGGGGTTTAGGCGCTGCTTTCGTTGTGCACGTTTGTTTTCTGCTTTATGCACAAGCTTTCTTCCCTTGACTTGATCTGTCTAAGTAGTGTGGACCTCCATCTGGGTCGATCTGCTGCTAGGTCTTCCCAAGATCGCACGTCAAAGCATAGTGAACATGCTTGGAAGGTTCGCCCGAGACAGGACTTCGGTGTTAGGCACCTTGTCCTGCCATGAAATGCCCAGGATGCGGCGCAGACATCGCAGATGAAAGGTGTTTAGCCTTCTTTCCTGCCTGGAATACGTTGTCCACGACTCGCTTCCGTACAGCAAGGTGCTGGGTGTGGATGACAACTGCTGCATCGTCGGCAAATAACATGTCCCGGATGAGTCTATCGCGGACTTTAGTGTTTGCTTTAAAGCGAGAGAGGTTGAACAGATTACCATCTGACTTGGTACGTAGGTAGATTCCTTCAGTCGATGCACCAAATGCATGTTTGAGGAGCATGGCAAAAAAGATACCAAACAGCGTGGGGGCGAGGACACAGCCTTGTTTGACACCGCTATTGATGCTACATGGCTCTGAGGAACTACCGTTGAACTGCACTGTCCCCTTCATATCAACGTCGAATGATGTCACTAGGCTCAGTAGTTTTGGAGGGCATCCAATTTTTGGGAGGACCTTGAAGAGTCCATCTCTACTGACTAGGTCAAACGCTTTGGTCAGGTCTATGAAGGATATGTATAGCGGCATCTGTTGTTCTCTGCATTTTTCTTGAAGCTGCCTAAGAGAGAAGAACATGTCGATCGTAGACCTCTTTGAGCGAAAGCCGCACTGTGACTCTGGGTATACACGACCAGCCAGCTTCTGCAATCTAATCAAGATCACTCGAGCAAACACATTGCCGACTATGCTTATGAGGGAGATGCCTCTATAGTTGTTGCAGGCGCTTCTTTCTCCCTTGGTTTTGTAGAGGGTGACGATCTTTGCATCCCTCATGTCTTGTGGCACGCTCCCATCTTCCCAGCACTCACATAGAACCTTATGTAGGGGTGACAACAGGGAGCTCTTGCACTGTTTAAGCAAGTCTGGAGGGATTCCATCGTTACCAGGAGCTTTTCCTGAGGCCAGGTTGTCAATAGCCTTACTTAGTTCTTCTAATGTTGGTTCTACATCAAGTTCATCCCTGGTTGGCAGGCACTCAGTGGCGTCCAGTGCTGAGACAGTCACAGTGTTCTGAGTAGAGCACAGGTCTGTGTAGTGTTCAACCAATCTCTCCATTTGTTGTTTTTTGTCTGAGAGTACTAGGCCAGATGATGACTTGAAGGGGGGGGGGGGGTGTTTTGCACTGAGTTTGTCCTATGGCCATCGTACATGCCTCTTGCGTTACCAGATATAGCAGCTGTCTGGATGGTCTCGCTGAGTTCTTGCCAGTATTCATTTGCACAGAGTCTAGCCATCCGCTGGACTTTGCCTCTGGCAGCTCTTAGCGACAGAAGGTTCTTCTGACTTGGTGTTCTTTTGTATTCCGCCAAAGCTATACGTTTGGATTATATCGCAGGAATCATCACAGAGGACATTGCCTCGAACCAGTCTGTTGTCTTTGTTGTTCTTTTACCAAAGGCTTCCAGGGCAGTGCTATGTATGATGTCCCTCAAGGTCCCCCACCTTTCCTCGGTTGAGGTCTCTTTTTGTATGAACTCCAGTTCCTGCTCAAAGGTTTCTGCAAACTTCTGAGTAAGCTTGGGTTGCTGACGTTGATGCAAGGAATGCCCTGTTTCCGTGAACAGTGGAATATTTTTGGTTGCATCCTGATTTTACAGCACACTAAAGAGTGGTTAGTATCGCAATCAGCGCTTTGATAGGAACACGTGTGTAGAACACACTTTATAGAAGAATGTCGGACTATGATGAGGTCTACTTGGTGCCAGTGTTTTGATCGGGGCGTTTCCAAGACACTTTTTGCTGAGGTTTGGTCACAAAGAACGAGTTAGTTATGCACAGGTTGTAGTAAGTGCATAGTTCAAGCTAGCGTTGACCGTTCTCGTTCATATTGCCTACACCGAACATACCAAGCATGACGGCCACGAGTCATTGTCTGTGCCGACTCTGGCGTTGAAGTCGCCCAAAAGAATGAGCTGCTCTTTGTCAGGGATGTTCCTTATGACTGATGACAGCTTCTCGTAGAACAGGTCTTTTGTTTCTGGAGGTAACGTCAGTGTTATTGCATAAACACTTACAAGGGTGATTGGACCTGTGGTGGTATTTAGGCGAAGGGTAAGGAGTCGTTCTGATCCTTCGCCATCTGGTTCTACCGTACTCAGTAGGCTGTTTTTGACTGCAAAGCCTACACCGTGCTCTCTTGGCTCATCAAAGTGTTTTCCCTTCCAGAAGAAGGTGTAGTACTTTTCCTTCAACGTACCAGAGTCTGCCAGCCTTGTTTTCTGAAGAGCAGCGATATCTATGCTTTGTCGAAGGAGTTCATAGTTTATGTCTGCTGTCTTGCGCGAGCCGTCTATATCCCGCATGTCGTTGGAAAGTCCCATCAACATTGTCCAGACATTCCAGCTTCCCAGTTTAAGAGCTGGTCTCTTTCTTTGTACATTTTTGTTGCTTGGTGCGTATATTACAGTCTACAGTTCGGAGCATTCCTAATCCCCATGCACCCCATGAGGATAGCAGACTGTGGCGGGACAGTGCCTTATTGACTGGGGACTGCCCAGATTGAGGCGGGTGGTAACTGTCCAGTGAGACACGAAGGTCTCTCCCACCGTCGAGAACAACCCCTGGCGCCAAAGCTTTACGCCAATCAAGCTGCGGCTTAAAACCGGTAACTACTGCTCTTCGTGTTGTGTCTACACTAAAAGTGAGGCTGGGGTGTCCTCTCCAGATAGTAGGATTCAAGCCAGGGCGGTAAATATGGAGGACAGGCTGTTGCCCATGCAGCAGGTCCCCCCTCTCTACGTCACTAGTACACCCAAAGGAGCAACAGGTTGCTACAGTTTGGCACTAGTGCCGTAGCAGGAGTTGCCAGTGAAGAGTTCGTGATAGCGCTGGACTGCCTTAGAGACTCCATCTCCGGATTTTCCTCGAGGTTTACTCCTGAAGCCTTTTCCAGTATTGGATATTGCCGCAAGACAGCGGAGGTTTGTGATCAGAGTTTTCCTTCCCCTAGATGAACTGCCTTCCCAGGCTGACGAGTATCATCTCCCCGAGGTAGACTTCTCCTGTTGTTCAGTTTCTAGACCTATAGAACTGTTTATGGTGATAAGAGAAGGAGCATGGGCAAGTCACTGGTGTCTCTTAAAGTTTGAACTCTTTGAAGAAGATTAGGTCGTTCTTTCCTCAAGACACGTTTCCTGGACGACTTATCAAAATAGCTAACTACAGCGGAAAATTAAGTTGTACTGCGTGCGAGACCTAATAGAAGTTTCTAAGAAAGACTTGACAATGCAGTTCGGAGCCAATGGCGGTCACTGAGAGCAGGTCACGCCAGTTACACCTCTGACTGTTTCACTCAAATTCTCCTTTAATGCGAACACTTTGCCTATCAACACCCCTGAGTCGTTTAATAGAACAATGGTAGTATTTCTTTTCAAAAAGGTGTATTTTATACAAATTTCAAATTAAAATTTTAATCTTTCAGCTCAATGATGCGTGACTTTACAGTAATTTTCCTGGATATATAGATTCAATTAAAAATATATGCTATGGCACTACTAGTGAGCATTCAAGTGGATTTTGCATGCAAGTAAAAGAAAAATTTAAAATATTTCAACTCCAAAATCGAGGAAAATTATCTTAAACTGAGGACCGTCGCATATGTCCTTAAAGCCCCTTTCACAATTGGCGCACTTTACAACACTTTGCGACCGGATTTTTTTTAGATTCGCACGAGCTCTCTTCATACGTTGCACGAGCTCTCGCATACGTTGCACGAGCTCTCGCATTCGTTGCATGTGTTTTAGTGCTCGCATCAAGTCTCCTCAAAATAGTGGACATGCAAACTACTCAGACGCGATCGAATGCGATCAAAATCATTGCAGTGCAAGGCACAAACATTAGTACGAACGTTTTACAAGGTTTTGTGTACTCGCAAGAGTGATGCATGATTTTTAAAGGTCGTAAGATGAATTGCAGTTGTTAATGCGAGTATTGTGCTGCGACCATGAGACTGTTGCTCAACATGTTTCATAGTGGCAGGTTACATGTAAATAACAAACAATATTTTACAGTTGCAAATGTGTATCAGTAGGAAGAATTAGATTGAAGGCCTGTGGAGTCAACTCTAGAGTGCTTATATCCTATAGTTTTATAGATTATATGATCAAAATTACACTCATTCATACTCAGGATTACTCACCAACACGACTGCATATTCGGATTTACAAGTTTACAAGTGGATTTTTTAACACGATTACCCTCCATATATATGTGTGCGCAGTGCAGAGAGAAGCCATGTTTAAAGTCCGAGAAAAACGTTGTTCGTTTAACCAAACTGTATATGAGAAGGATAGAGATTCCTTCAACTGTCAGAGTTCTATCAATGTCTATCATTGCATACAGAATGAGAGGAACAGGTCAGGGGAAATATGTATCCAGCCTGTATGGGTCCAACCAAGTAAGAACTGATACATTCTGACATATTAATAATACTTAGCCATTAAATAATTATACCATACTGTACTGAACAAGAATATTGTATACTATGTTGTAGAATAATATAATAAAAATAAACGCTATTAACAAATATGTCCATTATGAATGTGAAACGTTGTCTAACAGATGTTACTCATAACACTCATAGTATTTAAAACACGGTTGTTTATCAATATTATCTTAGCTTGCTTATTTTTCTATTTTCTTTAAGTTTACAGAGAAAAAGACTTATCTCTGTCATAATCAGTACTAAGAGTAAACTTGATGTGACCATTTCATATTTAATGGCAAGCTATATTCTTTTATAATAATACATGTACGTCAGGTAAAAAAATCGGAGAAGGCTACAATATTGCGGCTAGTAAACATATATATATATGTCTTAATTTAGTGAATTTATTTAACAGATTACTGCCCAGAATACAACACCGGGGCCAACACCCTCGACACAGTTCCATGTAATGAGTCCATCACTGGATCGTGTCCACACGCATTATTTCTGTCCAATGAAGTCTATAAGTGTAAGATTTTGAATAAT
Source organism: Magallana angulata (assembly GCF_025612915.1). Classification (NCBI taxonomy): domain Eukaryota; kingdom Metazoa; phylum Mollusca; class Bivalvia; order Ostreida; family Ostreidae; genus Magallana; species Magallana angulata. The sequence continues at coordinate 4,849,370 of NC_069111.1, read as the reverse complement.
TAGTTGATCATTACCAACAGTAGGCGTTTGGTGTAAATTTTTAAATCTACAGAAGATTTATAAAGACACATCTCTTAAGTTAAAAAATATGGGGCTAACGATAAAATTGTTTCGCCGCCAGCTGATGCTTTTATTGTGATTTATACTTTATAATTTGCATCGTTTGTGCATTTATTTACGAAAACAAAATATGTGACATTGTAAATCATAAGAGAGGCATGAGAGTCACAAGATCCCAATTTCCAGTCACGAGTGTATTACGTAATTTGTAGGTTTTTAACAATATACCACTCTATTTAAACTGGCATGTAACAGCTGAACGTGAGAGGAAGGCGCCGTGGGGATACACACTATAATACTGTTTGAAGGTTAAAGTGACATATTCGCTCAAAAAGAGCATTTACTTTTAAGGTCACCAGCGTCACTCATGTGATCATGACCTATTGATATCTATTTTTGTCGATCACGATCGTCGTGAGTTTTGCGTCGTGTGCCCTGTGTTCAAACCTTAACTAAAATTGGTGTGGCATCTACAGAAAAAAAGGAAAGTTAACATAAATTGGGAAATTTATTACCCCACCCTTTAAATGATATTACTTTGGGTAAAAAAAAACTATAAAATTGGTATAGTTTTAACAAATATAATGTCGATATACACGATGTGGTACACAAAAAGGACGATATCGTCATCAACATTAAACTTGAAATAGGTTGCATTACATTTATGATATCAGTATCGACGATACACAATATGATGACATCGATATCGTTCCCGTTATTTGTATTTGCCTATTTGATGCAGGCAAATATATATTGCTTTGAAATCGTCTACTGTATTCATGGTAATTTTAGCCCCTAATTTTTACCCTTCTTCACTTGCAAACGGTTTCGCCCCGTCTTGAATTCACCCAGATACAATTTGAAATTGATACTCTTTAAAATTAACACAATTATTGAAAAATCGTTTTGAATTCGCTAAGTTTAAAATTTGACCCTCACTATGACTTTGATACAAAATAATGATTAATGAGTATCACAATAGTGAAATGATATCGATACGTTATGGTCGATATCTACACAAAGTATAAATGTACAATACAGATGTGCAACGTTTCTATTAACTTCTTACATAATAATTCAATAAAACTCGGTTATAACGAAGTCCTAAGGACTAAAGGATTTCCTTCGTTATATCCGTAATTCGTTATATCCGTATAACGAATTTGTAATAATAATTATAGCGTATTCACTATATACATGTTTCCTTTCACCGGACTACAGTTTCTGCTGATTGAGGCTTAAAATGGAAATTCATTCTTGTGATACCTTTAGTAATCAGATTGTGAATTGAGGAATTTGTGTGAAAATAAATTCATCCAAACTATTATGTAAAATGGTAGTTGCAGACTTTATATACTCTAAAGAAATTCGCTACAAAGGTGTTAAATTTCGTTATAATTCACCTCTACGGGACTCAAAATCCGTTTGCTATATCCGTTAATTCGCTGTTTCCGAATTCGTTATAACCGTAAAATAAAATTTTGCAAGAGTTGTTAAGAATCTTAAAAAATTAAGAAAACTTCCCTGTATCCGAGATTTCGATATATCCGTGTTCGTACTAAACCAGAGTTACTGTACATCTGTTCTTGATAAGTAAATGTTATTCTAAATACTTAACCCTGAAATTCACGGTCAAATATTCATAACTTCTTCACTCGCAAACGATTTTGCCCCGTGTTGAATTCACCCAGACACAGTTGGAAATTGATACTCTTTAAAATTAACATAATTATTAGAAAATTGTTTTGAATTCGCTTAGTCTAACATTTGCCCCTCACTATGACTTTGATACAAAGTAATGATTAATGAGTATCACAATAGTGAAATGATATCGATACGTTATGGTCGATATCTACACAAAGAATATATGTACAGTACAGATGTGCAGTGTGTCTACAGCAACAGATGTTGACATTGGCGAATCAATACTGATTCCCTTAACTTATCTCTTATTTTAATGCTCCATCGTTGAATCAATGTTAGTAACATTGAGATGGAGACTATGGAAATCGCGTTTTCGAACCGGTAACTTCCTCATACTAGATGAAATACTTATGCTGCATTCTAACCCATTAACACCGCGTGATAGTAGAGCGGAAAGTAAAAATCAATAATATTGTACTTGGCTGAACCATAATTATGTTTTTTGGCCTTCGTTTCGTTTGTAATTAGGAATTAGAAATAATAATTATAATTGGCATTGTGAAAGCAATAATGGGTGGTTTGTACGACACAATTTTCATTATATCTTTTACATCTACGTCGCACATATTGACGAAGTTAGCAAGTCATTATTTTAATGGAAAAAAATTATTTGAAACAAATCAGATAAAATTGCTTTTTTATTACATATAGTCATGACATTGCGAGGTCTGTCTATTCAGATATCTCTAAATCACAAGATACCAGTAGTTACTTTAGCAAACGTGACACTAATTGGTGGATTGTCAGCAAAATTATTTGCATCTTTGTATAAAATAGTCATGAATATAATACCCAAATGTCCTTTTATCTCATTACTTTTTTGGAAATGCAAATATTTAACTTGTTTTCGGAAAAAGAAAAATATCGATATAGGTGATAAACTGGTGTACAATGTAAAAGCACCAGATATACTGTATATACCTGCTATGTTGATATTCAAACCTGACTTTTTAAAATAGGTATATAGATACAATGTAGCTTGTATCAAAAGAATACATGTATTGTTTAATGCAGTCCTAACACATGTATCGATCTTCAATATATTCATAGTTTATAGTGTTTGTTTTACGTTGAATGTGTTATCGAAATGGATAATAAAAACTCGCAATTTTACGAAAGCGGAGAAGGATCATTCGAGATTCGAGATTCGAAATACGAGATTCGAAATACGAGTTTGGAGATTCGAAATTCGAGATACAATATCTAAATTAACCAATCAAATCAAGGATCTGAAAATATGTATCCTAGCGACATCAAACTGTTCTAAATAAAAATCATACGAACATGCTCTGATATACAAATAAATGCTATGTTCACTTCTCCCTACCTAACTAAATAATTATTTGTATTTACTTTTACACAGAATATCTAAGTAGACTAGTAATAATGCAGTGTGCTTCGCGGATCTATTAAGTGATTTTGTTTGCCCTGGTGCATTTCCACCTGATGCGTTTGAACCCTAAGGTATTTCACCACCAGTAATAGTTTAAAACCCGGGTTTATTCACCCCCTTTGTGTAAAAATGCGGTTATGGTAGGGAGAACTTCATAAGCGTAGCTAATTTTTTCTGTAGGGGGTCCTAGGCCAATTTTAAAAAATTTTACTATGTAAATTTAATAAGCTCCAATTTTCCCGAGGAGGGGGTCCAGATCCCCTGACCCCCTCCTTTCTAGATCCCCGCATGAAGATTAGTACATGTATCTAAATAATCTAAATATAAATAATCTGTCCTGTTTCACTAATAAATATAAGCATTACTTATCGTTTTTATGTATGCATACAGTGATACACTAGTACTATGATTATAAACAAATCATTGAGATATTATCACATCATACGGAATTATTAATGAATACAATTTTTTTCCTTTTCCTCAGTAAACAACTTATTATGAGTCTTACTTTTGGAATTGTTTTCAATATAGAAGGATACCTACTCTCTACAATTAAAGGTAGGGATGATAGGGTGCCAATTTATTCACATTGCCGATTTCTTGTGCAGAGAACAGTAAAACCTTTTATTTGATTGTGCATGAATATTTCAAAATTAATTGTTGTACATATATTTTGTTATAATTCATTCATTGATATATCAACAAGAAAGAATAAAAGCATATGTTTCACAGCCAAGTTAACTTTCTCTGTAGTTTCCTACCCCCTACCCCCACCGCATCAAAATTGACAATAATTACATATAAGTCATACAAATGTTTCCTTTTTTTGTAAGTAAATCTCTAAAGATGTAAATAAGCACTGCAAACAAAGATGTGTGTATTTAATATACTACTACATTACACTTAGCCAGATAAAATGTAATCAGGATGAAGCTACAAGGGGTGAGTGGTGCAAATTTACCAATGTGTCGCCATACACACAGAACACCAAATAAAGAAACTGTGAGTGGTGTGTGGAATGCATAAAAGATGGCGGCAAATTATCTCAAATAATCAGTGCAAAAACCCACAAATAGGCTGTTATTTGTTACATATCCTGCAAAAACATTGATAAAAAATGTTATCGTCCCATAACATAGCCGATTAAGTTAATGTGTACATATGGTCAACGTACATGTAATTCTAATATACAAGAAGGCAGACGTATCAGGCGGGGATCCAGAAAATTAAATTTCAAAAATGATCGGTTGAATTACATTAAATGCTTTGAAAATTGTTTCAAACCTTCGCACGGGTCAAAATGCGTGATAGAAGCTATGTACAGTGTAATTGGAAACTTTCATTTTATATCAATATGAAGTATTACCTATTATAACAAATGAGAGTATAGCACAACTGCCACAAGCAATACATGTCCTTTACCGGCACCACCTCCCTCCCCTTAAAAAATGAAACAATTGCCGTTTTATTTGCTAAAATGTGTGTGGTTCAAGATTTTTCTAAAGGACATACCCGATTAGAATTGAAAAAGAGTCGTACGTTTAAAACTAATTTTGTCAAAATTTTTAGATTCATTTGGTTATATTTTGGTCCATTTGGGTAAATATATGCACCAGCGCAGCTCTAATTTATATATAATCAGGCCATAAATTCAAAATATTTTCAAAAATTAATAGCTTTAAATCCAGTGGATGAAAGAAAAGGAAAGCAATTAAGTCGAACTCGATGAGTGCTAATACCTGTGTTGAATAAATGGTACAGTAGGATATGCGCAAAAAAGTCCCGTCTACTCTTTCCTACCCTATAATTATTGGAATATTAAATCCGATTATAAGAGTCAAATTAAAAATCAAGTACGGATATGTACCTGTTTATCAAAAGTAAAACTACTCATAATTTATCTACAGTGCATCGTTATGGAGCTACACAGAAAGTTTTATATTAATTTGCCGAGCCAAATAAAAAAAAACCTGGAAAACGAAGAGAAAACAAAGTGGGGACAGAATAACTGACAAATTAATTAGGACTATATAGCCCCCCCCCCCCCCCCCCCTCTTGAAATGTATATACTGAAAACAGATTATTGGCGTACAACATCCGCACACAATTTAAAGAAAATTTCATGTTTTTTTTATCATTTTCGCTAGCTAATGTAAGACATCACAAATACCCCAAACCCCCTCACGGAAAAGGAAATGCTAGGTGATAAGAGAGAGAGAGAGAGAGAGAGAGAGAGAGAGAGAGAGAGAGAGAGAGAGAGAGAGAGAGAGAGAGAGAGAGTCGATGTAAATCACAGGTGCGCTAACACCGTTGAAATTAAAGCTTGCTAGTTGGTCTGCCCTACCCTAGCTACCTCCTCTCTTTTCTCGTTTTAGAGGCTTAATTATTGTCTATATATGCTTGTAACAAATCAAATCAATTTCAAATTCTAAATCAAACTGAATTTGACACTACAAAACTCTCTCTGTGTCTGTCTGTCTGTCTGTCTGTCTGTCTGTCTCTCTCTCTCTCTCTCTCTCTCTCTCTCTCTCTCTCTCTCTCTCTCTCTCTCTCTCTCTCTCATATCGACAATGGCATTGCCATACCCTACAATACACTATTCTTATCTGGATTTTTGTCTTTGAGGTTGTAAATCATAATATCTTCTATGGTTTAAAACCTATATTGTCATAACCTATATTTTGACATGTCGATTATTTCATTGAGTTTCGTTTTATAGCTAAAACATTTAGATTAAACAGATCTTTCTTCGCGAGCCGATTTTTACACAGATGGGGCGAATACACTTCGGGTTAAAATTGTTCGGGGGGAAATACATACAGGGCAAACAAAACCACTTAGATTCGCAAAGCCAACAGTGTTATTTCTAATTTAATTGTTTATACTGTGTGGGGTTAATTCATCAATGTTAATTTAACCATTTTATAACCACTATATAAGAGCTATTAAGACATTTATTTGTAGGAAAGAGCATGTACGAATGATCTTTATTTAGAACAGTTTGATGTTGCTAGGATACAGGTTTCAGATCCATGATTTGATTGGTTAATTTAGATATTGAATCTCGAATTTCGAATCTCGAATCTCGTATTTCGAATCTCGAATCTCGAATGATCCTTCTCGGCTTTCGTACAATTTAAACTTTTATTCTTCAAATATTTTTTAAGAACGAAATTATATTCTTTTTCTGATATGAAAGGATTGTTAAAAGTTTATGATTAAATTAACAGTCCTGAAATTCATCCATATATTACAAAAATGTGAAAACGAATGTTATGTTTTAAAATAGTTATAATTACCTTTCTTTTTCGGATAGGTAAATAAAGTTCTGATACTGATCAACAGTATTTAAGCAAATAAGCAAATAAGGAATATTCAGTACTGTTTATATAGCTGTTAAATATTAATATTTTCTTGTATATGGAGCACTTGCAGATATCACCTTTATCATATTAATTAAATACATGTATTAATAAACTATGGATTGTTAACTTTTTAATTACGTTTTTTGGGCTATATTTAGGCTTACCTAAACCAAAAGTACAAGTAAGCTCTTTATAGGTATCAAGTCTGGATTACTCGTGCATAGTCATATAACACTCTTTTTTGAAAAGCTCATTTTCTGATTGAATTGTTACAATAGATATATTTCGATGCACTTCAAGCAAAAATAAAAACAATTTGAACTTTGCTCACTAACAAAATATTTCACAGCTCTGTATGTTGTTTGTAATTCACATTTGAAAATGAAATTTTTGTAAAATCTCAACATTAAAAACGACTATAATTATCTTATGAAAAAAAAACTTTAAAAGTAAAGTATCTGTTATTTGTTTATACTCTTTTAATGCTGCTAATCACATCTGTGTGACATATATTTACTTTAGTACTTTTTTCATGGATGAAAAAATGACAATAACAAACCATGAACCATCTCAAGAATCCATAAAACGAAATACAAATTCAAAGCAGAGCAACACGTACCTCCAAATAGATAGAGGTAGGATCAGGTGCCTAGGAGGAGTGAGCATCCTCTGCTGACCGGTCAGACCCGTCGTGTGCTCTTTGTCGTAATAGGGGAAAAATCGGAAAAGTCCGTAGACAATTAGGTGATTAATTATGGTCAAACAATTCGTATGAAAACGTCAGTCAGCATGTCTTTAATTATCAACAAACATTTGCGTAATACTAGTATGTATAATTTCATATCTCTTTCCAGATCCAGTATGCTTGAGTAAAACGTTTACTGATAGTAAAGAGTAAGTTTCATTCACTTATAATCAAAGAACAGTAAACTTATTCACCATCTTCACAACGTCAAGACATATTTTTATGGTCTCTAGATCATGAAAAAAGGCTTTCAAAAGGTAGAACTGATCAAATGCTAAAGTTATATACAATGCCCTATGGATAGGATATCCAATTATGTAGTTAAATAATAGATACGATTATACAGAATATACTTTTTAAAATATTTAAAAAGTCAATAAAAATTGACAGCAAGACAAATTTATTTTTACATGTTCGAGAGACTTCGGAAGGGCAATCGCTGTGCAAATATTTGTATATACATGTTCACAGTGCCTACTTCTCTTTCCGCCCATTCGTCGTGTTGATAAGCAACTGACTGCAATTGCAAGAAAAATCCATGATCTGTGGATAACAGAAAATAAAGTCTGACATTTTGAAGCGGCATTCATCTGAGCAAGTTCAAACATTAAAAATAAAACATGTGAATAGTGCCTGTTTGGGAGGGTAACAGTTGAAATTGACACCCCTCGAAAACCATTGTCAACCTACACAAAGCGTTGACATTGGTTTTCGAGGGGTGTCAATTTCAATTGTTACCCTCCTGAACAGTCCCTATTTTATCATTCTGAATATTTTGAATTTTAAAGAGATTTTTACTCCTTTTATACCGAAAAGCGTGAATTCTACGGCGAACCTTACGCGCATAATTTACGGGCATGTAACAATTCGTCGTGTTACCCGTTGGCAAGTGTGTTGCTAACGCCGTAGGGTAATAGAACGGATTATAAACTGCGTTTAAACCAATGAGATTTAAGTATTTAATATGAAAGTACATGCATAATAATATAAATTGGCGTTTTGAAGATGTATAATTATACAAATGTTAGCACATTGCAATTTAATTTTATATAGATTTGTATTACAAAAATTGTAGCAGTTTTTTTTTCGAATTCTGTTTCGAATTATAACCCCATGTATCGTTTGCTGTGTTTTCAATACTTTTCCTGATTGTAAATACCATTAGTTAACTAGCTAACTAGTTCAGTTGTAAAAAAAATAATAAAGCCCAAATAATCATGCAAAAAGTTTATACATGTAGTTTAAATGTGAATCTGAATCATAAGCAATTTAACGTCTTTTTTAATTTTCAAATAATTATGAATATTTTGATCTAATTTATCTTCATTGTATTTCAAGTGTTTCAAAAGAAAATGACCCCTTGACACCGGAGATCTACATAGGAGTTGCTGTTGGTGTCTCTTCGTTCATTATTCTCCTTGCAGCGTGTTTAATATTGTATTATTGCAGAAGAGGTAAGTAATTTTCAGATTAGTTATAGAAACAAATATCAAATTTGATACTAAAATCTTCTTAACTCTATCACATTATATAGAAGAAATATTTGTTATGGTGGGACAAAAAATTCCGAGATATAGAGAAACTTATTTAACTAGGAGTGTATAAGTATAACCTCTCCCACTCAATGTTGAATCATTAACTATATTTACATGTATATGAGTAACTTCTTCAGGTTATCAAAGCTAACGATTTAGTTGATTTCTTTCATTCTTTGAAATCTTTTATGAATTGGACTTGTGATGAGTGAGAGCTACGATACCATAGTACTTAAGGGTAACGTTTACTCAGAATGAAAAAAAAGAATACACTGGTTATAATGAAAAATAAAAACATCTACTGTATGTTATAACCCTTCAACTGTAGTGGGTTTTTTCAGCTAGAAAGCAGATTAATTATATATGTACTTATATTTTTAGTTAATGGATATTGAATATTTTTTGAAAAATTATAGAAAAATACATTTAATACTTAACTTGAAAATTTCTTAATTGTGTAAATATTACATATAATTAAATTATTCAAAATAAAACTCAGTTTATGAATAGCAGTGGCACTGAATCGATACAAAGCGTTAGTTTTCAGTGATAATTTTTAAAAACTTTTTAGTCAAAATTTCCTTTTTCATTGTTTAAATCCTAACATCTTTTTTTATTTTACAAAAAACAAAAACTAAAATGTTAATTGTATGAAACTACTTACATTGACCTTATTCTGCAAGCATAAAATTATATGATGTCAATGATCAAAACTTTGAGATTAGGTTTCATATGCATTTTATCTTTTTTAAGAATTTTCTATATTTTTGCATTGCATGCCTTCAATAATCTAAATGAATAAGCGAGATTAAACTACATATATCATAAAATATGCAAAGGTATATTGACTAACAAATGAAACCTTAACATTTATAGTACAGCCAAATATTTTTCAGTGGAAAAAACAAAATCTGAAAAAAGTTTTGAGCTTCATGTTTTTCTTTTAGTCCATTTTCTTTTACCCTAATTCCATTTTATAGTAAAAATATCTAATTTTATGTCGATAACAATTCATTTCATAAATACTTTTTGTGTCTTGAAGATCTTTTTCTCATGACCTAGAACTTTATAACAATCCGAATTTGCCACCTCAAATCAGTAAACAATTAACATCCTTGATGTTATGGAGTGTGAACGCAGCTGGTGTGATTTGGAGCAAACAATGTCAATTACAAACGCACCATGAGTATTGAGTAAACATAGAAAAGTTGTAGGCACGTTATAGTGTAAATCTGAAATGTGTCATAATTGGCATCATAACTATTTTTTTTATTATTTTCTCAAAGACGCAATATTATTTGAAAAAAAGTCCTGTTTTTCAGGACAATACAGAGAGGGAAATGAAGAAATTCCTTTTGACGGTATGTTAATTCTCTAATAAAGATATCAAAACTTACTATTTTTACTTTCTTTTATCATAATTTATGATCTAATATTTTTCTCCACTTTTTAGATTTCAACTTAGAGAAACCATTCTATAAAACATCGGCCTTTTACGAAGGAGTGAAATTTATAAACAATGATGGAAAAATTCTCTGTTTGGTAGGCCTATGGGGATCTGGGAAAAGGTCAACGGCTAAACAAATATACGTGGCTGTCACGAATTCATTACCGATAATAATCGGCGATCCTCTTACATTTGACGTTACAGAACATCATGAACCAATTATCGTAGACATGACACTTTCTATAGAAATATCAGAGTCAAAAAAAGAAACCCTAGCAGAGAAAATCCGTATGTTATTTGAAAACATGTCCTCTTCAAACACACATACAAAAGCTTTCATCATCTTTCTAATTGATGAAGATCGAGCAAATATCGGTAAATTTGTCAGATCCCTTGGAAAGGAAACAAAATTCATAGATCTATCAAAGAGTTTAACAAAAGGAGATCGGACTCAAATGCTATATTCACAATTTGAAACTTTCTATCGGAATAAAAACTTCAGTGAAGTTGAAAAACTGGCTATTGAAAAAGGCAATGACCATTTATTAGGATACTCAGAAATATGTGCACTATTTTGTAGATGTACTTATTTCCAAAACGTTGGTCCAGTGTTATTTCGAAATCGTCCTTTACAACATTTAAAGTCGTATTTACAAAAAATGCACGAATCTGATGAAAAAGAACAGTTTCTAATGTTGGTGTATATGAGTCTAAATCAAATGGAGATAAACGTTAACAACCCAAACGACAATCTCTTTGAAATACTGGAGTCGTGCAAGTGTGTTCCAACTACAAAGGAGACAAAAAACAGCACAAAACAAACCGAAATTACTGGAACTGAAGTAACACTAAAAACAAGTGTTACTGGGCATGAATCATCCTCAGAAAATAAGCCAAAAAAGCGCATTATGAGCAGAGAGAATATTATTTCCTTGATACCTATGGAGTTTGTGAACAAGCTAAAGGTACAAGAGGCGTGTGTTTACAGAATACAACATGACGTAATAAAGAGAATGACGCTAATTGTGTTTGGAACCTATCACTTTGATAAACTGCTTGAGTTATCTGAGCCGGAGGAACTAAAGGAATATATTAAAAAACAAAGCAAGACAGCTATTGTCGCACATTTAAGCGAAATGAAACCTGTTTTAGAAATTGGTGGAAAACAATGGAGCCAATACCAAGAAAAATTAAAATGAAGATAAAAAAACTAATCTTATCAAATATTAATCAAATGAATGTAAATGTTAACACTGAAAACGGCTTTTTTTAAATCAAAAGTGAACCGCTAGGGAGATTAGATTTTGAACAGAAACATTGCACATCTTTTGGTCAATTGATTTTAATCAACTCTCTTATGCAGTTACTTTAGCAAACCGGAAATAAAACAGTGTTTTGGCCCAAGCACAAAATAATTACCACTCATTAAATTAATCGGTATATACGATGTTATGTATTCACAACATTTTTTATATTACATTAATTTATTGATGCCTTCTTATTGGTACGAACAATAAGGATATATTTTGTAGTTCGATTAAAGCGATAGCGTTTGAAATCAAGGACAGGTTATCCAATCTAAATAAAGAACCAGTACTTAAGTTTGCTAAAATTGCTTTGATTCACTTTTCCAAAAATGTTTCGATTACTTATACATAATACATCGTAAAGTTTGATGGCGTTAATTCTATCTTTATATTACACAACGTGATTCATATTGGAATTTCCGTCTATTGCTTGGAATTCTTGTCAGAAAAACCAGGAAACTCATATTTGAAAACAATAATTATTCAAATAGAGCTAAGAAACTACTTGCTTTACGAAATAACGTATGTTGATATTGAAATAGATCATCATCAAAGAAATCACCTTCTGTCAGTTCTTCAATACTTTGGTTTCAAAATGGTAATTTCTGAACAGAACAACTATTCGGGTTGATTATAAAGGAAAAGATTATTAAATTCTACACTTATTTAAATCTTTAAATGAGATAAACTGTAATTCACAAGAAAAAGCAAAGTATTCCATTATACATCTCAACTAAAAAAAACCTGAATGTTTTTAATTTGTTTTACTATGTACCACTTCCATTTATGGAATAAACAGTTGCAATTTTTAAAATGTTACTCATCAATGGAAACTTTTAAGTACATGTATGTTTTCTTTAGTGAATGTGTCCATTAAACATATCGGTGATGGTCTGTATTTTATTTTAATAGACGTTTTGTATTATTAATATACATATATATTACATGTACTATATATAATTTTACTCAAAAGGAGTGTATATATTCTTCTCTCAAACTACATGTATATTCTGTCAATTTCTTTATATCATTACTGTAAATACTTTTTTCAGGACTATGATGTAAAATATTTTGTAAACTAATTTTGAATTTTGCTACATGTATTCTGTTTCAAAGCAGAACAATACATACTATGTTTCACAAAATCGCCTCCACTGCCGCCACTTAAACCAATTATATTAGTAATTCCTAATGAAAAAATTATATTTTTTTTCAGAAAATCATTAATTCATAGTCTTCACTTTGGAGAAAAGGAATTTATCTGAACTTAAGTCCGACTGTAGATGGTTAATTTTTTTCATACTTTAAAAACGGCGTGTCGACTTATAAAGTAAGAAGAAAATTAAACTATCTACAGTCGGACTAAAGCATTTCGCTACTATTCGATGATTTAAGTTGAAGTATATTGTGATAATAAAGATTACCTAAAATTTCACTTCATCCGGTTCAGTTATAATACCTTTCCTCCAAAGTGAACACAGTATGAATTATTTACTAAAATGCTATTTATGTTCCACTTTCTGTTAATTATCGTCCTTATCTTGATCAAACTCGTATTGTACATATACGGATATAGCGAAATCACTTTTGTAAAGTATATATATATATATATATATATATATATATATATATATATATATATATATATATATATATATATATATATATCTTGTTTAGGTGTTTCCTTCAAATAAATTCTTATAAAATCTGCCTTAGTACAGAATAACAACTTAATATCTTTATGCATCAAACTAGTCTCCAAATACCAAACGTGTTCGGAAATAATTGAGACATTTAGTTTATTTCCCTTGGAAGAATGGATTGATACATCCTTGACTATTTACTAAACGGTAAACTAGAATGCATTTATTTGATGTGAAAATTTTCTAGTCCATGGCATCATTGGATCAACCCTGGTAAGCTGATGTTAACTTGCCTAGGTCCAGTGTCCCTAATCAACTGCAAAACACCGGTTACCGTAAGGTCACTTTCACGCCTTTCATTGCTCCTATATTTTGAACACCATATAAACGAATGAAATATACATGTATTAATAAATCTTTATTTCTCATCTTTTGTTTTAATGTAAGGAATCCAGCATTTCCTTTTTCTCCCTATTCTTAATTTTTTTTCTCAACAAAATTTGAGTTAATTACTACCGGAAAGTCATATTGGTGTGAAAAGCCTCTTGCCGTTTTAGACGGAGTCACGTGACCCTGTCTATTAGTTTACTGTCTGTCGATCAAAGTCTCAAACCGGAAGGCACGCGTAGAACACATGAATTGAGTCTACGTGTAAGAAAAGGGTGCAGAAAGTTTTCATGCATTTCAGTAAATATATATTATTTTTTTTTAAACCACGAATTAAATCTTTTTAAGTCCTCAATGGATAAACCAAATTCTATAAAGAAAATAAACAAATAGTTTTATTGATCAAAATATTCTTGCGTGGATTCAATAGTTGCAGCGATTTGTGGAATGAGTTACGTAACTGAATGCCAAACGCCGTTGACGATTGGGGTTAAAGGTTGAATCGAAAGTAATGTGTGCCAGTTTTGAAAAGTTGTGAATTTTATTTTAACAATCTATCACCTGAATTCTACAAAATTTAATGCGCGAGCTGAAGTTAAAATCTTAACGGGTTATACGCAGCTGTCTTACATATTAAATAGGCTCTTCATTGCTTCCAAGTCTACTTGCGGTATGACTGCTGTTCATCTCTAAAGGAATTTTGTACACAGAAAATAAAAACAAGTCTGAATTTGCGTTCTCGTTCATTGACTTTTTTTAACTAAACTGAATTTAATTTTTTTTAACAATGCTAAAATGCAAAATCAATATTGATGATACAGTTTGGATGACCAATACATCAAACAAAATATACAATCTTATAGATTGATGAACAAAGTTAAATGTTAATGTTCATGCATGTTGTCCGGCTTAGTTGGAATATATATGTAATTTTTTTTTACATGTTATGAGACATAAATTTACACTAATTCTTTTTCTATACTTTATAACGTACAAAACCAGTCACATTCATGATTTTGAAAATTTCTTTATCAGTATCTTAATGTTTATCATCAGAAACTCAGCTGATCTTTTACTAATCGGTAAATATCTTACACCAATATTAGACCTATGAATTCAGAAGTAATGCATGGTTGTTATGTTATAAATTTTGATAACCGTGTGGTAGTACATGTAAATAGAAATAGTACTTATCTCAGTTTTAAGAAGATAAAAACTCACAGTTTATATCGTAGTTTTAAAATCTGATTTGCAAATCCTATATCTTAGCTCTTTGTAAAAATTTAAATTAAATCACTTTCGAAATTAAGTTCATTTTTTCCAAGCCACACCTGAAAATTTGTGTTTAAAAGACGAGAGTATATTGATAAGACACAGATCCCTGAAATGAAAGCTTCCTCCCAAAGTTGTTTATTTTGCTGTTAAAAGCGTTAACTTTGTATATATTAGAAATTTTAAAAAGAAATAATTCTGAACTAATAGCTAAAATTAACAATTCAAAATTATCATACAATAAACATTGCTTTATCAATTATCAGTAAAACATATTACCGCCGTGTGAATATTTTTCTTACACGTGACACTTTCTCTCCTTCATTAGCACTAAGTGACTGATCTGGACATTCTACTTATTTTTTCGAACCAGTCCTATAATTGACCTGTCTCTGTACATTTTTCAGTTAATGTCTATATCATTCTGTTGTTTTATATTTAATGACAAATACATTAGCTTATCAGGAAAGGCCTACCCAAATGTATGACGTGATTCATCAACTTCCGGTCTCGGTTTTCTCGATTTGAAAAGCAGTAGACTAAATTCGGAGTATGATTTTCAATAAAAGGAACGGTTGTATCGTAATTTGTGTAGATGATGCACGAGTTTACACAAAAAAGCCGGTCTAAAAGTTCAAAATGGCGACCGTGACGACCTTTGTTATTGTTATAGTACTTGGAGTAATCTTATTGTTAAAAGAAGTATTTCTAAGGTGCCTGTGTTTGTTATCGGTATACAAATGTTAACTTTGTTCAGTAATTCAGCATGCAGTTTGAGAATTTTCGGAGTTATCATAAACGTTGTATAACGGATACCGACTTGTGGATTTTCCCTTAGATCATAAAATTAAATAAATCTAATAATATAAATTATCTATCTAGATATAGTTGATTTGATTTACCGGCCACTTAGTTGTAGTATTTTACATAAAATACCATTGTGTCAATTTTCTAAAATTATGAACGACACTCCCGGCAGGGATTTAGTAAAGATTGTAGACAAAGTATCAGCAAAAATGTAAAAAGCCGAATTTTAACATATATTGAAACACCTAATTCAAACTCATAATTTTTTAAAGCATATTCGAAGAAAACGTGGACATTTGCTGTTGCCGGGTGACTTTGCGGCTCCAAAATAATAACTTTCAGTATGTTTACATAGCTTTTATTCGCATGTTAATTTACAAATAGATTCCCAACTGTTCCATAGACTTCAAACAAAGGTACAAAAAGGGATCTGAAATATAAATGAAATGACAAATACACAGATAACATTATTTTACTCATACTTGCATTTTACTGCACATTACTTACTCAATACATTTTCCTGTATTTACACTGATATTTGCACATTTTGCTGTACATAACTTTACTACTTCACTACATATACTTTACTTTACACAATCACTAGACTCGTACACGTACTTCACTTTCATAAACTTGTGTACTACATAAATACATTTATTTTACGGCAACCACTACGCACCTTACTCTGAAATATATACAACATATGTTTAATTTTCAACAATACACATACATGTACTTTTACTTTATATTTTATAGTTTTCATATGAGCAAATACTCACTTTACTTCCAAATACTTCTAAATTACTCACGAAAAATACAAAACAAGGTTATCTGGCCGTTTTGGGAATAAATACGGCATTAATTAAATCCATCTCATTAAAATAAAAACAAACTTACCCAGAATAGTTGGACTCTGGTCGGTAATACAAATATGTTACATGAAGAAATGCTTTATGTGAAATGAGGGAGCTGGTTGAAAACGCCCGCTTTCTCCAATTGCTACGCCCAGACTTAATTCTTACATGCACGGGATTAGAACCCGCCCAGTAAAACAAGTTGAGTGAACTTTAAACTATGGAAAGCAACTCTGACAATAAATTAGTAACATTACAAACGTAGCACAAAATATATGGAATGTAAGCATGGACGTAAATTGTGACAATTACAAATTTAAACTTTCAAGACCCCGTCTTTCAGTACTCTCAGTACTTTGATTTGTACATATTTTTCAAGCGTTTACAACCTTTTGATGTCTGATAAGTACCAGTTACTTAGTCCTTTTGTTTTGGTCCAGTTAGTTAAACAGTAAGTAAATAAACATAATATGCAGTTGCTTGGCCTGAAAAGGTCTTCATACGAGGTTCTCACCAAATTAAAGTATATGACGCAAAATTCATTACGCCGTCTTGGTTAATACCAGTATTTCTATGGCTTCGTAAAGATATTTGTCCTTTCCCGTATTTTAACTCGAACATATATTAAATAAAACTTGCATGAAATCTAATCACAACAAAAAGCAAAATACATGTAGACAAATGTAAGATTTTTATTATTATTTACTGTAGGTCTATCGACACTTTTTAAGTAGAAATAACAATTGTCTACTCTCCGACTATATATGTTTGCGCCGGGTAGCCCGATCACCGACATCTTTACATACATGTATTTTCGTTTTTAAAAAAAATTGATTTTTTTTTAAATATCACTTTGTTCTAATTTTTGTAGTGATTTGCCGTTATATGTTCGTGTATAATTTCATTAAAATCCGTTACTTAGAGAGGCAAATATATGGGTTATCTCAATAATTTTTTAACTAGCCCCATACAGGATACATGTATGTTCTGTAAAAAACACAAAATGAATAATTCTTTGTTGATTTATACCGGTTTTGTTTCACAGGTACTGATTTTCACTCATGGTAGTTTCCACCTAAAGTAATGGGGAAAACTACTACCAGTCCCTCTCCCACCCCCACCCCCAAGTTGGGGCTCATTCTCATGTTTTGGTTTAGGTTTGAAGAAGAAGAAAAATAAGTTACATAGAGAGCTCGTCGGAATTAAAAATTAAATTTCTTTTCACATTTTAAAAGATGTGTATTTCCAATCTATAATTTAATGTAGATCGACTTTGTTTTAGTTTATTTTATGGAAAACTAACTAAAATTGTAAAACTATATATATTATTGTAATAAGCTTGAAAGAAGTTGTCTGTATCATACGTGTAAGTAATAATGCTGCGTGCAAAGGTAGTTTTTCCATGTTGATTTAAAATCGGAATTCGATCAATTTTAAGAGGAGCTACGGTGATATTCAATCAAATAAATTAAAATATAAACCTTACAAAGTCGTCAAATCATTGATCGTCTTGTAACGTTGGGGGTTATAAACAGTATATTTAGTCTTAATTCAGGCACGTAGCATCGTTTTTGAAAGTGGGGGAGCCAGACTCATCCAAAAAATCTTGACAAGCAAAAAAAAAAAAAAAGGAAAATTTAAAGGTTCCCAAAATCATCAAAATCCTAATCCGGGGGGGGGGGGGGGGGGGGGGGCTGCCGTAGTATATAATTTCACTACTCATTTCCTTATTTTCTTATCAATTTTTTTTACATACTCCCGAAAAAGTGGGGGGGGGGGCAACTCCATGATAATTCAAATTTTTATATGTAAATTTAAAAAAATGTGTTGCTCCGAGAAAAAGTGTGTGTGTGGGGGGGGGGGGGGGGGGGGGGGCTCTACGTGCCTGTATTTAGATGCCTTGATTGATTATGGGCCTTCATCGTGTTCATTTTTAAAAACAATAAAATGCTTTCTTTGGTGATTCATGCGGAATATGAAGGTGGCGACATTGTATGCCTAGTATGCCTTTGACCTTTGACTCCAACTTCTCAATATTATAAACGTATATTACGGAACAATTATGTTTCCTGCGAAAAAAAAAAGTGGGGGGCTTAACCCTCTATTCTGTTATGTGCCTAATGGTTTGGTCTAACTTAGCAAAAAAAGGGGGGGGGGGGGCTAAGCCCACCCCCCCCCCCCAGCCCCACCGGTTCCGACGCCTATGGTCTGGCTGTATAGAGCTATATGAATTATCTATTAGTTGCCGTAAGAAATAGAGGGAATCATGCTCGGTAGATATAAATATATCTCGGTGATTCTCAGGGGATTTAATTTAGCAGGGTTAATTAAGCCTGAGCTGCCAAATTGATCAAACGAGAAAAGTATTCAAGCACAGGCACCTGACGTTTTTTTTCTCATAATGAAAATAAACCGCCTATACCTAAAATTAGGTTCATGTAACCGTATAGCACATTTATTTACTTACAACGTCAGGTGTCGATGTGAGGAAAAATAACTGGTTCTCTGTCTAACTTGCGCATGACAGTCATGGGATTTCTACTTTCGATTTCAGTTGTCCTTGTTTAAATCATGTTGATGTTGTAATTTTATGGGTTGAAGGAGATAAAGGATACTATCAGCGGAGGATACCACTGATTAAGTATGACCCTTTTGTACTGATAATCAGCTACTAAATAAGACTAGAACAGTACGATAAGGAGAACGTAATTCTTATGCGTGCATACGTGTCACCAACTTCGCTCAAGTAAATACTCAGCCTCAAATCAGAGGTTTGACCTCAAATTTATGCACTTTTCTTCAAAGGATTTGAATTGAGGGATTTGAAAATTTTGGTGACGGTGAAGCCAGATGTAACGTTATAGTACGTGACATACTCTGTTTAATTCTTTCTGAATAAAAAATAGAATTTATTATAACTGTTATAACTGAAGGGCTTTTTGCTAAAAGCAGTGAAACTCAGGCAGTGGTAAACATAATATCTTTTAATCTCCAATATTTTAATCAGTAAGAATTGAAAATATTTCCCTGTAGAACAATCAGAAAGTTTGCATACTCATTTTAAACTATTGGTCAGGTAACAGGTTTGAAGTGGTACACATCATGTATTCTACACCAGCTGTGGCTGTAGCATATTAATATAAAATTAATTTTACATGTATTATCTGAAGTTCTGAACCCCAAAGTCAATTGGTGCAAACCATAACAAATGCTTGCATGTATAGTGTACACAATCCTCTCCCAGGGATGTCGGGGGGTATTTCATATTAGGGCAGTGTAATTGATCGTTAAAGGGAAGGGGGTATGTGAACCGGATTTTGACTCAAAATGAAGATATTCTACTATGTGTCCAATTATTCTTGGTAAATGTGCAGGATCAGAAAATTTTTATCCTGTTTTGTGTGTTGGTAAAACATAATTTTTTGTAATTCATTTTGATTAGAAGATAGTTCAGTAACAGAAAATTATGATTTAGTGATATTCACCTCCTCAAAATGAATGGTAAGTAACTAACCAGGGACCTTGTAGAACTTTAGCCACAAATGATTGGAAGTTTTTCTTGTGGAGAGAATGCTTTGGAAACTTGAAATATACAGGGTGATTAATAATGACGTTAATCCCTCCAGTTTTGAAATTGGATAAGTGTTGTAAGTTATTAAAGATATTTTAGCTAGTTTCCGTACTTTGTACTATGATTTTTATGCTCATACATTGTAATATTCTCCAATAGTTAATTTCAAACTAACAACTTGTTATTTATCATGAAAGCTAGCATCCTCACAACAACAGAGGTCCTGAGGTGGCTAAGCTAGATAATATATATTCTTTATTTTTGTAACATAGAATCTATCTAATTAATACCCTGTTAATTGTCAACACACACAAGGAACAGGTATATATACTTGCTTAAGTGGACAGAGTTTACAGTTTGCCGCTTCATTAAACGGAGATTTTCGTTATCATCGCTGCTCCAATAAACACTGATCGCTGTTATAAAATTCAATTTTAGCCTTAATTTAAAGAAATCCTTTTAAGACAAAATTATTGTGGCGGCAACTGCCACCCCTCTTCTGATGCACTTGTCTCTTATTTGGGCGTGAGGAGAACAAGGCCTATATATATATATTGTTTTCCCTCGGACTGAAATGTCACACTTTCATTGGATTAAACATGGCACGTGATTGCCTCATATATCTCTATGTAGGTTCTTTGAGGATTAATATTAGGCAATATGGCCATCATTGGCAGCCGCCTCACCTACTCATCTCGATATATCATATTATTTAACACAGAAATCGTGTTCAGTAAGTCCTTAAAATATTTAGAGTAGTTGCCCTTTGGAATTATTTTTAAATTAGAGTAGTTGCCCTTTGAATATTGACGTCACATTGTTATGTCTGGAGCAGAGCAAAATGGCAGCGTCGAAATTTGCTCAAATCTCTGCAGAGGTTTAAAATTGAATAGCAACAAAACATTGTAAGTAATATGGGTGAAGCGAAGATTTTTTAAGTGTATTAATTTGAAAGGTGGTATTGATCATTTTTAAGAGTTTAAATGAGTTTAACTGGACGAGATGTAAGGCATCTTGTACATTGCTTTCATAGATCACCGCTATTTGTGAATGAATATGCCGCTTGATAGTCCTTGGGAAAACAAAACACTTATTAGGTTAGTTTCTGACTCGCTACGAAAATATATTGGGTTGATCAATCTCATAGACGGCTCGGCTTCGCCTCGCCATCTATGAGATTGATCAACCCAATATATTTCTGTAGTGAGTCAGTAACTAACCTAATAAGTAATATTATCATAATAATATTAGATGCAGACTATGGATGATGCCCATAGTCAGTCTTCCAATATAGAATTATAGGGGTTTTTTTTCAAGTTGTTTAAATTTCTTTAACATACATGTAGAGTGATTACGCCCAGCTTGTTTAACATTAAAATTGATTCATGTGATCAGATAAATTGATCTTTTTCAAAAAGATGTTGTTTTATTTATCATGTTTAAAAGAAGTTAAAGTTTATTGGAAATTGATTGGTGAGTAAATTTTCTTCCTGGTCTTTTTTCAGAAATACTGAGTTGATAAACTTCACAGCATGTATACCTAACACAGCTTAGTGGATCCATGGATAAAACTCAGTTCAATCCCCAGCCCCCTCAGGAATTGTGTCCCTTTGATTCGCTTGAATGGGAGCGGCTGAAGGGAATATGGAATTGTTCAGACCAGGAGCTGTACCACTGCCTGCCAAACCAGTACAACTACCCCGGACAGATCTGTGTGAAACCCAACTGGGTGCTCAAAAGTGAGTAGAAAACAGAAGGTGGACCTCAGAGACTATATCAGACATCCAGTGTCACTGTGTCAGTCTAGCTTCTCTTTTGATGATGATGATGATGATGATGAATTGGGGTTGGTAAGCATGCGCAATCTAATTAGAATAAGAACTTCCATCTGCTCCCTGGTTTTCAATACATCCCAAAGAAGAGAAAAACTCAGGGATTTGAAAAAAATTCTCAGATCTGAGTAGAAAAAGACCATCAAATTTGAATCAACACAATCGTGGCTCTGGGGCCAGATCTTCCACACTACGGAAATCCAAGGGAGCAGATGGAAGTTCTAATTTTAATTGCATTGGTACATGAGGGACCTATAACTTTGTTGTTTCAATAGTATTTTCATGGGGATTTCCCTGCCCATCAGACACACATGACCTTCCTCTACTAAACAAATTATTATGAGTGTTTAAATTTTTGAAAGTAGATCCTGGTTTAAAAGGTTGATTTACTTTAAAGTGTACTTTGATTTAAGCAAGTATATCACATTATGAAATTACTATATTTTTATGTAAGAGTCTTGAAAAAATACTTATAATGTAATAATAATGCCAGGAGTATGTTATGTCCAGTGACTGTAACAAGTAAAATAAATGGATTAAATACACCATTTATACCACTACATTCCTTATGTTCACTGGTTCAGTAGATCATGTGTCCTATAATCGAAATAAGATTTGAGTTTCGTGTGCAGAATGAAGTTGAGTTTTTTTTTATGTTGCATACATTTATCCGTGTGGACAATAAATGCCTTTTTGTATGGTGTATATTGATAAAGAAAAGAATTCACAAGGGACCAAAGATCTATGCATGTACTGGCATCCGGTGATGACTGGAACAACATACAGATTGTTCATTGTGCATTTTTGTACATATATCTCAGTAATGCTACTCTACAATACTGCTCAATTTACATAGATAAAGAGGTATTATGAAGCATAATGCACCATATGTAAATGTCAAATTCTGTACCAACTGGAACAAGCTGTATCAAATGATATTATTACATTTAAGTGACAATGAACTTATGGTGATGACTAATGTGAGTCACTTGATGTGCTTTGTAGCTCACTGAGACAAAGTCATGAGTGCTTGTCTCTGCCCTAGGTGTTTGTACTTGGTTAAAGTTTTCGCAGCAAGTTCCATAAATCTCAGTGATCATATGCACTGGCATAAAGGTCAACAAACCTGCCTGAATGATGCATCTTTTAATGATAATGCACTTGACAGGCATGTGTCCTGAATCCGAGCAAAATGTTTTGGATGCTGGAGGAGGTTAATGTTTGTGGAGTAGGATAAGTTTTAGGATCAGTGCAGATAACTACATGGTCTTACTTATTCAAATTTTAGATGGGTGATGTGACTACAGTTTTTATATGTACCAAGGTAGTACAAAGCTAACATTAGATATGGATCTTGATCTCAATTAATCTGACCTTAAGGCAGGTTTAAATTTTAGAGCAACTTAAATTGGGTAAGAGTGTTGGAGCAGGTTACATGCTGAAGTAAATACTGGTCATAGCCCATTCTGACTTGCATGGTCAATGTAACTATGGATCCATATGAATGATAAGGCAATGTTCAAAATAATTAAACTGGATGTAAATATCTCTAAATAAGTGATGCAGTGTTTATATTCACAGTTATAGAATTTACTATGAGCATTATTAATTTTGTGAACAATTTCTAGATTTTACTATCTGCACCATTTTGATCATTGATTACCACTGTAGTATGCTCTACTCTGTAGATTACTGTCCCATTTACAACACAGTTGCTGCTAAAATTGATTTGATACCTTGCGACAGTCAGTACGGAGCATGCTCAGACAAGGATTACAGGTCAAACCTGGTGTACATGTGTAAGTAGTGTCAGGTGATGGTAGGCCACACCATTGTTACTCATCTAAATATGTTACATAATCTGTAGAGCTATTTAGCCTTCCCTAGTCTAAAATGCAAATAGAAAAAATTGATTAAAGCATTGCTGTAATATATAACAGGCTAAAAGAAATAATCACCAGTTATACAAACATTAATCAATACCCCAAGTTTGAAGCTTAGCTTTAATTGGCACAGACTACAGGCAGCATTAACATAACCTTACTATCAAGTTTTGTTTTTAATAAGTACATATGTTTAAACAATGTATTTACGGTGTATTTATGAATTTTTACTTTTTATTTCCAGATTCAGGATGTCTCAATAAAACAGAAATTCTGTACGTATCAATGTCATGTACTACTCATATTTCAAACAGTCATGCTCTTATTCTGTGCAAAAACATGAAACCGGACCTTCACTCTCCTGCCTATTACAGTTTGATTTACATACTTCATCGATTTGTTCTAAGATTAAAATGAATAATATACAATTATAGTCTTTTGATGAGGTCAATACATGGTTATATAGACCTGATGAGAGTATAATGACTGAGGACTTTCATCAGGTTTATAAAACCATGTATTGACCGATATCAAAAGGCTATAACTGTTTTATCATAATAAAACAAAAACTAATTCTCTTCCAGTGTATAAATTAAAGTAAAATATTTTGTTCCTAAGGTGTTGATTTTGCTATTACATATGACGTTACAATGTTGTACGTGCCTAAACCAGTATTTTGTCATGAAAATCCATTTTTAACTCACCTGAACTGAAAGCTCAAGTGAGCTATTCTGAACACATTTTGTCTGTCGTCTTCTCTGTCCGTCTGTCCGCCAGTAAACTTTTCACATTTTCAACATCTTCTCAAGAACTACTGGGCCAATTTCAACCAAACTTGGCACAAATCATCCTTAGGCAAAGGGGATTCAAAGTTGTGAAAAGTAAGGGCCACACCCTTTTACAAGGGGAGATAATTAAAAATTAATGAAAATTTCCAGAAATTTTCAAAAATCTTCTTCTCAAGAACCATAAAGCCAGGAAAACTAAATCTTGTGTGGAGGAATCCTCAGGTAAGTCCTATGTAGATTCAAAGTTGTGAAATTCATGACCCCCGGGGGTACGGTTGGGCCACAATGGGGGGTCAAAGTTTTACATAGGAATATTTAGAGTAAATCTTTAAAAATCTTCTTCTCAAAAACTAATCAGCCAAGAAAGCTGAAACTTGTGTGGAAACATCCTCAGGTAGTGTAGATTCCAAGTTGTGAAAAATATGACCCCCGGGGGTAGGGTGGGGCCACAATGGGGGGTCAAAGTTTTACATAGGAATATATAGAGTAAATCTTTAAAAAATCTTCTTCTCAGAAACTAATCAGCCAGGAAAGCTGAAACTTGTGTGGAAACATCCTCAGGAAGTGTAGATTCCAAGTTGTGAAAATCATGACCCCCAGGGGTAGGGTGGGGCTACAATGGGGGGTTAAAATTTTACATAGGAATATATAGAGTAAATATTTAAAATTCTTCATATCAGAAACTAATCAGCCAGGAAAACTGAAATGTGTGTGGAAGCATCCTCAGGTAGTGTAGATTCCAAGTTGTGAAAATCATGATCCCTGTGGGTAGGGTGGGGCCACAATAGGGGGTCAAAGTTTTACATAGGAATATATAGAGTAAATCTTTTAAAATCTTCTTCTCAAAAACTAATCTGTCAGGAAAGCTGAAACTTGTGTGGAAGCATCCTCAGGTAGTGTTTATTCCAAGTTGTGAAATTCATGACCCTGGGGGTAGGGTGGGGCCACAATGGGGGTCGAAGTTTTACATAGGAATATAAAGAGTAAATCTTTAAAAATCCTCTTCTCAGAAACTTATCAGCTAGGAAAGCTGAAAATTGTGTGGAAGCATCCTCAGGTAGTGTAGATTCCAAGTTGTGAAAATCATGATACCTGGGCGGGGCACAATGGAGATCAAAGTTTTACATAAGAATATATGAAGTAAATATTTAAAATTCTTCATATCAGAAACTAATCAGCCAGGAAAGCTGAAACTTATGTGGATGTATCCTCAGGTAGTGTAGATTCAAAGTTGTGAAAATCGTGATCCCTGTGGGTAGGGTGGGGCCACATTTTGGGGGTGTTAAAGTTTTACATAGGAATATATAGAGTAAATCTTTAAAAATCTTCTTCTCAGAAACTAATCAGCCAGATGATTCTTTATAATTGTTAAGACTTTGGCTCCAGGACAATTCTTCGGCTTCACAAGAATGTTCAGAGTTTGATGTAGCTTTATATCCCATATATAAACAATTGTTAAGGATCTTTTTGAGAACTGCAATACTCAACATGTGATATGACTTTAAAATCATCCTGTTAGAAAAGGGACTAATGCATACTTGCCAACTGACTCCATTTCATTGGGTCACACCCGATTTTTCGACCTTTCACCCATTTATTTTTAATGACCCGGCGGGTCATGCTTTTCACCCGATTTTTGTCGAACAACCCGAAAATATCCCTATTTCCGGATTTGGTTCGTAAATTACGTTGCTCGTTTGATTTCCAGTTATGAACCCAAGCTGAGCTTGGATTTAAGTAAACAATGCCGATGGTTATAAAAGAAACAGTTCAGGAAAGTGTTAATTGTTATCGTGAGTTGTTTTGACAAACCGAAGGCTTAAATCAGTAAGTGTGATAGCTTCCAATAAGAAAAGGTCTTCATCAGGGCCAGCAGAATCAAAACCAACAAAAAGAAAGCAATATTTTTGTACCTATTAACTTATCTGGAAAATGAATTCCTATGGGTAAAACTGAGTAATCGAGTACAAAACGAGGCTTTTTGTTTTCTATGTAACGCACATTTGAATATTGGGTCTTGTGCCCAAAATGATCTGACTAAACATTAAAAAACGCTGAAGTCATGTAAAAATGCTTTTAATAAACAAAAAAGTCTTCCAAGTCACTTACAACTTTCATGCGATCGTTTTCAGAGTTCAAAAGCAAGGTTAATGTAGAAGAAACTCTTTTTGCATTTTTTTTAGCTGAACACAACCTACCATTTTCTGTATCAGACCACTTTACAAAATTGAAAATCAGCAACTGTTAGGTACAATGCTTCTTTGCAATAAAATATTACACATAGGTTTCAACACATATGTCTATTGTATATACCTTTGAAATGCATGGTAAATATATCGTGAATGTAGTTACGCGCTATGACCAGATTTTTTGCTTCCCAAATCTGGTCATGACCAGATTTTCACATGTTGGAGGTTGGCAAGTATGCTAATGATGATAAACATAAGAATATCCAGGGGGGAAATGGATTTTTTTTATACAGGATCTACATGTATTATTGTACATTGTCCAGATTGTTTGTATTATGACTCTATTAAGCTGATTTTATCATACCTATTGTTCCTCAGGTGAGCGATGTGGCCCATGGGCCTCTTGTTAGTATAGTGATATCTATAAATTTTCTTTTTTTAGTATAGTAGGGTCTATAAGAGCTAGAATTTATAGCACAGTCATGTGACAGCAATCGACCAATCATATGCTTGGGGAAAATGCGATATTATTATAAACAATGTTAGAGAAGGTGTTGGAAATGCGACTTATCGCTTAATTTTGATGGTTTTTTGGGGAATGTTACAGGGTCAAAGGGCAACACTTAAACTACTTTTGATGTAGGAAATGTTGATTTTTCCTTAATGCCACATGAGGGAATTTTAGTTTCCTGAACATTTTTTGTTGTTCTTGTGCAGATTCTGTTTATTACACTTTTAGCTATTCTTTTTTATCTAATGTATATATTTATAATGATTCTCATTTCTTTAATCAATATGATCGTTTGACTGTTTGTAGTGAGGAACTAATCACTGAGACCCCTCCAAAGCAGTTGCTGCCTTTTCCTTTGCACTTCATAGTGATAGCTGCTGTAGTTGCCTTGGTTGTACTAATTCTCGTAGGATTAGCTTCATGGTTTTTCTGCAGAAGAAGGAAAGGTATGACTAATAACACTGTCTATAGCTGATAATTATGTACCAACAGTCTTGCATGTCACAGTTATTTCAAATTTTCAAACATGGATTGAAAAATTACAGGTTATCTATACTACTATATTAAAATAATAGACTGAAATGTTTGGGCTTTAATACCGAGAAATATGAAGAGTACTGTCATTTGTTATACCCCCCGCAAACAAAGTTTGGGGGGGTATATAGGAATCACCTTGTCCGTCTGTCCGTCTCTCTGTCTGTCTGTCTGTCTGTGCAATCATGTCCGGTCCATATCTTTTTTATGGAGAAACATTCTTGAAGTTCTTACTTCACACAAAGATTGCTTATGACCTAAGGGTGTGTCATGACCTTGACCCAAGGTCATTCGGGCAAGGTCAAGGTCACTGGCAGAAAAAGTGCAAAATTCGTGTCCCGTCCATATCTTTCTTATGGAGAAACATCGGAAGTTTTTCCTTCACACAAAGATTGCTTATGACCTAAAGGTGTGTCATGACCTTGACCCAAGGTCATTCGGGTAAGGTCAAGGTCACTGAAAAAAAAATGCAAAATTCGTGGTCGGTCCATTTCTTTCTTATGGGGAAACATTGGAAGTTCTTCCTTCACACAAAGATTGCTTATGACCTTAGGGTGTGTCATGACCTTGACCCAAGGTCATTTGGGCAAGGTCAAGGTCACTGGCAGAAAAAATGCAAAATTTGTGTCCGGTCCATATCTTTCTTATGGGGAAACATTGGAAGTTCTTACTTCACACAAAGATTGCTTATGATTAAAGGGTGTGTCATGACCTTGACCCAAGGTCAATTGAGAAAGTTCAAGGTCATTGTTTCAAAAAAGCTAAATTCTGTCTGTGTCAAGTCTTGTATTAATGGAAATATTAGAAGCTAAAAATTAACAGTTTTCAAAATTAAAGCAGTTGTTATTTATAGAAAATGGACAGTGAAATAGATTCATCCAATATTTTCTATAATAGCAAAAATACACGCGTTATGATTTTTTTCTTAGCGGGGGGTATCAATTGTGAGCTTGCTCACAGTACCTCTAGTTTTATATATTTTAAACATCATTGGTACTTGAAGATTACCAATTTGTTTTTATTTTTTCTCAATCAAGCTTCGTTTATTAATTATCAACGAAAATTCCTCAAAAAAATCCGGAAATCATCATTTTGAATTTTTTGGATTTTAAAATCTTGTGCATGCGCATTACATTCACACTAAATCACGGGAGGCTATTTATTTTATGTTTCCACAATATCACATTTGCATGGATAAATTGGAAATTTTTTCTGTTCATTAAAGAAAATACGGGAGATAACTCTAACTCGGTGCATTTACTATAAAAAATCATGAGAGTTTCGATTGTCAACATGGTGTGTAAAAAACGTTGTTGAAATATGTTGAACTCTGCAATTATAGAATTAAACTTTTCAAAGAAAAGTATTTACAGCTTCAAAATGGTTTGTTATGAACAATTTGACAGTTTTTTTCAATGCGACTTTATTAATTTTCTCCAAAAATCATTTTGGAGTAATTTTCTGCTACATTACGGGTATATGGGAGGCATTTTAACTGTGGTGAAGGCCTTTCCCGAGACACAGTTAGATTATTCCAACTCAGCAGAGCGTAGTGAAATTAAAAGCATTATTGTTGGCTCGAAGTTTGGTTATGCAAATGTCAACAATATACGGTGTTTTGATGTATGAATTTTGTAAATGCCAGATATCATTTTAGTATGTCTATTAAAGCTCAAAGCTGCTTGATAAGAATCTTAAGCATATTTTATTAGGGTCTTCCGTTTCTGTTTTTCTTAAAAACTACAAGGCTAATTGTTAGCATTTTTGGTGTGTGGCATCTCTATGGTAAGAGGAATCTAAATTGTGAAATTCATGGCTTTACCACCCCCGGGGCACCACAGGTGGGGCCAAATATGCAAAAACAAGCCAAATTTTCAAAAATCTTCTTCTCTACTCCCATATATGTGAGGAAAAAACTTGTTGCATGGTTATGATGTCAATGAAGCCTTCTACCAAAATTGTGAAATTCATGGCTCCTGGATCATGGGTTCTGGCTCAAAATTGGGGCAAATTTGGCCATATAGTAAAAATGTATTAAATCTTAAAAAATCTTTTTCTCTACTCCCATATATATATATTTATTAAAAACTAAATGCATGCTTATGATGTCCATGAATCCCTCTACCAAAATTGTGAAATTCATGACCCCAGGGTCAGGAGTTCAGTCTCTAGGGTGGGGTCAATATGGCCATATAGTTAAAATGTTTTAAATCTTAGAAAATCTTCTTCTTTACTTCCATATATATATTTTAAAAACTAAATGCATAATTATGATGTCCATGAAGCCTTCTACCAACATTGTGAAATTCATGGCCCCTGGGTCAGGGGTTCAGGCTCTAGGGTTGGGTCAATATGGCCATATAGTAAAAATGTATTAAATCTTAAAAATCTTCTTCTTTTCTCCCACACATGTGGGCAAAAAACTGAAACACGGTTATGATGTCCACTAACTCCTCTACCTAAATTGTGAAATTCATGGCCCTTGAGTCAGGGGTTCAGAACAGGGGGGGGGGGGGGGGGGGGGGCAATATGACCATATAGTGTTAAGGCATACATGTATAATGTTTAAAAATCTTCATCTCTATTCTAACACATCTTTATGAAAAACTGACTTCATAATTATGTTTACCAGGAAGTCCTCTACTAAGATTTTAAATTTCCTGTCCCCTGGAGTATTGGTTTTGACTCTAGGGCAGGGCCAAAATGCATGTATAGGTGTTAATGCATATAATGTTTAAAAATTATCTTCTCTACTCCCACACACCTGAAAGGAAAACTGAATTCATGATTTTGTAGACCAGATCTTTAAGTTTTCCACCAAAATTATAGGTTTCATAGTTCTTTTTGAAAGATTTCAGGTAGGGAGGTGGTTGTCATTACAAATTTATAATTTGAAACCTAATTAAATGCACATATGAGACTCCTTGACAGGTTTGTGTATGGGTTATATGCTACTCAGGTGACTGTTGAGGCCTATTGGCCTCTTGTTTTAACTCAACAAAATTCGTGTCCGGTCCATATCTTTCTTATGGAGAAACATTTGAAGTTCTCACTTCAAACAAAGATTGCTTCTGACTGACCTAAGGGTGTCATGACCTTGAACCAAGGTCATTCGGGCCAGGTCAAGGTCACCGGCAGAAAAGTGCAAAATTCATATCAGGTCCATGTCTTTTTATGGACAAATATTGGAAGTTCTTAATTCACATAAAGATTGCTTATGATGACCTGAGGGTGTGTCATGACCTTCACCCAAGGTCAATTGAGGAAGTTCAAGGTCATTGTTTAAAAAATGCTTAATTCCTGTCTGTATCATGTCTTGTATTAATGGAAATAATTAAAAGCTAAAATGTGACACAAAGCTTGCTTGTCTCAGGCCACATAAAATTATGTTTTAGATTCTCATCCCCTTCTCTCTGAAAATTGCCTGCCCCGATGTATTAAATTTTTTTTTTTTTGGAAAACATTTTCGGAAAAAAATCGGGCTCATTATACCAATAATTTAAAATGTTTATATTAAATGTCTGCTTTACATATGGATTTTCGTTTGATTCCAGTGATGTTTGTTAACACAAGGATGCAAATGTTCTCATGCATTAGCAGTTAACTTGAAATAAAATGGAATTAAAAGAATAGAAATTGGTGTGGGAATGGGGAATTGAGTATTTATATACGAATATTAAGAGAAAAATCTTCTCAAAAGCTGTTTGGCCAGAAAAGCTTAATCTTAAGTGTAAGCATCCTTGGGTAATGTAGATTCAAGATTGTTCAAATCAAAGTCCCCGGGCGTTGGATGAGGCCACAAGGGGGGGGGGGTCAAGTTTTACATGGAATATATAGAGAAAATGTTTCAAAATCTTCTTCTCAAAAATCATGTGGCAAGAAAAGCTGTAACTTGTTTGGAAACATCCTCAGCTAACGTAGATTCAAGTTTGTTCATGGTCCCTAGGGGCACAATAGGGGAAAATTGAAATTATTCTTGTAAACTTAAATGTTATAATGCATGGTTTTATTAAAATGTGAGAATCTTAACATATTATTGATTCTCAATTGCATAAAACCTGGACAAAGAGAGTGTTGCAGTTCCTATGATATATTCCTTAAGGGAGTTTAAGATAAAATGGGAAAAAATCAAAGTTAAAGAATTCAGTGTTAATCTTTTTTTGCTTGCAATATTGTACATAAAGCATTGTAGAATTCCAGAAAACCGCCATTTTTTATTTTTGTTTCTAATAGGCATATTTTTTTTTAAAAAGAATCTGGAGGAATAAGCCGTTGCAAATGCCCACGACCCTCTCATACGTCTTATAAGAAGTAATAAACGTACGAGTTAACGGGGCATTTATTGTCCAAATGAAAATGTCCAAAAAAAGGGGCAATCGACATTTAAAAGGCGCAAATGCGCTTAAATTTTGTAGTATTTACATATACTTTAAACTGGCAAATTTAGAATGACAATTACATACTCATTTACAAAGTTAAAATACAAAAATGTTGATTACTTTCTAACACTATTTAATTTACTAATTTACCTCAGTCATCGTATACAACCCCTAACGCTGGGGAGTCGACAAAGAGTATGGGGGGATCGATTTTCCGCTTCGGAGACAGAAGAATTAAGTTAACTCCTTTTGTAGGTATTCAAACAAGTATTTTAAAAAAAAATATACAGTGGCGTCGGAAGCAAATTGAAAGTGGGGGGGGGGGGGGGGGCTAGACTTATAAAAAAATCTTGACAAGCAAAAAAAGGTCTTTGCTATGTATAAATTTGCAAAAAAAAAAGTGGGGGGAGGGGCTAAGGAAGACAGCGATAGTCAAACCAGTAACGTATAACAAGGGGGCTTGTTATAGGTCACTGGTCAAACTTTGTGTTGGTCATTGGTCCTAGTGGTCTTTGTGTCTTTTGGTAGAACTACTATGCTTTTTCTTTCACAACAAAACACGCATTTGTAATGTGATTTTCCTGCAGATACAATTGGAAGTGAAATGCATGCCTAGTTAATCGTTGAATTTTCTTTAGGCGCATACTGTACATTTGACTTAGCTTGTATTCTACATTTTGTGCTCAATTACATGCTTTTGTCCAGCTTATGTCCTTGTTGTGTTAACAAGACTCTCAAGGATTAAAAGATGGAACGTTTTATCTTGCCATTTAATCGTTTCTTGCATGCACAACAACCATTTGTTTACAATATAAAATCGTGCAATCTCAAAGAGAATAACATACATTTCATATTATATAAAAGTAGTAGAAAACGCATATCAAATAATTCCAAGTTATTATAAACAAATTTTTATTATTAAGGAAAAAAGGAAAATTAGATTTTAACAATGTATATTATTAAGTAAAAAAAGAAAATTACATTCTAATAATGTAAACAAAAAACCCCATAACGCGTACGATTCGAACACCCACTTTTACAGTTACATTTGTTTAAAGAACTCCTCGCTTACCACTACACCACGCTTGTTTAGATGCTATAATATAGCCGATTCTTTTGTTATCAGTTTTACGCAAACGACTGGACTTAGTCATTTAAAGTCCAAGCTTAAAAATTTAAAGAAGAAAACTTACTTTTTACCATAGAGTGGATTTTCGTACCATTTTTTGGAAAATTGAAAAAGATAGACGTTATTATGTGTTAACAATATTCGTTCTTTAAAAAATGGTACGATGACCCACTCTGTGAAAAAAATATAATTTAAACATCCGATTTCTATATGATTTTGTTGCCAAATTAGCATAACTATTTTGTTGTCTTAATATCAATTAAATGTAAAGTTACTTTTTGTGGGTTATGGCAGCACTGAATGTATATGATCACATATGTTTAATAAATGTAACGAAAGTGAAATTTGCTAGAAATAAAATATTATTTTTTTTAATGAACCTATGTCGTTTTTTGCCTCGGCTTATTCCCCCAGATTCTTTTGGGGGAAATTATTATAACCTTTAAAATATAAGAACTCTGTGTAAAATTCCCTCGGTATAAGACTTGTCTAGATTAGGCAAGTGGTTACACAGTTAGAATGTGCTAGAACTGAATCTGACTTTTATGATTATGATCAAGCTTGAATCCAGGAACAGTTGGAATTTTTATACATATTTCTTTGAATCACATGAAAAGGGAATGTATGTAGATAATTTCAGGATGTCAGAATCAAGTTATTTAAATATTTGTTAATGTAATATTTAGCATTAATTTTATAAAATTCTGCAATAGATTTTGTATTAAAATTGAAATATGTACTTGAATGATGGTTTTTAATCATATCATTAAAAAAATATCTTTTAAAGAATGACTGCTATCGACTTCGTTTTTAACGCGGGAGCATGACTAAGTGTGGTTATTTTCATTCAACTTTTCCTGTGAAGTGTTGTGCAGACTATAAGAAGGTTTATGTACATTATTTTAAGGTTGATTATTTAACTAAACAACTATTAGAGTGCTACATTTTTAAAGATGAAATACTTTCAAATCTAATCACAGAGACAGTTTAACTATTTTCATAACAATTAAACATTGAGTACAGATTGTAATTTTTTTTTTCACTGGCAGAAACTCTTTTAACTAATATATGTAGATCGTTGTAAATAACTTTATAAAAAAAATCGTTAGAAAAGAGTTGACTTCACCTTAAGAAATTGTGCAAGTAAAATAATGTTGAAAATCGTATTTTAGCGTGTTAAATTATAGCGAGATCAGCCTCTACATGCACTGTATAAAGTGTGTATTGATGACGTAGAACAGCTATAAATTTCAACATTGACATAAAATTAATTTTTTGAATTAAATTTTGTATTTTGATATGATTAACCTGTTAATCATTCACAACAAATTGCGGTTAACCAGTTGGCAATATAATTCTGTAATCAATTGCTATTTCCTTTTCACCATGTTCATAAATAAAATATTTAGTTTAAGAATTTTTTGTTTTAAGTCTTTTGTTTCATTTTTAGCTAGGAAATACGAACCTGTTTATCAACTGGAACCCATGATTGGTCAAGATGAAATTCCTATAGGTATGGAACTCTTGTACTACAAGTTGTCAAAGATTAATTCTAAAGCATTAATCCAAGTTGCACAATGCAGCAATCAGGGAATCAATTGTACCTTTCTGGTTACATATTGTCTATTTTTTGGCTGTCTATCTAAGGTAAAAATTAGATTTTTATATTTTTATCGTCTTCCAAATTCCCCAACTTTGCCATAAAGTTGCCTTAATATTATCAACAGCAAATTGAGGTGTGAATATGACCTGTAACGATACGTGTTAGACCCTCACAAGTGTAAGGAGAAGGGGTAGTTTTTTATAAGACTGTTATACTTTTAGGTATAATGTTCGTATGGAATCGATTTTTCATATTGTATTCATACAGTACAGATTGTGAACTTTAATTATATCTTTCTCTCGCATTACCACCGGTGTGAGATCGGTTCGTCCTGTGCAAGCAATGTGATATTTGTTGTCGTTCAAAGTGTATTGCTACGCTGCCAAACATTGTATGCTGTAAGGAAATTATAAATGAAGGAATAAGCTAATTCATTAAGTAATTGCTTTGCTTAATTGATTACAATTTAGTTTTTCTTAGCTCTCTTAGCTTTCTGCCGAGTCCTAGACCGTGAATCTTGGCCCCTCGATGGAATTTCACTATCCCACACTCGTAATAATGAATGATTCTATTAGTCAAAGTTCAACGTGTTTGCACAGAATAGCAATGTGGCCAATGTGTATCACGTTTAATTAAATTTCTTTACCTTTTTATGAATGTCAACATAAAAAATAATGAGGTAAATAGACACATGTACATGAAGATCTTAAAACCAAAAGCAAAGTACAAAAGTATCATTTAAATTTTGCAGGTTTTCAGAAGGCATTCAAATACTTGAAATATGTGTTTACCCCAAACCACTTGTATGAGCATGCCATCGGTACGTTAGAGCTCCATCATTGCCTCACAATTATTGGACCACCTGGGTCAGGGAAAACCATAACTGCTCTCCAGCTAGCCTATCGGAAATGTGCAGTAGGTGGAAGGTCACGGGTGTACTTCTGTCGTTCTGTACATGAACTTGAGTCTACAGCTGCTGGGAAAGTGGATGCCTACATTATTGTAGATGACTGGTTGGACCGTTATCTGTACTATCCTTCTACTCTACTTCCAGCCATAGCTTCTTTGACTAAATTCTATGACGAATTTATTCAAAGTGGAAAGGTGCACCTCATTTTAACAGCTCAAAAAGATAAATGGGCAATCTTTAGAGACTCATTGACAAGATGTGCATTGTTCGAGCAAAAATGTTTGCTGATAATTGATTCCAGTGAATTAAATGAAGAGGAGCGATATAATATTATTCTTCGTCATTTCAAGCATTTCAATGTTGAGGAAGGTGATAAAAAGAAAGCGAAAAAAAATGCAGATAAAACAATAGTTGTAAAAGGTACCAAGAAAAGACTTGCAAAAGAAATCGAGGATGAAAATGAGTTTTCTTTTCCTGTTATGATTGATTTGATATACATTAATGAAAGATGGAGGGGCACTATTGCACAAAGTCTGATTTTTAAAGATGGATTCTCTAAAATATTGAGAAAATTTTTAAATAACTGGTTAAAGGACGAGGACAAAATTGAAAGAAAATGTTTTTGTGTTCTTGTATTTGCCGCACTTCTTGGAGGCAAAGTGTCTCCTTCAGACTTTCAAAGTCCAATTACTGGTCCGCTTTTTGAACGAGTTTGCAAGGAATACAAACTGATAACTAATGCCAATGAAGTAAATATTGAGATCGAAATGTCGAATAACGAAAATGAAATGAGCGAATCGGAAAAGAAAAAATTGGTTCAAAATCAACCATCTTTAGTGGAAAATGCTAATTGGGGGAAATTAATGGATGAAAATGAGCGTTTAAAAGGTTGTCTTTATAAGATAAGTGACACTAAGTTTATTTTTCAACACCCTTCACTGCACAGATTTGTTCTTTCTTTCATAAAAGATAAAGGAGACATTTTTTTTATTGAAAATGCGAATATTGAAGTTTTACTAAATCAGTGTTGGTTAGAGGATGAAATAATGAAAAAATATGAAGCCGAAACGAAGGAAATTACACTAAAAGCACCAGTAGGGTCAGTTATTTTGCGGACCACTTCTCTTAAGGCTTTGGCAGAGAGAGTTAGTGCAGAAAAAAGTGTAGGTTATAATATACCAGAATGGAATAATCACATCTTTATGAATCAAACGACCTTTCAGAAAATGTGGGGAAAAGTTCAGTCTGAGCTTTGATGATATATTTTAATTTCAAATTTTAAATTATGATAAAAATGACTGTGTCTGATATACTGGTACATGTATATATAGGTTGTATGTCCATTGACATTTTTCTTTGTACATGTATGCACTGAAAAGGTATATCGGTAACATGTAGCTTCTTTGGTTAACGTTGGACACTTAAGCGATTTGATCATCATTAACATTATCATTAACATCGACGGATATCTTACATTATTTATTTCATGTTTGTTGGTATTTTGCTTAATCGGGTGGTTTTTCTGTTTTGGATAAAACTTAAAACAACTGAAACGACTAGTTTTTTTTACATTACATACACGTTTGAATGACAATTGATGATTTTTTTTCAAGTCTAGAATACATATCAAATTAGAAAGTATAATTACCAAAATCTAAGCTTCGGAGAAAACACAATTGACTCCCACCTACTCCCCCAATAAGAAAAAATCTCAATCTGGGCATTATAAACAATATCTATTATAATTATGCGCAGATAAATACCAATTATTCACAGAAACGATGAAAATCCACGCAGATTATTAACCGATTTAAGTTTAAGCTCAGCGGAGCTGAAAGCTCAACGACAGCTATTTCGTCTATCTTTTGCCTCCCAACAGAATATTTTACCACTGTATGAAATAGTCTGAAAATTTTTTCATATTTTTAACACCATCTAAAGGTGTGCACCTGCAAATTTTAAGCAAGAAGTTGAATTTATGACAGTATTCATTTTCTTAATTCTATTCATGTGTATTGTTCGCTGAGGTTGAAAAGTAATGTAGAAAATACTTCCATATTTTATAAATTAATTTATTGTAAACACTCTACAAAATATAATTATTAAAATATATCCAAATAGAGGCTTTCAAGTTAAGTTACCTGAGTGAATTGGGTCACCAATTGTTACTATTTTTCGTGTGAAGCATATCTATGATAAGTGGAATATAAATTTTCATAATATCCTATGCATTGTATGTGTCTATACTTATAAATTAAGGCTTTTTGAAAATAAACAACAAAATGCCTGCACCAGAGTACTTGCTTACACCTTTGGTATTTCAACACATGTGTGATTATGTCCGTGAATTATTACTGAGTTTTAACTTATAAGTTACTATTGTGAAATTCAACAAAAACCTTTTTTATTTTCGATTAACAAGCCCGAAAATAGCAAATATGAGAATAAGGTGGTGGACATGCTTTGGGGGATGCAAGTTAATATATTTACTGTAGGCCTATTTAGAGAATACATAGAAGTTAAGATTTGACAAATGTTGAATAAATAAAATAAGTCAGTTCGTTTCTTTAGTGGGCGATTTTAGTTTTGATACTCATTAACTTGCGAAGCACGACCACTGGTGAGAGAATGGGATAGAACTTTCGGGGTAACCAAGAACCCGGATTGACTAATTAACGAAAAGTTTAGGACGAGTTCATCATGCATTGCGGGCATATAGCTTGTATCGGAGTTCGATTGATACAAAAAGTTAATAAATAAATTGGAACAATTAATGCGATTTCAGTATTAATGGAAAGAACTTTCCAGAATGGGGTGCCCAGAAACGGGTTGTCTACTTGACAGCATGGCGGACAGTGTAGGACAAGTTACCATCGGGCAGATACTTTGAATCTGACAACTTTGGTTTAAAGACATGCATGCAAATAGATAATAGTGCATAACCTTGCATGTTTTAATTTCATACATTTTCATACCACGACACATTGATTGTGAACCTAATCATTAATGAACAGATAATTGTATTCTACGTCTATATACTGCCAATCGCAACTTCTCGGGAAGTTGCGATTGCTAAACTGTATAGATAAATGATGTATGCTCAAAAAGGTAAAGTTTAATGGGGATGCCCCCCCCCCCTCCGGATTGTTTTTCTTTTATCAGAAATTATTATTTGTGACAGTAATAGAAATTATATTGAACATTGACCTAGAGAACCAAATTTAGAGATAGATACGCTAAATACCTATTCACTGGTTTGAAATAAATACATGTAGAATAAAAAAGGGTTTTTTTTCAAAGTCAGCTGCAACAAACTGGATTAAGGCAACGAACATGTACATGTGTATATTATCCATTTCAGTTTAGATTTTTCATCCCTGCCCGCTCCTCAATGATAAATTCCTAGTAAGAAAACAGAAAGCAAGTGCGACCAAATTCATTTGTCAGGGGGTCAGTATATAAGCCATGGTTTAGATGGAGCATGTTTAAATTTGATATGTGTGCGATTGTGTGATTGTGTGTGGGTTATTATAATACTGTTTCGAATAAACCAAAAGTTTCCATCGTTATATGGAAATTGTTAGAGTATTATGAAGTGATAATTTTGGTCGGGCGTGATCAAATCAAGTAAAGCCCGAGGGGCTTTCTTATAAATGATTCTTTATCATTTATTGAAGTTTCACTTATTGTGCGATTAAATATTTGAATATAAATAAGCAAAGCCCGCTTTAGCCCCAATTAAACTTCATTTGAATTAATTGAACTGTATAGTACAGATTCGAAACGTAGTGTTACTATTATCACAGGCAAAGCCACTAAAATGTGAATATATCATTATAAATTAAGGAATGAATTATTTGCATAATGATGTTTAGAAGCTGTTTAAATTTAGTAGTCAATTGATGATATGACCCTGTATGCTTTATTGTAAATAAAATTAATAATCTTTGATATGATTGTAATGTATTTACATCTTTTAAAATTATTTGTGAAGGTGGTATGGGACACTTTCATGACATACAGATTGTCGAAATAAACAATAAAATTAAGTGTAATTTTGTAAATAGTTCCTTTCCTAAAATTGTCACTTAACAGTAAAGCGCAATGGGTTAGAGGGTTCCCTACGAATCTGTTAGTCACAAGTTAAAATCCCACTGGGAATTTTTAAATATTTACCTTTCCAAAAATTTTTAAACGTATTTTTTGGTTAAATAAGAAAAATATAACCGGTGAAAGTATTTTAATTATAAAGAACTTTAATTAAATCAAAGTTGACTGATGTCCCATACCTTTTTACATTTAAATAATTGAAGTATACAAAGTATGGTAATTTTATGCGAGTTTATCCAAGTAAAATAAGTGCAAGCCCATCAAAGAAAATCATAGTCCTACGGGATCAATTTTCTGAGATATGGTGTTGCATTGCATCATAAGAGAATGTGAGGAAATTTTAAAACTTTTTAATTGCATCCGCCAAGACTTAGATTAGAAACGTATTGAATGTGTTAGCCACAGAAAAGCTTTGCGTGGCTTTTTTATTTACAGCAAAGAGAGTGGTAATATATAAATTGTCACCATGTGTTTCTTTTTTTCGATAAAAAATTAATTGAAAAAAGATTAGATACAGAAAGAAAATATATTATATATGCATTTACTATGAAATCCTGATATGGCCACGAGTTCACTATCGCACAATCGAGGTTAAGGTCGATAGCGCGATGATGCGATTACGATGGTGCAATATCGATTAAACAATGCTCTATCGTGTCATCGTTAGTTCTCTCTATCTCGCCATTGCACTAACGTACCACCGCTCTGTAAACCGAATGGCTGGTGCTTGTTTTTTAAATTGGAATGTAGATAATTCACATTTAAAAAAATCTAGAAGTAAGAGCTATTAGATTTTGTTTTCTAAAACTAGCCTGTTATATATTAAACCAGTACTCATTATCGTACTGCGTACTCTGAGCGTAGGATCCACTAACTCAAAAATCCGAGGTTGTAAAAGTTTGGGGGTGAGTTCTCTGCCGAATATGCTGAGTTTAGTTTATATCGTTATGTATATGCTTTGGTGTGCTATGATGAATGAGATTCAGTGATATCATCCGGGATTTGAGATTGCAATTCTATGAGATTTCACTCCTATTATAATGTGGTTTTTTTGTCAAAGATATGCTTGATTTTTTTAAACTTGATTATTTAACTCTCATTTTTGTTTTCACTGTCTTCGTATCCATAGGACATTATGACTTTACATTGAAATGATTTGAACAAATAAACCATATATATATACATGTGTTAATGTTTATTTATA
The DNA here is from genome assembly GCF_025612915.1 of Magallana angulata. Classification (NCBI taxonomy): domain Eukaryota; kingdom Metazoa; phylum Mollusca; class Bivalvia; order Ostreida; family Ostreidae; genus Magallana; species Magallana angulata. Next base: position 4,808,208 of record NC_069111.1, on the reverse strand, counting down.
ATGTACATATGTTACAACTGCTTATAATTCATATGGTTTTTTGCTAATAAACAATACAATACAATAAGGAATGAATCTTAAACTAACAAACAAATCATGAATGATGACAAATACAATTGTATATTGATAGTCAAGGACCCATTTCGCAGTTGTTGAGGTTGTTTTACCTTTAACATGACCAAAATTGGAAGAAAATGGGAAAACGTACCATAAATTAGGCTTTCGTTGGGAATACTTTTACAATTAAAGGAAGGAAATCCCACTAAATGGCCAGCTCTCCATTGTAGAAAATTTAACCGTTTTCATAGTAGAAACTGTTATGTGCCGGTAGTTTTTCCGGAAGGGGGTGGTTTGTTGAAATGTACGAAAGCCGAGAAGGATCATTCGAGATTCGACATTCGAAATACGAGATTCGAAATACGAGATTTGAAATTCGAGATTCAATATCTAAATTAACCAATCAAATCATGGATCTGAAACCTGTATCCTAGCAACATCAAACTGTTCTAAATAAAGATCATTTGTACATGCTCTTTCCTACAAATAAATGTCTTAATAGCTCTTATATAGTGGTTATAAAATGGGTAAATTAACATTGATGAATTAACCCCACACAGTATAAACAATTAGATTAGAAATAACACTGTTGGCTTTGCGAATCTAAGTGGTTTTGTTTGCCCTGTATGTATTTCCCCCCGAACAATTTTAACCCGAAGTGTATTCGCCCCAACTGTGTAAAAATCGGCTCGCGAAGAAAGTTCTGTTTAATCTAAATGTTTTAGCTATGAAACGAAACTAAAAAAATAATCGACATGTCAAAATATAGGTTATGATAAAGTTTTAAACCATAGAAGATATAATGATTTACAACCTCAAAGACAAAAATCCAGATAAGAATAGTGTATTGTAGGGTATGGAAATGCCATTGTCGATATGAGAGAGAGAGAGACAGACAGACAGACAGACAGACACAGAGAGAGTTTTGTAGTGTCAAATTCAGTTTGATTTAGAATTTGAGATTGATTTGATTTGTTACAAGCAGATATAGACAATAATTAAGCCTCTAAAACGAGAAAAGAGAGGAGGAAGCTAGGGTAGGGCAGACCAACTAGCAAGCTTTAATTTTAACGGTGTTAGCGCACCTGTGATTTACATCGACTCTCTCTCTCTCTCTCTCTCTCTCTCTCTCTCTCTCTCTCTCTCTCTCTCTCTCATCATCTAGCATTTCCTTTTCCGTGAGGGGGCTTGGGGTATTTGTGATGTCTTACATTAGCTAGCGAAAATGATAAAAAAAAACCATGAAATTTTCTTTAAATTGTGTGCGGATGTTGTACGCCAATAATCTGTTTTCAGTATATACATTTCAAGAGGGGAGGGGGGGGGGGGCGGCTATATAGTCCTAATTAATTTGTCAGTTATTCTGTCCCCACTTTGTTTTCTCTTCGTTTTCCAGGTTTTTTTTATTTGGCTCGGCAAATTAATATAAAACTTTCTGTGTAGCTCCATAACGATGCACTGTATATAAATTATGAGTAGTTTTACTTTTGATAAACAGGTACATATTTGTACTTGATTTTTAATTTGACTCTTATAATCGGATTTAATATTCCAATAATTATAGGGTAGGAAAGAGTAGACGGGACTTTTTTGCGCATATCCTACTGTACCATTCATTCAACACAGGTATTAGCACTCATCGAGTTCGACTTGCTTTCCTTTTCTTTCATTCACTGGATTTAAAGCTATTAATTTTTGAAAATATTCTGAATTTATGGCCTGATTATATATAAATTAGAGCTGCGCTGGTGCATATATTTACCCAAATGGACCAAAATATAACCAAATGAATCTAAAAGTTTTGACAAAATTAGTTTTAAACGTACGACTCTTTTTTTCAATTCTAATCGGGTATGTCCTTTAGAAAAATCTTGAACCACACACATTTTAGCAAATAAAACGACAATTGTTTCATTTTTTTATGAGGAGGGAGGTGGTGCCGGTAAAGGACATGTATTGCTTGTGGCAGTTGTGCTATACTCTCATTTGTTATAATAGGTATTGTTATACTTTCATGTTAAATACTGAAATCTGATTGGTTAAGACGCAGTTAATAACATTTACTATTACCCTCAGCGTTAGCAACGCACTTGGCAACGGGTAACATTAAAAAATGTTACATGCGCGAAAATTATGCGCGTACGGTTCGCTGTAGAATTCACGTTATTCCTATATAAAAGCAGTAAAATTTTCTTAAAAATTTTAAAAAAGACATTCAGTATAACAAAATAAATAGTGCCTGTTTGGGAGGATAACAGTTGAAATTGACACCCCTCGAAAACCATTGTCAACCTCCGCTTCGCGTCGGTTGACAATGGTTTTCTCGGGGTGTCAATTTCAACTGTTACCCTCCCAAACAGGCACTATTTATATAATACTACATATTGATATAAAATGAAAGTTTCCAATTACACTGTACATAGCTTCTATCACGCATTTTGACCCGTGCGATAGTTTAAAACAATTTTCAAAGCATTTAATGTAATTCAACCGATCATTTTTGAAATTTAATTTTCTGGATCCCCGCCTGATGCGTCCGCCTTCTTGTATATTAGAATTACATGTACGTTGACCATATGTACACATTAACTTAATCGGCTATGATATGGGGCGATAACATTTTTTATCAATGTTTTTGCACTATATGTAACAAATAACAGCCTATTTGTGGGTTTTTGCACTGATTATTTGAGATAATTTGCCGCCATATCTTTTATGCATTCCACACACCACTCACAGTTTCTTTATTTGGTGTTCTGTGTGTATGGCGACAAATTGGTAAATTTGCACCACTCACCCCTTGTAGCTTCATCCTGATTACATTTTATCTGGCTAAGTGTAATGTAGAAGTATATTAAATACACACATCTTTGTTTGCAGTGCTTATTTACATCTTTAGAGATTTACTTACAAAAAAAGTAAACATTTGTATGACTTATATGTAATTATTGTCAATTTTGGTGCGGGGGGGGGGGGGGTAGGAAACTACAGAGAAACTTAACTTGGCTGTGAAACATATGCTTTTATTCTTTCTTGTTGATATATCAATGAATGAATTATAACAAAATATATGTACAACAATTAATTTTGAAATATTCATGCACAATCAAATAAAGGGTTTTACTGTTCTCTGCACAAGAAATCGGCAATGTGAACAAATTGGCACCCTATCATCCCTACCTTTAATTGTAGAGAGTAGATATCCTTCTATATTGAAAACAATTCCAAAAGTAAGACTCATAATAAGTTGTTTACTGAGGAAAAGGGAAAAAAATTGTATTTATTAATAATTCCGTATGATGTGATTATATCTCAATGATTTGTTTATAATCATAGTACTAGTGTATCACTGTATGCATACATAAAAACGATAAGTAATGCTTATATTTATTAGTGAAACAGGACAGATTATTTATATTTAGATTATTTAGATACATGTACTAATCTTCATGCGGGGATCTAGAAAGGAGGGGGTCAGGGGATCTGGACCCCCTCCTCGGGAAAATTGGAGCTTATTAAATTTACATAGTGAAATTTTTTTAAATTGGCCTAGGACCCCCTACAGAAAAAATTAACTACGCTTATGAAGTTCTCTACCATAACCGCATTTTTACACAAAAGGGGTGAATAAACCCGGGTTTTAAACTATTACTGGTGGTGAAATACCTTAGGGTTCAAACGCATCAGGTGGAAATGCACCAGGGCAAACAAAATCACTTAGATCCGCGAAGCACACTGCATTATTACTAGTCTATTTAGATATTCTGTGTAAAAGGAAATACAAATAATTATTTTGTTAGGTAGGGAGAAGTGAACATAGCATTTATTTGTATATAAGAGCATGTACGTGTGATTTTTATTTAGAACAGTTTGATGTCGCTAGGATACATATTTTCAGATCCATGATTTGATTGGTTAATTTAGATATTGAATCTCGAATTTCGAATCTCGAATCTCGTATTTCGAATCTCGTATTTCGAATCTCGAATGATCCTTCTCGGCTTTCGTAGAAATGACACTATCCAACACCGGTATTGACATGTATTACTTATGCAACGATTTCAGAATGTTTGTTTATTATTCAAAAATTAAAAAGAAGCAAAAGTCTTTTCTACACAATCTTCCTGTTACAACATCCATGCAAATGCTTAGAATTGATGGCAGTTAAATATATTTTATTTTATTTTAATAAGGGAATTAAATCTTAGCCTGAAAAACTAATTTTTATAAATTTTCATTTATTAATTCGTTTATGTTTTATAAACCGCGAGATGGTGTGTATATATATATATATATATATATATATATATATATATATATATATATATATATATATATATATATATATATATATATATATATATATATATATATAATGGGAAATGGTATACACCCAAATATTCACGCTTTTCTAAATCTAGCATAGAGTTCCTAGATGTGAATATTTCTATTGAAAAAGGACTTCTTTCTACCGACCTCGGTACCGTTTCACAAAAGCATCGTAAATTAGGTACTACTTAACGAGTTACGACACACTTAAGTACTGTACAGTAAACCCACTGACAAACACATGTACCTAAATAAAAAATCCAGCCATCCTGAATCTACAAAAAAATCTATACCATTTGGACTGGGTATCCGTGCGCGCCGAATCTGTTCAACAGATGAGGGATATTTCAAACAACGGGAGAAAATCAAAACTAATTTACGCAAATGTGGATATTCCAACAAGGAGGTCGAGGATCAGCTGGCGAAGTAGATAAATTCAACCGCTCGGATTTATTGAACTACAGAAAAAAATAACGAAAAGTGTAACCTTGTTCCGTTTGTGTTAAACTATTCAAGAGGACTACCAAATATTCATCAAATATTTAAGAAACGTCAAAAAATTCTCGAAAATTCCGACCGCCTAAAACTTGCGGTTCATAACACACCTATAGTGGCATTCAGGAGAGACAAAAACTTGAAAGACATATTGGTCCATAAGAAACATAATAACCTCTTTTTTTTAAAACAACACTTATGCGAGCCGTGTGGTGCAAATAAATGTCTTATGTGTAAATATATTATTTGTTCTGGCATATTTCAAGATTCTAAGGGCAAAACGTATCAAGTTAAAAATCATATCGATTGCAAGTCAAGTAATGTTGTTTATGGGGTGTTTTGTAAAAAGTGTAACAAAATTGTATATGTTGGGGAAACGGGGGTGACTTTATATCAAAGACATGTTTTAAATTTGTCACTGATCAGGAGAGAAACTAACGACCCTGTAGCAATGCATTTTTATACTGACGAACATACAGTTGAGGATTATTCTGTAATAGGTATCGAAAAATTGTACAAAGATGAAACTTACAGAAAATTCAGAGAAAATTTGTGGAAGAAAAAATTAAATACTTATATGCCTTTTGGTATCAACAAAAGGGAACATTATTGTCTTTAGACCTACATTATTGATAGTTTGTATAGACATTTCCTTTATTTTATGTCCCGTTATCTATACATTTTTCATATATTACTTGTTTATGTACTAATTACGGGTATCAATGTGCTTTCTATAGACTCTCACCTATATTTCATATGTTTTTGGCGCAATATTGTTGTATGACGTCACTTGCCAGACTGTATTCACATTGTGACGTCATAGTATATGTTCTACGTTGTGTTGCTATAGACAATAAACACCGACTGATGAAGACCGGTAACACGGTCGAAATATTTTGAAACGGTGTTTTAAAAGTTTTTTATTATATATATATATATATATATATATATATATATATATATATATATATATATATATATATATATATATATATATATAAGCAATAACTGCGAAACTTTATGACGACCTCTGCAACACGATAATTAACGAAATGGAGAAGGGGATCCCGAAATTCGATTGTTCTGGAAAAAAAACGCAAAAAATTCAAATATCACAAACCTTATTGGAACGAGGAACTGAGATCATTATGGTAGACTAGAGAAAAAATTAAAAACAAGTATTCCTTTTAAAGGAATGATCGGCATGAAATATCATTGGTCAGCTCCGTTTATATAATATACGCTACATGCACTAAGCTATATGTAGCACCGTTTTAATGATTTCCGAAAAAGTGATTTGAATCATTATGTATGTAACTCTTTAATGTTTTATTTTCAGGGTAAACGGATAAGATTACCGTTTTAGTAATCTACGTCTAATTAAAGATTTAAATAAGGTTGTCTTTGCATAGTAAATAAAATAGTGCAAGGCGCAATGCGTGCGCAAATAGTTAAATTTGCCGGATGCCTCATATGGACAACAACTTCTAAAATCTAAATCTACTCAGAGAGATAATCGACAATTATTGAGAATATATAAACTCTCGCAAAATAGTCTTGATAAAAGAATTCGATACTACGAGCGAAAATGGCGCAGAGGAGTAGCTTTAGAAATAAATGAAATTTCTGTCAGTAACCCGCGTAAATTCTGGGACAAAATAAAGCATTTGGGACCAAAAAGAAAAACAAAAACTCCCAATGAATGTTGTATGGACAATGGCACGGTGACATCCAACACGGCGTTCCTAAAAGAGAAATGGAAATCGATATTAGAATTTTCTATCCTGTATAATCCAACTATCAACTCTTCATTTAACTCAGAATTTAGAAACTCGGCAATATACAAAAACCACGTTTTCGAGCAGGACATGATTGAACCATCATACATATCGAACCCTTTCTTGAACAAAGCTATCGAAGTGATTGAAATAAGCAAAGTAGTCTTACGAAATAAAGACGGGAAATCCACAGGAATTCACAATTTACCTGCTGAAGTATTAAAGAATGAAACGGCAATTAAAGCCTTTCACTTACTATTTAAATTTATTTCTGAAAGTAACAAAATACCATCCGTTTGGGTAAAGGCAATAATATTCCCTATACTTAAAGAACTCTGATCACAGGATTCCACTTAACTACAGAGGCATTAGTCTTCTCTGAGTCATATCCAAGATACATGTGTATGTAGTGCAGTGCTGAATAACAGGTTAACAATTTACTTGGAGGATAATGAAATTTTAGTCGTTAACAAAATGGATTTAGAAAAGAACGAAGTTGTGAAGATCATGTTTTTACTCTGAACAATATCACCCCTGCAAATATGTTCGGATTGTTTTCTTTATCGTTGCTAAGTATGTAATAAATCCAGAGATGCTCAAAAGAAAGTTCACGAAACTTCCTGTGAAATTTCGAGCGGAAGTATAAGTGTTCGGATAATATTTTCAAAATACGTAAGTGCTGGTCGTATTTCATATCATATCCTACTTTAATTTATTTAAAAACATGAAAACATATTAGTACGTATGTCTTTTTCATCATCTAGCGGTTATTTTAACTAAACGATGATATTAAGAACAGAGTTATCGTTCGTGTTCAACCACTCTACACGTGGTTGAAAATATAAACATCGGGTTGCTTAATAAAATCATAGCATGTTTGATGCTTTTGGTTTGCATTACCATGCTTTTTAAAAAAAATGGATGTATGTCTGTTTTGAATTAAAACTTAGTATATCAAGCCAATTTCAAGGAACATTCTGCATAAAATAGTATAGTCTGTTTCACTATCAATGCTTTTACTAAGTCAGGACGTATCGAAAGTTAATCTTTAGGGGGATCGCTATTAAGCATCTTAATTGTTGCAAGAGTAGAAAGAAACAACTTAATTTTTTTCTATTGTCACATTTATTTCTAGAATTCATTTTATCCACCAAATAATGGAGCTAAAGTTTAGAATCAATAAACGTCTAGATTTTATACATGTATTTGACTACAAGTATCTAGATTCTAGGAAATATACTATAAACACGAGGCATGATTTTTACTGCGAAACTGAAAGGGTAAAATAAAACCAAGATGTCTAATTTTAATGACAATAACATTCGCTAGGGTGAGTATAATACAAAATAGAGAGTCCACATTCGTTACATTTATTGACACAGTTGACCGAGATTTACTACAATACTGTCTAATCAGGAACGGATTAGACGGTCATTTTAACAATAACATTAGAACATAATATCAGAATACGGAGTCGTGTTTTCGCTTAGGAGATCAACATACTGAATGGTTTCAATGCACTTCAGGTGTAAGACAAGGTGGCAACCTCTCACCAACCTTATTCACTTTGTTCATTAACAACCTTGCTGATGAAGTTAATTTGCTTAACAAGGGAATCCCTATTAGCCAAACAAACATTGGAATCTTTCTGTATGCGGATGACATAGCCCTCATTACTAGAAATGAACAATATACATGCAGGAAATTCTTAACGTCATGACTAAGTGGTGTACAAAATGACACTTACAAATCAATTTGGCCAAATCAAAAATAATACATTTCCGAAAGAGAAACATGAAACGAAGTACATTTACATTTCGTGTGTGTAACACCAGTTTAGAATATGTTTCAGTCTACAAATATCTTGGTGTTTTATTTCAAAGAAAACAGAGATTTCAAAAGTAATGCTGAAAATCTATCTTAACCGGGAGGGCGAGCCTTAGGATCGTTAATATTAAACATTCATAAGTTGAAAGATATGATATTTTTTTGTCTTTTGAAAAAAATTGTTACAGCTGTGTTGCGCCAGTCCTCGATTACTGTAGTTGGGTGTGGGGTTATCAGAATTTTCACTCATTGGACAAAGTTCAGTACCGCGCTATTCGATATTTCCCTGGAACTCACAAATTAACATCGTTATTAGCTATTCGATTGAGGAGAATGTGGATGGGCACCTGCCAGCTGTTATGTTATTACATTATAATTTGTTTATTGACATAAGCGACAGTCTGTATCAGATGGTTATCTGTGATGTAAGCATCTTGTCACGTGATCATTTTCAGTAAAGAGTTTGAACGCCATTATTGGGTGTTGTGACTTTACATGGTGTCAGAAGTTCGAAGCTGCAAGGATTATGGAGCAACTGAAGCCTCCAGGCCATTTATCGATGGAAGGAAATCTTGCAGAAAATTGGAAGGAGTGGATCCAAGGCTTCGATATATATCTTACGGCTACTGGAATCGGAGAGAAGGACGAGAAAATACAGGTAGCTACATTTTTGCACGTGGCCGGCATTGAAGCACGCCGAGTGTATAACACTTTCGGGATCTCAGCCGACGATGCTGATAAGATTGATGTTTTGAAAACTAGATTCAAAGAATACTGTGAGCCACGTAAGAACTTAACATACATAAGACAAGTGTTTTTCACGCGGAACCAGGGTCCGGATGAATTTAACCCATAGACAATTACGTGACGGATTTGAAAACCAAAGCGCAGCCGTGTAAATTTGGAAATTTATCTGACGGACTAATCAGAGATAGAATAGTGTGTGGAATCCATGATGAAGCGTGTCGTGCACGTTTACTCAGAGAATCGGATTTGACATTGGCGAAAGCTATCGATGTGTGTAGGGCTCAGGAAATGAGTACAAAACAGTTAAAGTCCCTGAAAGGTAGTGAAGAACAAACAGTAGCGGCGATAAGTCTGTCAAAAAGTGGACGAAAGGTCAGCTCGCAAAATTATAGTAAATATACAAAACATGCAAAACAAAGAACTGGAAATCAAAGGCCTGACAGTACTGATGGGAGGTCATGTCGTAATTGTGAAAGAAGACACATGAAATATTCATGTCCTGCATTTGGGAAAACGTGTCATCGTTGTCATAATAAGAATCATTTTGCGAAATACTGTTTGACAGAACCATCGTACAATTCAAAGAAAATTCACGCTGTTGGAGTACCAGACGATGAAGACTCGTACGAGGATACAGAACTTTTCATTGGAACCGTACAGATTAACACAGTGAATCAAGACCAGAGTGATTGGATTGAAACCTTGACCATTAATGACCACCATATAGACTTTAAGTTGGACACAGGTGCCCAAGCTAACATTATTCCGAAACATGTCTTTGACAAGTTAAAGTTGCATGACCAACACCTCACAAAGACAAGCGTCAAGTTGGTTACATATGGCGAAACTGAAATTACACCGAAGGGTATCAAGACTTTGGAGTGTTCTGTGCGAGGTGAAAAGTATGACTTGTCATTTTTCATAGTGGATGCAAATACTCAAGCGATTCTGGGAAAACTGGATCTATTGTGCGCATACACTCTGTGAACAAGGACTTGTCAAAGGAAAACCTACTGAAATCATATGAAGATGTTTTCAAGGGACTTGGTGAACTTCCTGGAAAGCACCACATCAACATTGACGACACCGTTACTCCAGTCATTCATCCACCGAGGAATGTCCCTGTAGCACTCCGTGATAAAGTGAAAACGGAACTTCAGAGAATGGAACAGTTAGGAGTTATCGCGAGACAAGACGAGCCCACCGATTGGGTACACAGTCTAGTTACAGTCCCTAAACCCAACAAGATAAGACTTTGCATTGATCTAAAGGACTTGAATCGTGCAATTAAGAGAGAGCATTACCACCTAAAAACAGTCGACGAAGTGATTGAAAACCTTCCGCAAGCCAAAGTGTTTTCGAAGTTCGACGCAACCCATGGATTTTGGCACATCAAACTTGATGAACCAAGTTCAAAGCTGTTGACATTCAATACCCCATTTGGTCGGTACAGATACTTGCGTTTACCATTTGGAGTAAGCTCTGCACCAGAAGTGTTTTCTAAACGAGTTCAAGGGATGTTTTCGGACATAAAGGGCGTAGAGTGCATAGTAGACGACATCCTAATATGGGGAGAGACCATTGCTGAACACGATTCCCGGGTACAACAGATGCTACAAAGATGTCGCGAAATGAACTTTAAGTTGAACAAAAGCAAAGTGGAGTTCCGTGTACCTGAAGTGAGGTATGTCGGACATTTGATTACGAACAGTGGTATTAAGGTAGACCCTGAGAAAGTACGAGCGATAGTAGACATGCCAGCACCAAAGTACGTGTCAGGAGTCAAGCGCATTTTGGGCGTCGTACAATATGTAGCTAAGTTCATTCCGAACTTGTCTGATGTGACGGCACCACTTCATACACTCTTGCAACAAGACGTCGAATGGCATTGGGATACACCTCAGCAGGAAAGTTTCGACAGACTGAAACAACTAGTCTCAAGCACACCAGTACTCAGTATATATGATGTGCATAAGCCTGTAACTATTTCCGGTGACGCAAGCTCCAAGGGACTTGGCGTAGTCCTCCTCCAAGATGGACATCCGGTGGCATACGGTTCGAGGGCTTTAACAGAGACACAGAAGAGGTACGCTCAGATTGAACGTGAAATGCTAGCTATCGTATATGGATGCGAGAAGTTTCATCACTACATTTATGGCCGAAAGGTGACCGTGGAGACGGATCATAAACCCCTTGTCGCGATCTTCAACAAACCACTGTATCGAGCGACGCCTAGACTTCAAAGAATGCGTATGAAGTTACAACGCTATGACCTGAAGTTAGTGTATGTACCGGGAAAGGATATGCATATTTCAGATGCATTGAGTCGATCTTACCTACAAGAGACTCCTGAGATTCTAGTCGACGATGAGATCGACGTTGATTCTATTGAGGCACAACTTCCTGTGTCTCCAGCAAAACTACAGCAACTCAAAGAGGCGACTGCTGCTGATGAGACATTACAAACGCTGAAAAATACCGTTTTGATTGGTTGGCCAGTCGACAGATCAAGTGTTCCATTGAACATCTTACAGTATTGGAACTATCGTGACGAAATCACTGCCATTGATGGACTTTTATACAAAGGCCAACGACTCATGGTGCCAATCAGCTTGAAAAAGGAAATGCTCAATAATTTACATGAAGCGCACATGGGCATAGTGAAAACACAGACAAGAGCACGAGAGCTGTTGTTTTGGCCCAAAATGAACCAGGACATTGAAGACTTTATAGGACAATGTGCAGTTTGTAACAAGTACAGGAATTCCAACTGCAAGGAACCTTTGATATCACAGAAGATGCCTTCACGTCCATGGTCAAAAGTTGCTGCAGATATGTTCCAGTTTAAAGGCCCTGAATACCTGCTGTGTGTTGACTACTACTCCAAATTTCCAGAAATTGTCCGTATGTTGTCAACTACCAGTGCACAAACAATCACATGTTTCAAATCTCTGTTTGCTCGTCATGGCATTCCGACAGAACTGTTTACGGATAATGGACCTCAGTTTTCGAGTCATGCATTCAAGAAATTCGCAACTGAGTGGGATTTCATTCACACCACCTCAAGTCCAAGATACCCGCAATCGAATGGCCAGGCGGAGAGATGTGATCAGACTGTCAAGAACCTGCTCAAAAAGCTGACGAATCCGGAGGCGACATCTACACCAGTCTTATGAACTACCGCGCATCACCGATTGACGTAATAGGACTATCACCATCGCAGCTACTCATGAACAGACAGTTGCGTACAAAGTTACCAATCACAGCTGACTTGTTGAATTCGAAAGCTGTTGAATCCTGCAAACCTCAACTTATTGCGCGCCAGGAGAAACAAAAGTACTACTATGATCGTCATTCCGCAACGTTACCCAACGTCAACAAAGGTGAAATAGTTCGCGTACAGAAAGATTCGAAACAGTGGGAGCCAGCCATAGTAGACCAGAAACTTGCAGACAGATCTTACGTAGTTCGCACGGGTGACAATCAGCTATACCGCAGAAATCGCAGACAACTTCTAAAGACCAGAGAAACCACTTTGCCGTCTGACGTCTCTGATCATTCCGAAGCAATGTATGACGCACCACCACAGAGTCATTCAGAACCCGATCCGCCAAACACCACACCTGCGAAACCCAACCCGCATGAAAATGCTGCCACTCCACACAGAGAACCCAGACCACAGCGAACACTGAGACGACCAAAACATCTGGAGGATTTCATTTGTAAATAAACTGTTCACTGGTTGATTCATACATGTTTATAAACGGACATGTTTGTTTTTAGTTCAATATTAATAATCTTTTCAGGAATGGAAAAGATTTTTTTTGAAAGGGGAGATGTTATGTTATTACATTATAATTTGTTTATTGACATAAGCGACAGTCTGTATCAGATGGTTATCTGTGATGTAAGCATCTTGTCACGTGATCATATTCAGTAAAGAGTTTGAACGCCATTATTGAGTGTTGTGACTTTACACCAGCTCTCGACACAAAACAAATATGATTTGTCTCTGGAATAGTTTAATAAATTGGATAATGACAGAATTATAAAACAAGTTTTCATTTGGGATAAAAATTAAAAAACGAGAGAAGTTGAAGCCATTCACTGAAATCAGCTTCGAATCGACGAATGTGTTTTTAATAACTAAAACACAACGATATGCGACATCCAACAATTTAATGTCATTCAACATTCTATTTAAAAAAACACATGGCCATCAGATCTTGAAAACAACGAAACTTAAAACATACCGGCTAATAAAACAACACTTCACCACTAAAAACTATGTACTGATGGACATTCCAAAAAAACATGTGATCCACTATGGCACTACATAGATGTGGGATACTTCCCATCCGTGTGGAAACTGGGTGGTTTCGTGGTGAACCTCTCGACCATAGAATTTGCATCTTTTGTGACTTAACGAGGCCGAGTACAGAACGAGTACGCACGCTTTCGCGCAGATTTTCAATTTCATGTAGTCGTATGAGTGACTGGTATTTAACTTATTTAATATTGTATTTTAAATGCATTTATTAATAAACACAATGTTATTGACGAATAAAATGGTGTTTTTCATAATATATGGAAGATTAAGTGCTTAGTTTTGCTTTTACGACATTTCTGAGAAGATCGACCGATTTCCGGCATTGTAAACAAAAACAGCAGATGTTGGAAACGTCAAAACATGAATCTCTCGCTTGACGATCTAAATGGGCGCTTTATTAAGTAGTCATCATCAGACCACCGCCAGAAACGCATCAGTAATTTGAACAGGGACAGTTTTATTTCTTTACAAAATAACTCTTCTACCCCAGCTGCTGGCAGCGCTTTATACCTTGATCATTCATACCAATCATTGCAATGTTCATCAACACAGCCTTCTTATGACGAAGATTCTTTTGATCATGTAAATGAAACTTTTTTTTAGTGGAAAATTGAAAACATTGATTTCTTCGCGTTTTGTTGTCGATTTACATATTTTGTGCACGAACATGAAATGTCTCAACTGCTCGAGAAATGTGTTGTTGGAGGATGCAGTTGGGGTTTTACCAATAGGGGTGTCTGGCTATCTAATAGTAAGATGTCGGACGTGTTCAGGTTTTATTCGTGTGGCGATGGATAAAGAACACACTGGACAACATCAAAGAGGACCTAAAGTGCTTGATGTAAACTCAAAGCTGGCTACAGGTATATTGTGCTATTTCATTGTGTATAGGTTTATTTGATATTACGATAATGAGCAGACTTTTAAAGGCAATTATATCTATTAGAGAAGATGTTTAAAAATAGTTTAAGGATCTTGTTGACAGTATAAAAGTAAAAACATTGTAAATTATGTACTACTGGCGTACTACCAGTTCTCACTGAGTACCATTTCTCGCCAGTGCATTGTTACATGTAGCCTAAGATAATTTTTCGTACATGTATATGATGTTATTATAGCATTGAATCATTATTTTTTGAAGTATACAGTCTCATAACTGCAGCGGTGTGTGCATACAAATTGAGTAATGCGCGTTAGTGCATTATGAAAATTTGTATGCACACATCGCTTATATTTACATTTTACTAACTTAATGCCTTGTCTGCAAATGTGATTTATACCTTAAAATTCCTATTTTATTCTAAGGGTAAGTTCATATTAATGGAAGAGCCACAGTAACAGCTGCGAGCTTGAACTTTGATTTTTGCTTGTGACGTAGTTAACAGCGTTCAACGTTTGTGAAGTCATAATAAAACTCGTCATTTTAACCTTTGAGTACCTTGTGTGCATTACAGTGTTATATCTGCCATAGCTTTCAACACACTTTACAAGCAAATAATATGTGGAATGTAAATATTTGTTGATAAAATGACATAACAATGCACTGGCCATAAATGGTACGTACTTGGTGAGAACTGTATGGTTGCACGCCAGTATAAATTTGTTTATTCTTTGTATTTTAATTACCATCATATTTAAAATGATTGGATAAATATACAAAATTTATAGGTGAATTTGCTTGTACAAAATAACATGTTTTGATTTTATAGCTATGTACCATATCGGAATAGGCCCAACTCAGGTGAACAACTTGTTGTCAGTTGTTAATCTGCCCACACCCAGTACAAAGACAATCCAAAGAAGGTGTGAAGAAGTTGGCTCCAAATTAGAGGAACTAGGGTTTACTAGAGTGGACCCAGATTAAACCCAAAGTAAACCCTGAATGAACACAGAGAGTAAACCCCGATCAGAAGTATACCCCTGAAAGCATGACCCTACTTGTATGTTCGGAATATACTAGGGGCAAGAATTACAGGCAATAAGATGGTAATTTAAGAAAAATTAAGGTGGGTCTGCTTCCCACTTCAGTGTGTACAATTGACCCCAAACTCAATTCCCGAGAAAACCCAAAGTAAATCCAAATTAAGTAAACCCCGAGTGGACCCAAATTTAAAAATAAAAATCCCTGAAATGACAGACAGTGCAGATCGCATAATGCAACGCATTGGAATTCCTGCACCAGGTAAGTGCATCAAAACCCTTATCAAATATATACCATTATAATATTGTACATTCATTATTAGGGTCTTCCGTTTTCAACGGAAGACCCTCTTGTTATTCTTCGGTTTCTTTTTAGGGTCTTCCGTTTTCAACGGGGGACCCTCTTGTTATTCTTCGGTTTCTTTTTATTATTAGGGTCTTCCGTTTTCAACGGAAGACCCTCTTGTTATTCTTCGGTTTCTTTTTATTATTATTAGGGTCTTCCGTTTCCAACGGAAGACCCTCTTGTTATTCTTCGGTTTCTTTTTATTAGGGTCTTCCGTTTTCAACGGAAGACCCTCTTGTTATTCTTCGGTTTCTTTTTATTATTATTATTATTATTCTTTTTCTTTTCTTCTGACTCCTTTTTTGCCTCATAACTCAAAAGCTTTTTAACCGATTTTGATGAAATTTTCAGAGATTGTTGCAAGTTGGCGTCCCTCAAAAATGTTAAAGTTTTAAAGAGAACGTCACCTCCGTTTTGACGTGACGTCATTTTTAAAAATTTCAAAAAGTCATTTTGTCCCGGACTTTTCTCCAAAACGCTTTAAGATAGAGGATTGAAATTTTCAATGGTTATGATTTGATCGATTTACCTCTGTAATAAGGCTCGAAATGAAAATCTGTCACTTCCAGTCGAAACCGGAAGTGAAACAAATTTTTCGAAAAAATGAATTTTCTGATCAAATCAAAAATGAATATGTGTTTTATAGATCTTATCAAGCTGAATCTAACACTGAAAGCCGTTTTAAAATCGGACGATGCATTACACAGATATCGGGGTTTAAAAATTGATTTTTCCGGAAATTTTTATTCCGCGTCCTTGGTTTAGAAAATAGCGAAATGTTAAAAGTAAAATTAACTCGTACCAAAAATTATTGTTAAGTCGTACTTAGACAATTCGGATTTTTTTTGTTAAGTCGTTCTTGAAATCGGAAAGGTGTTTGTTAAGTCGTACTTAAAATTATTTGGATTTTGTTAAGTCGTACCAGGAATAATTCGATTTTTTCATCTTTTTATTTTAGTTACTCTTGTTAATGGTTTAAGAGCTCTGCTTCTTACAGAAACTTCCAGCTTTACTTCCGACATTAACGGAAGACCCACTCGTTGCTCTGCAACGAGCTTTGCTCTAGTTATTATTATTATTCTTTTTCTTTTCTTCTGACTCCTTTTTTGCCTCATAACTCAAAAGGTTTTTAACCGATTTTGATGAAATTTTCAGAGATTTTTGCAAGTTGGCGTCCCTCAAAAATGTAAAAGTTTTAAAGAGAACGTCACCTCCGTTTTGACGTGACGTCATTTTTAAAAATTTAAAAAAGTCATTTTGTCCCGGACTTTTCTCAAAAACGCTTTAAGATAGAGGCTTAAAATTTTGAATGGTTATGATTTGATCGATTTACCTTTGTAATAAGGCTGGAAATGAAAATCTATCACTTCCGGTCGAAACCGGAAGTAAAACAAATTTTTCGAAAAAATGAATTTTCTGATTTAATCAAAAATGTATATATGTTTTGTAGAGCTTACTTAGCTGAATCTAACACTGAAAGCCGTTTTAAAATTGGACGATGCATTACAGAGATATCGGGGTTTAAAAATTGATTTTTCCGGAAATTTTGATTCCGCGTCCTTGGTTTAAAAAATAGCGTAATGTTCAAAGTAAAATTAACTCGTACCAAAAATAATTGTTAAGTCGTACAGTAACACATTCGGATTTTTTTTGTTAAGTTGTTCTTGAAATCGGAAAGGTTTTTGTTAAGTCGTACCTAAAATCATTCGTATTTTGTTAAGTCGTGCCAGGAATAATTCGATTTTTTTATCTTTTTATTTTAGTTACTCTTGTTATTGGTTTAAGAGCTCTGCTTCTTACAGGAACTTCCAGCTTTACTTCCGACATTAACGGAAGACCCACTCGTTGCTTTGCAACGAGCTTTGCTCTAGTTATTATTATTCTTTTTCTTTTCTTCTGACTCCTTTTTTGCTTCATAACTCAAAAAGTGTTTAACCGATTTTGATGAAATTTTCAGAGATTTTTGTAAGTTGGCGTCCCTCAAAAATATTAAAGTTTTAAAGAGAACGTCACTCCCGTTTTGACGTGACGTCATTTTTAAAAATTTCAAAAAGTCATTTTGTCCCGGACTTTTCTCAAAAACGCTTTAAGATAGAGGCTTGAAATTTTGAATGGTTATGATTTGATCGATTTACCTCTGTAATAAGGCTGGAAATGAAAATCTATCACTTCCGGTCGAAACCGGAAGTAAAACAAAATTTTCGAAAAAATGAATTTTCAGATTTAATCAAAAATGTATATGTGTTTTGTAGAGATTATTAAGCTGAATCTAACACTGAAAGCCGTTTTAAAATCGGACGATGCATTGCAGAGATATCGGGGTTTAAAAATTGATTTTTCCGGAAATTTTGATTCTGCGTCCTTGGTTTAAAAAATAGCGTAATGTTCAAAGTAATATTAACTCGTACCAAAAATAATTGTTAAGTCGTACTTGGACACATTCGGATTTTTTTGTTAAGTCGTTCTTGAAATCAGAAAGGTTTTTGTTAAGTCGTACTTAAAATCATTCGGATTTTGTTAAGTCGTACCAGGAATAATTCGATTTTTCATCTTTTTATTTTAGTTCCTCTTGTTATTGGTTTAAGAGCTCTGCTTCTTACAGGAACTTCCAGCTTTACTTCCGACATTAACGGAAGACCCACTCGTTGCTTTGCAACGAGCTTTGCTCTAGTTATTATACTTTTTCTTTTTTTTCTGACTCCTTCTCGGCTTTATAACTCAAAAAGTTTCCAACCGATTTTGATGAAATTCTCAGAGGTAATGTGAAACTATTATCCCTCAAAGATGTTAAAGTTTTCTTGACAACATCAATTCCGTTATTACGTTACGTCATTTTTAAAATTTTCAAAAAGTCATTTTGTCCGCGGCGTTTCTCAAAAACGCTTTAAGATAGAGGCTTGAAATTTTCAATGGTTATGATTTGGTCGATTTACCTCTGTAATAAGGCTCGAAATGAAAATCTGTCACTTCTGGTCGAAACCGGAAGTGAAACAAATTTTTCGAAAAAATGAATTTTCTGATCAAATGAAAAACGAATATGCGTTTTGTAGAGCTTATTAAGCTGAATCTAACACTGAAAGCCGTTTTAAAATCGGACGATGCATTACAGAGATGTTGGGGTTTAAAAATTGATTTTTCCGGAAATTTTGATTCCGCTTCCTTGGTTTCTAAAATAGCGTAATGTTCAAAGTAAAATTAACTCGTACCAAAAATAATTGTTAAGTCGTACTTGAACATATTCGGATTTTTTTTGTTAAGTCGTTCTTGAAATCGGAAATGTTTTTGTTAAGTCGTACTTAAAATCATTCGTATTTTGTTAAGTCGTACCAGGAATAATTCGATTTTTTCATCTTTTTATTTGCGTAGTCTTGTTGTTGGTTTAAGAGCTCTGCTTCTAACACAAACTTCCAGCTTTACTTCCGACATTAACGGAAGACCCACTCGTTGCTTTGCAACGAGCTTTGCTCTAGTTATTATACTTTTACTTTTTTTTCTGACTCCTTCTCGGCTTTATAACTCAAAAAGTTTCCAACCGATTTTGATGAAACTTTCAGAGATAATGTGACACTATTATCCCTCAAAGATGTTTAAGTTTTCCTAACAACATCACTTCCGTTTTTACGTTACGTCATTTTTAAAATTTTAAAAAAGTCATTTTGTCCGCGGCGTTTCTCAAAAACGCTTTTAGATAGAGACTTGAAATTTTCAATGGTTATGATTTGATCGATTTACCTCTGTAATAAGGCTCGAAATGAAAATCTGTCACTTCCGGTCGAAACCGGAAGTGAAACAAATTTTTCGAAAAAATGAATTTTCTGATCGAATCAAAAACGAATATGTGTTTTGTAGAGCTTATTAAGCTGAATCTAACACTGAAAGCCGTTTTAAAATCGGACGATGCATTACAGAGATATCGGGGTTTAAAAATTGATTTTTCCGGAAATTTTGATTCTGCGTCCTTGGTTTAAAAAATAGCGTAATGTTCAAAGTAAAGTTAACTCGTACCAAAAATAATTGTTAAGTCGTACTTGAACACATTCTAATTTTTTTGTTAAGTCGTTCTTGAAATCGGAAAGGTTTTCGTTAAGTCGTACCTAAAATCATTCGGATTTTGTTAAGTCGTACCAGGAATAATTCGATTTTTTTCATCTTTTTATTTTAGCTACTCTTGTTATTGGTTTAAGAGCTCTGCCTCTTACAGGAACTTCCAGCTTTACTTCGGGCATTAAAGGAAGACCCACTCGTTGCTTTGCAACGAGCTTTGCTCTAGTTAGGGTTTTCCGTTTTCAACGGAAAACCCTTCTGTTATTCTACGGTTTCTTTTTCTTTATTATTATACTTTTTTTTCTTTTTCTGACTTTTTTGGATCGTTATTTCTCAGAAACTATTCAACCGATTTACACCAAATTTTTTGGAGTTATAAGGCATCCATGTCGCTACTGATTATTAAAATTTCAAATGATTACGTCACTTCCGGTTTCAGATATGGACGATTTTGTAAATTTTTAAGGGTCATTTTGTCCACGCATCTCCTCTGAAACTAATCATGATAAAAGCTTGAAATTTGCAGGGATTGTAGATGAATGTCTGTAGATTTCCCTCCATGCTTCCAATTGCGAAAAATGCGCAAGGCCTAGAAGCTCGCCTGAACCTGAAAATAAGCACCAAATTTGTTCACAAAATTTTCGCACATTTTCCGTAATATCTTTTGACGTATAAATATTTTGTTAAAACATGTAATGCAAAAGCTGTTTCAATTTGCACGGGCTTTTATTTGATATCAAGAAAAAGGGGCTGGCCCTTCAAATTAGGGGCCAAGAGGGCTCTAAAGTCTATTTGCAATAACTTTTTAGTGAACAATAATTTGTTATCAATTATAGAAGCAAAAATGTTTATTGTACAGCTGTTTATCTATACAGTACCATACTTAAGTCATATATTACGTAATTAGGGGTTTCAAGGGGCCAGAAGTTCAAAACTTTGATCATTAATATCTTAAAAAGGAGAAATATTTTGAAAAGCAATGTAGAACAAAAGTTGTTCAAAATAATGTTTTGTACAATATGCTACCTTAAATGTTTTTGTTTATGACCCCATTTAGGAGTAAAAGGGTCGGCCCCTAAAACACATTTGTACAGATATCTCAAGAACGGTAAACATTTTGTGAACACTTGTTAAACAAAATATGTTTATATTTACAAGACCTTTCATTTGATGTCAAGAAGAAGGGGCTGGCCCCTCAAATAAGGGGCCAAAAGAGCTCTAATGTCTTCTTACAATAACTCTTTACTGAACAATATTTTGTTATTAATTATAGAAGCAAAAATTTTCATTGTACAGCTGTTCATCTATACATTACCATACCTAAGTCATGTATTACATAATTAGGGGTTTCAAGGGGCCAGAACTCAAAACTCTTATCATTCATATCTGAAAAAGGAGAAATATTTTTAAAAGCAATGTAGAAAAAAAGTTCTTCAAAATAATGTTCTTAACAATATGATACCAACAATTTTGTTGTTAGTGGCCCCGGTAAGGGGTTAAAGGGTCGGCCCCTAAAACGCATTTGTACAGATATCTCGAGAACGGTTTACAATTCATGAACACTTGTAGAACAAAATATGTTTATATTAGCGAGACCTTTTATCTAATATCAAGAAAAAGGGGCTGACCCCTCAAATAAGGGGCCAGAAGGGCTACTAAGTCTTTTCATAATAACTCTTTTCTGACAAATAATTTGATATTAATCATAAAGCAGCAAAGAAGCTTTTATTAAGTTTAATTTAAAACCAAAACCCGTTTTAAAATCGGACGATGCATTACAGAGATATCGGGGTTTAAAAAATTGATTTTATCGGAAATTTTGATTCCGCGTCCTTGGTTTAAAAAATAGCGTAATGTTTAAAGTAAAATTAACTCGTACCAAAAATAATTGTTAATTCGTACTTGAACACATTCGGATTTTTTTTAAAAGTCGTTCTTGAAATCGGAAAGGTGTTTGCAAAGTTGTACATAAAATCATTCGTATTTTGTTAAGTCGTACCAGGAATAAATCGATTTTTTCATCTTTTATATTTTAGTTACTCTTGTTATTGGTTTAAGAGCTCTGCTTCTTACAAGAACTTCAAGCTTTACTTCCGACATTAACGGAAAACCCACTCGTTGCTTTGCAACGAGCTTTGCTCTAGTTATTATTATTATACTTTTTCTTTTTTTTTCTGACTCCTTCTCGGCTTTATAACTCAAAAAGTTTCCAACCGATTTTAATGAAACTTTCAGAGATAATGTGAAACTATTATCCCTCAAAGATGTCAAAGTTTTTTTGACAACGTCAATTCCGTTTTGACGTAACGTCATTTTTAAAATTTTCAAAAAGTCATTTTGTCCGCGGCGTTTCTCAAAAACGTTTTGAGATAGAGGCTTGAAATTTTCAATGTTTATGATTTAATCGATTTACCTCTGTAATAAGGCTCGAAATGAAAATCTGTCACTTCCGCTCGAAACCGGAAGTGAAACAAATTTTTCGAAAAAATGAATTTTCTGATCAAATCAAAAACGAATATGTGTTTTGTAGAGCTTATTCAACTGAATTTAACACTGAAAGCCGTTTTAAAATCGGACGATGCATTACAGAGATATTGGGATTTAAAAATCGATTTTTCCGGAAATTTTGATTCCGCGTCCTTGGTTTAAAAAATAGCATAACGTTAATAGTAAAGTTGACTCGTACCAAAAATAATTGTTAAGTCGTACTTAAACACATTCGGATTTTTTTTGTTAAGTCGTTCTTAAAATCAAAAAGGTTTTTGTTAATTCGTACTAAAAATCATTCGGATTTTGTTAAGTCGTACCAGGAATAATTCGATTTTTTTTCATCTTTTTATTTTAGTTACTCTTGTTATTGGTTTAAGAGCTCTGCTTCTTACAGGAGTTTCCAGCTTTACTTCCGGTATTAACGGAAGACCCACTCGTTGCTTTGCAACGAGCTTTGCTCTAGTTATTCTTTTTATTTTTTTTCTGACTCCTTTTCGGCTTTATAACTCAAAAAGTTTACAACCGATTTTGATGAAACTTTCAGAGGTTATGTGCAATTAATATACCTTTAAGTTTTTGAAGATTCATTGTTAACGTCACTTCCGTTTTTACGTTACGTCATTTTTAAAATTTTTAAAAAGTCATTTTGTCCGCGGCGTTTCTCAAAAATGCTTTAAGATTGAGGCTTGAAATTTTCAATGCTTATGATTTGGTCGATTTACCTCTGTAATAAGGCTCGAAATGAAAATCTGTCACTTCCGGTCGAAACCGGAAGTGAAACAAATTTTTCGAAAAAATGAATTTTCTGATCAAATCAAAAATGAATATGTGTTTTGTAGAGCTTACGAAGCTGAATCTAACAGTGAAAACTGTTTTAAAATCAGACGAAGTATTACAGAGATATCGGGGTTTAAAAATTGATTTTTCCGGAAATTTTGATTCCGCCTCCTTGGCTTAAAAAATAGCGTAATGTTGAAAGTAAAATTAACTCGTACCAAAAATAATTGTTAAGTCGTACTTGAACACATTCGGATTTTTATTGTTAAGTCGTTCTTGAAATCGAAAAGGTTTTTCTTAAGTCGTACTTAAAATCATTCGTATTTAGTTAAGTCGTACCAGTAAGAATTCGATTTTTTTCATCTTTTTACTTACTCTTGTTGTTGGTTAAAGAGCTCTGCTTCTTACAGGAACTTCCGGCTTTACTTCCGACATTAACGGAAGACCTACTCGTTGCTCTACAACGAGCTTTGCTCTAGTTAGGGTCTTCCGTTTCCAACGGAAGACCCTCTTGTTATTTTTCGGTTTCTTTCTATTATTAGGGTCTTCCGTTTTCAACGGAAGACCCTCTTGTTATTCTTCGGTTTCTTTTTAGGGTCTTCCGTTTTCAACGGAAGACCCTCTTGTTATTCTTCGGTTTCTTTCTATTATTAGGGTCTTCCGTTTTCAACGGAAGACCCTCTTGTTATTCTTCGGTTTCTTTTTATTATTATTATTATTATTCTTTTTCTTTTCTTCTGACTCCTTTTTTGCTTCATAACTCAAAAGGTTCTTAACCGATTTTGATGAAATTTTCAGAGATTTTTGCAAAATGGCGTCCCTCAAAAGTATTAAAATTTTAAAGAGAACATCACGTCTGTTTTGACGTGACGTCAATTTAAAAAATTTAAAAAAGTCATTTTGTCCCGGACTTTTCTCGAAAACGCTTTAAGATAGAGGCTTGAAATTTTCAATGGTTATGATTTGGTCGATTTACCTCTGTAATAAGGCTGGAAATGAAAATCTATCACTTCCGGTCCAAACCGGAAGTGAAACAAATTTTTCGAAAAAATGAATTTTCTGATCAAATCAAAAATGAATATGTGTTTTGTAGAGCTTATTAAGCTGAATCTAACACTGAAAGCCGTTTTAAAATCGGACGATGCATTACAGAGATATATGAGTTCAAAAAATGATTTTTCCGGAAATTTTGATTCCGCGTTTTTGGTTAAGAAATTAGTATCAAGTTCTTAGTTAAATTAACTTGTACCTAAAAATTAATTGTTAAGTCGTACTGTAACACATTCGGATTTTTTTTGTTAAGTCGTTCTTGAAATCGGAAAGGTTTTTGTTAAGTCGTACGTAAAATTATTCGGTTTTTGTTAAGTCGTACCAGGAATAATTCGATTTTTTCATCTTTTTATTTAGGTACTCTTGTTATTGGTTTAAGAGCTCTGCTTCTTACAGGAACTTCCAGCTTTACTTCCGACATTAACGGAAGACCCACTCGTTGCTTTGCAACGAGCTTTGCTCTAGTTATTATTATTCTTTTTATTTTTTTTTCTGACTCCTTTTCGGCTTTATAACTCAAAAAGTTTACAACCGATTTTAATGAAATTTTCAGAGGTTGTGTGCAACTAAAATACCTCAACGTTTGTGAAGTTTCTTTGAAAACATCACTTCCGTTTTTACGTTACGTCATTTTTAAAATTTTCAAAAAGTCATTTTGTCCGCGGCTTTTCTCAAAAATGCTTCAAGATAGAGGCTTGAAATTTTCAATGATTATGATTTAATCGATTTGCCTCTGTAATAAGGCTGGAAATGAAAATCTGTCACTTCCGGTCGAAACCGGAAGGGTATCAAATTTTTCGAAAAAATGAATTTTCTGATTAAATCAAAAATGAATATGTGTTTTATAGAGCTTATTAAGCTGAATCTAACACTGAAAGCCGTTTTAAAATCGGACGATGTATTACAGAGATATACGAGTTCAAAAAATGATTTTTCCGGAAATTTTGATTCCGCGTTTTTGGTTAAGAAATTAGTATCAAGTTCTTGGTTAAATTAACTTGTACCTAAAAATTAATTGTTAAGTCGTATTGTAACACATTCGGATTTTTTTTGTTAAGTCGTTCTTGAAATCAAAAAGGTTTTTGTTAAGTCGTACGTAAAATTATTCGGTTTTTGTTAAGTCGTACCAGGAATAATTCGATTTTTTCATCTTTTTATTTAAGGTACTCTTGTTATTGGTTTAAGAGCTCTGCTTCTAACAGGAACTTCCAGCTTTACTTCCGACATTAACGGAAGACCAACTCGTTGCTTTGCAACGAGCTTTGCTCTAGTTATTATTATACTTTTTCTTTTTTTTTCTGACTTCTTTTCGGCTTCATAACTCAAAAAGTTTTTAACCGATTTTTATGAAACTTTCAGATATTATGTGCACTTATAATGCCTCAAAGATGTTAAAGTTTCTAAGGTAACGTCACTTCCGTTTTTACGTTACGTCATTTTTAAAATGTTCAAAAAGTCATTTTGTCCGCGGCTTTTTTCAAAAACGCTTCAAGATAGAAAGTTGAAATTTTTCGTGCTTACATATTGATCGTTTTGCCTTTGTAATAAGGCTGGAAATGAAAATCCGTCACTTCCGGTCGAAACCGGAAGTAAATCAAATTTTTCGAAAAAATGAATTTTCTGATCAAATCAAAAATGAATATGTGTTTTGTAGACCTTATCAAGTTGAATCTAACACTGAAAACCGTTTTAAAATCGGATGATGCATTTCAGAGATATCGGGGTTTAAAAATTGATTTTTCCGGAAATTTTGATTCCACGTCCTTGGTTTAAAAAATAGCGTAATGTTCAATGTAAAATTAACTCGTACCATAAATAATTGTTAAGTCGTACTGTAACACATTCGGATTTTTTTTGTTAAATTGTTCTTGAAATCGGAAAGGTTTTTGTTAAGTCGTACTTAAAATCATTCGTATTTTGTTAAGTCGTACCAGGAATAATTCGATTTATTTTATCTTTTTATTTTAGTTACTCTTGTTATCGGTTAAAGAGCTCTGCTTCTTACAGGAACTTTCAGCTTTACTTCCGACATTAACGGAAGACCCACTCGTTGCTTTGCAACGAGCTTTGCTCTAGTTCTTTTTATGGTACCATTTTTGTTTTATACTGGAACATATCATTGATTTTTAAATTAAATGTAACTTAATTGATCCAAAGAATCTGATAACATCGAGTTGCCAGGCATGGATCATCTGATCAAATTAGACGGGAATATTAAGAATATAGTCAAAAATGTACTAATCCACTTGGGTAACATTGAGTTCATTTCTTAAATAATATTTGTTAAATTGTATTCAGTTTTCATTGTTTTTTCGTTTCCTCGGGTGAATTACCAAAAACTGGAACATTGCCAATGGAGAGCTCCACAAGTTCAGAGACAAGTAAAAACAATTGATATACTCAACTTATACCTTGTTTGTATTCACACATGTAAATTTTGTTAATATAGTACATTTACCTGGTATTTAGGGTACACAAAGATTTAAGTTAATTCTCTATTTAAATGCATAAGTTATTATGATGTCACATTCCAAAAAAAAAAATTAAAATATACCTGACTGATATTTTTGAATAAATTTTAAGTCATCAATTTTATGTGGTTTCATTATTTTTGGCAGATTTTAATGAAATAGCAGCATCAGCAGATGGGACATATCAAAGGCGTGGATCAGGAAGATGTCACAATAGCCTTTCAGGTGAGCTTAATATAAGGTTTACCATTCCATTCATTCAATTACCCTTCTACTGCCCTTGCTGAACTGAATATATTGGAAACAGAATAATCTATACCTATACTACAATTGTATGTTCAAAGCTATTTTGAAATTATCTGGTCGGGGGGGGGGGGTGCAAAGTTGGTCTGGGGCATGACACCCCCACTACCCTTCTAGATTCAGGCATGATGACTCGGCAAGTTTCAACCTTGGTACCATTTCTTAATTACTCTTGCTTAAATGATATTGTCGCTTATATTTCAAGACAGTATTAACCATGCATGTAATTGATCTAGCTATATTATTAATATAAGTTAGGGAGATAATGATCATGCAGTCACATCTTGTATGTCTGTCCACCTGTGCAATCTTGTCCAGGCAGTTTTCTTAATTATGACCTTATATTGGATAAGGTCAAGGTCATCTTTGGTAAAATGTATTATAAGTGTCCCTGCATGCTATTATTAGTTCACCTGAGCTGAAAGCTCAAGTAACCTTTTCTGATCACATTTTGTTTGTCGTCTGTCTGTCCGTTTGTAAACTTTTCCATGATTTTCAACATCTCAAGAACCACTGGGCCAATTTCGACCAAACTTGGCACAAAGCATACTTAGGCAAAGGGGATTCAAAGTGAGAAAATTAAGGACCGCAATTGGGGGTCGAATTTTTACATAGGAATATATAGATCTCACAGAAACCAATTAGCCACGATCATTTTTGTATAGTGTAAAAAAAATTTAATAATATACAGCGAATCTAAACTAATGCAAATGCATGTTTATACTCTATTTAGGTGCTGCATCACTTATTGGTAAGAGAATAGGGAAAGTGATAGCATTCGCAGCACGCTACAAAAGGTGCAGGATTTGTGATGTAGCTAAAACACAGCAAAGGGATCCAAGGCAACACACCTGCAGGAAAAACTGGAAGAGGTCTGCCAAGGCAATGGAACCCGACATGGTGGTGGAAATGTTGAAGTCCACAAAGGAAAAAAATGCCATGGTGACAACACTTATAGGGGACGACGATTCTACTGCCTACAACCGTGCAAGAGTTGAGGTTTGCCCTTCCATGGTAAAAGTGTCAGACAAAAACCATGTAAAAAAGAATCTGTCATCTCAACTCTACAAGCTAAAACCGCAATACAAGGAACTATAAGTCAAAATCATCAATGCAATTATGAAAGGATTCAGCTACATGCTATCTCAAGCAAAGGGGGAAGTTGAACACATCAGAAATGGTTTACCCTCTGTTGTTCTGCACCAGTTTGGGGACCATAGCCAGTGTGGCAGCTGGTGTGCAATATTAAAAGAACCGTCCAGGAAACACAGGAATTTACCGTGTGGGGAGCAGACCTCACAAACATTGAGCTGAAAAGATCATTGTTGTCAGTATTTAAAAAGCTTGATCCTGAAAAATTAAGCAAACTGGACTCGAGCAACAGTAACGAGAGTTTTAACAACACTCTTCGCTCAAAAGCCCCAAAAGACAAACACTATAGTGATGGTGGAAGTTTGGCGCATCGTTTGTCGGCTGCTGTATGCCAGAAAAATGAGGGATATGCATATGTTTCTAAGGTAAGTTTGTTAAAATCATAGAGAGATTTTAGAACATCATATTTTGATGTGTGCTTTATAAACAAATAGAAATTGTACCGGTAAATGATCTTTTAATTACTTATTTAAATTAAGGTTCACAGGAAACTTGGATTAAGTCCAGGAACATTAACAGAAAGGCGTGCCAAAAACCTTGACAAGGATGTTTTAAGGAAGAAAAAAGGGTCAAAGACTAAAGAATTCAAGGTACATATTACTTTACTAGTCATATGATGCAATCACAGATGACTGAAATAATTAAACAGTTTAATATCATTATACATGCATGTATGCATGAAAGCAAATAAATTTTGGTTTGACCACAAAGCAATAATAATAGAGAATATATGCAATTTAATTATTATAATATTACTGGTACACATTTAAAAATTTGACCTTTGATTTTACCTTTCATTTTTATTATAATGAAATAGTTTAAATTCTGTGTTCCATATTTATTCAAGAGGAACATTTCCTTGATAAATTATCAAGGTCTTCTTGTATAATTATTTTAAAATTTTCTGTTTCATAAGTTAAGAAGACTTCAATTGAAAAGTGAGAGAAGTACAGAGACCAAAAGCAGTGAAATAAGGGAAGGAGATACATACCTATCCAATGTTCTTGGTAAGAATATAAAATGACCTCATTAACCTTTCAGTGATTCATATAGCTACATGTGTTCCATATAATTACCAGTACATCTCTACAAGGCAAGGGGAATATTATAATGACCCTCTTCTTTGTGAGTAAAGTTAAAAATATTTTTCAGGTAAAGGGCAAAAATCATTGCACCTGCAAAACCACCTGGGATATTTTACCATACATGTATACTTACACTTTTAACATATTACAGATGATGTAGTAGAGCCAGATCTTCTCGAAATCCCGGGGCCTAATGAAGACAGTGGTGACCATGTCAGCAAGATTGTTTTCTATGATTTAGAGACCACTGGCTTAGGTATTAGACTACACAATTTACTCATTCTGTTCATGTATAGTTTTTATCATTGAATTGTGTTTGTTACAAGTTGGTTAATCATGTATGGATCCATAGAATTTTTCCAAGAGGAAGTCGAGGGTTTTGGGATAATTGTGTTTGCTGGTTGAGGGGGGTGTCTAAAGTCTCATTTTGGTAATTTTAATGCGAATTTGATAAATTTGAATTTTCCATGGGGTCCAAAGGACCCTCCCCCCCCCTTATAGATCTGTACATGGTCCATTGTTTTGATGTTTTGTGACATTTAACTAAACCATTTGAAACACATTTGTTCACTTTATATTTTTATTTTATAACAACAAATTCGGATCACAGCCTATTGAGACATCATGGATTGAAGAGCATCATATGAACTAGTTTGGATATATTTCTTTGTTTTGGGTAAAATTTATCAATATCTAATATTACATTATTTCTTAAAAAAGTTTTCTGCATGGTTAGTGAAGAGTAATTTAATTTCTAAGCCTTTTTTAAATGTAAGCTGATGCCTATGAATTTCACCTTACAAATTTTCTCGAGAGAGAGAGAGAGAGAGAGAGAGAGAGAGAGAGAGAGAGAGAGAGAGAGAAATTAGAAGCGCTATGATGGAAGTATTGCTTCATTATTAAATAGTGATGTATAAAAATGATTGTAGGACGAGAGAGCTCAATTGTGCAGTTGGCAGCAACATATGAGGACCATGTTTTTAACAGATATATAACTCCAAATCAGGAAATGTCCGAAGAAGCCAGCCGGGTCACAGGAATAAATTACAACTTCATGACAAATGAAATGGTTCACAATAACAAGTCTGTATCTCACAGCCATGCACTACAAGTTTTGTTAGATTTTATACAGTTTTTGATGTTACTTGGTAAAAATTGTGTTTTAGTGGCTCATAACAACAAGGTTTTTGATTCCATCCTTCTTTACAATCAGTTAAAATATCATAGTCTTTGGAATCACTTTTGCAAATATGTCACTGGTTTTTGCGATACTTTACCTTACTTTAAAAAACTTTACCCTGGCTTAGAAAGTTACAAACAGGATTACATTGCCATGAAATTACTGCAAGAAAGTTATTCTGCTCACAATGCTTTAGATGATTGCAAAATGTTGCAAAGACTTGTACATAATGTTGGAGATGTTGATACTTTATTGTCCAAGTTTTATTACAGCTCTTCTCAGATTACCTCTCATGGTGTTCAGCCTTCTTTAGAGTCGTTTGAACACATGCTAAAGAATGGAGTCATTTCTAGGCAAATTTATAAGAAAATTGAGGGTTCATCCCTTACACATGAGCATTTGAAAGCTGCCTTTCAAAGAGAAGGTTTTGATGGAATTTATTATTTGCTCACAGAGTTGAATGAAGATGGAAAACCTAGGATAAGAAAGAATCGCAATGTTATAAAGAAAGTTTTTGATTATTTTTGCTCTTTAATATAAATGTTCCCTATGAATAAAAATGTGTATATTTGCCATTGTGATATGTGACATTTGAATTTATCCCACATTGAATTATATTGAGTTATTTGTTGTACACATGCAGACATTGTATACCACTATTCTTTTTAGTGCACATATATTCAAAATATATACATATTAATCTTTATAGTCATTATTGAAAAATGACAGGTCATGCAGTTGAAGCAATTTCTGAATCACTAAGTCATAGAATTTTAATTATAGAGAAAGTGGAATTACTATTTTAAAGCAACAAGTATGTTAAAATCAGATCGGTTTGTTGTTTACTGAAGTTTTTTTCCTGTAGAACTATGCATGCATCCATCCAAAAGTATGATATAAAAATAATGATTTCGATTTATGATTAATTTGATCTATGTATTAATTAATCTAAATTACTTTTCACTCTGTACTTATCTTTGTAAAAGATGTGTAATTATTTTTGACAATAAATGGGTTGATGGGTTTCATAAAAAGTTTTTCTTAACCAGATACCATTTAGAGCATAACGTGATTTTGGCGAACAGGATGCGATCCTCTGGCGCAGGTGAAACATACTCGTAACATCGCAAGTCACTGGCGTAGTCGAAATATACTTGTAAACTTGGCCTGCTGCAAAATCTGAGCTTGCTGTGTTTTAAAAATTAATGTAAAATGGGTCTGCTTTTACTCTAAGCATATAAACAAAGAAACATGGATCTAATTATTTTTTTCTAATTGTGATAGATTCCAACCATAATGACATGATTTTGTTCATTATACATGTAGATATAACAAAACTCAAATTTGATTGCTAGGAATGATTGATAGACATTGTTGATATGATTGATTGTGGTTATAATTAGTCATCATATACTGTCATGTAATATGTATAAATACATGCATACATGTATAAATATTGCATTTGTTATTGTCTGTTGAAAATTTTAAACAGTAAAACTGTTATAACAAGTTATAAGATATAAATTGTGTTTGGGGTTTTTTTTATCATAAAGATACTATACATGTATGTATAACATTCAATATATAGAGGGTATGTTTTACTTTATTGGAGGAGGAGGAGGGTGTCACATAATACTCATTAGTACTTTTAGATTATATATAAATGTAAAAAAAATATTAAGTAGTTAATCCATTTGTCTTTGTACATTTACACACAAAAAATCATTTTATGAATAACATTGGATGTGGGGAAAATATCATTACTGACATTGACATTGTATTAAAAATCCTTATTGCATAATATTCTAGTTACATTCATCTAAAATACTAATTAAGGTTTTTCCTGCATCTACCCTTTAACTAAATTCGATCAATACCCCAAATAAAGCTTGGTGCGTCTAATAGTGCATTGTGACGTCATCTTTATGAGTAGTTGAAGCCATGACGTTATTGTTTCAACTGCAGATATGCAGTGAATCTTTCCGAATATAGCGATCGCTTGAGGCGTAAAATTTACATTATATTGTGGAATAAACAAAATACATGGTTACTTTCTTAAAGAATAAACTATATTTAAACTATATTTAAACTTGGGTCGAAAACGTGAAGGGGGTTGATAAGCCTAGCGTTTTGTCATGTTTTCTTAACCCGCTCGAACGTACTTGTATTTCAAGACAGTAACCATGTATTTTATATTTATGACCCTAAATAAGTGATGCTATACACTTTTTTATTACTCAAATATGTTTGAATACATCTCATCTCTTTTAATGATAATATAAAGATCACCATTTCCGCCTTTGTCAAACAAAAAATGGCCATTATTTAACATATTTGGGAAATTGGGCATAAAAATTCAACTTTGATAAGACCCCTAGAACAAACTAGGAGGTAAAAGGGTTTTTTTATTTGATCATTTGATGCCTTTTAGCATTAACTTTCATATGTAGAAGAGAAAAAAATCCCTAGGGCAGAAAGTAAAGAAAAATGAAAAAAATGTGCAAATTTGACACATTTTAAGCAAAATCCCATAGGGTCCTATGTTAAAAATTTACATACTTTGAGATGGTCCCCTAAAAAAACGACATGGTAAATGCCTAATTTTTTTATCTTAAAATAATAATTATATCATTAGAAATTCATGTAAAAATTTTCATT
The DNA here is from genome assembly GCF_025612915.1 of Magallana angulata. Lineage (NCBI taxonomy): Eukaryota > Metazoa > Mollusca > Bivalvia > Ostreida > Ostreidae > Magallana > Magallana angulata. Next base: position 4,775,169 of record NC_069111.1, on the reverse strand, counting down.
AAAAAATCTAGGGCAGAAAAAATTAGACCCGGCCTCGTTAAACGAAATTAAAACTGAAGAAAACTTTCTTTTAAAATGCTTATTATATAACGACTTACGCAACTCACTTTTATAAACCACTTTAGGCTCCGTAAATTTTAATGACAACGATTCATTTAAAACATCACTGTAACTTTCCCCGACAATGTCCTCAATTCATATTTATAGCTTTTAGGATAAGACAAACCAAACTTTCACGCTGACTTTTATATTTGTATTAAAATTCAAAACAATGACATATAGGTCCGATGAACCGGGTGTGACAATATATGTGTTATTTCAATGTGTAAATGTTCAATTTAAACCCATGTCACTATAATAATTAATTTGCTTACTTAATTCAGAAACTGGTCAGAAAAAAAATCGAGCAAAGTATAAAATGCCAAAAAGAAAAAATAGAGCCAGATTCCTTCTGCAAAATAAATCGGTCCTCCGCCTTCAAATGAATAAACAACCAAATAAAAACAAGATACTACTAGAACAGAGTCCTCGATTTAAAAGACCAAGTTAATGAAATAATATCTGAAAAGTGGAAAATTGCACCTCTTTTTATAAACAAAAGCAGGAAAACAAGAAAGTTCTTCGTTCGTTGAAGCCCAACAAAATAACTTGAAACTAAGATATACATATAAAATCAATTTTACATATAACCCTAGTAGCTGTTTATTAAAGTTAGGTAAAAAATAAATTTAGAGCTTTGGTAGATGCTGGTGCAGCCTTATCTTTTATCAGTAAGAACATGTGTGATAATCTATTCCCCCGACCCAAATTGTTCAAAAATGACATCCCATCTCTTCAAGCAGCAAAAAATTATTCATTAATTGCGATTGGATATGTAAATATTTCATACAAAATATCAGGATTAACTTTAAACCACAAACTTTATGTGACAAAGGGACTCAACCGAAACATGATTCTCGGTGATTGACTCAAGGAAAACATTATTTGTTTATACTATGATATAAGACTCATGCACATTGATTGCAAAGTATATGCAGAACTGAAAGAAGATCTTAACTATTGTAAGTATGTCTAAGAAACTTATTATGCGTCCAAACACGGTGAAAGTATTCCATGGAAGAATAAACAACTATTTCTCTTTGTAAGAATGTGACATAGTTGAAGACAGCAGTATAGACAGAAACTGTAATACGAAAGAACCAGGGCATCATTTAAAATACGCATCAAAGACCAACATACGCATCAAAGACAAATGTGGTTGAATTGATTTGTCCCAAGGGGACATTATCTGAGCGAAGGTTAAGATATTGCTTGTGTGTAGAGAAAATGAATAATCTGTAAAATGGACAGTTGGTTTGGGGTTATTTTGACACTGTTTCATATAAACCAAAAGTTTCTATCATTATAAGGAAATAAATTATATCAATATAAATAAAGAATTATTACCTATCTTAAAAAGCTGTTTAATAGGTCAAGTAAATTGAATGACCCTTAAAGGGATTAATGTACAAAAAAATCAAAATTATTGATATGATTGTACTGTTTTGGCAATTTAAAATAATAAAAAAATTGGAAATATTTAACTCTTCTCTTTACTAATTGAACAAAGTATGCTTATGATGATAATGTTAAATGAATTTTTTTATAACTTTACAAGCTCATCAAAGGGTCTCATGCACCATAGGAGAAACTGAGTAAAATTTCACACAGCTTAGGAACATGTACAAATTCAAGGTTTTATTCACAAAAAAGCATTGCTTGCTATTTTCATTTACTGAAAAGAGAGGGGCTATCGACACTTTGATGTATTTTCTTTAAAACAATTAGATTAAAATATACCATCGGATATGTGAACTATTACCCTCAGTGTTAGCAACACATTTGGCAACGGGTAACACGATAAATTGTTAAATGCGCGTAAATTATGCGCGTACGGTTCGTCGTAGAATTCACTTCATTTCTATATAAAAGCAATAAAATTTTTTTTAAAATAAGACATGTAGTATAATAAAATAAATAGTGCCTGTTTGAGTTTTCTCGGGGGTGTCAATTTCAACAGTTACCCTCCCAAACAGGCACTATTTATAAAATGAGACATCTTCATGTTCTAACGTACTATCTATCGAAATAAACAATAAAATGAAGTACAGTTTTATAAATAGTTTCTCTCCAAAAAGTGTCAACAAACAGCGTAGCGAAATTAGTTTGAGGTTTCTCTACGAATCTGTAAGTCATGAGTTTCAATCCCGCTGGGAATTTTAAAATTTTTACCTTTCCAAAAATGTTCACGCATACCTTTTGGTTAATTATTGTTAAATTTAAAAATTCTAAACAGTGAAACTATTTCAATTAAAATCTACCTTATTCCACATTGATATCGACATTCATCTCATACCACCTTAAATATTGTAAATGATTTAAAAATAAGATTTGAAGATAAAAACTCGTGACAACGCCTCTTTACCATAATTACCCACCTTAAGACTCAGCTTACATATTCTATAAGATTTAAATAAGATTTTCACACAGTCAAATTTGAATAGTAACATGATTAAGTGTTATAAAAAACAGAATCCGTTCGTAGATGAAAGCAGAACATCATATATTCAGAAAACCTATTCAATATCAATAGATAGTTTTAAAATGTCTGATAGAATTATCCTCACCTCTAAAGAAGACAATGAACAAGATGTCTGCAATTTTGGGAGTGAAGAAAGTAAATGTTTCTATTTATCAAAACTCAATCATGAAGATTCAACATTTATAAAAGAAAACATTTACCTTTTAACTTTTAATGAATTGTTGAAAGTGTATTAACAACCGAACAAATAATTAGAAGGATGATGCATTGATGGACATTTAAAAATTGAAACAAACAAAAATTAGAAAATTGTCATAACTCTTTAGATTCTACGATTTGCCAATCTTTTAACTGCAACATTATGTAATTTTATTAAAGTTAAACAAAGTATGATGTCTTTTTCATTGGTAGCGGTTCATTACATTTTCTTGAATTTTCATAGAATAATGAGGACGCCCACTTTTTTACAGACTTAATAGATAGCCAGCGCATGTATGTCTATTGTTCAGAGATCAAACATGCGCTCATGGTTAAGCAGAAAAAAAAGTTTTTATTTTATTCGCGTTCTCTGTTGCAAACGGTATACTTTGACCTGTTGAATATTATATCTCTAACGCGTGGTAACTTTGTAAATGCTAGACTTCCTTCGTGTGACGGAACCCATTCTCCAAATATGGTGATTGTCCATACCTATCTCAATTCATTCCCATCGAGTAACGGTTCCTTTATTTTTCTAAGATACACGTATGCTTACACTCAAAAGCGTGATATTTCCATTATTACTGTACAATTTTGGGTAATTAAGATCAAGTAGTTTTATATAGGCGACATTTCCAGTGTGGTAAGTAAAAGTTAAGAAATGAATTCAATATTTGTTAGTTTTATCCGATATAAAATGGTTTGTGGCAGTTCACGCTTTATAAACCGCGAGGCGATTTATTAAAAAAGTGTAAACCGTCATGGAAGCTACAATTCCTTACGTGTTAAAAAATTTCCTAGACATTTTTACTACAAACCTTGTCACTTAACTTGTCCACAATATTCCTTTAAAACACCATCATCAGCTTTGTAAATTTGAAGTAGTATAGATATTTTGCATGAAAAAAATATACAAACAAACAAAGGAGAAATTCTAAGGCAGGTAAAGCAACGACATCAGTACTAATTTGTCTGAAAAAATTGATGGTACTAATTTGTTTCTTCATAAAAGAGAAAGGAGATGTCTTTTTTATTGAAAATTCAAATGTTGTTGTTTGACTTAATCAGTGTTGGATAGATTGAAGAAGGAATAATACAAAAGTATTTTGGTAGAAACAAGGAACTCTACTAGAAGCACCAATACTCAGGATCAGTTATAAACAGATCATGGCTCAAAAGCAAGGAAGAATCAGCTCAGAAAAAACCTAATGTAGGATATGACATATTTAGATTTAATAAGAAGACTGTTACTCGGTTAATCGAAGTCGTATTATTTTTGCAAAAACGGCTTGATAAAGCTACTAGTATTTTATCTGTACTAAATAGATAACATTCAAGTGCAATTTTAAATGATTTTCATGATTTAAAAAATCAGAACTTGCAGTAGCCGCAGTAACATGTATTGTTTGAAATTGACAAAAATAGTGTTTGATACTTAAATTTATTAACTTTATCACTTACATTGCAAATACTTATTGGTATTGAACAATATTAATAACTGTGATTACAAACTAATTATACGGTATATATATATTTTTTTCAAATGTTTACGTGTACTTCTGAAGACTTTGAAGACCCTAAACAGTGGGTTTTTGGGTCTCACATTATTATTTAAACTTTATAACAATGAGCAACTACTGTCCATGATTGTTTTTATAATTGCTAGTTTCATAAACAAAATAAACCTATTTGAAGAAATATATATAATTACATTTGTTATTACAAAACTTGTTTTCTTTCTACGCGTCTATTTCTTAATACGAAAGAGTTAAGGGACTTTCACTTAATCTTAAGTGATCAAGGCTTTATTGATTTAGGTTTTGACAACAACATTCATTCAGTCTGCTTACGGTTCACTATGTGCTTAAATGATCGTTAAATGTTTTAAAATAGATTTGATCGACAATTTTCCATCCAGTGTGTACAAGAGTAAATGTACTGCTTACATAATTCTATTTTAACATCTCTCTCTCTCTCTCTCTCTCTCTCTCTCTCTCTCTCTCTCTCTCTCTCTCTCTCTCTCTCTCTCGTGATTTGTTAAAGTTTGATTCGTAACATTTTAGTTAAAATTGTGCTTACCCTTTGCTTTTAAAACATCGAAAAACATATAATTATATTTTGCCAATATAAAACTCAAAACAAATTTACATCCTCACAGGGAAAGATCCGAGTCGACCTTATATGTAAGAATTTAGGGAAAAGGGTCAAATTATGAGTAATTTCCGAATTTGCTGAGGACAACATACTAGAAAAATAGAATACATTTTCCCATTTTTGACACATATTTTTGATTTCATTGTAACACGTTTATTTTTCTTTTAATATAATATTTGATATTTGATAAAAGCTTTACGGTCATTTGATGATTTGATAAGGAACAGAGTATATAAAATTCATATTCTTCTCTTGAGATATACCTCGCTTAGTGTTTTAATACTTCACATCTTTTCTCAATTGTTAAGACATATTTTAAGGTTAATGGGAGACATTTTGTTAATTACTCTCTAATTGTGCAGTAAAAAATAAAAATGTCAATCAAATTTATATTTGTGACGAAGAACTTCATATAATATTGTGGCATTATTTCCATTATTTTCTTTCAATCTAATTAATTTATTTAGACTTTATCCATCACTTACATGACTTAAAAGTTACATGAATTCAACATGAATTCAACGGATTTTAGAGTTCTCCCTCAGTTGTATTTATATCCTTTTTATCTATACATGTAGTTAGAAGTTCTATAGTCATCTTATTTATGAATCCCCCTAACAGTAAGATTTTATCGGATGCAGAAAAGAACAATGTGGTTTTGAGTTTTATCCATTAAAACTGGATTTTTGATTTATAAGAAAAAAAATTGTACCAAACTGTGCTATCACCGATCCATATTGCATCTTAACATTCTTTGACAAATCTATATATATATAAGCCATATTGAACGTTTGTGTTTTCTTTATATATATATATATATATATATATATATATATATATATATATATATCTGTGTGTGTGTGCTTTATATATATCTACATCATGTACTATGGGCAGGTATATGTCAATTTGAGAGTTATTGCAATGTTTGTGCTTATTATATATATATATATATATATATATATATATATATATATATATATATATATATATATATATATATATATATATCCAAATCACAAAAGTATTTTCTCAGTGTCCGGTAAAAATATAATAAAAGATAAAAAGCAACACTAACTGCAAAACATGTTAAAAATCTTCAGACGTTTTACAGTCGTTAAAACTATGACGTAATTCTATATATATTGTTAAATGAATAAGTACCCTATCTTGGGCCCCTTGTGGAGTTTGCGCAGCATTACTCTTTATGAAGGGCAAGGACGTTGCTAAAGTCTGCTTCAGAATTGTGTCTTATAAATGTTACGCGATACAAATTTCTGTTTTACGTCACATCCGTTACGGTTATGAAACAGACGATATTTGAACTAGAGTTGAACCTTATTGCTCTGCATCAAGGCAATTACCAGGACTGATCATGTCAAACCGGGGAGAGTGTCAAAAATCATTATCACAAGAAAAAGACGAACTATTGGGTCACATGTTTAGAGAGTCACGGAAGTAATGAATAATTAATGATGTCTGCTTTTAGGTATTTGATCTTAGTTTTATCGATAAAATTAAAATGGTTTTATCAAACACAGATTCAATAAAAAGTATTATTGAGTTCTTTTTTTCAATAAGAATTCTTATTTGTCTTCCGTTAACCGACCTATTTAGATGAGAGAAATCAATAGGAGATAAAATGTGCTTCTTTGATTGTGATTTGCTTATCAAATCATTATATTATTTTCTTGTTTGGTGTTTAGTTTAACATTTTATAAGTTTAATAAAGTGTCGAAACCAGTAAAACTGTAAAGAGTGAGTATGTTTCCGAAGTTTGATTTTGAATTTTCATTATCCTATCTTTCATTTTAAACTTATTGCGATAATTATAATGCATTGAATGATATTGTTTGACAAAACAATGTGTATATGTTATTGTAGTCATCCTACAGTAAAAAAACAACGTGATAAAGATTACAATATCTTATTTTTAATGATAGTATTATATTTAGAACCTGTCAAATTTTAGTTTTTTTCTGGCAATTTTATTTTATAACAACAGTTGTTTAAGATTATCTATGGACTTGATGAATTTAAAACTGATGTAATAAAAATGTAGTGTTTTTTTTATTATTAGCAGTAGTAGTATTATTGTCATCATTATTTAGTGAAAATTTTGATTATGCTTTTGATGATAATATATCTGATTAAAGAATTAAGACGACGTTATCATAATTTATTCATTTTGTTTTGAATGTGCATACGTAACTTTTGTGATTCGTAACCTGAGAGTTGCACACGAAAAATTTCGTGATGCATGATTAAGGTAAAAAGAACAATGATGTGTCTCTGGCACTTATGTTATATGTTGCAATAAAAAATACCACCATTTCCATTTCTTCTGCATTGGTTTTTTTTACATTAAGAATAATGCTATTGTCATATTGTGAATTTTTGATTTATTCGATGGGTGTAAATACAAATATCACAATTATAAATGTACAACAATTTACATTTGTATTTACATTCAACCAGTAAATTATACTTGTTTTAATTCTCTTTTATGCTTGAATTTTTCGTAAAAAGAACGAGAAATATGTTCCGATGTCAACAACAAAACATTCTATGAAAAGTCCAATACGTTATTAAAACAAACAGTACAATAATTATAATATTGGTCAAAGATTACGTCATTTGCCATAAGTAGACATTTTAAAATGCAAATTACGTTCTCCATTTCTGCTCATTAATTATTACTTATATATTCATACTTAAGTTATCAAATGAAGTAACATTTACATTAAATGACATATCACTATTTGCATGAACAAAGGCATTTTGTGCCCATGTAATTCTCCTCTATTTGAATTGATAACATATTATACATTTTTTGTCTATTTTCCTAAAAAAAATCTTTAATGTTATACCAAAAGTTTTTCATTAGCTGTACTTTAAACGTAATTTCTTACTTTGATTTCAACTTATTTAGAGTCTGAACACTGTGTCTAATCAATGGAATTTGACCAGATAGAAAGAAATAATTAATTGCTAGTTTGATTGATTCAAATCATTATTATATAATCATTATCCTTCAGACCTTTTATTAACCTTTTATTATTTTTTATCAAATCATTAAACTCTAACTTCTCATAATTCTCTTCCATATGTCAAACTCTGCTTAGAATGCCTGATCTTCTTTAGCAAATATAGGGCACATTCATATTGTTGACCAACTTTCATTTGAAATATTAATAATGAAACTAACTATAACCCTATACAGTTTTTCGTTAACTTTCTGTACGTTTGTGTTTAACTTCAACGCACAAAGTATTAATGTGTTAATGCGTCAGCCATTTATCCGTTTGTCATTCGCTCGAAATTAAACTAACAATTTTTATATTTTTTATAAGTAAGCATCTTAAAAATACATTTCCATGTTAAATATTGTTCAATTTGATTTTTTTTTATTTTTAATATGATGAACTTTATCTTAAGGTACCATTTATAATTCAATAACTTGGCTGAGATATTTCAGAAAACATCTAGAATAATATGCAAATTCTGCAAAACATGAAAGATAACGCAGGCAAAGACGTTGAAGATAGGAAAATATACATAAAAATTGAAACATTAAACAACGGACTTCTTTTTCCAGGACAAAACAAACAAAAGAAAAACTTTCACATACTTTATTGATGTTAATTGGGAACAATGCAGATATATGTCATTATACTTCATCGTTTTATATTTAGCTGGTAAATATCAACAAAGTTCGCATATTTTGAAACGTTTTGAAATGTATATTTGATAAGAAAACAAATCAAATTAAAATACAACCTTTCCTAAATTTATCGTTACATGACCTCAGTTATGAAATACTTTGAATGGAGCACATATACATGTTATGGTTGAATTACACAATGAATTTTAACTATTGCTTTCACCAAAGGTTCACATGATGCCCAATTTAACACAAATAAAAGATTGTAAAAGTTACAGCTATGGTGTAAATAGTACATTTCATTGAGCAAGTTATATATTTACATTCATTAGTAATATTGAATGTTCATAATGTTAACAAAACAGGAAACGTGTTTGAAAACTGCTTGGTTTTCGATTAAAGTCACCAGCAATTTCTTTACATTTTCAAGACCTTAGTGTTTAATATATACGTTAAATTGCATTATACCGTTTTAAAAAAAAATGTATACATATTTTTGATATTTGATACATGTTTTGTGTCTGTTGAAAACTATCATAAAAATGCATGTTATTCAAATTTTAAAGTATATTTAAATCGTATTTACCTGAATCATTGAAAGTTAAAATGACAAAACAAATAATGTACAGTACGACAAACAATGTCGTCACAAATGTGCCAGCGGTATGTGCACATCACCGGTTAAATAAGTTTGGAATGCAAAAAATACAACATATTATATAATAATGCTTTAAAAATTTGTAGTCCACCGGATAAGAATGTAAATATAACAATTCATTAAATCCATTTTATACAAAATAAGAACAGAGCATTGTTGTCACCGGGTCAGAAAATAAGAATACGAAATACGTATATGTTACCCAAAAGAAACGCAATGTATATTTCTAAACTGATGATGAAAATAGCATTTATCGATTTAGAAAACACAAAGCAGGAAATAAACAAACAGTTGTACAACATGTCACAACCTTTCACTAGAATAGTTAGCAGGGACAAAAAATTTATATGGCACATGTATGTATATATATATAAATCATATTTGAAAAGGAAAAGTTCAAACATGTGCATGAACATTAACAGCAAAGAAACATCAAGAACCACCGGATATTGGTATCACATGTATATATAAATGTTTTTATGTATATGTAAAAAAAACTATAGTCAACGAATTACTAAATGTACCTTCTGTAGCAAGCACCAATATGTTGTCAGCCTTCAATAACAACATATTCCTTTCGTTGGAGCACAAAACTTCTTTATAATGTTATCATATCAAAACTGTTCACTGCTTAACAGCAGAACACTCAGCATTCATCATCATTAACGGATCTCAACAAAGAATGTAAGTCAAAGAGTTGATAACAAATTGGAGTAATATTATATCTAAGCTATTGAAAAGGCTGGAAAGTTGTAGCTATAATAAAGTACCCCCTCATTTGCATGAAAAGGAGCTAGATCAAGAATTGAAAGGAATGCATATTATTTGTCAAATTTTCAATCATGATTAAATAAGTAATTCAGAAGGTTTACAGACGACGCATGTACCATAGTTTACCACCTAGCCTTTTCTTAAAGTCCAATAGTTATGATTCTTCTGAAGTCATTAACACATTTTCCAACTTTAATTAATATTGAGTAGCACAATACATCACCGGTAAGCTTAACAGTCATATTTATATCGAATTTTATAGATCAAGTAGTTCTCGAAGAAGCGGGTCTGTGTTGCAAAAGTCTGGAGTTTCGTCGAAGAAATGCAGTTGCATGTTTCTGGATAAATCGTCCACAAGCTGTCGCAAGTCTGTCACAAGCATTAGAAGTTTTGGTAACGATGCAGGTTTTCTTGGATGGTTTCTTTTCATTGAAATCCTTAACGCTTCGAGCACGTCGTTTTGGATATTTTTGATGATACTATCCTCACTTAACCCATTAGTGTCTGTCGTAATAAAAAAAAAAAAGTCTTATCAAAATAATATTAGATTTTTTCCAAAGAAATTTCTTGAACATTTGCTATCTATTACACGTCATCATAACTCGATATTAAAGTCGCCCTATACATTAAACAAACGAATTAGAGAAAGATAATTATACTTTTATCTTAAAATTAAGTGAAAAGTTTGCTGCATGCACTCACAGGAACTTACAAGTGATAAGTGACTGACTAACTGTTATCAGTGACATCCATAGTGACCACTAAGATTAATTCTATTTTTACTTAGACTATTTGTTAGTAAATAAGCAATATAAGACCAATTGATTCTGATGCGAGATTTAAAATTGGAGAAATTTTAATATTAGAATGTTAGATGATAGAGGATTCCAAAGATTTTACCTGACATAATCAACAAGCCACAGAACAGGGCCTGGTCCATTGGGGTCAGTTCCAGTGATGTCAATTTGTCCACAATCAGAAGAATTGTCTGCATTAGAAGATTCGACGTCTTGTTGTCACTAATGGCGGTCCTCGTCACCCGAATAAAATCCGACTGATCTATAAAACTCACATATTTTGGAGTCACCAATGCCTGTAACTAAAAATATGGGGAGAATTGTACTGGAAATTGCTTTAAAATTGTTGTTTTAAGAATGGCTACGCTGTGCGCTTGTAATTGCATTTAAAACACACATCAAAAAATTACCATTATTGTTGAAACGGTAATTGCGCCTTGTTTCATCAAAATGACTTTATCCTGCATTCCAATGTCATTGAAATTTGGAAGGGATTTTGCAAATCGAATCACCGCGTCACAACATGGACATAAAATGGCTTGGAAAAGTCGAAAAAAGTAGACGGAATCGCTACTCAAAAGTTTGTCAATGGTCGAGGATGGTTCCAGCTGAAAGTCAAAATAAATTTATTCTGACAACCAAATAAAAACTAAATCTCTCAGTGTATATCCTTACAAAAGTCAATAATATTTTCAAAAGTGCATATTTTTAAATAATGAGTTATCAAAGATAAAATTACCATTTAAAAGTTTACCTTTTCTTGCTGATTTTTGAAATTTTCAATTATTGGGGAAAGGTTTTGTCGAAATGCTTTCTTGATAACATCAGACAACGTTCTCAATTCTATTACGTAACCGCTTCTGTTGTTTGTCATTTCTTCTTTGTCAGCCATTAATTTTTCCCGTTCCGTTTTGGGCATTCTTCCAAAACGCACAGCTAACAAGAAAAAAAAATAAATTGTTATAAATAGGCCAACTTTTTATCTTACAAATCTTGATTACGATCGAAAGATAAGAATGTAGTAAATAGGCCTTCAATAGGAACTTACAATCTTTGGACATTCCGGCATTTATACATCTTTGATAACGACAGTACTGGCATTTGTTTCTGGACGCTGTGTTGATTTTACATTTGCTTTGCTCAGAGCAAGGTCGATAGTTTAGATTTTTCTTTAAGGTTCGTCGGAAAAATCCCTATTCAAATATTCATTTTGTATTAAATAAATGCAATTCAGATAATCATAGTTTTATGAATGAAAAAATCATTTCTAATACATCATTGTTAAAACGTGCTTTGTTTTACCTCGAATTCTTAAGATTTTGCAGAAAAATATTTTTTTTGACGTCACAAAACATAAAACCAAATGCTTGACTTCATACCTTACACCCCTCGCAGGAATGTACGCCATAGTGAAAACCTGAAGCTTTGTCTCCACATATACGACAGAAAACATCCAGCTCCTGTGTATATTGTTGCTTGTTCTAGAAGAATACAGTTTTAGTTACTAAAAGTGTTTATCTAAAATTTTAATTTTATCTAAGATTTTAATTGCTGACATTTGTAGCTGTTATTTCCGTTTAGTCTTGACCTTAAAAAGCATCTTTACCTTTGCATCTTGGTAAGGTTTAGACCTATATTCCTTTAATTTACTGCGGGAGAGTGTTTGCGATTTGATTGGTTGCGGTTCAAAAACATCATCAAAGATGGTAGAGGAGACATCGGAGCAATACTCAGGGGGAATCCCGTGATGTGTCGGAGAAGATGTCAAAGGTGAAGAACTTGAATAAATGGGAGATGATCCATCTGATCGTAGTTCATCACACAGAGACTCTAATATATCCTGATTGTGCAGTATAATATCAACACTGGATGTTGAATTGTCCAGTTCCATTATACTGAAATTAAATAAAAGCTATATAATTTCCATGACCAAAAAGAATTTTTAATGAATAAATGTAATGAATTATTCCAATTGCAGAGTTTCTGATCAAAGCAAAAGGGCATTTTAATAGTTTTCTTGGTCGCTATAGAATAATACATATCTTTAAAAATATTTTTTAAAACTCTTAATTCTAGCTTTATTTTTAAATGTATTACAGTTACATGTATATATGATAAATAATTATAATGCGCTATTTCGGAAATGAAATAAAACTGTGACATTACAGCTCACGTTGCTTAACAGCTTCCGTAGTGAGAATAACATCCTATTGCAAAACATATTTCAATATTTATTAAATAAACTTTTTAATAAATTAACAGCAATTAACTTTTACATTGGCGTGCGACCAGTTCGAATTCTCGCCGAGTACCATTTCTCGCAAGTGCATTGTTAACTCATTTTTCGTATATAAATTTATGTGTTGATGACATGTGGTGATATAACGAACAGTGTTCAAAATCAAAAGTCCTAGGGAAAACATCAAATAAAAAGCGGTTTCCATTTAAACATCCTACTCCGTGCACTTTTACACTGATCCGTGACTTCTGATAAACTTTTGAGAACTCCCCTAACCGAGTGTGATTTATCCAGTCTGACAAAAATAGCACGGAGTTCACTCAGCGTTTAAATATAGCGTGTTTCAAATATCTTTCAATTTTTATTTTTACATTAACTAACTTTTCGTTATGATATAACATATTCAATAAAATAAAATGGAATTCATTATCAATTTCACTTAAGATTCATATATATATCTACAATTGGTATGAAGCCTACCAGATTACGTTAGAGTAAAGAGATACTGTTGCGACCGATGCATCAAAAACTCTACATGTAACATGTTGTTGTCGTGGTGTTTTGTTTTTATTTTTATTATTATTTTTTTTTTTAAATCATGCATTCTCATTTTGTGTGTACAGAAAGAATACACAGGCATCAATAAAAGTGAAGGCAAGTCATCGGCACAATTCTTAATATCATGTTTGCATTATAGGACAGACTTGTTCTAACGGTCAGTGGCCTATTTAAGGGTTAAGGTAACCACTTATCAGTTCGTTGCCTTTAAAATATGGGTAGCACACTGTTAAGATCCTTGCGCTTTCTCATATTTGCTAACTCGTGATATTTTTATGGTTACCTGTATTATATATTTTGGGTATTTAGGGTCTTCCGTTTTCAACGGAAGACCCTCTTGTTATTCTTCGGTTTCTTTTTATTATTATTATTATTATTCTTTTTCTTTTCTTCTGACTCCTTTTTTGCTTCATAACTCAAAAAGTGTTTAACCGATTTTGATGAAATTTTCAGAGATTTTTGTAAGTTGCCGTCCCTCAAAAATATTAAAGTTTTAAAGAGAACGTCATTCCCGTTTTGACGTGACGTCATTTTTAAAAATTTCAAAAAGTCATTTTGTCCCGGACTTTTCTCAAAAACGCTTTAAGATAGAGGCTTGAAATTTTGAATGGTTATGATTTGATCGATTTACCTCTGTAATAAGGCTGGAAATGAAAATCTATCACTTCCGGTCGAAACCGGAAGTAAAACAAAATTTTCGAAAAAATGAATTTTCTGATTTAATCAAAAATGTATATGTGTTTTGTAGAGCTTATTAAGCTGAATCTAACACTGAAAGCCGTTTTAAAATCGGACGATGCATTGCAGAGTTATCGGGGTTTAAATATTGATTTTTCCGGAAATTTTGATTCTGCGTCTTTGGTTTAAAAAATAGCGTAATGTTCAAAGTAATATTAACTCGTACCAAAAATAATTGTTAAGTCGTACTTGGACACATTCGGATTTTTTTGTTAAGTCGTTCTTGAAATCAGAAAGGTTTTTGTTAAGTCGTACTTAAAATCATTCGGATTTTGTTAAGTCGTACCAGGAATAATTCGATTTTTCATCTTTTTATTTTAGTTACTCTTGTTATTGGTTTAAGAGCTCTGCTTCTTACAGGAACTTCCAGCTTTACTTCCGACATTAACGGAAGACCCACTCGTTGCTTTGCAACGAGCTTTGCTCTAGTTCTTTTAATTTTTCTCCCCTATAACCTTATTTTCATGTTCATTTTTTTTATTTTTAAATTAATCGATTAACTTTCGTTGTTTGCAAATAAAGAATAACTGTTACATTTCATGACAATACAAAAATAATAATTAAGGTTTTCCGCTGGGAGCGGAAAACCTTACTATTATTCTGAAAAATTTTCAAATTTCTTATTATTTTTTTTTTTCTTCTAGACGCGAACTTTGATCCTTAATATCTCGCTCGTTTGTTCATCGATTGTTTTGAAATTTTCAGGACTGATAACATGCCGCTTGATGTTGTCGTTGCATATTTTAGTTAAGGAAAATCCTAATCCGGTTTTGAGTTATTCCCCTTTTAGTAAAATTTAACGACTTCTTTTGTCCAGGGGGTTTAGATTTAACGATGACTGACAGAGTCTCAAACATGGGCTGGTTTGGAAGCTAATACATTGAATTTGTGCGAGATATATTTTATTTATTATTTAAATGCTAATAAAAGGGGTGGTATAGATGTTGAAACAAAGGTAAGAAAAAAAATCAAAAAAATTCGCGTATTTTCCGTGTTAGTTTTCTACCTGATAAAAATTTGTTATAACATGTATTTTAAAAGTTCTTGGTCTTACTCAGACCTTTCATTCGGTATGCCGAAAAAAGGGCTGGCCCTTATAATTAGGGAGTTAGAGGCGTCCAAAGTTTCTTGTCAATAACTTAAAAAGGAATAAAAATTTCTAATGCATTATTGAAGCAAAGTTGTAAAGAAATTAATTTTGAATCCTTCTATAGTATTCAATTTAATGTTTTCGTAATTTATAGTCAGTATTTGCAGAAACAATTGTTGTCAGTTCGGTCCATTTTTGTGGGGGTGCGCACGTTTCTGAGGTTATGAAAGGGCTTCTTGTAATGCACTAACTGATACATGTAGTGCGCAAAAATAATTCCACATAAAATTCCCAATTGTTTTTATTCATATGTACATTTTCATTTCATATAGATGAACCTCTTTGACCTTATTTTTGTTGTTTGTTTCATAACTGTGCCCCTGTCTATGTTTAGATGCATTACGAGACTCAGGTAACCGATCGATAGGAGAGTCGCTAGCTGTATTCAGGCCGTCGCCTAGACGATAGCGCATGTGCTTGTAGAGCTGGACGTACACGTTTAACGCCCCACTGTGTTACTGTAACAGACATTTTGAATTGTTTCAGTACTGGGAGATGTGTTAATAAAAGGTTCTAATGCAGGGTAATTAAACTCAACTTTTCTACAATACGTATACACGGCCGTCTTATAAAGCACAATGTGTATTACTGACATGACAAATGTACGCTGGCAATTTAAACGAACGCGGGATTGCTCCCGATAGAACAATTCTTTTAAAGCAAAAAAAAAATACTGATTTGCGATGGATATAATATAATTATCATCGTGGAGATGATTTTAAAAAGTGAACTTAATATACGATAATATTTGAATCCAAAGCCGCTAGTTTTAAGTTACGGTTATTAGGGATATTAATTATGACTTCCCCCACGTTTCAGGTTTTTTACTTGCAAAACATCTACAAACGAAAATACCAAACAACCTTCAGCAGCAACTTATAAATTATTTATTGCATACACAATTCTAAGAGGTAATTAAATAGATTTTATAAATGCTTTATACTTGTATACATTCGCTATCTTCCATGGAAAACAGTGGCATGGAAAAAATGTTGTTCAATGTTCATCAAATACGCTGTAGCCTTAGCAATCGAAAATAATTAACAAACTGTATATTGATAGATTGACATATCAACAAACATTCAGACCCGCAATGTGTTATTTTTTTTACAAGTTCTATAAAATGTAGACTCAATGACTGAATTCTTTACCGTTTTTCGTGTTGGTTATTTTGAATCACGAGTGTACGTTATGTGTAGCTATATAGATGAACACTTTAAGTGTTTAATTTTTAAAAGAAATTGTGTACATGCAGAGCAATACAATGCTAGGACAATTAAATTCCAACAATGTGTATGGTGAGGCCGGTCAGACTGATACTGGTTCTGCTTGTTCTACAAATAGCAAATGTAAGACGAAGTATTTGGGTGTTATATTTTAAACAAATATAAGTATTGCTTTCTTAAAAGCTTGCATTACTCAACAAAGTATTTTATTGGAATCATTCTTAGTTACCTTAACTGCATATATGTACCGCTCGGTCTGTATCCCGGAAAAATTGACTACCATCCGAAATTTTTCATACAAGGTCTACAGACTCGCAGCTAACATTACCTTTAAAAATACATTTTAGAATTTGCCGCTGTTTATAAATTCATTCAAAAGACGGGCAGAATCAAGTGGTAATATGTCGTTTGATATGGGATTTATGACGTCTATTTATATTGTTTTCATTAAAATTATTTCATTATTTCAAGCTTGTGGGTGGAATGAAATCAGTTTCACATGTTATATGACATAAAGATGTTCTCTCCCCGCTTTTTCTCGCAGCAACTATTTTTTTTGAATTTACATAAAAAATTGAATTATCATGGAGTTGCCCCCCCCCCATTTTTGTAGCATGTAAAAAAAAAATGGTATGAAAATCATTAAATTATGATTGAAATTTTGAAAATTTTGGAAAATTCTAAAAAAAAATTTCTTTTTTTGCTTGTCAAAATTGGTTGGATGAGTTTGCCCCCCCCCCCCCCACTTTCAAAAACGATGCTACGTGCTTTGAAATTACTCATTTCTTTATTCCCCTCTTTAATAAACAAAACAAACTAACAAACATAACCGATCCAGGTAAATATAATTACATGTATCAAAAATAAACTTAAAAAATAAACTACACATTCATCCTTCACCCACAATATTGCCTTTTCGATATTTGTCATCGTTGTAGACCCGTGTAACAATCTGTTACATTATATATGTAAGTAGGTGCTTGCACGACAAAGAACCCCTTGCTGATCTACATTTTCATTAACGCATACAAAGAAAAAATATATTTTGATTTATTTTTGAATTTCTTTTGATGTTAAAAAAAAAGAGAAGAAATTGATTCTCAGTCTCTCTTTATGCCGTTAATCCAAGTTCATTTTGAATATCCTTTTGTAATTTCAAAAATGCGATGTAAATTTTTTTTCATGCAAATTTCGGATAAAGCAATGAAGAGTTGTTTCTTGAAATTTTATGAGACCATGAAATTGTAAAATGCTAACATTGAAAATTGTGCCCGATTTCTTTCTTTTTTTTAAGGTAAAACTTTATTGATTTAAAAAATGATTCTTTGAGACAAACAAATTGACATAATCAATAAGAGTTTGACAATCTCTAACTGCAAGTCTGTAGCTGTTAGTCAGAAAAAGAATCGAATGGACGACCTAGGACACAGATCGTCCATCCGAATTTCTTGAAAATTGCCATTATTTTCGCACGCGGACGCAATACTCACCGAGACTAAATGATTCGTATCTTAAGTTTTAACTGCTTTGAAAGGTAATATTGGTTTTCTGATAATTATGAACATGAATAATTAAATAAAAATGGTTAAAATTATAGTAAAATTACCGGCATCGGTCTTCTCCGTGCGATCTAGAAGGGGAATGGTTCCAGGACCCCCCCCCCCCCCCCAGCGAAATTTCTTTCAATTACGTGTACATTATAAACTTACCAAATATGCCTCGGACATCCCTTGGCAAACTCAAATAACCGTCTGACTTTTCACCCCCCACCCCGGCAAAATTTTCTGATCCGCGCATGTTCCCCCTCCTCGAAATACAAAATTATTCTTCAAAACCCCTTTTAAAATTTCCAAAATCTCCGCATATATACTAAGAGATTCATTGGTGCTTGCGTTCGATAAAAATGCGTGTAAAACGTTTGCCAATGGTCTTTTTACCTTCGTACCGGGCATAACCACAGTCCCACTCTGTGAATAAAATGCGGCGAATCAAACTAGAGACAACGTGTTAAGATCTGTATATGCTTATAAACATGTAGTATCATCGTGCAAAATGCACTGTTCAATTATAATTTTTTTTTACTTTACTTGTAAAATTCGTAATTTTTTCTCACAGTTTATTTCTTACAAAGTTACTTTTTTATTTAGTGATTGACACTTTTCAGACTTTATATGTGATTTCAAAGAGACAGAGTGTCATGTCTCAAGGACTGTTAATCTCTTAAAACAACATTGTGCAATTATCAGATTTTTATTTCTTGGACATCAAAGACTTATTGAGTTTATTTAATTATTTTAATATATCTGTGAACCTTTCACTCAGCTTACTTATATCATTACCTGTCAATTTATACTCATTGTTAAGATTCTTATAAATAGTTATGTACAATTGTCAATGCGCAGTCTGGAATACGGCGGCCAGCCCCGGCCACGTCCGACTCTCCCAGAGTCTTGAGTCCGGAGGCCACTACTGGCCATATCCGAATTGTTTGTAACATGTCTGTCTGTTAAATTGTTATAATGTTGCCATCGTTGGGTCTCGTCCAATAATGTGGAATCCTGCATCAATTGCCTGTTTATTTCTCTGGAACTGTATACTGGTGGACCTTCGGGAATACAGCAAACCTACCCTTCGTTTTAGCTTACGGCCCACAGCGCGCCACAACCTTATACCTTATACACTTTACGCCAACATTCCCTCACCCCGTTTGTACTACACACGGCCGATGCAGATCCAGACGAATTCTCTATCACCGTAAAAATATAATACTTTGTTTCTCAGTGTTTACACATCTAATATTGTACTATGGTCAGCTATCAATTTTTTTGTAATACGTCACAAGTATGACGCAGCTACGACGGAAAACCTAATCGTTGCTTGCAACGAGCTCGTCTCTAGTTATTATTATTTCAAAGAAATGAACGATACAGAAAATAGATTGTCGCTTTATATTTTAAATACAGGGACAAGTAGAGCAAGTATAAATTGAATTAAAATTGCAGTCATTCCTTTTTCTTTCCAAAATCAATATCTGGATATATACATGTAATCTAAATTCTATAATGTTTATTTCTATTGATATTTATTTATATTAACTCTACGTTGTGTAACAATGAGCATGCGTTATATTATTTTTTATAACCGATATAAAATATGACCTGGAATATCATGATATCCCTTCCTATTATTTTTCTGATCATAAAGGAGTCTCATCTACGTAATGCCCTTTGAACAATAATTCAAAACAATATACCAGGTTTTTTTTATGTTTTTTTTTTCAAAAACAAGATGTCGCAATTTCATTCATTCAAAGAAGACCTTATAAAAATATACACGTATACAGAGAAAATTTTCTACTTGCTTCGCCTCTTATATCCGTGTCATGGTTATTATTGCTAGACTATATAAATAATCCAAAATGAGTAAAGTTAAACCACACAAGCAATAAATAATAAAAAATAAAAAAAAATAACAGAAAGCCGATTCAAAACTCTTTTTATAGCTCAAGTTTTGAATCGGCTTTCTGTTATTTTATATATATATATATATATATATATATATATATATATATATATATATATATATATATATATATATATATATATATATATATATATATATATTTAAAATCACAACACCGAAATAAACTCAACTAGTTTCATTTTAAATCATCAGGAGTTTGTGTGTGTATATTACTTTGAAGATTTTATTTATTTAGTTTTATATTCTACAAACAAATTCGATTTGTATACAATGATACGAGGCTCGTATCGAGTGGATAATATTTGTATTTTAAAAATGATTCTATGCATGCATACATCGGCATAATACTAGTTAATCAATGCATGTCTCATGTGGGCTTTTATTAAAAATTCATCATCAATATTTTAAAGCAGTACTGATATTTATCACGCCATTTATGTATACGTCAAATTGTTGCTTAAGGTTTCCATGAGTGAGTGCTGATCGAGCGGCTGACACCAAAGCATAGCAGTTCGGTAGGAAGACGATTTAACAACAAATATTTTACAACAAACCAAACCCAGGATGCTAGTTTTAACATTGCTTAAACGTTTATAATAAAATTTGCATCATAAGAACGGTTGCAGAAAAATCACCTACCCTGGTAGTGCCGTCTTGAATCTAATCACCGGTAAGATCCTCACTCGTCTTTGCCACAAAACAAAACACACGAACAATCTTATTGTGAAATAAGCTATACTGTGCAGCAAAACGGAGGGGCCCCCTGAAGGAGCGATGAATTCTTTGGAAGGAACGACCGTGACTTAAACTGACTAATTTGACAAGGAAGATTTTATAACGATATCTTACTCCTCTGTACGTAAGTATGCAGCAGTTAATGTGGATAAACATCTTCATATAGATTACGGCTTTTTTTCTTGGAAGCCCCTGTAACCCAGGTCAGATCAGGACAACGACCGACCTACTGGGTCATTTAAGGTAGAGGGATAGGGTGCCTTAACCTAGCAGTAAGAGGGACAAAAGGCGCCTTCGGGGTGTATGGCTCTCCCAAGTCTGCCGATGGTTACAGTAGTAATATATTTATTGTTATACTCTAGGTTATCACATCTCATTTTTATTTTTTTTTTACTTATTTTTAAAAAATAATTTTGATTACTTTTAATCAATTAAATTTTGTTTGTTATTTGAGTATTTATTATTTATGTATTTTCTATTGTTATCTTTTTTATTTTGTTGCATTTAATCTTTCTTTTGAAAAATTCTATTTAATACCTGTGTATTTTTTTTTTAAATATATGTCAGAAGAATTTCCTTTTTGGACGGTGTTTAATTTTAGTTGTGCGTGTTTGTGTAGTTATATTTATTACGAACATATTACTGAATATACCATTATATACGAAGTATTTAAGACAGGTTCTTACAGTTCACAAGAATCTCGTCTTATGTAATTAGTTCAGTGTCTTTTCATTTCTGATACATTATAAAAACAAACACACAATGTAAAAAATTTACACATTCAGGTAAAAACTTACACATTCAGGTAAAAACTTACATATTAAGGTAAAAACTTACACATTTAGCTCACGCATAAGTAATTTTTATACAGAATCTATGAAAACTGAACAGCAAAAATTGGGGTTTTTTTATTGATTTCAATTATATTCGTATTATCAATTATCAAATCGTATCATTAAAATAAGTTTATCAGTTATTGCTGTTTAATTTCACATGTAACGTAAAAAGTAATAGGAAATGTTTGTTTCCATACCAACAGTAAGATATGTCCATGATATTTCTTGTATAAATCATGATTGAGTAAACAACGGCGTCCTAACTTTTGTCTCTTAACATTTACAACCATCAAGATTTTGGCCATGCATTAGGAGAACCAGTAGACATTCTTGCAATATTAAACATTATATTTGTATACCACATATGATAAGATACTGTTTATTTCCTCCAAACTAATTAAGAATGTTGCATTTCAAAATTAATAAATCATGTGATAATGAAATTAAAACGAAACATATTTATATAATTATGTACATATTTATAGTGGACAGTCGTAAATCACGACAGTCTATAGCAAAGAAACCTGTTTTTATCCAACATAATTGAAACAGAACTTAAAGCTGCTTGGTCCGATTTTATATCAAATTTAATACACGCTTTTAAACGATGGTTATGCTTAGTATGTGTATAATAATGGAGATTGCAGTAGTTTTACCCGTCAATTATGCCCAATTTCAATGAAGAAAAATACGTAAAAAATTTGCTAACAAAACAAACGGCATTAAAAGGTACCATGTTATTTCGCCTCGTGTTAAATTTCACCCCTGACGACGAGACGGGTATGGTTGTACATGTGTATTATGACTTTGACATCGCTTTAAATAAAGGTCGAAATGATCAGACAAATTACAAATAAATATGTGAACGTTTTGTTCGCTCATATTTCCAAAGTCTGCTTTCTTTAAAATCGATGCATAGCATGCGGGTTGAATAACCCCAATCATTCGGGGGACGAAACCAAGCGGTTTCCTTTTCTAAACATTCCCGTGATGCATTTTGGTTTGTTTTTTCGTTTGCCCAAAGAAAAATTATTTTTATTTACTTTGAATATTTCTAACTTTGAAAGGAGACTGATTCTGCTGGTGTAAATAGGAGAAAGTCCATAACTTTCTAAGATAATTGATTTGTATGGAAAAAAAATTGATACTGTAATTACAAAAAAATCGGACCAAGCAGCTTTAAAATGCGTTTTAATGTATATATCATAGAAACAACTCGTTAGGAATAAAAGCTATAAATATGGACCTTGATATTTATATACAACATATTGATTGTCGTCAAAAATTTCTATAATGTCTTCAAGCATACATTTTGTCTTCTTTTTTTAATTATTATAAGGTGCATATTATAAATATTTATTCAGTTATCGATTTATATTTTACATGCATATATATTTTTACATAATAACAAGGTTCACCGACGAAACTTAAAAAAAAGATTAAAAATCAGCAATCATCTCGATTATCAACATTTTTCTTTCTTTCATTTATAATAAAAGCTGATTTTAACGTTGTTCATATAAAATTTAGATAACTAAATCATCAATAAAATAAAACCAAGATATCTATATGACATTGTGTAATTTTTTGTTGTCACAAACACAGATTGTATAGATTATTTAGTCTTGATTTACAAACGAATACAACTTTTGTTATTCCACGTCAGCTAACAATCGGCAGACACTAATAAATTATATTTTTAGATCACATTTGAGGCACAGTTTTAACGTCTGAGCAAAATTTTAACGACAAAAAATCATAATATTGACGGAAACAGGTGATGTTCACTCTATTGAAACACAACTTTTTACTTCTCTCAATGTGATGAAATAAATTAATACATTAATTCTTAATCAGCATTGGTTTGCAGGCAGCTAAAAAAGGTGAGAATGGCTGCCATCTGCTCTTCTTTTTTTATTAGACAGTATGAAAAATATTATGAAAGTTGTGATTTTTTTAACAAACGATTTTAAACCCCATATCACCTACAGTTATCCACGGTTTACGACTTAAAGAGGCATGGTCACGATTTTGTCAAAAATAATTTTTCCGTTTTTAATGTTTTCAATGGTTCAGTAAGGCATTTCAAATAGTCAACCAAAATTAGAGTGGCATTTTTCGTGTTATCAGCAAGATACAATGCTCACAATTTTCTGTCATGATAACAAAGTTATTGTTTACGTTTTGAAAGTTGAAGTAAACATTCTAGTTTTAGACCGAAAATGAATGTGACAAACGCCAAGGAGTATTTCTGTGTACTTAACACGAATAGAAAGACGGAGAAATCAACTTGAAAAAGGATTTTTCCCGGTTTATTGAACCAATGTAGACAAAATAAGGGTGCGATCCTTGTTTATATGACAAAAAATATTGAGCTCTGTACTTTGCTTAAAACTCTACGACTGATACTCAAAATTTTGTTGATCATAATAAATGTATTTCTTAAGCATTGTAAACAATAAAAATAGAAAAATAAGATTTAACCAAAATCGTGACCATGCCCGTTTCAGGCTGATCTTCCAGCCAACTTTAGAAATTGATACATTGTGCCCATCTGTAAGAGGATAAAACATGGAGTCCTGTGAACAACAACATATACTGTGTCATGTAAACGAAGAATGCTCCAGGTCCTAGAAGACCTTTAGAGTTTTTTCACCGGAACCGTAACGACGAAATCTCTGCTGATGATCTTTGCTTTTCGTCGATTCCAAGAAATACCAAATGATACTATGAAATAACTAGGATTAAAATGATATGTTTTATAGCCAAACATTATTTTTAGTTCCAGACATACGTACATTACAGAATTTACTGGCCCGGAACGGATATTACGACCAGCTTGCACTGCGTTGATATTTAAATCTGGAACAACTTTCAGTTTAAAAAATGAATGCAGCGGCAGTCACTGTAGAGAATGTGTGTTCAGATCAATATTATTCATAAACAATATACAGAGAAAGGAATTTAATTCATGATTTATATACCTGTTATGCATCTTTGTGTGAATAGAGTGGTTAGAGTGTTCTCCCTTTTTTGTATAGGTAAACAACAGAAGAAATAGAAAAATTATTTTGATATTTTCAATACCGTTAGTAACAAAAACTTGGTAGCCATCAGCACATCAGCTGTAAAGATTTTTTTCATGCGATAAAAACGGCACGTTATTAAATTCAATATGTACGCCTTACTACCATATCATTTTTTTTCAAAGTCAATCAAATAATTGTCCTCTAGTCAAATAAACACTTCAAATGTCTTGAATTAATAACATGACACGGGTGTACATGTGGGTTTCCTTTTTAAAGCAATGGGAATTGATATCTTAGAAAAGGCATACTCGCGTCTAAATAAAATATGCTAGGTCAATCAGAATGCATAACAAGTAAATTAAACGAGCTAAATGAAAGAATTCAATATTGGTTCTCTCTCTCTCTCTCTCTCTCTCTCTCTCTCTCTCTCTCTCTCTCTCTCTCTCTCTCTCTCTGATATTTTAGCACTGCAAAACTAAAAACAAGTTTAATGATTCCAAAATGGAGGTTGCTGTATATTAATGAGATTAATTCATTTTGTTTTTCAAAACTAGTATGAATTTATACACAAAAAATCATATTGACGCAAGCGTCAAATGGGCCGCAAAAAATATAGTTGTTGTAAGAATCATCATTGGTTGTTTACATTAAAAACACATCACAAAGAAGAAAATAACGAGTTTAACATTTTAAAGAATCAAGTTCGTTACTGCAAGCATTTCTAACGGTAATTGTATGATTATTGCCATAGTAAGTTTCTTGTCATTCGGGTCTTTATGTCCCGTATACCGATCCCGATACATTGTTTTGAAAAGAATGAAAAAATCCTAAATTTCCCAATAGATTATAGTCTCGATAAAAACGTACCTACCACGACAGTCTATAGCTATGACCTAATTTACATTTACGAGCAAAACCAAAAATTTGTGATATTTTTTAAAAGGCATACAACATATTTCTTCGTGCAAATTTACTTTTAATTCATAAAAATATGCAAAGTATTAATTCTGTAAACAAAAAGCTATCCTGCAGAAACGCAGTTACAGTATTTTAAAAATGTATATCAAATAACGGACCGCATTCTGGCGGCCCGTTATCAAGGAACTGAAAATGATGCTAATTACCAGCAGTTCTTATACTTATTCAGGCTTTATTAACACAATGAAAGTGGAGGGACTAAATAGCGTTATACCAGCAAGAACCACTGATTTTAAAAAGGATTTTTGTGGGTCCTTGTTATAATTTTAAACACTAAATTGAGCACACGTTTGATACAAATACCTCTGGAACTAAATGTATTTTACTAAAAAGAAGAAAAGAACTGTAATGTGTTGACGTGATTGTTAAAAATTGTATGGGTTTTATATCAAATAATGCCATTCCTCTTTTGCAAAAATATTTCGTAATTATGTGTTACTAAAAAAGTATAAGTAATATTGGAATTGATCAATGATATAATTGAAAAATAGAAAAGTTTACTTGCCAACCGCAAGTAAACTTTTCGAAGAAAAAAAAACACTATCATGTGTAAAAAGATATATTACAGCCGTGAACAAAATAATAATCTTATCTGATCCAATCTTATCTAAACCATGAGGGCTGAGTATTTGTGCATAATCACCATTGACGGTATTTTTGTTTCTTTTTTTTTTTTCTTTTTTTTTTCTTTTCTTTTTTTTTTTTTTTTTTTTTTTGGTCCCGTGATTCAATCCATTTATGCATGTACTTTACGCTTTTTTAAACTATGTTGGTGCATTAAAAAAGTATCAAACACAGAATTATTGCGTTTGATATATAACACGACAAAAATATACTTTACAGATTAAATTTTTTGATTATGATTGGATTTACACTGTGTTAAATTTCATATCTCAAGGCACTGAATAAATTAATTTGAATTTTTCATATGTAATATAAGGAAAATTTCTTACATCAAATAAAAATACAAGTTTGTCAAATGTTAACAAATTTGACCTATGCTTCACAATAGCACAATCATATAAAATCAATATCAGAATTCAGGGTCCCTTCGAGCAAGCAAAGAGTTAATGCAAAGGAAGGACTTGTGCAAAACTTTTGACTATTTAAGATAAATCTGTAATGTAAATCAATCCCATCTACGCCATAAGGCCATAAGTTAATTTAAGGATATTTTTCTGTGCTATTGTTGAAAAGATATATCGGTTACAAAATTTCATATTATTTTATTTTATAACTGTTAGAATTGTTCTATATATCAGAGTGAACACTTAGACGTTTTGTTGATTGTACATGCTTTGTAAACCGCAGTGCAAGATGATGCGGCTCATGACTATGATCGGAATTATCAAACCTACTCCGGTTGTTTTCTTTGTGTTTCATGAATTTCTAAGTCAGTTCATACACATGAGAATTGGAATTCAGTTATAGTTGATTAATTATCTAATTACAATTCGATTATGTGATGGGGTTTTATTGGTCAATGATAATTGATTTACTCTCTGTTCTTCGTCAAATCGAAACAATTTTGTTTTCGGGATGAAGAAATGCTATCTCATTTGAAATGTTATCTGCTACTTGTGATATTCAGGCCAAAGTACGCACAAGTACCATATAGATTATTTATTAACACAGTCATCAAAACATCTCTCGTGGTTTCTGTTGGCTTCACAGCATTATTGATTCTGTATGATGAATCTTAAACAAAGTAACACTGGTGATTATTGTTCAAAAAGGTTATAAACAGAATAGATGTAGTTATAATGAACAAGTGGAAACCTGACATTTTCTTACCTGACAAAGTATTTTGAACAAGTGGTATGTTATTCATGACTTCGAGTAATACTGCATAGTTATTAGTGATTTTTACCTTACATAAAAATTCAAATTTATTTCATTACCTTATACAGTGAACTCATTAAGATTCGTTTCGGCCAATTTCCTCGCGTTTTAAATCTCTCATAAGTTCTTTTGATGTCATTTCGTAAACTAGATTGAATGATCTTTTTTATTGCTGCTTTTTATTGTTAATATATTTTTTTCAAATTTTGGGCCCAGTGGGAGTTCAACAGTATATAACAAAACAAAAAATACACATCTCATAAGAAACAGAAATATAATTGACGGTGACATAAAGATAATTGATCATTAGGAAGAGAAGTCAATTTTAAATGTAATAAAGAGAGAGAAAAAAATTGGGAGTCATTAAACATACATAAAACAAACATAAAAATAAATGATACATCTTGTTATTGTCGTCATTCACAGGTTTTTGTCAAAGAAAAGTAACATTACAATCCTTTTGATGCAAGTTCCTTCTCATGTTTTATCATACCTAAATCAAACCTAATTTAAGGAATACTATGAGGATAAAATAAACAAAGTCCTACAAAACCTGAATAATGCATACCTTTTTATCGGCCGAAGTGGGGTTTGGGAGTCGGAACCCCCCCCCCTTTTTCTCGTAAATATTATTTTTTAAAAGGTATAACACTGATCTAAATGCGATTTTTTCAATCTACAATCAAAATGATATTATCTGAAATAAATGCTTTATAGATCACGTGTTAATTTCGCATATATATATATATATATATATATATATATATATATATGTGTGTGTGTGTGTGTGTGTGTGTGTGTGTGTGTGTGTGTACATTATCTTGCTTTTGAAGTACAGCATATTAATTGACGTCATACATTTCTAAAATGTTTTAAAGCATATTTTCTTTGTTTTAAAGAAG
This sequence comes from Magallana angulata, assembly GCF_025612915.1. Classification (NCBI taxonomy): domain Eukaryota; kingdom Metazoa; phylum Mollusca; class Bivalvia; order Ostreida; family Ostreidae; genus Magallana; species Magallana angulata. The sequence continues at coordinate 4,746,630 of NC_069111.1, read as the reverse complement.
AATTAAACAATTTTTAACCATGTGTATGCTATTTGTAGCCATATCAGGTAAGGGACAAGTTGTACAGACAGTTTCCATTGAAGGAAATTGCACTTTTTTATTTTCACCCTATTAAATAACTGACCATATTTATGAATTTATATACCACGTGTTTATCCTTTATAATAAAAACTGACGTTTGTTTTAATTCAAAAAACTCATATTACTAATAAAATCAATTATGTATAATAAAAAGCGTGCATTATTTTTTATCCCCTGTCGAGATGTTTACGTTATTTAGTTTTGTTTTACAAACTAATAAAAATAAATAAAACTTGATTGTTTATTTCTCGTTAACTAACAACATAAACAATCAGTGAAATTTTTTTTATAGAAATCCTACATCATTTAGCACAGTGTCAATGTCTTGAAAATAAAATGTATTAACTATACATTATCTGAAAATAATGAAAAAAAATCAATTCCCCTGAATAAACGATTCTAACCCCACCCTGCCCCAAATACCGGTTTTGGACTTTGGTTTTATTTTGACTTATGTGAGGCCTACGAATATTAAACAGTAATATACACATATATAATGTCTTGTGAACAAAAAATGCTTTAAGCCCTTAAATTCCTATGGAATTTATCAGACCTGAAATATTACAACAAAATCTTCTCTGATCTTCAAATTTACCTAGTTGCTCTTGAAACCAACTTTTCGATTCCGAGAAATACCCCAAAAATACTGTGAAATATTTTTTTTTTTTTTTTTTATTGATATTAATTTCATTTGCACATACAATATATCATACAATATATATATACATGTAAGTATATTTAGCACAATTGAAAAGTCTGTTGACAAGATCAATTTCAACAAATTTAAGGGAGAGAAAATGAGGGACAGTAGGAAATGGAGAGTGGGGAGAGAGAGTGGGGGAATTATGAGGAAACATGTATCATGTCAAAAATATTTTATTAATAATTAGGCGTAATCAAAATATTTACTACCGAGTTGTTGTATTCAGACAAGGTATATATAAATCGTGCCTTATGTAAATATGTCAATGGTCAGGATCTACATGTACATGAGAAAAAGCCAGTCAGTCCATTGGTTTAAGAAATTATTGTATTTGCCTTGTTTTGTTGCAGTGTATTTAAGTGTAGTTATATGGGTTTTGAGATCAATCAGAAGTTCATGGATTGATAAGTTTTCCTGTAGACATCTTTTCCTGTATACGTAAGATTTGATTATAAGAAAAATTATACCCAAATAAATTGAATTAGGGGTTCCTAATATAAATGATTTTTCTTCTAATGTAATATGTAAACCTTTTCCGTCACATATTGATATAAAGTGGCTTAAAAGATTTTGGACATGTAAACAGTCCAAAACAGATGCACGATAGTTTCTTCATTACTTTGACATAAAGAACACAATTTTGTGTCGGTTTTACCTATTTTAAATAAAAATGAGTTTGTTGTCAAAATATACTGATTTATTCTAAATTGCAACCATTGCATTTTAGAATCCTTAGTGTATAAAAAAGGAAATGTGAAGATATTTTCCCACTGAAGGTCTAAAATTTCAAAAAACTTTCCCCATTTTACTTTTCCAAGAGGAGTAATTTTTTCTGTAGTAAGAAAATTGTAGATATGTTTTGTTCCTTTTTTGTTGTTACAAAATTTTTTAATATTATGAGGAAGAAACGGTCTAGGGCTATTTGTTCCAATTTGAATTTTTGAGCTTGAGAGACTTGCTTTAATTAAATTTCTAAGTGATGCATAATTCAGAAAATTTGTTTTTATCTTAATTTTTTTTTGTAAATCTTGTAAAGAATAAAAATTTCCATTTTCATCAAGCAAATCTGCTATGTATACTATGTTCTTATCAAACCAGTTTGTATAGAAAACTGTTTTATTTTCAATTTTGATTTTCGAGTTGTTCCAAATAGGCTGAGTAATAAATTCATCCCATGATTGAACTAATTTTTCTTGAATTATTTGAAAGACAGTAAATGTATCTTTCCAGAAAGGATTTTTTTATTTCCTTTTTAACAACATTAATATAGTCTGATCCAGTTTTTAATATTTTTTCTATAGATACAGTTTTGCCAAGCAGCACTTTCCATTTTGTTTCTTGGGAACAAAGAATTCTTTTTATCCATGATGATTTTAACCCCAGATTGTAATTGTTAATATCAAGCATTTTTAAACCTCCATTAATATAGTCTTGCACTACTTGCTTTCTTTTAAGTTTATCTACTTTGGAATGCCATAAAAAATTAAAAAGAGTTTCATTCAGATACTGTGAAATATGTATATTAAAACTATAGAGTATTATTATGCAAAGAAGACTTTTAGTTTCAGACATAGGTAATTGCTGAGGTGGAACGAACACCACCACATCCTAATCCGTATCAACAGTTAAATTTGGAACAAACGTTCATATAAAAAAACTGAATTCAAAAGACGTCAATGTCAAAAAAGTGTGTCAATAATACTCATAAATATTCATCGTGTAAAACGTATAGAGAAAGTGTTTAAAGCATAAACACTGTATATTTTAAGGTATCTTTGTGTGGTTAGGGTTGTTAAAGCCGTTTTACTTTTTGATTTAGTTAAACAGAAGAAATCGAAAAATTGTTTTGATATTTCCACACCGTAAGTAAGTAAAACACAGATTAATCAATAGCACACATTTTGTATCCTGCGTTCAGAATGAAATGTTATCTTTATTGAATAATTTAATTGTACGTTTTAAAACCATATCATTTAGTCAAGTAATTCTCTCTCTCTCTCTCTCTCTCTCTCTCTCTCTCTCTCTCTCTCTCGTTACAAAACTATAATCAAGTTTGTTCCAAAGATTTTGCTAAATGTTTTTTTAACATTTATCTTATTTGTTTTGTTTTTTTTTACGTTCATGCATCAAGGATTTGTCTGAAAATGATGCAAAAACCCTGCAATGCTTATATTTCTTCAGATTCTATATACACAATAAAATAGATAGGACTAAAATATGTTATACCAGCTAAAACCATCAATTTTTACGATAATTTGTTAGCTTTATTTGTTGGCATGATAATTCTAAACATAATACTTAGAGTCCATTTAATGCTGTTAGCAATACACCTAGCACTATTTTGTTAAAAGGAAGCGGTTGCCTCTAGTAAGTTAGTAACCTTTATAATAACAACGATGTAGATTTCATACCCCAAAAAACGACTTTCCTGTCGGACAAACAAAATGTACTGGACTTGATTAAAAATAATATAGATAATAAAAACGTTTTCGATGCATTTGAAAGTTATGTTGGCGCATCCACGTCAAAAATGTTGACTTACCCTTCATTTTAACATAGACATATGCAATCATTAATTTAAATGTCCCTTCTAGCAAACAACAAGTGTCAGAGAACGAAGGAAATCATGCAAAACTTAAGAAGTTTAAATCTAAAACTGTGATGTAAATGCATCTCACCGACTGCTTGAGGACTATACCTTGTGAACCACAATGATGAAAGGTGGGACAACTCCTAACTATAATTGATCATTATAAACCTACCTTGGTTGCCTTTCCTGTCATTCACAAATACTCTGTTTTTATCATAAATCATTTCATGCACAAATTATTCACAGAAACAAAACTGTTGGGCATTGAATTCGGCTATGGCTGATGAAAATGACAGCTAAATTTGATACTTTTCATTTACATGTTAAATCATATTCACATACACTCACAGTGATATTTGATTTACCAGCTGATAATGGTGGCTCAATTTTCGTGGAATTCGTGGGAACCTCTCATCTACGAATTAACACCTTCCATTAATTAATAAATGAGGGTTATAAGTTCATATTTCCTTTTGTAAGTATAGAATAACACATGAAATTACGTCCCCACAAAGCAGTTAAATTTAAGCAATTCTAGTTTGAAGAGATATCCAGAGTATGTACATGAACAATATAGAATTTCTAAATACAATTTTAAAATATCATCTATTTTGAAGTGTCATCAGCAACCAGTGAAATTTGGCCCAGAGTATGTACATGAACAATATAGAATTTCTAAATACAATTTTAAATTCAATTTTAATTTTATTTTTTTCCTTTTTAAATTTTTTATAATTTCACAATACACCTCTGTAAAAGAAACAATTTTTAGATATATTCAATTTGAATAGTTCAACAAATGATAAAAAAAATTATTGCCTCAAGTTTTAACCTAAAAGCCTTGTCCTATGAGGTAACCTTAGATCTGGTTCTCTAACCACTGAGACATATCAGTCACAACAAATATCCTTAAAATGATAAATGCTTTTTTGCCTCAAATTTACGGACTTTTATTATTTTCCTAAAACGTTAAATTGTTAGGATGCAAAATACTATCTTTAATGTATAGTGTGTCATCACTCCAAGTTTTTGTTGATTGATATAGGTTCATTATCAATTAGACCTTAATTTGTTAATTACAAAAATACGGTGCACAGGCCTATTCTTTAGAATAAATGGCATCGGGGTTCTGCCTCATTGACGCTTTCTTGGAGGTTTTTATACAAATACACCGGATAAGATTAATATATATTCAATATTGAGCATATTTAAGGGATTCATATCGATGTTGGGCTAATTATAAATTGTTTTGAACGAGTTTTACAACAACAAAAACCCGAGGTTTTTTCAATGTCTTATCCGTCCTTATATATGTATTTTACACGATTTATTAACGTACTTCTTTCTTCTCTGCCTACACGTATGTATTTTTAGTTAATTTTTAAAGTTTATTTCAAGAAATTACAAAGTGAATTCATTTCAATTTTCTTAAGTTGTCTATCTTGAGGTTCTTGGGCCGTTATTTCGTAAATTAGTTTAAATGAATAAACACTACACACTAAATGAAATGAAGGCGATAAAAAGTATATTATGTTTAATATGAGCATATAATTAAACATATCTAATCAAATTTTTTATTTTAAAAGTGTCAAAAATGTTTGGGAAATCATTTATGTATGAGATTATGTAAACTCTATATAATAACTATTACACATATGTACTAATTGATATAGAAGACCTTTAAAATGATGGTCAAACTTAAACATTAAAAATATTAATTAAATACTGTTGTAGTAAACCCCTCCTCCTCCGCCAGCAATCAATCAATCACATACGTTGCCTTCTTAACGTTAGATTATAATCATTCAGCTCTCGTTTTACACACCCCGAAAATAAACTTCTCTTGACTAATTTATTGTTTAAAAGTCAGTATTTAACAATTTTCATTCAAATGCTGGGCCAAATGGCACAAAAAGGTTTATTAGCAACATGTAATAAGACAGAAATATCCAAATGATAATTAAAATGAGAATCGATCATTACCAAGAAAATGTTTGATAAATTTGAAATTTATATGCATCAGCTTTTTATGCACAATACCTGCAAAATGTATCACTAATGTTTACAAAATTTATTATTTTCAAGGGCTTTTTGGTGTTTTCTAGAGGTATTTTTGAAACTACACGTGTCGTCTTATAACAACAGTGATTTATTGATGAACCAGACTCATTTACTTAAAATTTATTGTCGTCTTGATATTTTTGTTTCAGTAAACAGTCGATGAACTACACCGAACCCAATATAAATGTTAACCTTTATACGAAAAAAAAAATACATGAACACAAACAATAAAGTGATTCCCCCCCCCCCCCCCCATTTCCTTTAATGTTTACCTTTTTACTATGCATATGTTAATTTTCGCACTAGCCTTTCATTTCTTTTCACACAGTTTCCAACTTGTAGAAAAACTATACGTCAGGATTGGAGATGTAGTCTTTGGTTGGCAAAACGACGACTTGGAGATAAAGGCTAAATCAAACATCGCCGAATAACGCTGACAAACCCCCAACCACCAACGGATGGCAAAATCTTCATGTCTTGTTCGACAAATACGTTCAGTATGGAAGAAAATGAGCATGTTCAAAACTAGGAACGGACACCGTCAAAAAAGTGCCCGCTAGAAGTGAAGTAGCATTGTATAATTAGTGCCTGTTTAGGTAACGGTTGAAATTAACACCCCGAGGAAAACATTGTCAACCTACGCGAGGCGAACGCGAACGTTGACGTTCGTTGGACACAGGCCGTAAAAAGGATCAACGGTGTCCTGAGGCTCGTTCAGCATAAGGGAGGCGACAGTTATTAATAAACAACCAATGGATTACGTTTGGCTCCATTTTTTCTTCATTTGTTAGACATTCAGTAGTGTTATCAAGTAAGGTGTAGCAAGGACACTTAGTTTTTTTTTCACGTTATATATTGATCATTGCATCCCTTCCTCACTAGCTCTATCTACCTCTTACAAGTAGTGTACCAGTATGTACATGTATGCAAGGACATTACATAATATATAGTATACTATATGGGTTGAATTGACTTAACATTAGTACATTCATTATAAATGACTTTCTGCAGTATAAGATGTATGCACCTGTAATCTTTTTTGTACTTTTTTGTCAATAAAAATAAAACCAAATGAACAATGAAAACAAGATCAAAACGAATTAATTTGTGCCATTTTTTTTTTTTTTTGGTTTTTGGTTTTTGTTTTTTTTTTTTTTTTTGGTTTTTTTTTTTTTTTTGGTTTTTTTTGGAGGGGTTTTGTTTTTGTTTTTTTTTTTTCGATGTGCTATATTGTGTTTATTCTATTGAATAAATTCGGGGAATTTTCAGTTTTCAAAAATTATAAATCTACCTGCTACTATTATTCGGTACTTAAGACACGATGGTTTAATCATCTCTACGTCGTAATTTGTAATGAATGCCATATTAAATGAGTCTCGATATTCTTAATATATTTAAATGCTATTTTTCATTGTTCATGTATGTATTTGTAAACTATTTATTTTACATTAATTGATCCCCCCAAAAAATTTTAATATTGTTTCAAATCACTCTGTCAAAATGTTTTATAAACAGCTGTGTTCGTTCCATATGTACGATTTTACCGATATTTCCAATACATATCTTAGTTTTCTGTCAGAAACCACAATCGGCGATCTGAGAGACTGGTCCTGTATCTAGAGTACTACGTACATTGTAAGTGAATTATATTAAGATGGTCTTGCGATTAGAATACCGGCCGCAAGGTGCCGCTTAAACGTACTTCTGGTTTGGGTCTAATGCCACAAAATCAGATTACTGTCATGTTGTCAGTTTTGAATTTACTGGGTGGGCGTAAATAGAAAATTTACAATATGACAACTAATTTTGTATTTACATCCACCCGTTGTAAATTCAAAATTTATGACATGACATTACTACTATTTATTATTTAAATAGTGCTAACAACAGACAAAAATGAGAGAAATATATATGTGCTCAAAACATATTGAAGAAATATATAAAAAAAAAACCTGAACCAATAAAAAAAGAGGCAAAAATAAACAATGATTTTAACGAAAAAAAACCCCACTTAATTTTATAACAAGTGCGACAAAATATAATATTCTTATTAAGCAACGTTGTTGCTCTTACATTCAGTAAAACAAGCATTGTATACAATGGCAAGGTTCATTGATAAAACATATGAAACAATTACTTATGGATCCTTACTCGTAAAACGCCACACCGTTCGCAAGGCGAAACTCTGGATGTACCAGTTGCAAGTGTCAAATTAACCACGATTTATAGGTACAAGGATAACGACCCTTCGCGTGTCCGACAAGTTCCCAGTACTACTGACCACGGAGCACGGCCAGGTAAGACACTTATTGTAACTACAACCAAAAAAAACGTTCTACAGCGGTAATAGAAATATATATAAGTTGCCTACCACTTCATGCATATTTTTTTTACTATGAAAATAAGTTATTTTTTTTTGTTTTGAATGGAGAGTTATTGCAATTCCATTTTAAATTGAATCATATCATCTGTGTATTTTAACATTTCATCATGATGCTTATGGTATAAGCATGCAATCAAGAAGTTCGTATTTAACTACTAAAAACATTTTTGTCACTTTAAAAGTCGTATGTAACCGCAAATTTTGACAAAATGCACAACCAAAAAAGATTAGGGTTTTAAAATCGTAATTGTATAGGCAAGTAATAAGATGGAGAGCCACAAAAATCTATAACAATGTCGTTGAAGAAAACTTTATGTATTGCCTTGATCTTTGAATTCTCGTAGCAATCAAATAATATGTAACGGCTACGGTAAAACCTTGCATTTGTATAATAGTTTTAGAATGCTATGACCGATTTTGCATAAATATACATGTATTTTATCATTGGTGGTTTCTGTAGGGATTGCTTTCAATTCAACATATTACGTTTGAAAGTATTCGTGATAAAAATAAATATCCAGTTGACCATATATCAGAAGAATTTATTGTTCAGTTTAAGTACTTGAGATATAACTTTGTCGCCATTGTCAATTCTAGATTTTTATTTAAAAACAGGTGTACGTACAATAAAAATCAGCTGTTTGTTTGACCAGAACTGAAGCAATTTCCGGTCTGAAAATCTAGACATTTTCTGAGCGAAGAAATATAAAACATTTAAAGTCGTCTTTTAGTTGTTTTTTTTTTTTTTTGGTCATGCAAATAATTATGCAAACTCATGAGGATCAATGAGGATTAAGAATCCTAGACGTGACTTCCATATTTTAAGGTACTACCGGTGTTTGTTACTTTGTCAGGTGTAGGAGAATCTCGACCTGTCCACTGCTGGTGTGTGAAAGCGTACCATCCAAGCGTAGAGTCGACACACAATGGCAGCTAATGCAAAAAATCTGGACCCGGAGAATCAGTAAGTTTTTTTTTCTTTTGTTGAAGATGACTTCTGTCATTATTCGCACAGCTTTAAGATGTCAAGCGCTGGTGAGTTTAACACGTGTTTGTCCGTGATCTATAGAGAACGCATGTTATATCTATAATATAAACGCGACATAAGCCATTTCTGAGATGTCAAGAGTTTTTAATGAAACGCTATTAGAATAAGCTATACAAATATCATAATTATACGTTAATTTTTCTTCTCAAAATTTTATGAGCACAAGGTTAGAGAAGAGAGCGTGAGTGAGCTTTCTAATAATGTTAGTTTATTTGTATGAATTGATTTTAAAAAGTATTGTGTTTAGGGCGGGGCGTTTGTGTTCAAGAATGTTCAAGATTGCTCGAGATGTAGATTCTTTTGATCATATTACTATTTACTAACAAAATCATTCTTCAGAATGGTTTGTAAAAAGATAAACAAATCGTGCTCAATGTAACATCTTATTACGGGTAATGTGCCAACAAAATATTTTTTCAAAATTTGTGTGTCTTACTCAATTTTGATTTTTATTAATTTAAACAACAGTTTACCAATATGATATACCGGAAAATGATACAAAGGTATATGAATTACAGAGTGTACAGATATGGATAAGGGGTTTATAGCGCGGGAACCTTTACTTACAGAATCATTGCAGAGGAGTCACATGAACGGGTTTCCAATAAAAAATCGGGTATCTGTTACTCCAAAAAATTCATAGGATTCTTAATACTCAATGTGTTGGTCGCTTACATTGTTGTCATATACCTGGCGACCAAAGACCCGGATGATAATGGTGACCAAGAGACAACTACCATGATGGCGCCGGGGGAAGCGCGAGGGGCGGACGAGGTGCACGTCAACACGGGGGCAGTGGTCAGTGACAACGTGGCCTGCTCAAACATCGGCAGGTCAGAGTTTTCCTCTTGTAATGTTGCAATAATTTTAATTGAACAGCAGTTTATGCAAAAATGATTTGTCTGGTAAATTTTGTATTTACTGCCACAAGGTAAATGAAAAATTGAATAACATTATGACTTTTAAATAAAAAATAAACACCCGATTTGGTGAGTGTTTGTGCAGAGATATCACACCTTTCGTCTGTTTCAGAGACTTTCTTTTGAAAGGCGGTTCTGCTGCAGATGCTGCCGTAGCAACACTTTTTTGTAATGGCGTCTTGACACCTCACAGTATGGGAGTTGGCGGGGGTATGCATCTTCTACCTTCTGAAGTTATTGTGTCCCTGCTTTGCATTTACTTACTTACAGAGTGATCCCTGTTGAACTTTTTAATTTCTAATTTGATGCGTAAAATAACTAGATTACAACATCTCTTACAAATCTATTTACCCGGATTGAATAAAACACATAAATCTGATCTACAATTTTGTTAAATTCCTCCGGAGGATTTATCTACTCGTCCCCTAACTGTTACGTATTTATTAATATATCTTCAAAGAACATGGGTTAACGCTGGAAACGTTATGTTTCTTTCGATGTGGGAGAAAGTACGTCTTAAACATGTGTATACCCCTACACATGCTCTGTTGATGACCAGTGATAGCATCAATGGAAGGCTTGAGACGGTAGACAAACAGTGGTTATTTTGACAACCTTACACACTGTACGCCTCTCTCTGCGTTAACGAACCCACTACCTCTTCTTTCATCAACGTGTCTGTAATGGCCATCAAGGGTCACATTATTTCGAACAAAAAACAATGCTGAAAGACATTTATCCTCAAAACAGAAATAACAAGATGAAGGCGGACGTATCTCCCTGGAGCTTAACCGTGACTATCGCGTCTCTCGACATATTTCCGAGATTACCCTCCCTTTAATGACCTTTTTATTTATAAATTGAAAAAAAAGCAAACATTATAAGAGACGCTAACTGTTTACTTTTAACTAAACCATTTGAGGTCAATTAACGCTGTAAAATTTCTTGTTTCAATACTTGAATGGCATCAACTCAAGCGCGAATGTACATGTATGGCGCAGTTGACCTCACCATTTTTTTACGATTTAATTTAATTTTTATATATATTCTAAGTAATCATATTCAAGTGATGTCTTTGTGCATTTTGTTATTGTAGTTTTGTTGCGTTATGTTTTAATGTTACAGGTCTGTTTATGGTATACTACGATGCCGAGTCAAAGAAATCTGTGTACATAAGTGGCCGAGAGAGGGCGCCACAGAACGTTCAAAAAGACATGTATGTCAACCATGAGGGCTGTTTTGGTAATGCTGTAGGTTATACATGCATTTCATTGAAAATCTGTTGTAGCATTGAATACATAGATGTATTTTATTAATTCAATCTCAACGACAAATTTTAGACGCAAAGTACATCGCTATACCTGGTGAAATCAAGGCTTACTGGACACTACACAGGAAATATGGCCGCCTTCCATGGAAAAACCTCGTCCAACCAGCAGTCCATTTTGCCAGAAATGGATTTCATATATCAAACAGTGTCGCAAAAGCCATTAAATATCTAAAAGACAATCTTCAAATAAATTTCAGAGATTTTCCTTCTCTATGGTAAGTATTTACTTTACAAATCGCTGTTTTACTCAACAAATATTTTCGAAAAATACTATAGTTCAATTTTTACGCGTTATTTGGCTAGAATATTTATTTTAAACACTGCATCACGTTAATATATTTGAACAATTTCTAAAAGATGACAAAATCAATCTTTATTTGATTTTTGCATATTGAAGTTATTTAAAACGCATCGCAATAGTTTGTTCAAAACCAGGGTTTTTTTTTATTTGAAATTATGAAAGTTTAAAAACCATAAATTAAAGCTGCTTGGTCCGATTTTATTTGTAATTACAGTATCAAATTTTTTTCCATACAAATCATTTATCTTAGAAAGTTATGGACTTTCTCCTATTTACACCCGCAGAATCAGTCTCCTTTCAAAGTTAGAAATATTCAAAGTAAATAAAAATAATTTCTCTTTGGGCAAACGAAAAAACAAACCAAAATGCATCACGGGAATGTTTAGAAAAGGAAACCGCTTGGTTTCGTCCCCAGAATGATTGGGGTTATTCAACCCGCATGCTATGCATCGATTGTAAAGAAAGCAGACTTTGGAAATATTAGCGAACAAAACGTACACATGTTTATTTGTAATTTGTCTGATCATTTCGACCTTTATTTAAAGCGATGTCAATGTCGTAATACAACATTACCCGTCTCGTCGTCAGGGGTGAAATTCAACATGAGGCGAAATAACGCGGTACCTTTTAATGTCGTTTGTTTTGTTAGCAAATTTTGTACGTATTTTTCTTCATTGAAATTTGGCATAATTGACGGGTAAAACTACTGCAATGTCTATTATTATACATATACTAAGCATAGCCATCGTTTAAAAGCGTGCATAAAATTTGATATAAAATCGGACCAAGCAGCTTTAAATTGTTAAACGGATTTATTTTCACCATGTACCAACTTTATTTAATTCGCAGGTATTACTTTTACAAATTATTAAAGGGTTATTTAGATAAAGATTTAAAGATGTTAGTTAAGATTGTATTAACTTTGATGATTCTGTTCACGAAATCTGACTTTCTACAGTTCGGTTTTTTGTGACACTGATGGGAACCCAGTGTCAGAGGGAGCTTTGGTCAGAAACGCTAAATTGGCCGACTTCCTGGAGATGATAGGCGAGAAAGGCCCGGATTATCTGTATAACAGTTCCCTGACTGACATTGTGGTCAAGGAAATCAACGATCAAGGTAGGACTGTTTACAGACAGGTCGTGAACAGGTCCTTAGTTAGTTTGTACAATTAGTACTAGGCCAAAGCTATCCTGCTCATTTGAATACATGAAAAAGCACCAGCTAGGTCGTAACAACTACTACTGTGGAATCATTAGAATTCGTGGTGGCTCAATTTTCATGGTATTCGTGGGTAGCTCTCGCCCACGAATTTACATCCTCTACGAAAACTAATTATGAAAGATTGAGTTTTCCTACTGACACTGAAGACCGATGCATACATGAAATTACATCCCTACAAATAATCAAAAAACCTACAATCTACGAAAATTGGACCCCGCGAAATTAAATGATTCCATATATAATAAGATAATGTATATTCCTAATTAAACGCGTGGAATTAATTTCCGCGTAAAATCGCGAGAAGCAGCTCTCGCAATTTTAAAATCTCGCCATTATTTTCTGAGAGTTGGTAACTATAAGAAACAAGGAGAAAAGTTCCTCGGTCGTGATTTTATATTCTCGCGATTTTATGCAAACCGGATAGATTGTGGAATTAAGTACTCGCGTAATACAAGGAATTAATAGTAGTAAGCAAACTTTATCCTTATGAGACTTCATTGAATAAGCAGATCTGATAACCCTGTAAAATATTCAGTGCAAGCAAACTATGGATTGCTGTTGAGTCTAAATGTTCTTGACATTAAGCATCATCACGACGTTTGTGACTAGTGGGCGACAGCTATCATTGATAACCAGTTTACAGATGTGACTCATCATTAGTTTCATCCAGAATAATTCCATTCAAAAAATGGACTATAGTTTCTGAAATGAATTTGTTGCAATGAGATCGTGATTTGTAATATCTTATACCTTCATTCTCAATGTATATATGGGTGACATATTTAACTTACAAAACTTACGGGACAAAATTTAAGTACAAGTTGACGTCTGTGTTTCATGGAACGACTGACTTTGATGTTCAAAGTACGAAACTGACAAATTGTCTATATAGCACTATATAAATAATATATGAAACAGTATAATTGTCTATGAAAAAAATCCATTTCTAGTATCCTTCAAATTCTGGGACAGAGAGGATCTGGAGACGTACCACGCGAAAGAAGATTCGGCGCTGTCCGTAGATCTAGGTCAGTGGACGCTTCACACCGTCCCCGACCCCAGCGGTGGGCCCGTGCTGGCGCTCCTGATGAATCTGTTCCGAGGTAAGTAAGCCAATCAATGACGTTGTTTCACCTTAATCTTGAAAACTCTCTGTCATTAAATAAAATGGGTTTTGCAATTGCTCTTCTCTGTTATTAACCTGTGACGGCATAATGGCAGTTTGAACACCTTTTTCATTGCATTTCTTTCTCATAGATATTTCTTATAGAATATACATATTGATAGTGGCCTTTGACGAAACAATTATTCATTATAATGAGTCAATAACAATCCTATGTACCAGTCGTTAACATCATTTGATTCATCATTATTCATTTATATACAATTTTCCCCCAGTAACTCTTGCAATCTGATTAAAGAATTTTTAGTTTTATACGACTTAAAATAGTTCGGTTTGGGGCAGTTTACGCTTTCTTAACCGCCTAGTGGTGTATAAAAAAAGCGTTTTCAAACCATTTTATATCGTTTAAAACTGAAAAAAATTCATTGCTTTATATATTTTATTACTTTTTTGCTATTGACTGCGTGTTAAAAACAGTCATTTGACTTTTTAAGAAATCAAGTTATACAAACTTCAAACGTACCGTTAGGCAAATTGATATGTTTTTGTCGTTATTCTTAATATGACGTAGGCAACATTATTTGTACAATATAAAATAATTTTATAGCCAATCAGAATGTGCGTTACAACCAGAATTAAATTATTTTAAAATACCGAGAGATCTGTCAACGAATAAACTTTAAAAAATCTTTGATTCAACCAATCAGATGGCAAGTTACGTTTTTCTGTAAGGGATATCGTGACGCCATTTTAAAAATGATACGAGTATAAATATTGGTTGATCAATATATCTTTTATTTCCGACATTATTTATTTTTTCATTACCATTAGAACTGAAACTTTCTAAAAGCATCATGGACGCAAATCCAGCTGGAACCTACCATCTGATGATAGAAGCTACCAAGTTTGCTTACTCCTTTCGACCAAAACTTGGAGATGGCGATTATGAGCCAGATGTAAAAAACGTAAGAAATTTCTTTTCCTATAATACTAGTAATAACTCCTCTTGAAGTGAAGTGAATTAGTTTTTCTTTTCTTTTGGATCCTTTAACAGCTAGTCAATCGTTTAGTCTCAAAGAAACTTGCAAAGGATCTAGCTGCTCTAGTCGACCGAAACAAAACGCATCCTGGAGACTACTATACCAACAATACCATGATGTCACAGGAAGAGCACGGGACAAGTCATGTGTCTGTACTGTCACAGACAGGGGATGCTTTATCAGCGACCAGTACCATAGAGTATTAGTAAGCCAACGACATCAAAAACTATCTCACGATTCTATAAACTATGTAAATATTAGGTTATTAACTGATAAAAGCAGATAATGATATAACATTGAAGTAATTTAAAATGAAGTAGTACATGTATATCTAACGTTTTTCATTCCGATGATTATGTATTATATTCAAACTATTTGAAATGTTGCTAATTTACTATATTAGACTTTTATTTACTATATTAGACTTTTATTGACTATAGTAGACTTTTATTTATGCTTTTTGCAGTTTAGGTTCCTTGTTTATGTCAAATAAAACTGGCATAATTTGGAATAATGAGATGTGTGATTTTACCCTCAAGCGAACTAATGAAGAGGTAGATTGTGACCTTGTTATATTGTTATTTTTATAAAACGAGAAAAAAAGAAGATTATGGATGCAAAAACCAATATCACAGCACCTTGTTTGTTTTTGCAATAGGTACCGGAAGTAAATTCTGTAAAACCCGGAAAACAGCCTTTATCATCCATGGCGCCCGTCATATTTGTTGATAATCAGAGCGGGAAAGTACGGCTCGTTACTGGCGCTGCCGGTGGCACCAGAATAACCACCACCGTGGCACAGGTAACAACTGTTGTCGCCGATATTTCTTACATCAATCTTAAATCAAATCTCGGAAACAAAAAGTAGTAAATTTAAATCGCACCTTTTATATATGATATGCTAATTGTTTGGGAATTTATTAGGGGAGGGGGCTCTAAACTATGGCGTGTAAAACGTTGATTTATTAAAAACTTTTGTGATGTATATTCAAAGTTTTGTGATGTATATTCAAGATCTTGTTATGTAGGTACCAAATCTCGTGATGTATATTCAAAATTCTGTGATGCATATTCAAGATCTTGTTATGTATACGCAAGGCAGCAGACTATGTTCTCGGAAAAAAAGCTGCACATGACAGAAGTAATTGCCAGTCTACAGAATATTACCCACAATGCATTTATTGCACATATATCGAGATTTATAGAACATATATCAAGATTTATAGAATATACATAACAAGATATAGAGCATATATCACAAGATATTGAAAATACATCACAAGATTTCGAACATACATCACAAGATTTCAAATATACATGTACATCACAAGATTTCTAATATAAATCACAAGACTATAGAATATACATCATAAGATTTCGAATATACATTACATAATTTTGAATAAAAAAAAACAAGATTATAGAATAAACATCACAAGATTTCGAATATATATCACAAGATTTTGAGTATACCTCACAAGATTATAGAATATATATCACAAGATTTTGAATATACATCAATAGATTTCCAATGTACATCATAAGATTTCCTTTATACAACAATATATTTCGAATATACATTACAAGATTTCCAATATGCATCACACGATTTCGAACATACATCATAAGATTTTGAATATACATCACAAGATTTCAAATACACATCACAAGATTTTTTAATAAAGCAACGTTTTACACTCCATAATAAACAACCAACTCTTTATTTGTTTGAATCTTGGTCATCTCATGAATCATAAAGGGACTGGGACATGATTTGACTTAAAATTTTTCAAAGTTTGTTTTTCCATTTTTTAATGTTTATACTGATAAATATAGAGGTTTATAATATTTGAAACTTAAATATCAAGTTGTAAGCAAGATACAGAGTTCATAATTCTTTGTTTTGTAAACAAAGCTCGAATTTTGTCATTTTTACATATGTGTTGTAGTGATGTAAGTTTTAATGAAATGTAACTTCCTTTTGTTGATAATAGTATTTATGAAGATATTGAATTAGTTTTAATTGTTTTTTACATGTCACTTTGTCTAAGAAATGGTAAAATTCTACATTACATTTTTTGTAAACAACTATAAGACTCGAGCTTTGTTTACATAACTATCAATTCTTACCTCTGTATCTCGCTTGTAACTTGACTTTAACATTTAATATTTTGGTCAATCATTTAAAATGCACAAGTTAATCATTTTATACATAAAAAATAAAAATAAAATTTTTGATCTCAAATCGTGTCCAAGTCCCTTTAATTTTAGAAAACTTTGCTTTGTTAAAAAATTCCAATTACATGAAATATTCCTTCTCAGGTTACCCATAATACCCATTGGCACCTTTATACAAATCATGTAAGTGACATAAAAATTCCAACATACAAATAATTAAGATGATAAAAAATACAAATAACCCTAATGAAGTCGTGTGGTTAATCGAATAACTCGGCGGTAACCAAAAAAATATTTTATTATTTTACAATAAGCTTACAAGAGTACACAAAATCTAATACATTGCATAGAAAGGCTAAAACCAAGTGAGAAAATTTTGCCAACAAACTTCTCAAATCCCCAGATCTAATTGAATTGTACTACAGCGCATTTGTTGTTTTATATTACAGTCAAGACAAACTTGATCTATTTTGATAATACTAATGATCCTAAGAAGAAAAATTACAGAAACTGCACACAAACCTCAGTGAATGCGCTTAACAAGCTTTGCATGTATATTCTGTCCTAGATCACTGATTATGCCGGGATTATCTAGCTGCAGACTCGTCTTGGGAACTTCAAAGACGATTTTTATCAGATCAGATCATCTGATGCCGCTCTATTTCTCTATCGGATCCGAGTTTTGATTGTAACAGTTTCATAAAAATCTGTTTCATAAAAGTCTGCGCAGCCAGAACTTTTCAGATTTATTTAAACGATTGCAAGTTTTCACTAGATTTTTTATGTCTTTGGACTGTGTTATAAAGTTAATAGTATATTTTTATGGGAAAACGTAACTTTCCGCAATAAGCCACAACTTTTCGTTGGATGACAGTTTGATTTATACATTTTATTTGCCAATGCCTTTTTCTTTCTTTTTCCGAAGATCATTATCTTAGAGTTCTCATGATATTTTGGGATTCTAGCAAAAACCGCTTTCTTCTAAATTATTTTGAATTTTGAAACGTTCTGTAATTCCGAATTTTCGTGAAGATGTACTACATTATAATATGCATTTATTTCTATATCAAAAGCTGCTTTTAGAGGCATTAATTCAAAAATATAACTGCCTTAATAAATAGAGAATAACTGCCTAAATTAGCATTTTCATATCGTAAAGTACCTAGATGTCCCGAAGAGAGACGGCCGGGGGCTCCAACATACGCCCTATCCCTCTATATTGATCATAGATTTCATTGCGAATAACCGAGAATTTACAAAATTCAAAGTACTCACAATTATAGCAATTTATTTTAAGAAAATAATCCTGTTTCATTTTTTTTTATTTTAGATTGCTGCAAGAGTGTTATTGTTCGGTGAATCCATCGAAGAGGCTATTCGTAAAAAGCGATTTCATCATCACCTTTCTCCAAATGTTCTAATGTACGAGTTTGGATTTCCAGAGGTACAGTGTGTTGAATACTTTTTTCATAATTAATAGCATTGTTTTTTCTTCGTTGGTGGAACTGCCAGAAAAAGGATTTAAATGATAAACGACACAAAGTCACGGACGTAAATAAAAATGACAAACAAAAATATGTCTCAAACGATTCTTCGCGGTTGGAATCCGACACTTCGCCGAGCCGTGTTGCATTATGGCTCTCACTGTGTTTGTAGCATAGTCGAGTTAATGTTTGGTATCCAGGTTAGCATGTTTATGACATAGCAGGAAAAATAGAAGCGTATCCATGACAAATTGAAGTCGACAGACAGGGGAAAAGGAATTAATCAGATCGCATTATCTGGTTATCAAAGGCTTCATGCTTGCTCCCTCACAAAATACATAATGCAGGTTGTATAAAGATGAGCCAGGGAAGATTCAACTGTTTGTCTCTAAGATAGGGCGCCAGTAACTCATCTACAGATTCGTTCTGTATCATTAATCAAAATGTTTCACCCCATTTTTCTCGTTTAAATGCATTTTAATTCGAAGAAAGTATTATATATAAGGCAAGTTTGACAGATATGTGAATATAACGCAACTGTTTCCGAAACTATCAACTTTTTATAAAGTGCAAACATATTATTAAGTGCGAGGTGTAAAGGAAAATCAATGTACTAAACAAATTCATCACAGTTCAAACACTGAAAGCGAAAGTGGATGGCTAATTCATCATTTGTTGAACTCGCATCCTTCATTCCTGAATGACATCACAATAAGGTCACTAAGTACCTTTGATGAAGGAAACACTTAACAACATATCACAACATTTATTTCATCTTTTTTCCTTAATAATAAGTAAAATTTATATCTGTAAAATTACAATCAAAATTTATTTCGTATATTGATAAGCTTACATGTAGGTGATTTATTTGGCTACAATATGTTTGTTTATTTCTCCATACGTGGTTATTAAGAGCCTTGAGTTTTACAGGACATCGTGTCACAGCTTGAGGATACATATGGGCACAAAACGAAGAAAAGAGAAAGATACATGGCAGTAGCTGAAGGAATTGAACGATGTCCGGTTACAGGTCAGGTTTCTGCATTTGCAGACGTAAGGAAACTTCCGGGTGGTGCTAGCTTTGTTCAGAAAACTAAATTTATCTGATGATCCCATTAATATTTTTATTCGATGTTTATAATATGTTTATAAAACATGTCTTTCGTTACTAGGCAATATATTCTGTATAATAATAATTCCGATATTGGTATAGAAATGAACTGGACATACTGTACGCATTGTATTTTACTAGAATTGATTGATTTATTTGAACATATATCATAAAAATACATAAATACCTTTACTTTGAGAATTAAATTATAAAACTTCGAACTGTTTTTAATAAAAAAGAAAAAAAGTATAAAAACATAATGAAAGGTGTTAGATTGTCTTCAAGTTTACAAAATTCAACGTCTTTTTATTATTTATCATACATTAGTGTACAAATTTTAATGACAATATAGTTTTCTATCTTAACTTTTAAAAGGTGAATTATTGTATCAATTTGTATTTTTGTATAGATTTTTATAATCCAATTTTTCGGTTGGATTTTGGTGGGTTTTTTCTTGGGTTTGACCCCTTTTCTTTAATTAATTGCATTCACCGAAACAAAAATTTTATTAAGGCATGGTTTAAACTAGCAACGACAAGACACAGACAATTATTGATACTTAATTATGACCAACAGTCATGTGCGACATCGCTCCAAGGTCATTGCTATCGCTAGCTAAAGTAACAATGAAACTTCCGGTATTTTAGAATCGAACCCAGCCCTGCACGCATGCACCACCTCCCTCAGAAACAAGATTAGTCTGTCGATGATGAAAGTATTACTCCGATCAAAGACGGGATTATCGCAATGTGTACTTTACTGATAATCAATCAGAATATGTAATGGCGGATACAGGACTCATCTTCTCTGCTTCCTGCTCCGGAGTGACCGAATTGTATGTTGATAGCTATGACGTGCCCCATACAATGAAGCCTCTTTATCATTGGATAAATCGCAAAAATCTGGAAGTGGGTGCTTTTCAATAATTCACGTCTTACACTTGCTCTCTCGAATCAAGAGGGGGGGCCACCATGACCTTGAGTGAAAACGTCATCAGACGAGAATGACGTTTTAGAGATGGTTGAAAGTCTTCCCTAAGAATCGGTTCCTGTCTTTGGGTTGAAGTTTATTCAGGGGCAGTATTAGCTGTCGACGAAACCGCCCTGTAAAAATACACAGTTGCTTAATCATGTATTTGTAAACTTTCAGACAGACGAGTTGAATTACGCAAGCCGTGAACTAATCGTATATCGGTTATCATCTAGTCTTCTTATCTCCTCTTTAACAGTTTCATCGCTGATGATTTTGGTGTGAATTCTCTAAAGTAAAAATTTTCAATTTTTAATTTTTTATGATTTAAAATATCAATCAAAGTACATCTTCTCCAAAGAGAAGACCTTGACATTCCTTGCAACAAATGAATGAGGTCACAGATACGTGACGTCGTCACGTAACGTCGAGTTTCGAATATTTTAAAAACACAAGACGCGTTGTTTGAGTGAAAAGGTTCATGTGATAGTCATTAATTTTAGCCTAATTTTCAGAAATATAATTCATAGTAAATGACCCATACCCATTCAGCGCCAATTATTTTACATTTTATTACCTTCTCTCAAACCGTTGTTCACTGCATAGCAATAATTATTTGTGCTTTGATAACTTAAGATTTTACCAAATGTATCTATATTTTCTTGGGCTCACGAACTTTTCTACACTCGTATGTTCAAGCATATTCAAAACCTGAGGGGTGGGGTGACCTAACCACATCCTTTTTTTGTTATATATATATAATATATTCGCATACAAATAACCCATAATCCAACTATGTTGAATAAATGAAATATTAAACATACCCGTACGTGTTACACATAATAATCTATTCAATTAAATTAAAATGACTTGTAATTAAAGCATCAAATTTTATTAAAAACACATTAATACTATGATAGCAACATGCACACATGTAAATGTCTTGTTTTGGTGTTTTTTTTCCTTTCGATAATTTGCTACGTGTACATGTATCTCTGATTTTATATTGACAGACTTCTTTCTGTGTTATTTAAACCAAATGTCAAAACTAATATGTTAGAACCAGTTCAAAGATATCGTTTATCAGTTCGGCACGAGCTTATCTTGTCGAAAGGCACATTGTGATTTCCTCAGCGTAATTGTTTTCAAACAGTTAATTTTACAGGAAACATAATTCTAAGATATCGTGGAAATTCCCGCCAAACAAGCTGACGTGAAGTCCGGAGGGTAATCGATTTGTACCCGCCTTCCTCCGTGTGCCCCCCCCCCCCCCCCCCCCGAGCTGCAACATGTCTCTCCACAGCCGCCTGATGGCTTTCCCACGTGGTCAGGATGAAATCCAAAGCTATCAAGAGATCGCGGGGATTGTTTGAGCATCTTTTCTTCTGTTTAAACACCAGCGGACAAATGACAACCGCTTTGCTAACAAATAACTTCCAGGGACGTCACTCGATCGGCCCATAATTGAAAAATCAAAGATAAAACAAGTAATCGTTGAAGATAAGACTGGCCATTAATCAAAGTAAATTATTAATAAGTTTTTTTCAAGATCCCGGGATTCCAATGGACAATATTTACAGAAAACGCAGGTGCACATTGTTTTGTTCCTGCGGATCCTTAATGAGTTAAGTTCTATCGTCAGAATAGTGATTGGGTGTAAGTGCGATCAGCTAATCATCTTCTGTGTGTATTCATTTAACTGTATTGGTAATCAAAAGGAAAATATCGAACCCTGTACCTTAGTGTATATTATAAACACAGGAGACTTCATGGAGTTCTTATACACGTCTTCATGTTGTTCTATCTATTTTTATTTCCTGTACTCCTGTCTACAACAGATGGCAGAGGATATAGCGAGCTCTCTCTGATTCTGTGAATCACAGGAAAAGTTTTACTTACATTGAACCGACTCCTTATTTAAACAGAATAAACTGTTTATAAGATATGCCAACATTTCAATTCTTGTAATATATACTCGCGGTGTTTTTTTCAACAACTCCCATCTTGAGTGTGAACTGCCCAGAGTGCACGCTGTGGGATTGTTGTACCAGTGTTTTCATCTGTGATTGGTATGTTAGTATATGCTGAGAGACGTCTATTGACAATATTCGTGTTAATATGCATCGGGCATCTGCTGGGGATTCACGGGCTTCCGCGTCATTGGTAGAGAACCATCCATCCATCAATTCGCGTAACTCGTATTACTCCACTGTGGCAGCGAGTCATGTATGATAACTGTGTCTTGTTAGTATCGGATGCTTCGCTTCACTAGACTTCATTTAATTTAATGGATAACTTTAGACGGTCAATCTTTGCTCCCAAAACGTCCATCATACCTATTCCGCAGTCCAGGCGGAACGAGAACAAAATTGTGCTCAATGTCGGAGGAGTCAGGTTCGAAACCTACAAAACGACGTTAAAGAGCATCCCTGACACCCGACTGTCATGGCTGTCCGACTCCACCGGAAACACCCCGGAGTTCGACCCGGTATCCGGAGAATTCTTCTTCGACAGGCATTCCGGCATGTTCCACATGATCTTAAACTATTACCGCACGGGGAAGCTGCATATCCCTATGGACGTATGCGGCCCTGCATTCGAGGAGGAACTAGCTTATTGGGGCCTGGACGAGAACCAGATAGAACCATGCTGCTGGAACACGTACCGGGCCCATAGAGACGCCCAGCAGACCCTGGCGGAGTTCGAGGGCCACGACCCAGAGGGCGAGAGTGACGACGAGGAGGAATCGGCGATGAGGGAGAGGTTCGGTATCTCGGAGGACTTTGTGGAGGTCAAGAAGTCAACCTGGGAGAGGTGGAAAATCCGGATCTGGAATATCGTGGACGCACCAAGGACAAACCTACTGTCACGTGTAAGTAGGGCATCTATAATCAAACTAGGTTCAGTAATAAATTTTATTGCATTAGGCTACGTGACGTGGTTGAATACTCTCTACAATTTAGGTAATTGTTGTTGATGTAACGCTTTTTTTCTTAAATTTTTAAAGTAGCTTTTGCAGACTTAAATATGTCAATTTGAGTCGGTTGAATATTCTCCGTAATAAGAAGGACAAAGTAATTATGTAGTGTCTATCTTCTAAATTCTTCCAAGCTTTCATATGTCTTGATATGTTCATTACACTTAATTCTATACAGAAATGCTTGTAAATTGATATTAAATGAAAGATAATTTCTAATGTATCTTTTAATGCCTTTTAATGCCTTTGGATTTTGTAAATGATACTTAAGCGGTTTATTTATTTTAGAAGAACTAATTGTGGCTTTCTTTACATCAGCATGAAATGGTTGCACGTAAGATCTCAATATTATGACTATTAGAAGGGAATGATAATTGCGCGATGCTCGTTAGACCAAAAAAAAAACAACAACTAATGGAATTCTTACAAACTCAAAAATTAATACATGATAATTTCTAATGTCCAATTCTGTGACCTTATTACTGTGGGGTATTACCGTAAGAACTGTAGCTAACATTGTGAACACGTTATAGTTACCCTTAATGTTCTCATAGCAACCAAACGTATCAGAATATAGTTGATAACTTTTGAAGTTTAGTCTCAATACTTAATAATCACAGCCATTTTGCTCTCATCCGATTCCAAAGGTTCCATCATTAACCCGTTTATTAATGAGCTGGAGCTCTTTTTGTGGCGCATACTTTTGTAATGCAAAGCTGTTTGTTCATTATGCTGCTAAGAAATAAAGATGTCAGGGTTTTTTGGAAGATCTACCAATTATGTGAATGTAATACATGTATTAATCCTAATGATTTGTTTATGTGACGAGGTCAACGGCTCAAAAGCCAATTTGGCTACTTCACATCCCTGGCATCTTAATTTCATAGTATGTTAACAATTAATTTTATTCTTTTATAATTTTCAGATATTTGCCATCGTGTCTGTGTTCTTCATCATTTTGTCCATTGCATCGTTCTGTCTTGAAACTCACTCCAAGTTCCGCTACGACATTTCCAGTAACAGTTCCGGAGAACCCCGGACGATCGTAGAGCAGGTCCGGAACACCCGTCCCCATGTCCTGTTTCAGGTTCTGGAGTATATGTGTATGGTATTCTTTACATTTGAAGTGACCGTCCGATTTATATCTTGTCCAAACAAATCAAAGTTCATCAAAGACTTCTACAACTGGATTGAGCTGTTTTCTGTGATTCCATTTTACTCTCTTATCATCGCGAATTGCATATCACCTGCCTTTATGACCACAGATATAGGAATTTTCATAAATGCCATGCGTTTCATTCGGATTTTCCGTATCCTGAAACTGACACGTTATTTCAGCAGCCTTAAAGTCATTGGACATACAATAAGAGCAAGTGCCAAAGAGTTGCTCCTGTTGTTCCTGGTTCTCATCATTGGAGTTCTAATTTTCGGTGTGTTAATCTACTTCGCAGAACAAATCCAAGAGGACACCCAGAATGACTTTTCAGACATTCCAATCAGTTTTTACTGGGCCGTGGAGACCATGACCACACTTGGTTACGGTGATATCGTGCCGAGAACTATGACCGGCTATATCATTGGATGCGCGTGCGCGGTTTGTGGTCTCTTGATGCTATCTCTTCCGGTCCCCATCATTGTGAGCAATTTTACACTATATTACACCCATGCACAGGCCAAAATGAAATTGCCAAAGAAAAATAAGAATATTCTTGTCGGCGCCGCCAACGCTTTAAAAGAGAGTTCGTTTGGGACAGTGACCCCGGTGGAAAGTAACGGGTCTGCAGGAGGGGAGTGTTGTAAAGAGTCCAGGCGGAACAGTAACGACAGTGCCCTGGGCAGCTGCAATAGTACGGGTAACTTCATTTATTCCTCCCACCTTTACCCGCCTGTCCTCCTGGCTGAGTACTGTATGTTTGTAAAAAAAATAGAGGATATTCAAACATTCCTAATGCATGTGACTTTTCAACTTTTGTTCTAATTACATGTCTCTGTAACTAATTTTAATTGCATGATAACTTTCTACTCCTTCATGATTTGATAACAGAGTGTATAGTATACTAAGTGTAGTTTTCCTACTTCTAGAATCTCCTCAAAGTATGAAAGAGCAAGTTGGTATTAGTGTTATATTTACAAACGAAACCCCGCCCGGAAATACGTCACCTGCCAGTTCCGGGTCCCCGGGACAAAAAAGGAAACTGTCTGATATCAAGGAAATACCGGGGCGGCGCTGTAGTAGTCTGGAGGCCCCGTCCCCGACCATTCACAGACTGAACCGCTCTGGTAAGCTTTTTTATCAACGGCGAATTGGCACTTCCATTTCGTAAATTTTGATTCCACAGGATGGGTAACTGTGCATATACAGAATGACAGGTTGATAAATTGCATGTAGTGTTTTTAGTTTGTTTGATGGTTTTTTTTTCTCTTAACTTCTTAAACATGTACATTGAATTCAAACGGATGTCACGAAAAGGAATGGTTCTTGGTTAATTTGATTTAATTTGAAATGAGCCAAACGTCTTACTTAGTTCATATGAAATCTGGATAAGCATAATGTTTTACAACTATAGAGGTTTTTTACTGCTTCTTGGTTGTGAGTTACTTTGAAAAAAAAATATTTTCGTGGTGGTCTTGTCTTACACATAGGATCTTTATTGGCCATTATCCCATTATTTCTTTTATCAATCTTTTACAACTAGCTTCCTTGGTTCAAGCTTCTTTGACACAAAATAAGACCTTGTTTGGATTCCTGTCGGCATTCTGAGGCAGGAAGAGAAACAGTTTACGGCAGTCGTTGAGTGATCAGAGACGGTTGACGGCAAGCAGGGGAGAATTGAAACAAACAACCTCCCCTTTTATATCACCAAAAAACGAACATCCATTAAATAAACCCAAGTCATGTATACACTCCGTGCATTTTCATGCCTACGGTGTACCTTAAAACTTTTGAAAACAAAATTTTTCCAAAAGCCGGGAATTTTAGTAGATCAATTTGTTTGGTTATAAAATAAATTCAATCTGTATTTAAAAAATGTAACTCCGAAACAAAGTATTATTATTATTTTATTAAAGAAAGTTATCTAAATTTCGATTCGATTCCACCATATAAAATATCAAGAAAGCAGATTTTGCTTATATTATATTTTCCATTTTCAAAATAAAAGGGGTTTGAGTAAATTATTCCGCATAGAAATAAACTGAGAGCCCTTGTTTTTGTGACGAAATAAACCCCATAGTTTAATGATAATTAGGTCGTTGTGTAAAACGACTTTCCAGGCGGCTAGCAATGTTTGGACGCAGAAAGAAGTAAATACAGATAAGAGTGTCTTATATGGTTTTGTAAATAAATTACCCTAAAAGTGGATGGTTGTAAACACATTCCCTACTGCGTTTCGTCTGAAAGCAAAAATGATTGCAATTGACGAAAAGAGATTCTTTACGGAATTCGCTGTTAAATAAGTTTACAAGATGGTGAAGAAAGTTGGAAACAAGCGCCCGCGTATTGTAGACAGGGACTGTCTCGTTAAAAACAAAAATAAAACTAATTTTTATTGGAATGGCTTAGTCCCTCTACTGAACCTTTGTTCATAATTTCCGTCTTGTCCGGAATGCTGTCAGCTGGAGGGTTACTATATACGACTTGATTTTAACGACCAAAAGCAACAAATTTAATCACTGAAATGGTTCGTTAAAATCATCAAGTCCACTCATTTTGCCAGCTGCAGTAAATAACTGAATAACACTCACTAAATTACATTTAGTAAGCACGTGACGGGATTTCTCGTCCTAATCAAACACGTTTCGGCGGGTGAGTTGTCTTTGTAATAGAAAAACACCGTGTGGTTGATTGTAACATTCAATGTTCATTTGATTATTTCATTTTCTTTCCACTGTTGTGATAATAGTGACACGCTATAAAAATTTGTTCTGAATTGTTTCGTGTAAAACATGTTTCTTTCAGTTGTCGATTCGTTCATTCTCTATCGGTAAATACTTTCCGAACACGCAACGATAAATAGTTGTTTTAAAATCGTAATGTGTATAATTTTCTGCAAAGCTAATAGCCGAAACTTTATTTTTTATTCTCGTTTTTTTCCACCCTTGAATTATCCAAAATATATTACCAGTATTTGATTTTTTTGATATTGTGAAACACCTCCTGTCCTATTTTTTACGGATAGGTAAAGATTAATGTCAGACATACCGGTATTAGCGATCGAACATCCGTTTTTGTTAAGACAGAACATAAAACAATAGTTTTAATTGAGTGAGATAGATATTTGCCAGACAAGCATCGAATATTTCTGCAAGGTGTTGCGATGGGTGCAATCCCGCCCTGTCATAACTCGCTAACGAAATTCATTAACTGAATTATTTGGATTGTTTATGTGAGCAACCAGTTCGTCCCTAAAACAAATGCCTATCTTTTACATTATGTCTTAAACTCCAGGATATTTCGATTTATTTTCAAAAAAGTGAAACATTCGTCTCGTGACGTCACGCAAAGTCTATTTTTATGAAATTCTATTTTCTTTCAATAGAAATTGCAAACAAGATTAAAGATGAGATATAATTGTTGATATATCATCGAAGAAAATATATATTTAGGAGATTCACTGGTTCGTTACCGGTATTAATCATAAATAGTTCTGTAACTTGTTCGTGGGTGATAGAATTCCTCCTTGCGCAAATTAGAGCCCTATAACTTTCATCAAGCTCGTATGTATGATTATCTTGAAACAATATGTTCTCAAGAGCTATAAACAATAGAGCGGCATTAATTTCTGAGTGCGATAAAGTGCATGTATATATATATACAGAACCGGTTCTCTCCTCAGAAACAATAGAATACTATTAGATGTTCTACACAGCATTGGCTCTGTTGTATAGAATGGACAGAGATGAAAGCAGAGCCCGCTCAATCCCACTACACGTGTTTACAAAGAGAACCTAGCGCGAAAGCACATCGGGATTTGATTGTTTTTCAAGATGTCTTACTTTGGCCATTATCGGGGAATTCGGAAAGCATTTATAGGTGTTTCCGAAAAGTGTTTTCAGAGCTAATAATGCCTACAGATCGTTAATGTCCGAACTCTATGAAAGTTTTCATTTCAAACACGATTCTATTTCAAACGCAAAAGAATATCAATTTAAATATGACAACTTTTCATCTGACATCTGGGAAAGTCGAGTATATAGGATGTCCTTTAATCTAAACAAAACTCAGCATGAATAATCTAAAATCATGTACGCATACTCAATAGGCTTATGGGTTTTTTTATTGTATAATATCTAAATACTTAGAATTTGGTGTTTAGTGATCTTACTTAATTTAGACTATTACATTCTATTAATCTAAAATCCTGTACGCATACTCAATAGGCTTATGGGTTTTTTTATTGTATAATATCTAAATAGTTAGAATTTGGTGTTTAGTGATCTTACTTAATTTAGACTATTACATTCTATTAATCTAAAATCCTGTACGCATACTCAATAGGCTTATGGGTTTTTTTATTGTATAATATCTAAATAGTTAGAATTTGGTGTTTAGTGATCTTACTTCATTTAGACTATTACATTCTATTAAGATGTGACATTTCACCGTGTAAAGTAACAATATTACATGTATATTCTTTGACAGAACGTATTTGATTGAATTGATTCATGAATGGTATTGAACTGATGTTTTAGGAACTGGTTCCCTGCGATTGACACCTGCCAAGCGACGTTCCATCACCGTGTTTTGATTGGCGGGAGCCGCCATTGAAGGTAGTCGATTGGTGGAGTTTCAATCATTGCTCACGTGTCGGTGACAGGCGGAAGCGGGGGGACTGTGCTAAAGTACAAAGTTCACGTCATTTGAGGATATTATTATCTCAGTGTGGAATCACTGACTGTCAATGTCCGAATCATCACTCCATTACTTTGTGACTCACGTGCTGGGTTTAATTCGCTGTCTGTGATATGAAGATGTCAATAAAGTGTGTATTAATCAATTTCACTGTGTTATGATTTCAAGAAACAAGTTGATGTCCCATTCTATATATATCGCCTATTTCTGACTTGTGTTTCTGGTATAAATATTAATATTTTGAATATTTTTAAAGAAGAATAACTCGTGTTATGTTGAAAAGAAATAAAAGAACCTACAATACATATGCCACAAAAGTTAAATTTAAAAGAAATAACTAGCCTTTCATATGGTGTGCCTCACTATCTATAATACCATTTTATTTGTTCATGAATGCAAATAAGATTTAGTTAATAAATATCAAAACAGGAAAATAATTTACGAAGAAAATTCTGTTTGTAATTGTATATTTTATTGGACACCTTGTAAATATATACAAATATTAATATGTCCTTCAGTATTTATTTACATACATGTAGTAACCGACCCTAGACATGCACTTCGTATAAGTTAGATGAATATGAATATCAAACTCAGGGCTTGTACATGTAGATATAGTTCAATCCTTCTCATACATTTTAAACGTACAAGATGAGTTTTGTGCTCTACTTTCAAATAAAGATTTTTAAACCTTACTAAGTATTTTTAAAAAGTTAAAGGTTTGCGAATACAAACAAATATTATATTAAACTTTACGAATAAACTCAATTTACGTTTCTATGATAAGTATGTGTAGTTCTTTAAAATACATGTACAAAAATATCCCAAACGTATGAACGAGTATGGGTGATGATTAAGATGTGATATTATACATTTCCTATTTACAATAACTTGACTATTGTCTGCTGACATGCAATAAACAGACTCCCCCATCTCCCCTGTAGTGGGGGTCTGAGACTGGATGAGCTAGACTTTGACGGCGTTGGCTATGTCTTCCTTGCTCATTGTCTTGTCCGTAGTATACAAGGTTTCCTCCAGTCCTGTATCTGACTCGGCGCTCTTTTCCTTGGTCCTGACCGCCACGAACCATTTCTTGGAGAGGAAGAAAAGAATGGCACACACCAGCCCGCCCGCCCCCACGATAAACACGCCCGCCATGTGTTTGATCCCGAACTCCACGGTGGGCTGGCTTTCTATGAAGTCACACTTCCGCTTGTTTTCCCACCACCTGTCAGAGAAAGAGAGCCTAAGATTTGATTCGTACGCGTGTTTGTAAAGAGCCTCAAATCCTTTTATAAATATTTAGCAATTAAATTAGATACAAGTGCTATTTATGACTTCAAATCCATTAATCGAATATTATGTTGGATCTAAGATTCTACAGAGTTACAAATAAATTCTCATCATTTTTACCTATTATTCTTAAAAGATATCAAGATATGAGAGTTGCATTTCTTTCATCCTTGCTGATAAAATTTTGAAAAACAAAACAAAATTCACAAAGAATAAAGATATTTCACCAAGAGGATACCTGCTACAACGTACTTGGTGTGAAGTTGTGTCATGATAGGCGACTCCTTGATCTTGAGCAGGTTAATATTGAGGATGGATTTGATTGACGCCCCCTGCTTCATCGCAATGCCGTGCTCCTGAAGTCGAAATGGAGTCCCAACCATTTTAGTTTCACACGAAGTCAGTTCTGAGTACGAGTTAATCATGTAATCAAAAATAAAGGCGTAGCCCCCCGCTCTGACCCTCTCGCGTCCCTCCTGTGAACTACTCACTAGCCCCCCTTCACTCATCTTTGACCACACTTTCCGATAGATGGGCTTGGAGCTGGTCTTGAAGAAGTTCATAGTGGCCGAGTTTTTGACCGTCCCACACTGGAAGTCCGACCTCTCCACCAGCTCCTCCAGCGTCTGGATCTGTTTCTCCAGATTATTAGTCGTCAGGAAGGCAGCCATGTTGGCCGTGTATGAAGACACTGTGATCAGAACAAAGAACAGGAATCCAGCGGTCAGGATCCTCTGAGAGGAAGGTCGGGGTGCGAAGTCAGTCCCACGCATTAAGAGGGTACCGACCGAGAACCACCAGGTTTCCCTGGCAGAGAACTTCCGTTCCTCGCTGGGGTAATCAAGGACGAAGTATAAGATGGAGACTCCAACAGACGCTCCAACAATCGCCATCCACAGGTTCAGCGAGAATGGCTCCATGAACTGAAAGATGGAGTCCATTATTTTGGGTTTCGATATGAGGAGGTTGACCCCCGTTGTCATGACGCCGAGCGTGAAGTCCACGTCCTTTTCTCTCTCAGACGTAATGGATATCGCCCCCATACCAAACGTGGCATTCTAGAAGAAAAATGAACAAAAGGCCCATGGGGCCACATCGCTCACCAGAGCAACAATTGCTTTATATGGGTATACAAAGGATATTGTGTGGTAGGGGTACACTGTTAACTCCAATCCCCTTTATTTTAGTTCTGCCCCCTCACTTTATAAAACGATCATATGAGAATATGCATATGTATAGGTACATATTAATCTTCAACTACATTGTACTAGCTAGTTATTGTATTTAATTAAAAAAATTCCGACATGTGAAAGAAGATTGTACCTCAAGGCGCTCAATTTAAGAACATTCAAAAATTTTATTCGTCTTCCACATTATAAACGATTGTTGTTTACCAGGTGCGAACTCGTGCGACGTTTTATAACCTTACGCACTTGATCGATGAATACACTCGAATGAAAAATGTTTTCATGTGATATGGTGATATGTTAAAGATCTTTTACATGTACAATCAATGCATAGGCGTCGGAACTGGGTGGAAGGGGGGGGGGGGGGGGTCCCCCGCACATTTTTTTGGCAAAGTCAGACATAGCCGTATTCAAAATCTTTTCATTTTTTGCTTGTCAAGATTTCTGATAAGGTCTAGCCCCCCCCTCCTCTCAATGAGCCTCAGACTGCAATGTATTGACAGACATATCGCTCTTTTTTACTAAGGCCCATTCTTTATTTTCATCTTTATTCAAAATCAACATTAACAAATGGCTACAAATCAAGATGATTTTCCGCTGTAATTTTTTTCTTAAGAATAGCGATAATACATTTATCCCCATAACGGTAATGTTTGTAACTGTTTTAAAGGGGTCTTTTTTATTTAATTGTGTCTAAAAAACCAACAAAGTTGGTGTAAATTCATCGTATAAGGAGGAGGCCCCAAAAAGTTGTTACAGCATATCATCCTTTTAATTTTTCTGTGCAAGTATTAAACGTTAAGTGAGACATTTCTAATGATAAATCGAAATTTCAGCGTCAATCGCAGAATTATAAGCAAGATACAGAACTCACAATTCTGCTTGGTTTTAGTCAGTTTTTTGTTCACAAGAGTTAATTACATTCAACTTAAAAATTTTAAACTTGGTATTTCCTATTCAGAATGAACAAAAGCATGGCCTCAGTTCTATGAACAAAGCTCTGTATCTTGCTTATAATTCGAAACTTGACACAGCTGAATATGGTTTGTAAAGAGAAAATTGTAAACAATTAAAACAAAAGAAATATGCACTAAAACAAAGAAAGAGCACAATTTATTTTTCATAATAAATATATACCTATATATTTCTAGCAGCAAAAACAAACTCCGTTTAGACTGAAAATGCACAGCATCTTAACAAAGTACGTTGCATTATAATCAACCATTACGTAGAGATCGTACCGCATTACCAATAGAATGTATAGTATTTATAATATAATATGTTGTTAATGCATCAGATTTTGCTCATTTTGCGCAGGCAAACAATTAACTGTCTGGTTTACTGGTCTAAATTTGATTCGATACGTAAAAATTCCAAAATACGGGCGATATTTCCCCTGAATTTAAAAAGCATAAACGAAATTCAAAGCAACGTAAAACCACG
Source organism: Magallana angulata (assembly GCF_025612915.1). NCBI lineage: Eukaryota > Metazoa > Mollusca > Bivalvia > Ostreida > Ostreidae > Magallana > Magallana angulata. Next base: position 4,713,333 of record NC_069111.1, on the reverse strand, counting down.
GTCACGAGTGAAAATGTCAACGCATTGAAAGTTTAACCTCAATTCACTTCACGAAATCGGCACAAATATGTTTAGCATGTTTCAAGTATCCCTTCGCACGTAAACTGTTGCACAACAAGCAAAGACATCTTTGTCAGTTTGACCCGTTTGTCATGCGTCCACATTCAAACATGGCTGCTTTATACAAAAAACTTTCGTTTTCGATATGGAATACCGAACCCGAAGTTATAAACTGATTGACCGCAATTATGTCTATTTTTATTTTCGTAAATTACTCAAATTTGAAACAGAATTCGCCGATAATTTTTGCAATTTATATTTTCCTTTCCATAAGGATTATTTATGCAAAATTACGTTGAATTTGACTCAGTACTTCTTGAGAAGAAGATTTTAATTTTCTACAGTTTCGAGGTTTTCTTCGTTTTAAATAAAGATTGGTCTTTCATTTCTGCAATTTATAATCACATTTCTATATGGATGCTTTGTGCCACATTTGGTTGAAAATGGCCCAGTGGTTTTAGAGAGGAAGTTCAAAATGTGAAAAGTTTACAGACGGACAGACAGACAGACGGACGAACGACGGACAAAATGTGATCAGAATAGCTCACTTGAGCTTTCAGCTCAGGTGAACTAAAAAAAAAATTAAATGAAATATCAGTCGGTGTCTATGCATAAAGTTTGGTCAATAGATATGCATTCTTTGAAGTTTTTACCCCGCTCAGCACCTCTCCCACCATGCCATTCCATTTTCCGTCTCCCGTCGGAGACCCGTATTTGTCCACGATGTAAATCTCGTATTCGAACCCAGATTTTTCGGACAGTACCTTCAGCAAGTCAATGGTGAAGCCTTCGTAGCGGTTGTTTCCCGTTAGCTGCTTCTCATTTTTAAGCATAACAAACGGCGCTTCCTACAAAAACCTTTACATGTTCATTTATATCTTACCTCCTGCTAAATTGTAAGAAAATCATTGGCTTACAGCAGTCACGTGGAGACCACGTATATTCCATACATAGTCAGTACAAAATATTATTCCCTTTGGGCATTATGCTGTCATTTTTTAGCATTATGACAACAGATATCCTACTCAAATTGAATCTTGTAATATTATTATAAAAGATTTTCATTGTTTTATTAACTTTTTATCATTAAAACAAAGGCAGCCGGTAAGATATAATCGTTACATGGTTTGTAGTTGACCTAATATGGTTTATACATGGTCAGTAATCGCTCGAGCTCCGCTCTCGCCCCATATGGAATTTACTGACTAATTATAATCCATATAAGGTCAACTACAAACCATATAACTAATAATGTACATTGATTAATACAACTATATTTAGTGTTTTAACCATAAATAATGAAGAGAGCAATAGATTTTTCATTAACGATAACAAAGTATACAAAATAAAAGGGTAAAATTTTGATTAAACAGTCCCGATCCTCACCAGCACCATAGCCACCCTCTGTACCCCGTCAAACAGACTCTTGGACTTCTTTGTCTGGGGCTCTGACGCATTCAAGCGTAGGTACCTCGACTCTGGGTCATTGCCGGGGGACCATTCTCCGATCTAAACAGACAATCCATTCTCAGATATAAACAGTACATTTTTTGCTTTAAACAAGTATCCTTATACAATAATCTCAGTGAATACATTCTAAGCCTTCGTTACCCTGGTGATGATGTCCTGTCCTCCGCCATGCCGATACAAGTGGAGGGTAAAGTTCACACGTTCCCCAGAGCTGGCATTGAACTGAATTCTTCCTGTGGATCCCATGAAAGACACCTTCATGGGGAAAATTATAGAAATAATTTAGCATTTTAATGTAATTTCTTTTTTATTCTTGCTAGTTTGGCCATGTGTTCACCGCTCTTTTAATACTTCATATTTACATTACTAGGCCGAAGCTAGCAGCCACTAACAGCAGCCACTAAGCCCGTAAAAGCTAGCAGCCAATAAGGAAATTCATCAAAGTACTGAGAGTACTCGAAAAGAAAATTATATTTTACTTAATTATCAACATATTTTAATTAATATCAAAATGATTAAAGCTCAATAATTTGTACGAGCATTGACGACTTCCGAAGCAGTAAAGCTCGCCTGAATAAGAGTTATAAATGCGTCTTAGTGGATAGAAATGAAATACGTTTATACGGGTTTTTAGTTATGAAAATAATGTTATCCTAAGGATAGTCTTATTGATACAAATAGAAAAACTATATGCATCGTATAAGGTGATATGCAAACGTATTATAATATAAAAGCCATGATAAATTAAAGTAAATTAAAAGGCCGCATAAAACGATACAAATACAATAAAACCCCAAGCCAATCCAGTGTTGCAAGATAAGTTGTTTACATCGAAGTTGAACATTTGCGTGTTTAAAAATTTATCCTCGGGCCTTTTCACTCCCCTGGAAACAACATCAATCGAAAATTAAAAAAGACAACGTATTATTACGAATATGCGACAATAGAACACCCAGCTTTGTGATTTTATTCCCATAAAAAGATTGTCATATGTCGCAGTCAAAAACAGCAAAAATCATAAGGTGAAATTGGGATTATTTTCTCTCAGCCATGTTTTGACGTGAACTTTCGAAAAATACAACCATGACAATGAAAAGGGTCGGTTTAGCTCACCCGAACTTTGTCATATTTTAGCATTTCAGAATGATATAGGGGTGAAAGGCGGACCATTATCTCTTTTATCTTTGAAGTGTGCATCAAACGGATACCAGGGCAGTGTAGGGGACCTATGGGGCTACTATTTCCCGGTCTCAAATTTGGGCTGTAGGGGTACCACCAAGTGGCTCCCAGGGGTTCTGGCTCATTTCAGGGGTTTATATCTCACTTGAGATTGCAATTGACCACAAGAACTTGCAAACACTAGGAATAAGTAGAGGACCTCAAGGGGTATTCATTATAAGCGTTAAAGGGCACCTATGACCCCTGCAAGGGTTCAGTTAGCTCACCCGAACTTTGTCATATTTTAGCATTTCGGAATGATATAGGGGTGAAAGGTGGACCATTATCTCTTTTATCTTTGAAGTGTGCATCAAACGGATACCAGGGCAGTGTAGGGGACTCAAGGGGCTACTATTTCCCGGTCTCAAATTTGGGCTGTAGGGGTACCACCAAGTGGCTCCCAGGGGTTCTGGCTCATTTCAGGGGTTTATATCTCACTTGAGATTGACCACAAGAACTTGCAAACACTAGGATTAAGTAGAGGACCTCAAGGGGTATTCATTATAAGCGTTAAAGGGCACCTATGACCCCTGCAAGGGTTCAGTTAGCTCACCCGAACTTTGTCATATTTTAGCATTTCAGAATGATATAGGGGTGAAAGGCGGACCATTATCTCTTTTATCTTTGAAGTGTGCATCAAACGGATACCAGGGCAGTGTAGGGGACTCATGGGGCTACTATTTCCCGGTCTCAAATTTGGGCTGTAGGGGTACCACCAAGTGGCTCCCAGGGGTTCTGGCTCATTTCAGGGGTTTATATCTCACTTGAGATTGACCACAAGAACTTGCAAACACTAGGATTAAGTAGAGGACCTCAAGGGGTATTCATTATAAGCGTTAAAGGGCACCTATGACCCCTGCAAGGGTTCAGTTAGATCACCCGAACTTTGTCATATTTTAGCATTTCAGAATGATATAGGGGTGAAAGGCGGACCAGTATCTCTTTTATCTTTGAAGTGTGCATCAAACGGATACCAGGGCAGTGTAGGGGACCTATGGGGCTACTGTTTCCCGGTCTCAAATTTGGGCTGTAGGGGTACCACCAAGTGGCTCCCAGGGGTTCTGGCTCATTTCAGGGGTTTATATCTCACTTGAGATTGTTATTGACCACAAGAACTTGCAAACACTAGGATTAAGTAGAGGACCTCAAGGGGTATTCATTATAAGCGTTAAAGGGCACCTATGACCCCTGCAAGGGTTCAGTTAGCTCACCCGAACTTTGTCATATTTTAGCATTTCAGAATGATATAGGGGTGAAAGGCGGACCATTATCTCTTTTATCTTTGAAGTGTGCATCAAACGGATACCAGGGCAGTGTAGGGGACCTATGGGGCTACTATTTCCCGGTCTCAAATTTGGGCTGTAGGGGTACCACCAAGTGGCTCCCAGGGGTTCTGGCTCATTTCAGGGGTTTATATCTCACTTGAGATTGACCACAAGAACTTGCAAACACTAGGATTAAGTAGAGGACCTCTAGGGGTATTCATTATAAGCGTTAAAGGGCACCTATGCCCCTGCAAGGGTTCAGTTAGATCACCCGAACTTTGTCATATTTTAGCATTTCAGAATGATATAGGGGTGAAAGGCGGACCATTATCTCTTTTATCTTTGAAGTGTGCATCAAACGGATACCAGGGCAGTGTAGGGGACCTATGGGGCTACTATTTCCCGGTCTCAAATTTGGGCTGTAGGGGTACCACCAAGTGGCTCCCAGGGGTTCTGGCTCATTTCAGGGGTTTATATCTCACTTGAGATTGCAATTGACCACAAGAACTTGCAAACACTAGGAATAAGTAGAGGACCTCAAGGGGTATTCATTATAAGCGTTAAAGGGCACCTATGACCCCTGCAAGGGTTCAGTTAGCTCACCCGAACTTTGTCATATTTTAGCATTTCGGAATGATATAGGGGTGAAAGGTGGACCATTATCTCTTTTATCTTTGAAGTGTGCATCAAACGGATACCAGGGCAGTGTAGGGGACTCAAGGGGCTACTATTTCCCGGTCTCAAATTTGGGCTGTAGGGGTACCACCAAGTGGCTCCCAGGGGTTCTGGCTCATTTCAGGGGTTTATATCTCACTTGAGATTGACCACAAGAACTTGCAAACACTAGGATTAAGTAGAGGACCTCAAGGGGTATTCATTATAAGCGTTAAAGGGCACCTATGACCCCTGCAAGGGTTCAGTTAGCTCACCCGAACTTTGTCATATTTTAGCATTTCAGAATGATATAGGGGTGAAAGGCGGACCATTATCTCTTTTATCTTTGAAGTGTGCATCAAACGGATACCAGGGCAGTGTAGGGGACTCATGGGGCTACTATTTCCCGGTCTCAAATTTGGGCTGTAGGGGTACCACCAAGTGGCTCCCAGGGGTTCTGGCTCATTTCAGGGGTTTATATCTCACTTGAGATTGACCACAAGAACTTGCAAACACTAGGATTAAGTAGAGGACCTCAAGGGGTATTCATTATAAGCGTTAAAGGGCACCTATGACCCCTGCAAGGGTTCAGTTAGATCACCCGAACTTTGTCATATTTTAGCATTTCAGAATGATATAGGGGTGAAAGGCGGACCAGTATCTCTTTTATCTTTGAAGTGTGCATCAAACGGATACCAGGGCAGTGTAGGGGACCTATGGGGCTACTGTTTCCCGGTCTCAAATTTGGGCTGTAGGGGTACCACCAAGTGGCTCCCAGGGGTTCTGGCTCATTTCAGGGGTTTATATCTCACTTGAGATTGTTATTGACCACAAGAACTTGCAAACACTAGGATTAAGTAGAGGACCTCAAGGGGTATTCATTATAAGCGTTAAAGGGCACCTATGACCCCTGCAAGGGTTCAGTTAGCTCACCCGAACTTTGTCATATTTTAGCATTTCAGAATGATATAGGGGTGAAAGGCGGACCATTATCTCTTTTATCTTTGAAGTGTGCATCAAACGGATACCAGGGCAGTGTAGGGGACCTATGGGGCTACTATTTCCCGGTCTCAAATTTGGGCTGTAGGGGTACCACCAAGTGGCTCCCAGGGGTTCTGGCTCATTTCAGGGGTTTATATCTCACTTGAGATTGACCACAAGAACTTGCAAACACTAGGATTAAGTAGAGGACCTCTAGGGGTATTCATTATAAGCGTTAAAGGGCACCTATGCCCCTGCAAGGGTTCAGTTAGATCACCCGAACTTTGTCATATTTTAGCATTTCAGAATGATATAGGGGTGAAAGGCGGACCATTATCTCTTTTATCTTTGAAGTGTGCATCAAACGGATACCAGGGCAGTGTAGGGGACCTATGGGGCTACTATTTCCCGGTCTCAAATTTGGGCTGTAGGGGTACCACCAAGTGGCTCCCAGGGGTTCTGGCTCATTTCAGGGGTTTATATCTCACTTGAGATTGACCACAAGAACTTGCAAACACTAGGATTAAATAGAGCGATAAAGGGCAGGGGTCATAGGTGCCCTTTAACGCTTATTATGAATACCCCTTGAGGTCCTCTACTTAATCCTAGTGTTTGCAAGCTCTTGTGGTCAATCTCAAGTGAGATATAAAACCCTGAAATGAGCCAGAACCCCTGGGAGCCACTTGGTGGTATCCCTACAGCCCAATTTAGAGACCGGGAAATAATAGCCTCATAGGTCCCCTACACTGCCCTGGTATCCGTTTAATGCACACTTCAAAGATAAGGAAGATAATGGCCTGCCTTTCACCCCTATAGCATTCTGAAATGCTTAAATATGACAAAGTTCGGGTGAGCTAACTGAACCCTTGTAGGGGTCATAGGTGCCCTTTAACGCTTATTATGAATACCTCTTGAGGTTTTCTACCTAATCCTAGTGTTACAAAGTTCTTGTGGTCAATCTCAAGTGAGATATAAAACCCTGAAATGTGCCAGAACCCCTGGGAGCCACTTGGTGGTACCCCTACAGCCCAAATTTTAGACCGGGAAATAGTAGCCCCATGAGTCCTCTACACTCCCCTGGTATTCGTTTGATGCACACTTCAAAGACAAAAGAGATAATGGCCCGCCTTTCACCCCTACATTAATCTGAAATGCTAAAATATGACAAAGTTCGGGTGAGCTAACTGGACCCTTGCAGGGGTCATAGGTGCCCTTTAATGCTTTTTATGAATACCTCCTGAGGCCCTCTACCTAATCCTAGTGTTACCAAGTTCTTGTGGTCAATCTCAAGTGAGACATAAAACCCTGAAATGAGCCAGAACCCCTGGGAGCCACTTGGTGGTACCCCTACAGCCCAAATTTGAGACCGGGAAATAGTAGTTCCATATGCCCCCTACACTACCCTGTTATTCGTTTGATGCACACTTCAAAGAAAAGTAAGATAATGGACCACTTTTAACCCCTATATCATTCTGAAATGCTAAAATATGACAAAGTTCGGGTGAGCTAACTGGACCCTTGCAGGGGTCATAGGTGCCCTCTGTTGCTTATTATGAATACCTCCTGAGGCCCTCTACCTAATCCTAGGGTTTGCAAGTTCTTGTGGTCAATCTCAAGTGAGATATAAACCCCTGAAATGAGCCAGAACCCCTGGGAGCCACTTGGTGGTACCCCTACAGCCCAAATTTGAGGCCGGGAAATAGTAGCCCCATGAGTCCCCTAAACTGCCCTGGTATTCGTTTAATGCACACTTCAAAGATAAAAGAGATAATGGCCCGCCTTTCACCCCTACATTATTCTGAAATGCTAAAATATGACAAAGTTCGGGTGAGCTAACTGGACCCTTGCAGGGGTCATAGATGCCCTTTAACGCTTTTTATGAATACCTCCTGAGGCCCTCTACCTAATCCTAGTGTTACCAAGTTCTTGTGGTCAATCTCAAGTGAGATATAAACCCCTGAAATGAGCCAGAACCCCTGGGAGCCACTTGGTGGTACCCCTACAGCCCAAATTTGAGACCGGGAAATAGTAGCCCCATAGGTCCCCTACACTCCCCTGGTATCGGTTTAAGCACACTTCAAAGATAAGTAAGATAATGGATCACTTTTAACCCCTATAGCATTGTTTGTGAAATGCTAAAATATGACAAAGTTCGGGTGAGCTAAACCGACCTTTTTCATTGTCATTGTTGTATTCTTCGAAGGTTCACGTCAAAACATGGCTGAGACAAAATAATCCCAATTTCATTTGATGATTTTCGCTGTTTTTGACTGCGACATATGATAATTTTTTTATGAGAATAAAATCACAATGCTGCGTGCTCTATTGTCTCATATTCGTAATAATACGATATCGTTTTAATTTTCGATTGATGTTGTTTCCGGGAAATGAAAAGGCCCGAAGTTAAATTTTTAAACACACATGTTCAACTTTGATGTAAACAAATTATCTTGCCACACTGGATTGGCTTTGGGTTTTTATTGTTTTTGTATTATTTTATGCCTTTTAATTTACTTTAATTCATCATGTCTTTTATATCATAATACGTCTGCATATCACTTTATACGATGTATATTGTTTTTCTATTTGTATCAATAAGATTACACTTAGGATAACATTATTTTCATAACTTATGACCCGTATAAACGGACTTCATTTCTATCCAACAAAGAGCATTTATAACTCTTATCCAGGCGAGCTTTACTTCTTCGGAAGTCGCCAATGCTCGTACAAATTATTGAGCATTAATCATTTTGATATTAATGAAAATATGTCGATAATTAAGTAAAATAAAAATGTTTGTTCGAGTACTCTCAGTACTTTGATGAATTTCCTTATTGGCTGCTAGCTTCTACGGTCTTAGTGGCTGCTGTTAGTGGCTGCTAGCTTCAGCCTGGTATTTACATTCAGTGTATATTTCCACGTATGCTTGCAATGGAAATCTTTGACGTTCAATTTCCTGTGAAAACACTTGGCCTACAATATTTTTTATAGTATTTATGAGCAATGAGCACGTATATAAACGTCATCACACGTTTTGTGTATATTTATTATTATGAAATTAAATGAAACGTTTCAAACTTGCATAACCAATTTGATATATACTAATGATATGAAAAATAATCATTAAATCAAATCTACTTGTTTATTAAAAAGATTTTTCTCTACAAATTTTCTGTAACTTTATTTCTAGTTGCAGAAGCGAACTAAGTAATATGTTAATCTGACTAAGAGCGTGTATATAAAGGCTTTAAAGCGACGATGCACAAATACTTCATACAAATAAACATCAATCTGAATATAGAATTTATAGTCTGTCCCAAATTATTAATACAGCACATTTTGCCGATTTTTAAACAAAAATACACATACCTGTGAAAGAAGTTCAATTGAAATTGATAAAAGGAAAAATATCCAAGATAACTTCATTTACACATTATCATTTTTTACTTGGAAAATTCACAGGAACGAAAACTGATTTCATTCATAATAGGGAACGTTGACATCTTTTCTCAATTCGGAAGTCACTCGGAATACCTCGCACAATTTTTCAACGTTATCATCCGGGTCTGTTGCAATATAAAGTCCACGTAGACATCAAATGTTTAAGCCGTGCATTAAAACCTGATATGCTAGAGGGGGTATTTCAAGGGAGAAAATATGGAATTTTTTCATACTTTTGAATGAACATCGTTTGAACCCTGAGGTATTTACAAATATCGAGTATTTAAGCAAAATTTGAATCGAGGATACTTGTATCTTACAGAGTATAGAAAGCTAACTTGCAGTATTCAATTTGTCAGCACAGCTTCCAAAAATAAGCAAGCTATGCTTAAATTGAATTAGATAGAATCTTGAATTGAGATTTAACGTTTGAAATGGCCCCACGTCATATCAACTAACAATATTATAATACCTCCTTCATACTCTCCAGAAACATCTTGCCATCAATTTTGGCTACTTTTCCCACCGCCTCCATGTACCTCTTCTTGGCTTCGACAATAAGGCGGGAAACGTCATTAGCTATGGCCTGTGTTGGCGATTTTAAGTCTTTTACCTCATCAAGATATCTAAAGGCTAGCAGCTGACTGTCGGCATTAAAGTATCTATTGCGGATAATGTTGCTCTCATTCAAACTTTGTAAGTAAAAATCCTGCAAAAATTATCCTTTGTTTGATTTGTGGTTAAAAAATTAAATGTATGTACATACATTTTTTTCTCCGCGAGAAGAATGAAAGAAAATAAATATCAATAGTGACTGTGTGTTGTTTGAAAAATAGCGAGATGTGCAAAATATCGAGTAACTCAACAGTTTGGTTTGGAATACAACTTGAGTTTGTTCTTTGAGATTTATTTGTACCGGTATGTAAGCAATAGACAACAGATTTGAATTGTTGTGCGCTAGAAATCTAAAAGCTGGTAAGAGTTTAGTTTATTGAAAAAAAAATCACGAACAAAATTATATTATTATAATTTTTGATAAAATGGCAAAATATACCTGGTATTTCAAAAATACATAAATACTACATGTATGTTCGAAATGGTTCTATGGATGTTAGGTTCTATAGTTGTTTAACCTCTACTCATATACATGTATATGGTTGTTTTAACGTATCAAGTAAAAAAAAGTTACTGAATTTTTATTGTAGGTGTAAAGTTTTTTTACCGTATCAAGTAGAATAAAATTCCTAGTTTCATCGCTCATCATGCCAAACGTTCTCGACTGAAATTAAAAAAAAATTATGATATCCTTCTCTGTGAAAAATCAATGACAAATTATATAGATGGGCCAATTGTTGACCAATAAATATGAATTCTATTATATAAGGTACAAAATAGAGATCATTTTCTGCTGTGTGTTATTGTGAAACACTTTTTGTTGGACTAGAATGGTATCATTTGAACACAAGTCTCCAAAACCAAACTAGCTATAGATGCCAATCTTGATTTTTAAATGCGAGAATGGGATCAAAAGTGATGCTATTCTAAAAACCATTGTCCATTGCTGCCTGATTTGCCACTTCGTCTCAAGCAAATATTTTGAATTGACAACACCATTGACGACGAATGTATCCTCGAAACTGACAGTTGATACGAAGGAATTCTTAAAGAACAACAATTTGGGTTTTTTTAGGTCATACGACACGTTTCTTGGGCATCTTTTCTATATCTTCTTTAATAAAGAGTTCGAAGTTGGTTTTAAAAATCATACTAGTATTTGCAAGAAAGCTTGTCAAAGTGGAAAAGCTTTAATTTGTTAAATTGAGGAACGTGTTGTCTGACCTTAACTCTACTTTCATTTGGAAAATAAGATATAGATTTAGATGATAAGTAATCTGTTGAAAGTGCTGACCGTGTTCAGAACGGTTTCTATGATGCGTTGACGGTAGTCCCTCGGGCTACAGACGACAACAGTCCTGATGTTCAACAATTGAGCCGTTCGTAAGAGCTCTGACGTCTGCTCCTCCATTTTCTCGCGAGAAGTGACGTCCAGAGAGTAGGCGATCGGCGAGATCTCCCTTTTCATCATCTGAGCCAGCATATCGTTGCATTCTGCATTTAAAAGAAGCAAACGGTTTAGGTACCAATTGAAAATAGGTTGCTTCAAGCAAGGAGCAATATCAACTTCAGACACATTAACTCAATGGTCTGATCGTTCGTTAGATTGAAACTAGACTGGGGCTCTATCTATGGTTTACACTTAAAGCCTTGGCCTAACAATGCTAGATCCTGAATATGTTTAGATGGTCCAGACATCCCTTTCTTAGATATTTATCTACATAGAGTCTATTTTTATCATTTACATCATAGAAAGATGGTTTGTATGACATTGGAGTATATCTGTGCTATTTGTACGGATGAACACGGCTCTACATGTACATGTATCGTGAATGTTTAAGCTGGCCGATGTATGGCACTGTAACGTACCCCAGGTGACTTTATGCTGTCTTGACAATTTACGACAAAAAATGAAACACGGTGTATATATATATATATATATATATATATATATATATATATATATATATATATATATATATATATATATATCGCGATACAGCTGCTAGTAAAAGAAATTGGCGGGGTATAACATATCACGTGACCGACGGCACATAAACAGAATTCTGCGACGTGCTTGTTGAATGTAGGGTATGATCTTTTGCATTACATGTATATTACACTAATATTAACCTTGGTCTGATGTCTGGTCGTCCGGCTTGACCACAATTGCTAAGTTCCAACCGTAGGCCTTCATCATATCCACCACCGCCATGTTAACTTGGTGGGAAGGAGGCTTCAAGTCTAGCATGGTCTTCCAAGTCACGTGGTTTCTCACGCGGTTTACGTCAATCCAATCAAATCCTTTGTAGTCGGTGATGATGTAAGGTATTCCCATTCTCTCTGCTATCATGGCGACATTGACGTAGAAAGGCCCTATGATGACGTTAAGGTCTTTATTGGCATCGCCCTGGTTTTCCATTGCTTATAGAAATAAAAATTTTAAAAAAATGTTTAATTGTGACTTTGGTCTCTATTGAATACTCAAATCAATGGCTTGTTAATGTTGCAATATTTGATGGGGTTTTTTTTTTCATTTCAAATGTATAATCTTCCACTGTCTTGTTTAAATTTCTATTTGAGTTTGTTTATTTTTCCGTTAAGTATTGTGTTTCCATTTGTATTGTATAATAAACAGAAAACTGAGTTGTGCATGGTAATAGCATGAAGTAATTGCTATTGTTTTGCCCCTGTGTGAGATACCTGTTTTAATGGCTTCCTCTATATTTGTCCAGCCCAGTGTCTTTATTTGTAGGTCAGATAGAACCTTGATGTCAATCTGTTTGTTAAATTTGAAGCACTTTTCGATGGCGGAGATGTTTAGATCCGTGGCCTTGGCCAGATCGTTTCTGAGTGTGTCCTTGACGTCACCTTCAGACTCATGGCGATTCAGGATACCTTCAGGTGAAAAAAGATAATACATTATATATATTGAATACAAGTTGGTGCAAAAAAATTTACAATAAATATTTATAATTGATTAGATTTTAATTTTTTTCCTATTTAGATTAGTTGTCCAAAAATTTTGGGAGCCTGATTGTTTATATAAATATACATTTTTGGCGGAGGGGGAGGGGTATTGATTCACTTCTTTGAAAAAAAATCCTAAATGACAAAGGGTAAATGTCGCAGTTGTCATATAAAAGTTTCATACTTTGCATATTTATATTTGGCGCGCATTGCCAATGGAGCGTGTATGAGAGATGAATGAGTGAACGTATGAATGAGTTTTGGGTTAGTCACGTGAGGATTTTGTTTACAGGTGTATGTTGACCACGTGTTTATTCTTTACTACTATACTACAGCTGACCAATAGAAGTTTACGACTGAATTCATTAATATGCATGACTTTACTAACTCACTATAAATAGCAAAAATCCCGCCAATTCCCCAACCCCACGACTTTTACCTTCATGGTAGACACAGTGAAGTGTATCTTTACCTTACCTGTACAAGATATTTCATATATTTTGTTAACTCATAGTTCTGGATACCTGGTAAGCTTCCGTTTACCTTGTAATTGAAATATATTAATTGTAAATTAATTTTAATTCATTTTATTCAAATATTCTAAATTACCGTGCGATGTTGCGTATGAATTGTGAGTGTGAGTGTGTTTGTACTTATAGGTTTTATTTGATAATATACAATCCTCGAAATAAAGAACCAGTGAATACATGTAGCTGAAATCAGTACCAGCGTTATTTATTCATACAAGACCCTGCGACAATGGCGCCCACGTTAATTTTGAGGAACCAGGATCCAGAACCCATTACGAGGACGGAGACCAACGCCCAGTGAGGTTGCTGATCGACCGTTCTATATTTTGGTAGGCCTACCGATACAAGAAATACTACCAGGAGTGGTACTTGGAATTCCACCCGATGTTAGTCCATTCATTGCCGGCAAAACTAATACGGAAAAAAGTGATTTGTAAAAATTTCACCAAGGTCACTCTACACAGAAAGGGAAGCCTAAAGGCAAGCCACCAGACTGGAAATGGGGTCAGGAAGAAGAAGAAGCTTTTCAGCTTATTAAGGAGAGACTGTCTTCCCCACCAATTTTAGCTTACGCTGACTTTGATGTTCCATTTGTTCTCCATACAGATGCTTCTTCACAAGGACTTGGAGCTGTCCTTTACCAATTACAGAATGGCCAGAAGAGAGTCATCGCCTATGCCAGTCGAGGACTGAAGAACAGTGAGCGGAACTATCCAGCACACAAATTGGAATTCCTTTCCCTGAAGTGGGCAGTGACAGAAAAATTTCATGAATACCTGTATGGAAATTCATTTGAAGTTGTTACCGACAACAACCCACTCACATATGTTCTCACCTCAGCCAAACTTGACGCAACCGGCCATAGATGGTTAGCTTCATTGAGCAACTACAACTTCTCTCTTCGCTACCGTAAAGGTGCGCACAATGCAGATGCTGATGGTTTATCTAGACGACCACAGGACATAATGGAGGTCACTCCTGATGTTGTCAGTTCCATCTGTAGTGCCTGCACCATAGACAGAAGCAATTGTCCTTATCTGGAAAACATATTTCTTCCAACATTTACACCAACTTGTAATTCGGTAAGTGCACTTGTTCATAGCAATGCAGACAGAAATGCACATTCCCCTTCTTCTTTAGTCCAAAATAATGAAACAGTTCAGATAGAAGATACATGTTTACTATCTGATGTCAATTGGGCCAAAGAACAGCATAGAGACAAAACAATTAGAAGGGTTATTGATCTGTTACAGGGAGATTATCTACCCTCAAGCACAGAACTAAAATCTAAATCTGCAGATGTTTGTAAATATTTCAGGGAATCTGACAAGTTGTATTTACAGAACGGTGTATTGTATAGAAAATCTGTGTTGAATAATAATAATGTCAAACAACTTGTTTTACCAGTACATTACAGAGATATTGTTTTCAAGCTCCTCCATACCAACTTGGGACATTTTGGCAGAGATAGAACTCTACATCTCATCAGAGAGAGGTTCTACTGGCCTGGTCTAGAACAAGATATAGGTGAAAGAATTAGAAATTGTGACAGATGTGTGAAGTTTAAAACTCCTGAAAAATTTTCATCAGAACTTGTCAACATCAAATCTTATCAAGCTTTAGATTTAGTATGCATTGATTTTTTGTCACTTGAAAAGAGCAAAGGTGGTTATGAAAATATTTTAGTAATAACAGATCACTTCACTAGGTATGCTCAAGCTTTTCCTACTAGAAACCAAACTGCTAAAACTACTGCTAAAATACTTTTTGAAGAATTTATAGTACACTATGGCTTTCCTACTAGACTTCACAGTGACCAGGGCAGAAATTTCACCAGTCATGTTATCAAAGAGCTATGCAAGTTAGCTGGAGTGCAGCAGTCTCGCACTACTCCCTACCATCCGATGGGAAATGGTATGGTTGAGCGGTTTAACCAGACACTTATCCATATGATCGGTACCTTAAACAACAAACAGAAAGAGGATTGGAAATCCCATGTAAGTAGTCTCGTCCATGCATACAATGCAACCAAACATGACAGCACCGGCTATACCCCTTTCTATTTAATGTTTGGTAGACACCCGCGGTTGTCGATTGACGCGTATTTATGTCTCGATAACGACAATACTGAAAAATCCAACAGTTATGACAATTATGCAAAGAAACTTGAAAAACGATTAGAATTTGCATATAAGATTGCTTCTCGTGAAGCTGACAATAGTGCTGTTCGGCATAAGCATCGTTTCGACAGAAAAGTTCGCGAGACTTCTGTGCGTGTTGGAGACCGAGTATTAATACGCAACGTAGGTCTAAAAGGTAAGCAAAAACTGGCTGATAAGTGGGCCAGAGACCCGTACATAGTTGTCAGTCAGCCCAATTCAGAAATTCCAGTGTTTAGAGTTAAGAAAGAATATGGTCAGGGGAAAACAAAAGTTCTCCACAGAAATATGTTATTACCCATTTCATACATCCCCAATTTCTCAGATGTAGAGCAGTCTCAGTCCAACAAAAGTGTTAAGCCCAACCCAGGTATAGAGCAGGTACATGAATCTGATGAGACCCCTAGTCCAAACCAAATGGTGTTATATGATTCTGATTCATCTTCAGATTCTGAGTCTTCTGACAGTGATCATGCATATGTGATTCCACAGAGAAGGGTAGGTCATGACACTGTTCAAAACTCAGCTCCCAGTGTTATACATGGTACAGCCAATAATTTTGAGAAAAGTACTTTTTACAGCCCTGCTGATACTTGTACTCCATCATCCTTGAATAGGAATGTATCATTTGATAGTACTTATGTTCGACCACGGAGACAGATAAAACCCCCAGACAGGTATGGAGACTGGGTCTCTCATCAAGTAACATCAGAGGTGTACTATGTTTGAATTTTGCAGGGGAGAATGTCATAGAAGTGTTTTAATAAGGTCTTGTTTAATTTTCGTGTTTGTATTGTGTTTAAAATGTCAGGAGCCATTTTCCCAAGCAGGGGAGAATGTCGCAGTTGTCATATAAAAGTTTCATACTTTGCATATTTATATTTGGCGCGCATTGCCAATGGAGCGTGTATGAGAGATGAATGAGTGAACGTATGAATGAGTTTTGGGTTAGTCACGTGAGGATTTTGTTTACAGGTGTATGTTGACCACGTGTTTATTCTTTACTACTATACTACAGCTGACCAATAGAAGTTTACGACTGAATTCATTAATATGCATGACTTTACTAACTCACTATAAATAGCAAAAATCCCGCCAATTCCCCAACCCCACGACTTTTACCTTCATGGTAGACACAGTGAAGTGTATCTTTACCTTACCTGTACAAGATATTTCATATATTTTGTTAACTCATAGTTCTGGATACCTGGTAAGCTTCCGTTTACCTTGTAATTGAAATATATTAATTGTAAATTAATTTTAATTCATTTTATTCAAATATTCTAAATTACCGTGCGATGTTGCGTATGAATTGTGAGTGTGAGTGTGTTTGTACTTATAGGTTTTATTTGATAATATACAATCCTCGAAATAAAGAACCAGTGAATACATGTAGCTGAAATCAGTACCAGCGTTATTTATTCATACAAGACCCTGCGACATAAATACATGTAAATTGTGCGTACATTCTAATATAATATGTAAATAGCATTAAGAATATAACCTGCTTAGTTTGTTTTATAATACATGTAGATGCATCCCGACAGACAAGATACTAGTCATTTTAGAGAACGCTCAAAAACATAAAAAATGAAGAAAAAAATGAATATAAAAAGGTTAGTGTGCTGCTTATTTAAAAACTCCGTGGCATTTGAGCTACATATACAAGCGCTAAATTATTCATGTGTCGACAAATACCCCATGTTAACAAATGAGCTAACTCATTGTATTAACGTGTGTATTCGTTCACGTGTCCACAAATAAACCTTGGAACCAATGAGCCAACTTATTGTATTTTAACATGTTTACATATTTTGAGTTACGATATTATATGAAAAAAAAATTATGTATTGATATATATGCATTATTTTTAAATGTTATTAATAAGTTATCTAATAAGAATTTAATGATGATATCGTCAAAAGCAAAGATTATAACAAATAAAACAATTGGGCTATATACCTAACATAAAAATGACGTTGATAAAATCATAACGTAACGTCGCAAGGTAAACAACGTCAAAGGTGAAAAAAATCCTTAACTTTAAATGTCAAATAAAGATATTTACAGTTATTGGATCTACATGAAACTTCATAACATGAATCTTCTGACATATATAAGTAAAAATCCATAAAAAATCTGGAATTGTGAAAAAAAAGCCATAAGGGCCCTTTTCTCATGGGCGCAATCACACACACACACACACAGAGATATATATATATATATATATATATATATATATATATATATATATATATATATATATATATATATATATATATATATATATATATATATATATATATATATATATACACACCCTTAGGTGTTAAAAAATGACAGAGAAAACCTTCATGTCACCTCATACAGGTGACCTTAAATTGTTAAAAATAAAATAGAGAATATCTTCATGTGTAAAACATTATACCGGATACCTTCCTGTGTAAACAATAATAGAGAATACCTTCCGGTGTTAACAATAATAGAGAATACCTTCAGGTGTAACGAAAAATAGAAATTGTTATATGATTTATTAATCTCTAGCTCTCTGATTTGCTGATATCCAACAGTCTAAAAAACACGTTAAATTCACCTGCACGTGACCTAGAAGGTCAATTTCATACAATTATTGCTGTTTCGGTTGTTAATACGATGATTTACATGTAGCTACTCGAGACGTACAATATTCACCGAGCCGAAGGGTACCTAAATCCTCATATTGATCGAAAAAAGCAGCAAGAATTATTTTATTTTATGGTTCAATGACGAATTTATACAGACATATCTCATTGGGTGTTATCAAGCGAAGATTTATTTTGAAGCCATAGCCGAACAAATTGAGAAACCTATATTTGATATGAACCAATCGAGAGCTAGGAATTAATCACTCATATGATAAAACACATTGGACTAAAACTACATCGTTCAATGAAATATCGCGTTTCTCAATATGTTCGGTTACAGTTTCAAACTAAAACACTCTTTATCTGTATCAATTCGTCGTTGAATCATAAAAAACCAATTATTGCTGTTCTTTATTAATACGATGACTTTAATAGCTACCCTCGAAGTACAATATTCACCTCGTTCTCAGCTCGTTGAATATTGTTCTTCTCGGTAGCTAAATCATCGTATTTACCTCAAAGCAATAATTGTATAATATTTAGGTATAAAAAGAATCGATAGAAAATAACTTGAGGTGAAAACATTAATTTAGGGTAAGTTCAAGTTTAAAATGTAATAAACGTATTTGAAACACTTATTGAATGTTCATACTTTTACACTTTCTTACAACGATGTTTCCTTTCAGAACATTTATAAAAAAAAGTCTCAAATTATAACTTATGCTCTATTTGGCACTCGATGCTTATACGGAGTCTATGAACTGATCGCAACATAAATTGCGAGATGTTTGAAAAATTTCCACACAAACGTTGTACAGATTTGTCCCCAGTTCTCCACGAGAGTTCGTGCGTGAAGTGGCACAATGGCAGTGTATAGTATATACATGAAGGCCGCCAAAGCTTCTGGCGATATCGAAAATATCAGTCGAAAAACCGTGGATATGCACGGTTTGTAAAATTTTACATAACTGATATCGTAACCGACGAGACAAATATGAACAAGGATGAAACAAGGATTTAAAAAATACATGCAAATTAAAAAATTGAAATCAATAAAAATATATTACAATTGAAATTTTGAATTTTAATGAGACGCATGGGATTTAATTATCTACAAATGAGAAATGATTGATACAATTAATTGGTTTTTTAGTTTCGGTTTTACACTGATTTACACGTGGTCAAAAATAATGTGAAAGCAATATGCGAAGTGGATTTTCATTGAAAGTTATAATGAAATCAGATGAAAATTTGATATTTTATGGGGATATCCCCCAGCGAATTGTACTCACCCTCATAGAAAACAAAGGATTCCCCAGACAGGGACTTCTGGCAGCGCTGATGCTGGGCCATTTGCCATAAACACAACTCGACAAACACTAGGAGGAGGGCTTGATTGAATTCCATCGTCTATAAATAATAAAACAACACCGAATATGATATTTGCATCCACTAAAGCGGGAGATTCCTAATTTCTGGTTTGTTATGGATGAGTCGTCAATTCATTTGATAATCATATTGACGAGTTGAAAGGACCGCAGGAATCGGGCACATAGATAATATACTCCATACGGTACAGGAATGATGAATATTATAGCATGAAAAATGATTTTTATCGCATTTGACAGCATACATTCGATATCTTTAAGGTCAATTATAGCAAATATACGACATGATTCATAAAAAATCATTCCTGGAAAAAATGACGATACATATACTGTGTAAGATATTGATGATGAAAGTATCGCGACTAGATAAAACGAATATAATATTAAGTTTGTAAGTTTTTACCAACAAAAGCCATCCTTTGGTAAAAAATTGTAAAGTTGTATATAGAAGCGTCAACCAGTTTACTCGCTGGTCGTGAGTACCATCATTTAACAGGCTTTACAGCAACCGTAAATGAATCAAGATAAACAACCCTATATCAATAGTAAAATAATATCGGTTTCCTCCCGCGTTTTCTAGCACGAACTTTAGCAAGATCGGCATTTTTTTTCCTTTTTCTAATTACATTGATTTTTCTTTCTTAATTTTGGGCAGAGGTAATGCTTTACAAAATCATGTTTGGATTGTAAAAATGCAATATGTTTGTGATTTTAACATTTTCCAAACAGATGGCATGTAGAGCTTATAAGTATATTAATTTTACAGATATACTGTAATTTTTGTAACTGAAAACATTCAACTCTACTCCGAATAAAAGTTGAATTTAAAGTTCTTCAAAAATGAATATCAATCTGTTAAGTAAATTTTATTACCATAGATCTGTGCAAAAAATGACTGTATCTTGATGCCCAATGTGATTAACAAATTGTAATAAATCACCAATCTACCATTTTCCCGACCCAATCCTTTTTCCCGTTGTATAAAATGGTATACAAATTTATTACGAGTTCAGATCCAACCCCCCCCCCCCCCATGATATCAAGTCTGTTTAAAATCAATTCATAAGCGTTCAACCTTTCCGCTTTTTTTAGTAGGAGATGTTCCAATTACCATTTTTATGGTTCAAGTATCCCCTTTTGGTATTAAAACGTTTTATTATACTATTCTAAATGGAAAGTACATAAACTAGGGCATTCTTGTATTTCTATGAACATTATCATTATAAATACTGAAAAATACCAATAAACAAAATTGGCATTCAGGTCAAGAAGATTCAATGAACCGCCCTTTATAAGGATCTATTTCTTATAACATCAGTGATATTGGACCCCAGTGGTATTTTCTCCGGTTTTATCCTGCAGCTTTCACCTTGGGGATATCTAATCGAGACCATTTCTCCCTAGAAACGATGTTTGCTAGTTAGCAAATCTTTAGTTTCAAGGAGGAACAAATATAATAGATTCTCTGCGCCGTTTTTATACGGCCGCCATTGAATAATAGTGCAGTTGTCGATATGAATGCAGGGACCAAAGTAGATATCATAAATCACACACCGGGTGTTCTACACCCATGTTATATTTAAATCTGTTGAAACAATTAACTCATCAATACGACCAATTAAACTTAATTTAACGACGCAGTAGATTCCATTGACGCGATGCACAGCTGAACAGAATTACGTTAATAAAATAATGTTCGCAAAGAATTCAAGAAATGAATATGTCAATTGTTGACGTTTACGTACTGTTGCCTAGAAAGTAATAAATTCGATTATACGTACATATAAATACTACTAAATGAATATTGATGAAATTATCGCTTAAAAACTGAAAACATTTTGACATAAATCAAATTCATCAATGGATAAAAGAACAGATTTAATACGAGAAAGTTAGCCAAACTCACCTTTTTTAAATAAATGTCATTTGTCTCCTTTTTTAAGCAGCTGTTGTTGAACTATCAAAAATATTGAATCTGACTGAAATTCCTAATGGTCGCTAAATGGACACATGTCATCTTTCCGCTCCCACAATTCTCCGCCACGGTCCTGTTGCATAGTACGTGAAATGTACATCTATTATTGATAACAAACAAATGGGGAGTGCTGCTTGATTTTCATTTGCCGTTATCCCTACCGAGAACAATTCGGAGGACTACCGAAAAGCTACGATATTATCAGATTGAAAGCTTTGAGCAGTCCCGTGAGTTGTCGTTGAGTTTTGTCTGGGAGCAGGCGTTCTACAGACGTCTAATTCCAGGAAATGGACCAAGTGAGTCGGTTCCTTTTGCTGACCATTTTGTCCGCGGGTCACGTGCTGTCTTACAACTACTATCTGACCGCCGGTAAGAAATTTAACGGTTCTTGTTCATGTATTCGTGGATAAGTTTGTTAATATAATTCCATACAAACTGAATGCAAAACAAACAAAAAATATTGAATGCATGTGCATGTTATACAATGTCTTTTTAAATTGCAATATTGCGTTGGTTTATGAACTGATTTGCTGGAATCAGTGTCTGATGGAGAAACTTTGAATAGAATTTATGGATTTAATAATTAAGCATCATAAGTAAATAGAATTTGTCTAGTTAATGTGAATTCTCCAGTTACCCGGTAACGTAGGCTAGGGATTCTATTGGACGTCCAATCGATGTATCACCGGCGGCAGCTTCTATTTGATTTCGGCAACCGCATCACCTACTGAGCACTCTTGTGTCTGAAAGACATGACTTTGGCATCATGCTTCACAGAGTTCAAAAAGTCGAAAATACTAGATGGACAAGAGAATTGGTCTGCTGCATCAGATAAAGACCGAAACATGCTCCTCTTAAACGATCAGATCAGAAAAAGCAGTTGGATGTGCAAAAACAGAAACTTTTCTTCTGACACAATTAGGTCCATGGGGGCTTGTCAGACTGATAAGCCAGCGTCTGAAAGGGTATGGAAACTGTTGAATTCCTAAAATGGAATAAGTCATCAACTGATAACTTTGATCAATTGCATCAGCATTCAGCGCATCGTTAGCAGGATGAATTATTTATACATTCCTATTTGAGAGAGATTCTGTCAGAAATCCATGCAAAATTGTTTAAATCCAATATTCTACAATAGGATTAATATTTCACACTTCAGATCCTTTTATAATGCAAGTTTTCGTGTAAATCATTAAATCTTTTGTATTTTTGTACATTCTATATACGTTATCAGTTTTCTTTTATTGATAAAAGTGTAGAATTGTTTTTAAACTAGAATACTAGAATATATTTTCTTGTTCCGGTGAGTTTCACCTAAATTATTTTGAAATGAAAGTTTTCTGCAGCTCAAAACTATTTTGTTCACAGTAATATCGTCTTCACGTTCACTGACTATTTTCTGTCCTTTAATTTTTTAAATGCTACTGTATTCTTATTGTTACTGGCACGATAGAACCAAGTACAAATATTTCTTTCTGCTCATGGTGATACAACCCAGTAGATAAGTAAAATAAAGAAGTAGTTACATTTGACTTTTTTCATCGGCATTATCTGAGTTTTGTTCCTTTGCTTTCTGCAAGGGTTTATTTTATTTTATAAATATTTTTATTTTTTTTGGCTGTACATGTATAAAGTTGCTAGCGGTCTGATTGTTAAAGATAATGCACTGTATGAATTTTACCATTTAAACAGTTTATACGTATATAAAACATGGCTTCATAAATTAATTATTACGAGGTTTTCATGGCCGATTATAAATGCCCTACGGTAATCCGACTCTTCTTAATCTCCCCAGCGGTTGTTGGACACAAGGGTTCAAACCGGGTGACGGAGTTCCGACGAGCCTTACAGCAGACAGAGAGCGGACAGGAAGGAGACTTCTGTAGGATAGAGTTCCAGGAACTGGACTACGACGAGACGGACGGCAGCACAGTGTATGAGACGCTGAACATAGGTAAGTCACTGCTCTATGTACAGAGAATAGTGAGACTCTCGACATAGGTAAGAGAATATAGAGATCACTGATCTATGTAGAGAGAATAGTGAGACTCTTGGCATAGGTAAGGGAGAATAGATATCACTGATGCTACGGTAAAGATAACATATGTAAGAGAGTATAAAGATCACTGATCTATGTAATGAGAAGAGTGAGACTCTTGATATGGGTAAGAGAATATAGAGATCACTGATCTATGTAGAGAGAATAGTGAGACTCTTGGTATAGGTAAGGGAGAATAGATATCACTGATGCTACGGTAAAGATAACATATGTAAGAGAGTATAGAGATCACTGATCTATGTCGAGAGAATAGTGAGACTCTTGGTATAGGTAAGGGAGAATAGATATCACTGATGCTACGGTAAAGATAACATAGGTAAGAGAATATAGAGATCACTGATCTATGTCGAGAGAATAGTGAGACTCTTGGTATAGGTAAGGGAGAATAGATATCACTGATGCTACGGTAAAGATAACATAGGTAAGAGAATATAGAGATCACTGATCTATGTCGAGAGAATAGTGAGACTCTTGGCATAGGTAAGGGAGAATAGATATCACTGATGCTACGGTAAAGATAACATAGGTAAGAGAGTATAAAGATCACTGATCTATGTAGTGAGAAGAGTGAGACTCTTGACATGGGTAAGAGAATATAGAGATCACTGATCTATGTAGAGAGAATAGTGAGACTCTTGGTATAGGTAAGGGAGAACAGATATCACTGATGCTACGGTAAAGATAACATAGGTAAGAGAGTATAAAGATCACTGATCTATGTAGTGAGAATAGTGAGACTCTCGGCATTGGTAAGGGAGAACAGATATCACTGATGCTACGGTAAAGATAACATAGGTAAGAGAGTATAAAGATCACTGATCTATGTAGTGAGAAGAGTTAGACTCTCGGCATTGGTAAGGGAGAACAGATATCACTGATGCTACGGTAAAGATAACATAGGTAAGAGAGTATGGAGATCACTATTCCCTGCGTTAGATATGTTGACGCAAGGAATAGAGATCCATGAGCGACGTTGAAATTGTCTTAGCAAAATAGAATCGAAATATTTCTACTACAAAGAAAATTGATTAGTCAAGATTGATAATAGAATAAAAATAACAGAGCAACGGTAAAGGTAATTTTCGTAAGATGGAATGAGTTCAGTAAGCAAATGAATTAACCACCAATTTGTATTAGTTTCTGTATCATTAAAATAATGGGTTTTTTAATTGTTTCGCTACGCCTGACATTTACATTCAGAGACCTGATTTGTACTTTTTTGATTCAGTGTGTTTACTTTTTAGCCCGCGACACGTTAAATAATGCCTCTGTGGCGGCGGTACTCGGTCCATACATTGATGTGTTTACGTCAATGGCCTACGTCATCACAAAGCAAGCACATCTACTTACGGAAAAGTCCGAGAGTTCCGAAGCGTCGTTGAGATCTCTCCCTATTCTTCCCGACTCCGACTCCTTGGCAGATGCTGTTGCAGAGATCATTGCCAATATGATGAAATGGGAAGGCATAGCCTTTCTTTCACAGAGTGAGTAATGACGATATTTATGCCAACGATGAAGCCAGATGCAGTAAATAATATATACGTTTATTATATTTTTTTTTCAGACGACTTTTCTCCTGTAACCAAGCTTAGCCGACGTAACGTCAAGGTCTGGCCGATCCGTCTTCCTCCCTCGATCGACTCGGAGAACGACAAGGAGCTGGTGCTGACGCTGACCAGGTTACGTAGCGCTCAGCGGCGCCGCCTGGTGTTTCACTCAATGGACAGTTCCGTGGTCAAGTTCGTCATGAAAGCGGTGGGTCAGAAATACCGCGGTGGGTCAGAAATACCACGGTGGGTCAGAAATAAAGCGGTGGGTCAGAAATAAAGCGGTGGGTCAGAAATAAAGCGGTGGGTCAGAAATACCGCGGTGGGTCAAAAATAAAGCGGTGGGTCAGAAATAAAGCGGTGGGTCAGAAATAGAGCGGTGGGTCAGAAATACCGCGAAACGTTTCATTCTAGGATGCCACGCGTACACTTTGGTGTGTGTTTTATCTGTAATCGACGCGATGGGTATTGCAAAGGTTATCTCTTTTTTTTCTCCCTTTTAAGGCCGATAAACTGCTGATGTTGCACAGTTCTTTGAGTTGGTTTATCACATATTTGGTGAGTACATTTAACCCTTTTCCTATATCTTTTTACCATAATGAACATCTATTTAGAAACCAGTATAAAAGACGCGAGATATTCAATTTGAGTTTTTGGTATCACCCTTATTATACTGCAATAGCGTCGTTTCTGTAGGATTTTGGGGACGTGGTGTCCATTATCAATAGGACGGCAGACATCTACGGCCTCCAGCTGCTCAACAGACACTCCATATCTTCCTCTTCTAACTCAAACGGTAAAACAATTACCCGCATAATACTTGTTCAGTTCAAACGGTAAAACAATGACCCGCATAATACTTGTTCAGTTCAAACGGTAAAACAATGGCTCACATAATCCTCTTCCAGTTCAAACGGTCAAAACAATAACAAACATAGCCTACATGTAATCGTCTCCTAAATATGTTAAAGAAAGATAACAGAAATCCTTAATTCTCTTCCTGTTGATACGGTAAGAACAATGGCGCACATAGCACTAATTAAAAAAATTACCCTAATCTCAATGTCTGCCACTTCCTACCCATCTTTCTTAAGACAAAATGTTCTTGATTCTTAATGAAAAACACTTTTTCTGTTTGAATATTTATTTCAGTTAGATTTATTGTGATAAATCTTCATCAAGGTACCAAAGCATCACATCTTAACTACTGAATAGTACATCTAGCAAATTAAAGGGTTTCTTTTTCTTTATTTTATTACGCAAGGACTTAAACGTTCTTGGTTAACAACTTTGTGAAAAAAATTAAAAACGAGGCATTTTTGGTTATACCTTGTAAATTCTTGAGGACAGGTTGATGCTAAACGACAGCAATTCTGAAATGAATGGGTCTTCTGTTATAAAAAAGAATCAAAACATGATCGGGAAGATACCTCAAAATTGTTGTTTCCATGGAAACTAAACTGTATACTTAAGTGGGCTTTTATAATATATTTTTTTTTCAACTTTCAAACGTTTTGAAACTCTTACTATGAATCATAAATATGTGTAAATTATGTCCTTTAAAGAATAAAAATATTTTGAGATTGAGATTTTTTGTAATATTCATTTACAAATTAGTGAATATAGGTAAGAAATATAGACAACCGTTACCATGGAAACATTGAAATCTATCTTATTTCATTATGAAATGATTACCAAATTTTTATGGAAAAATAAGGGCATAAATTATCAAACTTATGTTTTTAGCTAACCCGAACAGAAGACTTTTTTTGTACGGCATCCGTCTCTGTCCGTCCGTCTACATGTATCTGTGAACTTTTCTTATTTTTAACTTCTCCCCCAGAGCCAAGTCTTACCAAGCTTAGCACAAATTATCCCAAGGGAAACAGGACTCAAATTTGTTAAACTAACGGGCAACACCATCTTTCATGAAGAAAAAAAGGGGGGGGGGGGTAAAAACATTTTGCTCAACAAGTGGGTAGAAATTCAAAACAATAAATAGAGACAAGTCGCATTGTCCTTTAGAGGTATAGTGAGCCCAATGAATAGTTTAAGAACCAGAGACGTCGAGAATTCCGGAAAACCTCAGCTAAATGCTGGCGACTCTTCCTTGTGATCCGTTCAGACCGCCGTTAGTCGGTAGCCACTAGACAGGGTCTCCTCAGGGTGCGATTGATCACATGGATAATGAAGCAACAAATTAATATAATTGCATTACACAGATAAATACAATCCTTTTGTTTTCGCTGGAGTGTATATTTGAATTATTGATGAGGTCTGTAGGAGCGGGTTGTCTCCCTTTGTGAGTTCACGGATACTCTTTCGCGGTCATATTTTACCAGTGTTGTTGTCTTTAAAGTCTTACTATTGAGTGCTATTGTATTTCATCATCAATTGTTAGGAAAGTTATCAAAACTCTAAATTTAGCATTCATAATTACATGTATGCATTTGATTCTAGATCAATAAGTAAATGTAACAGTTAACTTCATTTGTTCTTGAATGTTTTTTAAGGTGCAAAAATCGTTTTGTTGTTTTACCATAAGCGGGAGTTCTGTGTTCGATAACGTCCACAACAAGTCGGTTGATAGGAGTTAAACATAAAACAGCTTCATTCGATGACCAAGCGCTTCATCAACGTTGTTGGTCATTTTGACCATGTCTTGTTTAACAAGGTCAATATGTAATACAATAGTTCACTTTGAGTACTAACAAAGAGTAGTGGCTCAAACATCTATAAGTAATACAGGTATATCAATAATTTATTATTCCGATATACCGGTTCGCGACGACAAATGTTCGCGACCAAGCTTTATTGAGATCCGTGTTGTTATAAAATAACACGACATAACTTGTTCACGGCAAGAAATATTCGCGGGGATCGGAGCATTTGCTAATCCCGCGAAAATTTCTCGCTTACTAATAAAGGTTGGTTTACAAGTAATCAATCATTAAACAAATCTTACGTATTATTATTTGGTGGCAAATCCTGAAACAATGCAAATCTAATCATTGACTTTCAGACGACCTCAACAATGCTGTTCTTTGCGACTCTGTAGGATTGTTACGTCACATCCTCAGCCAGAAATACAACTGCTCAAAGGAACCGGAACAAAACGTAAACTTGAAGGCGGGAGATGTTATGAAATTTGTCAACGATCTACCGAACGAAACAGTGAGTCTTTTCACGTAGAATCCATGGGTTCAGTAGTTGTAGAAAATAGTTCTACAGTTATAATCATTTAAATATGCCATAATCGTATATGTTATAGTAAAGAATTGTGAATCCTTTTCTAGAGTTAACGATATGAGTGCTATTACTTTTGTATATTCCGTTGTATTTCTGTTAGAGTGCTCCATACATTGGGACCTTGAGTAAGTATGTGTGGACCAACAGCAGTGACAACACGGGCAAAATGAGGACCCAGTACTCCTTTGGAATTATGGGATATAATGGAACGACCACAAAGGTTGAAATCAGCATCACCAATTTCTTTTTCAGCTGGACACTTATAGTTTTAAAAAATATAATGGGAACTTTTCGCTTTTTTCTGTTTCGACAATGTTTGAATAGTTGTTTTTTATGCGTTGTGCTTGTAGATTGGCAACTGTACATTCGAAGGCAACAACATTACGATACTGGAGACCAAGCAGATGCCGAGTCGGGACCAAAGCCTCGATAAAGTGCTCGCCGGCCATACATTCACTGTTATAACGAGGGTGGTACGTGAATATTTTGTACTCCTAAAGTTGCATAATGCTGAAAATAAGTTTTTTAAACGATATCAATGTTCTCTGATGCGACAGGGTATAACATTAGTTCATAAAAAGGCCAATGTTCAAAACGTTGTTGTTTTGCTTTATTTTGAAGGAACCTCCATTTGTGATGAAGACAGGAAGTGGTCGGTACGAAGGGTTTTCTGTGGATGTACTGGAAGGGATCGCCAAGGAAATGAATTTTAAATACGACATCCGGGAACTTGACAGTATCACACAGAATCGGAGTGACGTGGAAGACGACTGGGACACTTTAATCAAACAACTCATGGTCGGGGTAAGGGAGTACCACAGACAGGCTGTTAGCACAATCAGATCGCTATATGTCAGTCCACCTAATTAAGAAATCCAAAATTAAAATCGTAATATTTCTTTCTTTCGTGGGCAAAAATTTGGGAAACATTATCGAAAATTCGTGATATAAGAAATGTGCTTATGCGTGCCGTGTATTATGTATGCACGACGAACTGCACAGTTTTAATTCATTTGTTTTTCTGTTGGTTTGCAGAATGCGCACATGGCGATCGGGTCTTTGGCCGTGAAGTCTAGCCGGGAAGAACAGATTTCCTTCTCCTTCACCATCATCTCCTCTACAATTAGCATTGTTACCAAACGTCCGGTGACGTCACCAGTGTTGTTCCAGTTCCTGTGGCCATTCAGTTGGCAGCTGTGGGTCGTCATCATAGCGTTCTACGTCGTGGCTGGTGGAGCGCTATGGGTCATGAGCAGATACGACGTCACTCAAAATGGTTCAGAACAACAGTTTGATTTAAAGGAGAGCATTTGGTACTCCTTCAACCTTTTCCTTGGAGGTACTTAATATATATCTATAGCATTATACCTACAGGTTGCACAAGTACATGTATTTATCATTTATGCTATACATGACATTGTATGTAAGAATGGTGCTCACTGTATCTCTATTTAACACATTAAGGAGGGACAGAGTACTCCCCGCAGACTACATCGATGAGGACAATGATCGCTTTCTTCTGGTTTTGTACTTTGGTGATCACCGCAGCGTACACAGCGAATCTAGCGGCGTACCTCACACTACAGCAACAGGACAATCGCATCAAATCCATGGACTCACTCTCCAAGCAGATGACCGTCAAGTACGGTCTCCAGAAAAACAGCGACCTCATGCAGTTCTTCAAAGATTCCTCAATAGATCCATTCGAACGCATGTGGGCTACCATGAAACTCGAGGAAAAGACGCGACTGATTCCAGACAGAAGCACTGGTATTGAATTGGTGAAAAATGGCATGAACGGCAGTGATTTCGCGTTCTTGGACCTGGCGCTAATGAATGAGTACGCAGCGTTGCGGCACTGCGATATGGAATCGTTTGATCAGAACTTTAAGGAGACCAAGTTCAGCATGGGGTTTCCAAATGGTGCTCCATACAAAGACGACATCAACAGGGCGATTTTGATTCTAAAAGAAAGAGGACAGCTAGATGCTCTCAAGGATAAGTCAGTATTTTCATTTCATTTCATAAATCACAAGTTATAAAGTATTTTTAAACCACAATATGTATCTTGATTATGTATAAAGACGTGGAAAGGATTTTATATAAAGACTAGGGCAAAGCTTGTTGTAAAGCCGACGCGTGTCATGTGTTTTTCTTCAATGCACGCTACCTTCATACCCGTATGAATCACCAAAAAAGTTATTTTTTAAATGTTTAGCTTGTAAAAGAATAGCTACTTAAGTACCTTAACCATTTTACTGTTTTAAATGAAAGGCACCAAAAAACTTAACTAATTGGTTAGCAATGTTGCAGTGTATATAACAAAAAGCAGCATCAATGTTCCGTTCATATAACGGTCAAAATACCTTTGTTTTATTGGCTTTTCAGTTCTATAGATTTTCGTAAAGCAATGATCAACCAATGATGAGTATTTGTCCACACATAGGTTAAGAGGATTGGGACAGACAGGGGCAAAATTGGGACGTAGCATTAAATCATTATAAAATAATGTTCATTGGTTTCAGATGGTGGTCCATTCCCGCCACTGCCGAGTGCGCCGACTACGTCAGACCGGAAGACCGGCAAAAGCCGACGGCGGAACTGGACCTGGCCAACATGCTGGGAGTGTTCATCGTGCTGTTGTCCTGTGTCTGTTTGTCTGTCCTGATAGAGATCTCCAAGAGGGTGATGTCCCTCATTAATGGACGGAGGAAAGCCAAACAGTGAAAGTCACCGGCCTCGTAGAGTTTTCAAAAATGGTTCAAAACTCCAAAGTATTATAGGTGAACATATGATATTATGTAATTCATGGGGTTGTGAACTTGAATATGTTACCTGGTATATTTACAGTTTGTGTGATGTTGTTGTGTTTTTTCCCACAACAAGAAGGAAGGTGTAAGCTACGTTCAGAACTTAAGTAGCTGTTACATAATTATGTACTACAATTTTTTCATACGAAGTGTACTGTAGCACGTGTTTTGATGTCTCTCATGCAGGAATTGTGGTATAATAAAGAAAGTAATGAAAGTTATTTTTGATTCCTTATTTCTTGAAATAACAAAAACATGTTATTGTTTTATATATTTATTAGACTTTTACCCCACGCGTGCACGGGTTGACATTGCATATGATATCGGACATTTACGAAATAGTTACACCGACACACCGTATTATTGACATTTACTGTTACATAACCAAGCTTTAAGCCTACAATAATGTTCTTTATTTCACTACACTCTGCTTAGTTAGAATAATCTAACTGTGTCTCGGGACAGACCTTCACCATTTTTAAAATGCCTCCCATATACCCATAATCAGAGACATGTTATTTATGTCTCTGCCATAATGTAGCAAAAAAATTGGAGAAAATTAATGAAGTTGCATTGAAAATAACAGTCAAATTATTCATAAACCATTTTGAGGCTGTAAATACCTTTCATCTAAACATTTAATTCGTATAAATGAAGAATTTAACACCTTTTGGGAGTTGATTTTAATCAACTCTCGTATGCAGTTACTCAGACAAACCGAAAGTGAAACAGTGTTTGGACCTCAGCACAAATCATCGCTGCTGACAAGACTTAGTTCTTGAAAATAATTGATAAATTCAATGTAATGTACGCTAAAGCATTGTTTTTCAAGGAAACTTTTTTATAAATACCTTGAAAATAGTCAGATTTTAAATGGTACGAATAATTTAGATATTTTTTTGTTGTCGTATGTATTCCTACGCCAGAGTTCAATATGGTCTCGTTCAACTCGACGCTCGCCTGTCTCCGTAAATCTCCGACAAGCAGAGAGTCTCTCTTGCTTGTCGGAGATTTACGGTTTACTAGAGTTCAATATTGCTTGGATCCATACAATTTTCGAGAAATATTTCTATTACTGATACATAGTTTGATTGAATTAAGTTTATCTTTAAATATTATTTAACATGATTCATATGGGGGTTTCTCGACATTCTTGTCGAAAAAGTCCCAAAATTCATATCATAAAAATGTGCGTAATTCAAATACAAATTAGAAACTTGTCATGCAAAATAACATATTATTAATATTAAAATAAATAAGCATTGACAAAATCAACTCCCGTCAGTTCTTCAGTACTTTGATTATTCACCAAAGGTGTTTACTCGCTTCAAATTTACACACCATGTTGACATTCAGAACTCTCGGGACCTTTCATAATGAATGCATTGAGTTAGAGTTATCCCCCGTATTTTCTTTGATTTTCGAATATATAGCAAATTTTCAATGAAAATTTACAGTACACGTATTTGTATTATCGTTTCTGAGTTTATCCATGCAAAAGTAATATTGTGGAAACATAAACTAAAGAGCCTCCTGTGTATTAGCGAGAATGTAATGCGCATGCGCAAGATTGTAATATCCAAAAAAAATCCAGATGATTTCCGAATTTTTAAAGGAATTTTTCTTGAATATTAATTAGCAAAGCTTGATTGAGAAAAACTAAAAACAAATTGGTAATCTTCAAGTACCAATGATGTTTAAAATATATATAGCAAAAGACAGTACTCTTTCAATTTTTCGGTATTAAAACCCGAAAATTCGAGGCTATTATTTTAGTGTAGTGGTATATATTTTTCGAAAAATTTTCGTTTTCGGATTTTTTCGAAGCTGTACCATGAAATCAATAAAAGCATTTTGTGTGCTATGTAAAGTCATTTGATTATCAAAAATAAAGAAGGATAGAAATTAAAAGATATTTTATGTGGGGAGGAAAAACGTACACAAATCGAAAAAACTTAAACTTAAAATTTTCTCCACTTGTGAAATAGGGCTAATTTATGGCTATGTACATTCTATGTACAAAATATAGTTAAAACTGTTGAAGCTAATTAGTTATGAAAAATCCTTTGATTGCATTTCTGTACGTTTTATTGCAAAATCCTGAGCTGATTGGATGAAAGTATAGTTTAGCAAATAAAGCTTCTGAATACAAGTAAATTTAAAGACTAAGATTGAGGTTTACATTCAAAGTACCAAACCTGCGAAGAAGGGCATTAATATTAAAACGAATAAAATTTTAGAACAAATTATTTTAATTTTTATTTTTGTTAATACAAATAAAGTGAGTTTTCAAGCTACATGTAAGCTTTCTCTTTATAATATTCTTTCCTGTCCGCTTTAATTAAAGATAATTCCATTGAGTATCACGTATGTACGCGTGCAGGTGACGTTAAACAAATTAAAGAACGAACTTTGGGCGGCCTTATCAAAGGAGACAAGCAAATATTTATTAATTTTGCGCTGAAGTTCTTGCAAATTCAATTAAACAAAATAATTAAATAAAGGGCATTTTGTTATGTGATAAAGAACATAGAAAAAGTCAAAATACATTTGATTTTTTTTCTTTATGACAAATCTAGTTAACAATGTACAGGTTAAGATACCTTTGACTTCTATCTCAGACATGTTTCTGGCTTATATCATTAAAAGAATCAAAACTTATCTGTCCGCTTCAGAACTTTTACGGACACGAACTATAGCATATAACCATATTAAAAAAAAAGAAAAAAATATTTTTTTTTAAGACAACTGCATGGTCGTGTTTCATGATCCAAAGTCGATCATTTCATTTTCTTTTCTACAACCTGAAGAGAGGCAATTTTGTAAAGACATCTTTTGTATTAATGAGAATTTAAAGTTCGGTTGAATTCAAGCTCAGCAACATTGAGGATCAGTAATAGTATATACAATTGTATATATTGTATGTATTATCATTAGGAGAGGAACTTGTAAGTTGTAAGAACTTGTTTCCGATCCTTTTGTGTTACTTTAATACTTACACAATAAAATATGTTCAAATCAGCAATAGTGGAACAATGTGTAAGTTTACTATGTCTTCAAAACAATCATTGTTAAAAGGGTTTCATAGCAGGTCATAAATTATAAATATGCAATTTGAAGCTAGTTACTATGGTAATGGTTAAGATTGTGTTCACAGGTATACTTGATGTCGGTACTGCATTTATTTCCCAAAATGATCTTTTATTCAGAAAAAGTGGCCCATGCGTAGTGTAAGTTTGTAGGTTTTTTGGTTTTGTTTTTCTTTGGTTCCTTTTTTATTATTATTATGGGTTGATTCTCAAAATATTCGACACTCTCAAAATTTCTGACGAATTTTGGATAAAATGTGGAATAATATTCAAGAAAATAAAAGAAATTTGAATGACAGGTACAGTCGAGTCGCAAGCCTAAATGATGCAGACCATATACATATAAAATTCCTGCTGAAAGTTTCCACTGATGAGGACAAAAGTTTGTTCCACATCCTAAAACACACACCAGTTTTTCATAAATAACTCTAGACCGAAATATCTTACGTTTTCCTGGCGTTTTATAACGATTAACCATGCAGTTTTCTTAGCAAGTAATATGTCCTATATCAAAATCGTTAAAAAGGCCAGGAAAACGTTTGATATTTCGGACTAAATCAACTCTAAGGAAAATAATAACTGTATTCTAACAAACAAAAATTGTAACTTGACAATAGGGTTATTTCAATTTCATTACAATATCTATTTTTACAAAGAAATATCATCATTTGCACCTTTAAATGATAGGAAAAGTTCACTCATATTAAACAATAGTGTATATATTTTGGAACGACGACTTAAACGACGGGGACCGAAATGTGTTGGAGTCGAATTATCTTTCACCACTCCCGAATCTCTTGGCTTATTAATAAATCTCTGGATTCCGAATAACTGAAAACAAACATGGCGAGTTGTGAGTTGGCATATCATATGATGTTTTATATTTCTTGTAATTAATCTATTTAAGACAGCTTATTGGTCAATCTATAATACATAGATATTTCTATAGCATATGGAATTTTGGCTTTGATAACTTGAAAATAAAACGCCTTGCAGGTTGCCGTTACCCAGCGGCAAGCATCCGTGTCGTCTGTTGTTTTGACACGGGTCTTACAAATCCTATGCCGCGATATTAATATATGTTTTTTGTCTTACGGACTTTTAACTGGATTTGAGTCTGTGTGCACATCTAATGTGATACGTAATCGATTATTAATTCGAAGCAAGTGCTTGCACGATTGAAATGTAGATTAACTGATTAATAGAGCAAATTTTTGCTGTCTGATCTGTGGAATCTCAGGATATCTTGGGACAGAGTATAAACTGAAAAACTATTTTGGTACAGAGAAAATCAAGATTCTAACCATGTCCTTCATGGTTTTATTTCGTCCGATGGCATGATGAATGTTGGGATAGTTATCAGTGAATTAGCTATAAGTATCAATAGAGCAAGAGTTTTTAAATCTTTACGAGTATTTGTCATGATATTATAATGAATTAAATCTTTCTTTCAGAAATAATCAATATTCAGAAACAAGATGTGAAAAGGAGAACAAAATCTCATCATGTTTAAGATTGAATCCTACATCACCCCACTGTTGATGGGCTACTTGGACAAGTATGTAAAGCTACGACATGAAGACTTCCAGCTATCCCTGTGGGGAGGGGATGCGGTTCTGAATAACCTTGACCTAAGATTAGATGTCATTGAAAGGGCCATCCAACTTCCTATTATCTTCAAGAGTGGCCACATCCATGAGCTGAGGATACATGTACCATGGACGAAATTAGGATCTGAACCAGTTATTATAACCATTAACACTATAGAATGTATACTAAAACTACGAGAAACAGCATACGAGGATAAAGCTAGTTCTCAAACACCAGAGTTAAAGAAATCACGATCATTTCAGGCGAAACAAAGACCGAGGAGACAGCAAGGGGGTGAGGAGCTCCCCCCTGGGTACCTACAAAGCTTGATCAATAAAATCTCGAACAATGTTAGTATAGTCATAAACAACCTGATTGTGAAGTTTGTAGAGGATGACATAGTGTTGTCTGTTAATGTGAAGTCCTTGGAGTGCTTCAGTGTCAACGAGCTGTGGAATCGGGCCTTCATTGACCTGTGCCCCCCAGAACTAGCCCTAAGAAAATCCATCATTATCTCAGATCTGACAATATGCCTTGATAAATGTGACAGCAGTGGTAAGATTGAGAACTACCAGGACCCCATGGTCTACAGATGTTCTGTCACTGGCAGGATCTATCTCAAGTATGACTCTATCCATGGGAAGTTACCCAGCATCACAAAGTTTGACCTCTTCTGTGAAAACCTTGATGTCTCTCTAACAGATACCCAGCTACCTTTGTTTTTCCGTTTGATTGAGCTGTGTTTGGCATTATATTATGGTACACTGGAGTTTCCAAGCTCTGAGAACGAGCCAGCTACAAGTGTGAAAAGTAAAGATGATAGTGCTGATACAACATTAGAAGGTAGGAGTGCTACTACTATTACTGGATGTACTCAGTACACAGTACAGCCTTGATCATTTATGTATAAATGTATGTTATTGCTTTTCATTGTTATGTGAACTTTGCACCTTACAACAATTTACTACAATTAATTACTTAATTAAGGACACTTAAAATGCAACCTGATGGTACTGTAGTACACTTATGTAAACAAACAGTACACACAATTTACACAAACACAAAAGGAAAAGAGTTACATGACTACTTATGTTGATATTTGTTTGCTAGATGTGGCAGCGCTCGAAGAAGCTGATCTTGAGAATCAACAGAGCTGGTCATCCTGGGCATGGTCCTACGTCCCCCAGATTCTCCCATCCGAGGAGGAGCTACAGGAGGAAGAGAGGTCTCCTAAAAAGAAGCGACCCCCGGCGGTCCTAGCTGTGGGAATGTACGCTCACAAAGCCACACTAACATTTAAGGTACATGTACTGGTATTCCCTGTGTCTACACATTATTGTATTAATATCAATGTTATGATATGCTTGTACATTATATCTATTCTCTTTATTAGAATTGATGAATGTGATATATTAAAAAGTACCTTATTTTATTGGACAAGGCTTATTCTGAGGGTCTTTTTTTAGGGGAAATACTTGATGTCAGTGTGACAAACATTTCATTAACTTACAGCTAACAGAGAAGATTAGGGAAAAAGTGCACTATGGTCCTCAGAAGATTGCATTTAGACCATTCATGTACCTGGAAGCGGAGGGCATCGGTGTGGACATTGTGATGAAGGGGCTGACGTTCTTCAACGTCCAGTTTGGGATCAGCAACATCTCTCTGGAAACCAGAGGCAACTGTATCTGTGGGGCGGACGACAGTGAGGAGCTGAGGGTGGGTATATCTCAGAAGTCTGAAGTATGTTTAGTAATTGTATGAAAACCTACACAAACTCTCTGCCAACAAAGCAACATATAGATGTCTGTATCTTATGTGATCAGTATATATTATTGATTTTATATACCGGTAGCAATCTATTAAATCTTGTTGATTTTTTTTTACAGAGCAGAGTGATTGTGAAAGGGGGGAGTGGTCTGTCAGAAAAGGTTGTGAACTACTACAGCAGGTCATTGTTTGACCTTGGCTGTCCTGTCAATCAAGGTCAAGTTTTGACCTGGACTTTCGATGGCCCTGAACACTTACAAACATTTACAGAGCAGGCAGGGACAGAGAAGTTTGGGGTGTTCTTTGTCGACTATTTGTATGTGCTACAGCCATTTGAAGATGCATCTCAGATGATGGGTAAGATTAAACTATCAACACATGTTAAGATGTATGTATCAGCTGTGCTTAATGTAAAATAGAAATATAACAATACCGCTATCTGATGACTGGCTGAGGAATTAATGGCCTGTGAAGTAACATTGAGTGTAAATCACGTACATGTATAATGGTTTTTTGTTGTGGACAATGAACGTTTTAGATGATTAAAGTAGAGTGTATAAATTATGCATAAATATTAAATTATTACTCTTCACTTATAATGTTGGGAAATTTTGTCAAAATGTACATGTACTCTTTTCTTGGTAAATCAACCCTACAAAGATTGTTGGCATCAGGAAAATATTCAATGACAAGTCACAACTTCAAAATCATTTGATACAATATTCTTTTTTTTTAAAATTAGGTGGCAGACTGGATTATAAAAGTTAATTTTCAATATGATAGATAAATGTACCTTATTTTTTTTTGTTCATAGGAGGAAGCACATCTTCATTGTCAGAAGGAGATGAGCATGTGTTTCTGAGGGAGACATCATTAATGCGGTACATTGTGGGGAGTTGTCAGTATAACATCTCTTCGTCTGCTGTCCACAGAATTCAGAGGTTTATACAGGCGGCTCAGAACCATAGCTATGAACCATACTCTAAAACCAAAGAGGGTATGTATACAGCTACATACGCTCTAAAAATATAAAGTCAATCAAAGTGTATTTAAATGTTGATCTACACTTTTTTTTACAGGCTTCCTGTACAATCTCTTCAATATACTTTTAATGCTAGCCTAGATCTGAAAAAAAATGAAGAACTTAAAGAGTATAGATACAATGTAATTAGAGTAAATTAAGTACTTTCAAGTTTTGATAGTCACACTGAAAATGACATACTGTTTCCCTCAACAGAGGTAGTGGATGACCACAGGCCTGCCCCCACAGAGAACCAGGTGATCTCTATGGAGAACTTCCTGCCCACCCGCACACAACAAGTGACCATACTACAACCCTTTGTCTCTGTTTACATTGCTCAACATGAAAACTGTGATATCTCCAAGAAATCCTACAAGTCCATTCATAAACCTTCCAAGGTATTAATGTGGCTTAGTCATGTATTTATATACTGGTACAAAGGTACTACTGGAATTGTTTTTAAATTTCAAGATTTTTAAATGTAGAAAAAACATGGAAAATTTTCTTTTTATCAGGTTTCAAAAGAAGAATCAAATTCAGCTAAATCAGCGCCTGTGATAATACCTGTGGTTGCCATGACAGCAGTTAGATTTGAATTTCAAATCACCAATCCAATGTATCCACGCAAACTGATCAAGTTTGTGAGTAAGATGGAGGAGCCTTCCAGCAATCTGCTCCATCACTGCCACTCACACACCCACCTTAAGGTGAACGTTCAAAACAAAGCCATAAATATTCAATGAAATCACAATTTTAAAAACGTTATACTTTGGCAGTGTATTTTATATTTACTGATTGGGTTTATAGTTATTTGGAGCAGCCATTGGCCTGCAGACACTCTCGGAAGATACATCGAAGTCAAACGCCCTGTTCTTGGTTCCAGAGTTCAGTGGAGCTATATACACCAGACGTCTTCTTCTTTCCATGTACTGGCAAGTAGAAGTTCATATTCATAGACTTAATCATTGTCAGTGATACTGAGGTACAATATAAAGAAATGTTTATTAAATCACAGATGTTAAGAGATCTCTCATACCATTTTGTTCCCCTGTTCACAGGAAGAGTAAGAGCCAGCCCAAACTGGAGCAGATTTATGAGCTTCCTCAGGCGACCGTCAACCTCACCAAGGCCAGTCTGCTGCTGCTCACACAGATTGTGTTGTCATGGCAACAAAGGTCACCCAGGTCAACTCTTCTTGCTGACACAACACTGATGGAAGACAACTTTGTTGAGGGTAAGAAGTTTCTCAGAATCTGATTGATTGAGGTTCAGTGTGTAAGATTAACTATACAAATGCATTGAATTGGGTTGTCATTGCAGATGCAGCCAAAATTCCAGTCATGGAACTAAGTGTTTGTGGACTTGAAATGAAGAAGTCTAAGCTTGTGGATGCCCAGGCTTGTACTGGTACCCTGTCCTCCGTCATGGCAACACTCTATTGTATGTACATTGTTAAAAATGAAACACTTCAGAGCACTTCTTAAGAATTTCACTACACATTTTGTATGTTAAAAAAATATTTCAACTTAAATATATCTAAAAATTGCAAGATTCTGATAGACTGTCTTGTGTGATTCCAGTGGGGAGGAACTCCTCTGCTATCCCAGTGTTCACTGCTCCCGCCGACACCACCAAGATCGCCTCGGAGGAATTCTTCATGCATCAGTCCACCTATACAGAGGAATCTAAGGACTTCGTCACATTCATCTACCAGTACCCCAAGGATCAGTCACTGGCAGAGGGTAATCACAACAGCACCTTATCTAAATACTGCTGAAGGATAAGTTTTTATTGATGAATAAGTTCTAATGATCTCATGGTGACTTTGCTCTTGTAAAATCACTGAATGGCATATGTACTGTATGAGAATTTAAATGATATCTGTACTTCTTTCCAAACCAAATGTTAATCACAAAATTTAAATGATTATTTTTTTCTTCGAAAATCAAGATGATATACCATGATGAAATAAAGGATTTAACAACATCAGAGTGATGTGATGGAATAAAACTAATTGACTGTCATTTGTTGATTCATGTAGTTCCTACAGTACTCCTGCTGAATATGGAGGGATTTGTGTGTAATTTGACACCATCATTGAATGAATGGTTTAACTACACCCCGTCTCTGAAGAAGAAACCCACAAAGAAGGAGAGTCAGATCAGCCTTGACCTGGCCTTGGCAGAGGCCACCTCACCCCTGCAGCAGCAGGTGTCTAAAGGTACAAAACAGAAAACCTTTATTTATAAGATTTTCTGTCTGACTAAGCAGCTATGTTGGAATTTCAGGTTGACAGATCGGAGAGCAACAGTACCATAAATTTTTTTAAAAAGAAAAAAGCTTGCATTTTGTTAAGCTCGTAATTATATTGCTGTAAGTCTGTCGACTGAAATTTTTCCAGAGAGGTAGGAATCTGTGACTACTTTCTAACCAAAATTTGGCTGCCAAACATTTTAAAATTTTATTTTAATTCAACAGTTTCAAGTGCTGGATCAACAACACAGAAATCAGAGTCAGTTACAAAGAACACTAGTCAAGTAGAGACTAAGACAGTTACTCGTAGTGCATCACAAAAAGCCCTGACCAATCAGAAGTCAGAAGGGGAGAAAGATGATGCTGCGGAGGATGTTCTTGGCAAGTGGCTGTCAGGAATTTTCCCTTACATCAGGTCTCTCTATCTGCAGGTAAATATCAGCCTACATGTGGAAGTATGCCTTGAAGGTCTCCAGACAAGTTTCAAAGATGAAAATTTGCAGAAAACTTTTAAATTTAATTTGTTCTTCCTATATCTTCTTGTTGTGAACATAAACTAAGTTATCAACATGTATTTTAATGTACAAGTCAGCTGAGGAGTACAGTGATTAGAGTAGTTGTGTTGACATGTTCAGTGAATGAGAACATTCTGTTACAGGTGGATGTGAAGTGTTGCTGTGTGTTCCTGAGCTCATCCTATGGGACTCTCTCAGAACCAAGCTCCTACATTCCTCTCAACATTCGTACAGCCATGTCCGAGCAGCCTGACTCGGAGACCCTGGTATTCTGTTTCCCTACCCTCAAGCTGTACAGCTCTGGGGGACGGTCCCTGTCGCGGGGGATGGATGTCCCTATCACTGACTTGGATGGACCCCTAACAGGTGTGGTACATTGTCAGAGTTACTCAGAATATTTCATTGTTGATTTAGTTTTTTATTCTTTGTTTAATTAAATCTGAGAAAATTTTAGATTTCAAGTTTAATCATTGATGCTCATGGTGGCTTAATTTTTGTGGATTTTCTGGTACTTTTATTTCCTTACCCTTGCATTATCATCACCAACAAAATACTGTTCTTTTATTAATTGTACATGAAGCAGATCCTCAGGGTATCATTCCAGTGATTTGACATTCCAATTAACCTTAACAAATTTGCAATCCATGACAATCAGCCCCACAAATTAGAATGATTCCACAGTAACTACAGAAAAAGTTCTTCATGCTATTCACTAGTCATTCTGCAAGATGGGTAACAGTTGTTTTAGAGTTGCAGTACTTTGACAGGTGAGAGACTGCCCTGGCAGATGAGTCTGGATGATTTCAGTGTGTATTCCCTCCATGGGTCGGACATTCACTCCTTCCTGAAGCCAGCCTCTGTCAGCTGTACTATAGCGGTCACCTCCAAGTACGACCCCTCCTCCTCAGAAAACATCTCGGCCCTTGGTCTCTGTTTACACACAGACATGAGGGCAGTCACCCTGTCGTGCTCCAAACCACAGGTAAGGTTCTATACTATTGTACAAGTTTTGGGTGTGTCACTGTCTAGCATTGAAGCTTCATTAACATATCAAGGATTGCACTTTATTCTGTGAAAGGCACATCTTAAATATTTTTACATGTCAGTTGTTACACAATAATGTAGACTCCTAATTAAACGCAAGAAATCAACATCTGCGTAAAATTTTAAAATTTGGCTATTATTTTTGGGACAGCTATTAATCATATTACCGGTAAACTAAATTGAAAGTTTAGTATTTATGATTTCAATACTTGTTATTTATTACAAAACACAAAATTGCATAATGAATTACACATGTAAAATATGGTATCTTAAGTATATATATATGTCAGTACCCACCATTTATGGACCTGTAAGTTTCAATCTATGGCTGTACACTTCCAGGTCAAGCTGTGTGCCAGACTGGCTTCCAATCTGCTGGACATGGCCACAGATGTCCACTCGCTGGTGAAGGACCTCCTGCCTAAACCTGGAAAGAAGTCGAGCCAGGATGCGACCTCAGAAACACCCCCAGTACCGGATCCTGCCAGTGGAAAATCTGTTGTAGAAGGTACTGACAGCCGCGCAACACATTCTGTTTGAAAGTTGTTCAAAACCTACATAAAGCTAAATTTTTGTTATACCTTTATCTTTTATTTGCTGCAATTGAAGTACAAAATCTATAATTATAGTATTGCTGACAGAACTGTCCATTTAAAAACAAAACACCATTTTCTAAGTTAGTCATTTAAAACAGTTTAAAAGGTTTTATGGATTGTGAAATATTATTTCATGTTGCATATTTGAAGGCTGTGTAATACATGTACGTGTCGCTTTCATTTGAAATGTATAAATCTGCCAGAGTTACCGTTTTTACTTCCAGATGTCCTGCTGACAGATACCGAGACATCATGTGACAATAAATCAAGGGGGACAACTCCCAGCCAGGACCTGGAATATGACGGCTATAACAAGAACCGGGTCAGACTGTCCCTCTGGCTCCAGTGGACCCTCCCCAAACTAGACATGAGATTCTACAAACATGACAAAATCACCAGTCAAGGTAGGTACTAATGCACAATGAAATATTTGATAAAATATTATTCGATATAAACAGTATATACTAGTACAGACAAACTTTGTTATCTAGAACTAGACTGTTTAAAAACTTTGAGATATCCGAGTATTCGAGATATCGAGGGTATAATACTTAAAAAAGAGAAGTCGTTAGGACTTACAAATCATTTTTACATACCCATTATATTCGAGATATAGGTGTTTAAGATATCAAAGTTCAACTGTATTTTGATATTTGTGCATGTAAAATGTTTTTATTTCATTTTCCTTATAAGACTCTTTTGGCATTTTTTATTTTAACTCAATAGAAAACAGAGTGACCATGCAAATAGAGGATATTGCCTTGTCTGTTGATGTTCAGGAAATATACGCCAAGGTCAAAGTTACATGCAACTCTGCCAATGTTCATCATTTTGTCAGGAAGATTCCTAAGCATAAAAAGTGAGTATGAAATTCTTAGCTTTGTGATAAATAATGGTTGATATTGAAACTTAGGAGAATATTTTACTGAGGATATCTTTTCTGTGATTGTAGTGAGCTGTCCCACTGGGAAGAGGGTCCTTTCTTGGGTATCTTAATGAGCTGTAGGAAGGAAATCTCAGAAGACATACAGATTCTATCCCATAAATCTGGCTACCACACCCAACACTCTGCCTCGCATAAAGCAGGGGAGTCCCAGTCAAGGGACGTATCTCATGGCTTCCTGAACTTCACCTTTACACGTGCTTTATGTAAGAACGTGGCCAAGAAAATGCGGAAGCTGAATGCAGATCTGGCAGCTTTTGAGGAGTTTGATAATGACGTTGTGAGCTATGATCTCTACTTTCACAAGTACATCTCGGAGATGTGCTTAAACACTGAGCCCTGTGATTTTATTCTATACATTCCGGCAGTGCATGCTGTTTTAGATAGCTTTGAATCTCTAGTATTCCCCAAGAAGTCATCCTTAGTGCCAAAACCTGCACAGACTTCAGTCATTCCAAGTCAGGAGAAGACCAACCTTCCAATACTGACCTCCAGTTTTCTCCCTTTGTTGTATGTCACGATCAACAGTGTACGAGTTTTTATTCCAAAGACTTCCTCTGTCAACCAGAAAGGTCATGACCTTGCTTTGATCATTCTACCAGAAATAGCGGTGAATCCACAAGTGGACAATCCATTGCCACGGTATGCTGTGGAGAGGGAGATCTACCACAAGGCCATGCAGCTTAATCTGACCCAACA
Source organism: Magallana angulata (assembly GCF_025612915.1). NCBI lineage: Eukaryota > Metazoa > Mollusca > Bivalvia > Ostreida > Ostreidae > Magallana > Magallana angulata. Next base: position 4,668,795 of record NC_069111.1, on the reverse strand, counting down.
ACCGGGATCTGCCATAGAGAACCGTCAGTATCAGATTGACATTCAGGGACTCTCCATCTGTACAGGTACTGAGATGTCAAGATGGAAAAACAACTCCCTTTTATATGTATATATCCTATGAATATCAATGAAAAAGTTTTCATCTTTATGTTTTCATACATTGGGAAAGCATGAAAAATACCTTTTTTTATATTGTATACTCTGTAAGTCTGTATGCATATTCTGGAAATAAAATTATTAATTTGTGTGACAATTGTACCTTTTAGGGAAATGGGGAGATTTTCTCCAACAGACTCACTCTGAGAGACAGAAAGATTTGGTGAAACCTAAGATACAGATTCCTGCCCTGGAGTGGAACACAGTCTTAAAGCCCTTTAGGTATGGTGACAAGGTCTTTCTGAGAAACGAATTTATTAGTTATTTCTCTTAAGTAACCATAGAATACTGCTGTTAATTAGTCTTATTCACACAGTTTGTTAATAATGTGATAAATAATGTGAATTTATGATGAAAACGAGAAGCTTTGTGAAATTTTGTTATATTTTATTCAAAAATAATCATGCCATCATACTCCCAATCTTACTTTTATGGATGACTGCTCTTACATTATAGTGATGAACGTGAGCCCATTAAGCTGGTGCCCATGCTGTGTAGACTGGATATGAAGATTGTGGCAGCTCCCGCCATTGTGTACATCTCCCAGAGAAAAGACGTTCAACCCGTACCAAAGGTAGGTAGAAAGCTAGCCAGAATGTAGGGAAAATTATGTATATACCAAACTATTGGTTTTTTAACTTCAAATCTGAAATGCTGGTAAAGAATTTTCAGTTTAATACATGTACATTCAATTTTACATAAGTGCTGTTTCATTTGGATCCCCCTCTCTTTTTTCTAGATTTTGGTGTGTGGACATTCCTTAGAAGTCAATGTAACCAACAAGCTTAACATCTATGCTGGGACAAGTCAGATCAAGCTTCTTGAAGACATTGCTCTTACTGCTGTGTCAAGCTTGTCAGGAAAGCAGAGCAAGAGAGAAAGACATCCTCGAACTAGCCAATCAGGTGTTCCGACAAAGTCTGAGATATCTGTAGACAGTGGCGTAGGCAGCGATATCTCGTCTGTGAAATCTCCCACTAAAGCACACGCAAATCACTTGACCTTGATGAATCAGAGGTCAGGGTCATGCACTTTCACCCCATTTGACCTATTACTGACAGCGAATGTAGTGTCATGTACATTGTATCAAAACAAGAAGAAAGAGACAGAGCTAGAGGAGGATGTGGTGATCATTGACAAGACAGATGTGATTGACATTGAAACAGACAAGGAATTAAAAGAGAAAGTAAAAGAGAGAAAGGAGAGTTCAGGAGATTCGTGTAGAGAACCTGTAATGCCCTTCCTGCATCTGTATCTATGGCAACCACACACAGTGCTGTCCTGTCGTCAAGACACCCAAAAGTTTGAAATCTCCTGCTACGATGTCTCTTTGAAAGGACCTCATAAAAACTGCCATTTCATAGGTACAAAACCAATATTGAGTAATTTGTGTTAGTGCCATATTCAAATGCATACCCCAGTATTGAATATTGGTAGCTACAAAAATGATACAGTAGCAAATGGGTAAAGTCTCCTACGGTTTTTGTTTTTGGTAGATTTGTCCAGGCAGTTACCTGATTGGTCGACGTACTGTGTGAGTTGGATAGAGACCAGGCCCGGTGAGCCCAACCCTAAGACGGGCATTCCCCCTAGTCTGTGTACCCTGTCTGTAGCCGACTTCATCAGGGAACGCGGTATGTGTTGGGCTGTTGTTTTTTAGGCAATATTATGTCGATTTGAATTTATAATTTTGGATCACAAAGTTTTCCTTCTAATAGAATATTTAAAAATCAATAATTTTGAAATTAAAACCACGGTGAAATTTTCAGTGAAAATCATTAACTCTTTAATTAAAATCAAAGGTGATAAAGATATGATATTTGTGTTTTGTTGTTACAGCTAAGCTTGGTGTGAAGGTGGAGAGACCAATGAAGATCAACCTGAGTCTGGACAAGGTGGAGCAGATTCAGGGGTTCCTCCGCGACGTTGTGGTATCTAGTGGACAGAGGAGTGATGAGGGGGCAGACAGCACCACCTCACAGTCCAGGGGAGAGCCAGCAACCAGGGAGACCACCCCAACAAAGTCAAGGGGAGAGCCACTCACGAAGAACGGCACCACCACCCAATCAAAGCACGGTGTACATGGTGAGTAGGTTCCTGTTCAAAGCTTTCTGAAAGAATGAGTAATGCATCTTATGATCTCGTTTATCTGGTATTTTTGATGAATCATTGCAAAAAAAAAATAACATGCTCAATTAAAAACATACCGTAAAAGGTTTTATTTATTTTCAGTAAGCAAAAAAAAAAACATTTTCATTCATCTTTCAGCAATTTTGTCTAAAATTGGTAGCCTAGAATGTGTATGCAATCAAATAGTTGTTGCTATGGAAACACAATTTGCTGAGGAAACTGCGCAGTTGTTCAGTAGTCTGGAGGAGATTCAGCTTGAGGTCAACTTGATTCATAATCAACAGAACGAAGGTCAGAATTGTCTTCTACTTCCCTGAATAAGCATTTCTGTACTTTAAAAATATAGAAAAATGTTCTGAGATTTATTTAAAAGAATTCTTACAATGAAATGCCTGTTAAAAGAAAGATTTGGGACAATTCATAAATTTCATTATTATTTGTACATTTTAAATATGTATTGGTTTTGACAAATCAATACACCATATTTAACTTTGTGTTTAAATAAAGCACAGGGTGCAGTAGAAGCGTTATGCCTGACTGTATGGTTGTATTACAGAAATGAATGAAGGGTTAACAGTGGACCTGTATTTCTGGGACCTTATGGTTAGCACAGGGTACGGGAACGAGACCCGCCCCTTCCTGGGGCCCCTCAGTCTGGCGGCAGACACAGTAGTCAGGTTTTATGAGGATGACTGTATGACCCCCCTAACAGTACCCCGAGTAGTTGCCACAGTGACCCTAGAGCATGTCCCTGTACTTTTTGGGCAGGAACATGTCAAATGTCTACATGTGTTTAGGAAAAGTTTGGAGGTATTGGTAGCTTTTTTTTGTGTGTGTGGAATAGAAATAAGTTTGACGTTTTCTTAAACAAGTATGGTAATTCTTTTGCTGGTGTAAAATTTTTAAATGATTCCATTTTGTTTTGAATTCCTACACTGACTGGACATTGGATTGAATTTTTGTTTTCTGATTTGCTTTGTTTTGTTTCTAAACAGACCTTTATGAAGAAATCAAGCAAGAAAACAAAGGAAATTCCAACTCTGCAGCTTCCAGAAGAAGTTTTGAAAGAACCTTTGTTGGTGGCTGAGGAAATCTCTAGAGATGACCTTAGAACTGGGAAGTTCCAATATTTTACAAATGCAGGTCAGTATTCCTCAGGGTCATTAATCTCTCTGTATTTATCATCCTCAAAAAAATCTGAATATTTCTATTCTATATCCATGTGCACAAATTTGGTTTCAGCCAAGATGAAAAAGTTCAAAGAGAGGTTAACTCCTGGCACTCCCACAAACACTCAAGGTGAAAGCTGTTTATTCCTGCTGGTCCCACTGATAATGAATGCATGTTGATGTAGATATATGGTTAATGGTTAAGATTTAGGGAACAGATTCCGGCTTTAATCCACCCTTATGTTTGGAAAAGGCACCTTTATTTTGTTTCTTAATCTGCATTGATGTTGTATTTTGGAATGATTTAATACATATTTGCAGCCATTTATTAGTACATATTTGCAGCCATTTACATGCTTTGATGGGTGTTGTATTTTTATTTACTTCGGTTAATTCAGCTCCCTCCTGATCACAGGTGCAAGCAAGGCACCACATGCTCTAATGTTGCACCCTGGGTTGCATGCTGTTTGATAGGACTTGTATTTTTATTATGTTCAATGTGCATCAGTTCAATACGTATACAAGTACCATAATACATGTACATGTACTTACAAGTAATGCAAGTAATACCACTGATAGCATGCTCTGTTCAGGTGATCACATCACTGTTACACAATTGCTCCTCACACATATGGTAACTTCTTTGTATTACCTTACCATTGTTATCTTAAATACCATGGATAGATCAAAGTGAGCTGGAACTGCCACTGTTTTAATGTACATGTATCTGTACCTTTTTATCTACAGTAGAATCCTTAGATATATCTAAGTTTTTTTGTGGTCCTGTCTACTTTGAAGTAATAGGGTTAGACTGTATATACATGTATGAGGTTTGATGCACTTCAGAATTTTGGGTAGACTAAATATATGATGTAAAAAATTATTTCTTGAAAGGGTCTTTCCACATACATTGTACATACATTCTACAGATATTTGTAGATATAAATAGTAAACATTTGATACTGGTATATTGTACCCTACAGATGCTGGGCTGAATTTGCCATGCGCTTGCTTTATATTTGTACATTCACTAACTAATATTTTATACAATGTACAGATGCGGGAGTGATGCTACCAGTAGCTGGACAGATTGTGTTCTGTCTGGAGGACCACAATGACGAAGGCAGTATGACCTGGTGCTACAGTCAGCCCAGAGTTCTCTCCCATATGTCCTTCACTCCCATACCACTTAATCTGCCACAGACCTTCCCCAGTAAATCTGAGGAGAGGCAGATACTGGTAAGTTCATTGTCACATACCTCTCAACCTACCACAGACATTCCTCAGTAAATCTGAGAAAAGGCAGATACTGGTAAGTTCATTGTCACATACCTCTTAACCTACCACAGACATTCCCCGGTAAATCTGATCAGAGGCAGATTTTGGTAAGTTCATTGTCACATACCTCTTAACCTACCACAGGCATTCCCCAGTAAACCTGAGGAGAGGCAGATAGTGGTTAGTTTAATGTCACATACCAATCAACCTTTGACAGACCTTCGGAAGATACTGGTAAGTTAAATGTTACATACCACTAAACCCACCACAGACCTACCCGAGTAAATCTACCTGAGGAGAGGCAGATACTGGTAAGTTAAACAACACACACCAGAATGGAAAAGACTGTAGACTAGTTCAGTCCATGGTATTTATTATCTGTGAGAGAACATTTAATTCATGAAAATAACACAGCGCTTCATCGTCTTTAAGACATGTTTATATGTTATGTTGGTGACTGATATTGAAAATATTTTTAATACTGGTAGTGCACACTACAGAAATATCATGTAATGTGTATGTCATGAAGTGATATTGCAGGCTGATTTTTGTTTCCACAGGTGCCCTGTGCCTTACAGTATTACGATGTCGTCACTAAACAGTTCATCACCTACATCCAGTTTGACCTGTCAGAGAATTGTGAAACCAAACTAGAACTTCCTGAGGTCAAAGGTCACCTCATAGGCGATTTGGCGGTGGCCAAGATCTGGAGAGTGCTAATCAAGTACAACCAGATCTTCTGTCCCGGTCACGAGTGAGTTATTTCTTTGTCACACAGTCTAATGTATAGGATGTGTATACTTTATTTGATGCAATCTCAAGACTATGAAGACAAACATAAAAGTTTGAACTTTTGGGGAAAAAGTGGTTTTATGTTGTTTGTGATATTTTTCTATAGTGAATTGTATTATTTTTGTGTTGTCTGATACTATTTATGTTACAAGAAATACAGCAATTAGGCTGAAAGACCTTGGGATTTTTTCATGCCTTTTTTTTTTCTTTTTGTTTAATAACAAATGAAATTTTTCATAGTTGTAAGTTTTGACCCTTTAGTTGAGAAAGTGAGAGAGAGGTATTTCCCTTCCTTTACAGACTGAGGGAGGAGGAGATCCCTAACAGAAGCACAGTCCTCTTGCCTATGTCGCTGGCCGCCTCAGCCAAGATCGACTCCTGCTACCTCCCCGCCCTGATTCCAGGGGTCCAGTGTTACCTCAGTGTGGGACTGGTGGATGTACACCTGTACAATCACTTCAGGTGTCTGGGCACAGGTAAGACAGTTCAATCATTTATTGTGAATTCAATGTGTTTTTTTGTGTGTAGATTTTCAAATTAAGTGTAATTGGGCATTATAGATAATCTATGAGCATTTCTTCAGAGAAGAAACATTAAAAACAACAGATTAGGATAAGAAATTGTTTTGTTAGTTCACAGTAATTTTCGTCATTGCCATTAAAAGTTAAAATTTTCATATTAAGCATAATCTAAATTATAGATTCTCCAAAGGTTTTCCTTGAGAAAGGAAACAAAAAAAGCAAGCATTTTAGGATAAGAAATTGTTTTGTCAGGAGTTCCGAGCAAGTTGCATCCCTTTGAGTTTGACGGGACTATGGTGGAGGACCAGAAGTTTGCATCCCTGTCCCTGAGGCAGTCCTCCTTAATGGTCAGACACCTAGTGGGAGACTTCGCCCGGACAGCAGTACAGGTCAGACTATGTCATAAACCACTACAACATTCATAGGTTTATAAACAACACTTAAATCACTGAAATAAGGTTCAGAGAAACTGAACTAACTTTGCATCAACAGCAGGTTCATTGTCTAGTCCAACTATTATTTGAGTTTAATAATCTCCTTACAAGTCTGTATTAGGGTATTGTCTGTTGTAGATGAGGGGATCCCCCTGTTTACAGGTGACAGACTTTGGCAGTCTGACAGAACATGATGTCATCAAACCGTTTATGTGTCATGGTGACATCTGGTATCTTCCTGGAGACCAAAAGGTGCGATTTAATCCAAGTGCATTCCTGAACATCAGTTTGCAGATAAAATACACTCAGTATGTTTAATTCTTTTCTTATTTAGACACAGCAGCTGGATTGTAACCTGACAGTTGATCCGATGTTTATCCGGATTGGTAAAGGGGCTGTCCACACACTCAGCTGTTCAGCGCAGGCATGGAAGCAGGTATTACATGTACATAGAGAAGGGTAACATTTATTTTTCCCAGTGTCAATGGATTAGATTCACCTTTTGTGAATGCATATTTCATTATTTAAAAATACAAACATTAATGATCTATGAAACATGTATATTAAACTGGTGATGTGATTGATTAACAGGTGAATGGAGTAACCAAAGAGACAGATCAAGTCATACTGAGTCACTACATTGTCTGCAACGATACCTCTCAACCAATCAGATTTGGCCAGGTAGGTCACAGGATATATACACACATTTTTTGTACCCTGGCTTTGGTGAGAAGTTAAAGTCATGTTGTAATTCTCATATCAGGTGGGGACAGATGAGAACATTTGCGTGGGATCCAGACAGATTCACTGCTACAGCTGGAGAAGTCAGAAGGCAAAACAGGTACTATTCCTACATTACAGTGATCATCCAAAATATCTCTCTGTATTGATTTCTGGTATTGAATTTATAATATATGTACATTGGACAATTTATGGTAATAATTATCTACAACTGTTTTGCAGGAGCTTCATCTGTGTGTGGATGGGAAGGTTTGGAAGTGGTCGGAACCGTTCGACATCAATACTGTTGGGAGTGTTGTCAGGGTCATGAAGACGTTTAACCAGCAACAATCTCTAATTATCACCATCAAACAAATAACCAATGTCCAGAAACAGGTGAGAGAGTTATGAAATTTGCAAAAAAGTGCATGATGGCTGATTTGTTTAATTAAGATTATCTAGTGAATATAATTTGTATGCCAGAAGCAGCAGAGCTGGCACTCATGATGGTCGTTGAAATTCTTTTTCCCTCTGATATCCAGTAAATATCCAGGACTGCGTTTTACAAAAGAACTTAAGACAAAGTCGTAAATATTTTCAGTCTCATAGATTGGTCTTTAATAAAATGAAATTATATAAAACCATTTATTTACAACTATTTTATTTTCCATAATTAGGGCCCCGCAAGGATTTGCGGGTGCCCTATAGTAATCACTCTGTCCGTCCGTCCTTCTGTCTGTCCGTCTGTCACTCTTCCGTCCACAAATTTTCTGTTTTTTTCTAATAACTTTTTTCATGGTTGCCCAATCAAGTTCAAATTTGGTAGTTCAGTAGGCAGAAATACATATTTTGATGCTAAGATTGGTTCTCTATGTCTTCTGGTTTGGAGCTGGGGTGGTGGGGTAGATTCCTTAACTATGCATAAGAATGAATGGGCAAAGAGAGATAACTGCTGACAATGTTACCATTGTATACTTGGAAGGCTGTGCAATATTTGTCCTTTGGGAACCTTCCACAGGAAGAAAATCCTAAGCTTTATCTTTATCTGTCACATTGAGATTAATTACTGCACTGCCTGTGTCTGCAGATGAACTTTGTTTTGAAGTTAAGGTCAATTTTGAATGATGTGTAGTATTGTGTACATTCTTTGAAATATGGATTTAAAATATATAATATTCATACTTTATTTTAGTTAAAATACTGTACACAATGATTTATGATAATTTTATTGAATTCTAAAATCAAGATATATATTAAGATATCCTATTTCACTATTTTATTTTTTAATTATTAATTTTTTTTTCTGCCTTTATGCTGTTAATTTTAACAGGTAATCAGATAATAACCCCATTCTGTCATTTCTGAAGAAAAAAATCTTATTGTAAATTTCGAAGAAAAGGATGAGAGAGCAGAACAATTAATCCCCTGGGATTAATTATCTTGCCTGCTGCAGAAAATTTAGAGGCTTATCTCTATCTGTCATATGAAGATTAATGAACACCTTTGTCTGCAACTGATGTTTGTTTTGAAGTTGAGGTCAACCCTGGGTGATACAATGTATTTGCATTCACTGAAGGCTTGCATTTTATAAAACACCTGTTTAAATCTTTTTTAAATACACATTTAATTTAGTTTTTTTTATAAGACATGAGGTTATCCCTGTTTTATGCAGATACAAGGTTACTATTTAGAGTTTTTGGACATTCATGAATTATCTTGAAATTTTAAAAATACAGTTGTTACTTATAATTTTCATATTTTTTTTTACCACCTTATATATATTGCAGTTCTTTACATCTTATGCCGGGCATTCATTTTTCATCATTGTTAATATAAAGAGGATGAAATTCAAAATTTTTTTTCACTTCTCTTTATTAATTGTCATAGCGGGGCCCTTCCTGACTGGTCAGTTTTCTAGTTATATTCTACATCCATTAGAATAAATCATTGATTAGTTAGGGATTAATTAGCATTCATTGATTTAGTCGTAAGTCATAAGTTCTGTTGTAAAACGCAGCCCTGTATCTGTTGATCAGACATCTATTTTAGAGAATATCAGTCTAGTTTCCATTTATGAATAATAACAGGTGACGATTCATGGTCAGTTGATGATTGCCAGTCGTTTGTCTATACCTCTCAATGTCCGAGTGTTCTACTCCACATCACAGTCAGAGACCAACCAGTCGACAGTCATGCTTCACCAGACAGAAGCCGCTCCCTCCCACATACTGGAGCCAGAGCACATTAAATACATCAAAGTGCGGGCGCACCGAGGACCTGTGGACGATTACGATTGGTCCAGCGAGGTGTATGTGTCGGCAGAAAAACTGATGGATAACAGTACTATTCAGGTGACTGATGGGAGACTAGATATCAGAAGTTGTAGTCCAGGGAATATGTGACATTAGTCTGATATCTGATCACTTATATCTGCTTCATTGTATGATAAATACAATAATCATTACAAATTGTTAAAAAATAAATTTTATACCTGTACATGTAGGTACATCAGAATTATCAGCAATAAGATTATGATGCTTATTCTTGGTATAGTTAATATCACTGCAGATATTTAGTGGTCTTTTTATGTTTACACATTTGATAAATGTCTTAACTCCATTATTGATTTGTTTTACAGATAACGATGCCAGACAAGAGTAAGATACACATTTGGTGCCATGTGATTTGTCAGCATGTGAAGAGTTCATCACGTGTAACAGTAAGTCTCTTACTCAGGTCATCATCAGTACACAGACAGTACAGTCATAACGGGAATAATACTCATTACTTAGAGATAAAAAAGATAATTAGTAACCACTAGCTCATAGATACTTGGTAATGGTGATTACTGCATAGAATAGTGTTAGAAATAGAACCTTTAAAAGGCATCTAAATACTTGTAGTTATACTTATCAACTAGTATGTTCAGATGAAGTGATTGTTTACTGAATTATCTCCCTTATTATGTGTGATTATCTCCCTTTGCATCAGTTACAGAGGTTCTACACCTCGACTAGGCGTCTGGTGAGTTCCGTGGGTGTCAGCACTCTCTCACTCTGTGGATTTTATTCTCATAGACTTCAGCAATTTATCTCTTATCTTGTTTTGTTTTTGGTTTTTATTTTATTTCACTCTGAAAAATCACTTATTTATTAATCACACATATGAGCTCACATATTTTGAGGCAGTAGTTGTTATGACATTCTGAATCAGTAATTATTGTGAGGCATACGTCAGTCAATATTTTTGACATTATATTTCTAATACCCTGTACTTGTGTTTAATATGTACCTACTGGAGTGACAATAATATGATTTATTTCCCGTATTTCTTACACATATTAACATCCTAATTGTTACAACATTTAATGAAATATCTGAAAATCTCTAAAAATAAATGTGTTGGCTTTCAAATATTTAACACATACACGAACAACATTTATTAAATTCCCAAGTGTTATATATTTAATCACAGTACCAGGCAGGTTTTTTATGGTATTCAGAGCTGATGTGATTTCATATTTGGTGTCTTGTGACCTCCATCACCGTACTTTAACTTATGATAATTCCATCTTTTTTTTAACTCAAAAGAATTTCTACCTTTTTTATACCTGCAACATGTTCTTTCTCTGACCTACAATAGAAAATGAATTGGATTTATATTTATTTTAATTTTACTGGTGCTTTAAAAAAAACTCTATTGAAGATTATGATGAGGATTTCAAAACAGTGAAAGAAAATTAATTTAGTACAAATGCATGAAAAAACTTGTGCAATAGATGAGGACTACAGCTTCTTCTTGTGATGGTTGAATTTTTATCAGGTTTATGAGATGAATTCATTGATATTCATAAAGCATGTAGTATGGATTGAAAAAAGGTGCAAACTAATTTTTATTATTGATGACCAGTATAAGTACTTTATTTCAAGAATCAGCAATGTCATTATGATGTGTTATGACAATTTAGGTTTTATATTCAAAACTTCCTTTAGATTTACGTTTGTCTTCAGAAAAGATACTCATATCATGAATATTTCCTGCTCTGAAATAAAAATTGGTTTCAATATTAATGTGACATTAAGGAAGATATTCACATTACTGGTACATTGTTTATAATTATTTTACATAACTATTGTTTAGGTCTTGCTGTGTCCACTCTATGTAATACGATCACAGTTACCACGGCAACTGATAGTTCACATACAAACGCCTAGTCTGAATCAAACACGGGAGGTTCATGTTCCAGGGAAGGGGAGAGAACTGCAATTAGAATGTCTGGGGGCAGCCTACAGCCATAATCTCACTTTCCAACTTGGGTAAGGACTTAGATATTCAGTGGTATCAGTTATATTCCTGTAAGATGTATGTTGTAATATCTTCCTTCTCTCTTTTTTGCAGCCAGGGGTTAGAAAAGTCTAGTTCATCTTTGACCTTGACCACAGGACTAATTAATAAGGTCACAAGGTCACCTCAGTGTGTGGCAGATGTCGAGGCTCTCACACAAAAATGGAAGCTAGACAGCATAGACCAGTGGCCATATTGTTTTACAGACAACTCAAAGTAAAATACTTAAATCTGAAGTTTGCCAATATTGACCCTAACATAACTTTGTCAGTAATATTTTCTAACTATTCAACTATTGATAGACAAACACCCATCCAAAATTATTGAATAGCTGGGAGTAAAACAGGGAGAATATTCCTGCAGTTTGAATTAATTGTATACAATTTTCTTATATAAGACTTTAGATTTTAATGTATACATGTACCTACTTTTTTCTCAGGGAAAAATGCATTCATTTGTACATTTTATGACACTGAAAGGCTTTTTTAAATACCTCTGAACACTTTGTATATTTACAGGGGTCATTCAGGGATTGTTCACGGTCCTCCAGATACCCCCTCCCCAGGTTCAAAGGGAACTGACCCTGAGGATTTAGACATGGTTGTGTCCCAGCCAAGTCTAGATGTCCATCTGAGCCTCTCTGAGTACTGGCCGGGATTCAGTACTGTGCTGGTGGATGTGTCGCCATGGTGCCTGATGACAAATCAAACAGACCTTGACCTCATGATTTTAGAGCAAAATGGCACACCATGGCAGCTCCCCTCCAAAAAAACATTCACGCCTCCCAAGTTCAAGGTCAGCCTCTCTCTCTGAAGTTTCATTTTGATTGTTATATATACGCAGTTCATCTGAATTTATACAGTATGTGAGTAGTGATATATTAACAAATAAGTTCACTTTAATACATGTGGCAAACACATTTTAAATTAGGCCAGAATTTCAGATTGTATTAATGAGACTGAGTTAAGAGTGAAGAGTCAATCAGGATTTGTAATGATTTTAAAAATCAGGTTATTTGTAGATGCATGTTTATACTATTTTCCAGTCTGAGTTTACGATTGGTCTGATGTTTGAGGGGTCCCCATTTTACACAAACCCCATCCCTCTCTCTGAGGAGGAAGTAGAACTTCAGTTATACAGACCAGACAAAGGGAAGATACTCTTCATCGATGGATATCTACAAAACAGAATACTCATCAAACACCCTCAGGAAAACAAGGTCAGCTCCCAGGATCTATTTAACTTTAATAATATACAGTCAAACCTTTTTATCTCGAACTAGATGGGACTGGTTAAAAACTTCGAGATATATGAGTATTCGCGATATCAAGGGTAAAATACTTAAAGTTTAAGTGTTTGGGACTTAAAAATCACTTCGACATATCAATTGTCTTTGAGATATTGGTGTTCGAGATACTAAAGTTCTAGTTTATTTTGATGTATAACTTCTATTGCACAAAAATTAAATAATGTTCATTGTGAAACATTCTTTTCTGTACAGCTTGATATATTCTATGGTTCATGAAAAGATTTTGTGTTTTACTGGCCCATATAGAGCTTCCAACAAAAAATTTTATGTTTGCATTATTTTTTACCATGATCAAGTGTAAAGTATGCAGTATAATGAAATAATGTAACAAACAAATATACATCAGTATAGACTAACCAGAGTCCAGTAACTTATCATATATTATTGTATCTTGTCAAGTTTTGTTTTGTTTTTGGGTTTAATTTTATTCTAATAAACATTCTGTGTTTAATGTTACAGATTTGTTTCCTGACGCTGCAGTCGTCTGTAAAGAACAACATGAGGATTATTGTGATCACCGAGACCTTTAACCTCAGTAACTTGACCACTGACCCCATCAACTTATCACTCAATGTCATTCCACTCGCCAAAAATAAGGTAAGACCAAAGTCCTAATGAGCTTGGTGTTTTCCTTTTGTGCATTGTACTGTATACCGGGTAATTTTCGCCCTGTGTAATTTTCGCCCTTTTATCTCTTGCAAACAGTTTTGCCCTGTCTTGAATTCGCCCAGTCATGAATGTGTTTTTAGAAAAATAGTTTCAGACATCGTAATTAGCCTAGTCTTAAATTTGTCCATTGACAACGAGGGCGAAAGGGCGAAAATAAAACGGGGGCCAATATTACCATGTATACAGTACATGTTCATCATAAGGTGTAATATATCATTTTTTTCTCAAATGTAGAGCAATTTGAGACCCACTGTTTCAACAAGCATTCCAAGTCACTTGAAAACCAAAAGAGACCAGACTGATTTCTCTCCCTTATTAACATGGAACATGGCAAACACTATAGAATCCAAAGAGGAGGCCTTCTCCTACTATATCTCTCTTAGTACCAACCAATGGGATGAGAACTCTGATCATCCTGAGCCACACAGAGTCGCTGATTTTGACTGGTCCCATCCAGTGAGACTGACCTCCACAGAGAAGGGGACCAAACTGACCGTGGCCGTCCCGACCCCTGACTGTGACCTCCACACCCGGCCGCTGTGTATCACCGGCTTCTTCAGACAGGGACTCCATTACTACGTGGTCAGAGAGCACGAGTCTCCCTCCTGTCTGATTCACAATAACACACAGTTCCCCCTGTGTTACGGTCACCAAAACCCAGCCCTACTCACTGCAGGTTAGTCAACCTCCTACTGTACTCCTGAACTAAAATATGCTGTAAAAATGAATGAAAAAAATAATTTACATATAAAGCTATTTGCATGGTTAAGTGTTACAAAATTTGACTGTAAACTTTCTTTGGTAGGAATCATGGTTCAGGAAGAAACGGAGCTGATGAGTTCCTTGCCTACAATACCTCCACACAGAAACGTGTTCTACACCCCACTACTGATGAACCAGAAGTTTTCAGAGAACGTTGGAGATCTCAAGTATCCCAAACTACACTTTGGAATCCAGACAAAGGACCAGTCAAAAGGAGAGAACCAGTCAGAGGGAGAGACAGTTGTGTGGAGTAGTCCAGTAGATGTCAATTCAGACATGGAGTCCTTCGTCTCCTTTCCTCAGTGTGTGGATATCAATGTCAAGGTTAAAGCTGTTGCCATGGTTACACATATTACTGTGGAGGCTATAAGCAAAGCGGAAGTATCAGCTAAAGAAATCAGGGGTCGTATCAAAGGTGACAATAAGAAGGAAGTCCCCTCAGATAGTCCTGCAGCTGATCCTGAGGATGAGTCCATTATTCAGGCTCTTGAAACAGCTGTCATGTCATCAACACCTCTAAAAAGAAAAGCAAAAAGAAAACAATTAGAAAAGAAAACGGACCTGATAATTGGACTCCATTGTCACCATGTGTGTGTAGTTCTACAGGATGAGACAAGCTCCACTGAGGAAATGTCAGAGATTCTCCAGGTGTCTGTGGACCATTTGTTTCTGACCCACATTCCTTCATCAGTGTCAAGGACAAAGAAACCTTCCAGTGAACTTGATCAACACCAGTGTGTATCTCTGTGTTTGGGAAGCTTGCAGGTTGATAACCAACTGTATTTCTCCAAAGGCCTGTTTGACTTCCCTGTAGTGTTCATGGGACAGACCGCTGTGGAGTTTCCTGAGCTGAGTGGTATGAACATCAGTGAGAAGTTAGCGGTGCTGAAGTCAGTCAGTCTGTGTCATGTTCAGGCGGTGGTAGAGCATGACTGTCTGGGACACAGCCTGATCAAGTCTGTGGAAGTGAGCGTCTCCCCCGTCATCGCCAACATTGACGACAAGTTTGTGTACAGGATTCTGAGGGAGTTTGAGATTCTGATCCCCACCAGCCTCTCCTATCCCTTACCTTACAGACAGAGCATCAAGACACTGCCCAGGTCCTTCAAGTCCACCTCACTGGTGATGAGTGTTCCTGTCAAGATAGAGCACCTGTCCATTAAGTCAATCTCTCTCCTCCTCAGTGTTCACGCCTCACTGAAGCTGTTCATTGCCTCGGACAGAACGCCTCTGGCATTCGGAAAGTTTGAGAAATCTAAGGTGGTGACCACATCGTATCATCTCATCAGAACCCTGGCCATGCACTATGCCTCAGGGGCCCTCTTCAGAGCAGGTTTGTCAACTTTTTTTTATAAACTGAAGAAGGGTTCATACATCCTTTTCCCACAAGATTTTTTGCCAGCAATGTCTTGATTTTCACTTGAAAGTGCATGTTATGAGCTGTAAATATCATATGAATAGTTCATATGGCAATTTTTTTAAAGCCAGATTGTTTACTCTGTCACTCATGAAAGATTTCATAAAAAAATTCTAGTGAATTTCACTACTTTACTCAGAAAATACAATTTGACTAATTTTTCATCTCATCACTGTATTAAAATGACATTCTGTCAACCTGATTCCCTCAGTGCTGCCACCACATTCCCCAGTTTTCACAGTCTGTTATCCTTGTCTTGTAGGCATTGTGGTGGGGTCTCTAGAGATCCTAGGTAATCCTACAGGACTGATCCGTAGTATCGGAACAGGAGTTGCTGACCTGGTCAAGAAACCGTATGCTGGTCTAACCCAGGGCCCCGGGGCCTTTGTCACAGGGGTCTCCAGTGGAATGTCCTCCTTTGTCAGGAATATATCAGCAGGTAGGTCACAGTTCATATCTGTTTGTGCAGGAGAAAGGCCAATTCACATGACACTACATTTGACAACATCAATAGGAATGCATCCTGTATTAGGGGTCCCACTTTTATTCAGTAAAACATTTTGTAATCTTTAAAGTTCATAATTAAAAACCAAATTTACTTATGGAAGAGAATAAATGTTGCTTCACTTTACTTCAGTCTACAGAAATAAATAAATCCTATGATAAAGTGTCTGCTGCTGTTCATTTGAACAATGTTTTGTTTAAATTAATTTTATTTTAATTTTGATAACATCTGTTTTGTTCTACCACTAGGTATGCTGACCTCGGTGACAAACTTTGCCTCCAGTGTTTCCCGGAACATGGACCGTCTGTCGTTTGACGAGACACACATGGAACGACAGGAAGAGAGGCGACGACATCAGCCAGACGGAATATCCAGCGGACTGCGACAGGGACTGACCGGATTTGGGCTCAGTCTGCTAGGTCTGTCAACTCCTTGGACAATTTTTTTTTTCACTTTGAGTTACCAGTGTCAAAGATTCGTTGGACCTTATAGTCAAACTTCATTATTTACTCACTATGAATGGCTCCTTGCTCTAACCTTATGAGGGAAGCATTATACCAGAAGTCAAACTTCATGAAATACTAAATGTATGCTTTATCTTTACACAGGAGCAGTAGCTGGTCTGGCTGACCAACCCATACAGAATGTTATCCAATCAGAGAACAGCAGCGAGCGGGAGGCCAGGAACTCTCCCGCCTCAGGGATTGTCCGGGGCATGGGCAAGGGAATTCTGGGAGTCTTCACCAAGCCTCTAGGGGGTGCTGCAGAGCTGGTGTCACAAACAGGACAAGGTTTGTATGAGGAAAATATAGACTGATGTAAGAAATACTGTATTGTTGATTTTGTAATTAGAGTTAATATATCTTGATATTTTTCAGGACTGCTGCATGGTACTGGGTTAGCTGATGACGTTCCTCTTCCAAGATATGATGCTGATGTGATTGTAACTTCTCTAGCAAATAACAGCGAATCAAAATATATCATGTAAGTCATTTCTCTGGATACATGTATTTGTAATAAAATATCCTCCATTCTGCAAGGATGTGCATCATCCCTGTACATAATTATATAGACAACAAATGTGTATCTGAAATTATTTCCAATTTTGCAGCAAATTCCTGACCTCCCTACCCAACGCCACGCTTTGGTCAATGGTGGAGGCAGACTTCCTGGACATCACCGACTCAGAGGTCAAAGTTCATCTCCTGTTGACCAGTGACCTGCTGATTGTGATTAATATAGAGGACGATTCTCAACAACAAGCGTTCTCTCTGCGGGAGATTGAGATCTGTAACAAGGTGACCAGTCAGCAAATCCTGACCATTCTCTGGAAGGACTCCATGCAGGCTCAAACACCTGACCAGGTAAAAATACTGTAATACTGTAAACACTGTCTGGCATTATTATCACTGTCAAAAATTACAGTAAAATTATAGGTAAAATATTGCCAGTCATTGTTACAGAAACCCTTCAAACTTCTAGATTTGTACACAAATATGCATCTAGTATTTTGTCAAAACTTTCCTAAAAAAAATACTATTTTCATGTGATATTTAATGTTGATGCTTTCTCCATTGTGTTTGTACGCAAGTAGTGAAATGAAATGAGCGTTTCCTAGTATTTGGGATAATATTTGAAAAAGTTTGTTCTCATTGATATACTACCATGTTTATAATCCTATTCCAGCCTGGTGGAGGGAGCAAGGATCGAGTTGAAGCCTTCATTGATGGGACCAGTGGCTATGTTCAGGTTTCGCCCCCAGACACACCTCCGATGGACGACAGCCAATCAGATTCCTCCATATCCCCAATCAGCAGGAGGGCGGAGTCTCCCAAATACAACTTTGTGATACATCCAGAAATCAAAAGTGCTTTTGTAGCTCAGTTCAATTTGTTAAAGAAAAGGATAATGCAAAGAGGTTTTAATGTCATATAAACGATCAGCATTGTAAATTGTTACCTGCTGATATTATCAATCAGTAATGTGTGTAGTAATAGTAAGCTTACATGTAAGTATCATTCTCGGTAAATAGAACTGACATGCATGGTGCTTTTAAACCCTGCATTCAATGCATGGATTTTGAGTTATGGGCCATGATCACTCTGTTTTCAATGAGCTATATTATTGCTTCCTTTTACACATTTATAATGAATCCATCTAAAAGTATTACTTTCAAATGCATTTAAAAACCTGAAGCTCAGTTTGTTTTCAATTTAATGTTTAAAGTATGGTACATTTTACAGACAATTGAATAGATAGTGAGTTTTTAATGCTGCTTGGTCCTACAATTTGGCTTTTATATCACCAATTTTTTTTTTTTTTTACAGATCAATTTATATTTGAAAAGTTATATCCTATTTCCAAGATTTTAATATATGAATTAGATGAAGATAATTCCAGTATGAAAACTAAAAATACGGGCATTGCAATGGAAATGTTCACAGAATCTGCATGTACATTTTGTACCTATATTTACAGCAATCTTGCCTTGGATTAAAAAAAAACTACTTCAAAGTACTGTACATGTTTTAACAGCTTCAAGCTCCTTTAGAAAACAGCTTTAACCTGTCCAGGTTTTGCTGAGAGCTGAGATGTTGGTTAGTTTTAATTCTTTTTTTTTACTTTGCTACATTTGAGGGGATTTTGTACAATTATAAGACTGTACTGACAGTTAAAGATTGATAAAGAGACTATTTTTATGTGCAATAGTGGGTGATAATATAATGGTACTCAAAGTACTTATTTGTTATTGATTCATTAAATTATTTATTATTTATTTTGTTGGTTTTTATTACTCCATTAGAAATGCTACCTCATAATAGTCAAATATAGTCCTCAAATGGATTCTGGTACATGTACTTGTATTGGTTGGAAAACTTGGTCTTTATCGGTAGAAGTGACTGTCAGTCTGGTAGAGTGTGTAAATATAGAACAGAGTCACCAGTGTAAAATTCATTTACATTTAATAAATATTCATGTACATTACATATATTCATAACAACAAACATTTCCAAGCAATTATAAAGTCACTATCTTATGTTGTTTTTTAGTGAAATCTTTTCACTTAAGCTTTTCCTGTTCTCGATTAATGTCAAAAAATCCTTGTTGTCATAGTAACCATAATCACAGTACTGATCCTCTCTCTCACACATTCACAATGTCCTTTAATGCATTCACAATGTCCTTTATTGCATTCATCTAAACTGGATGGGGCTGATTCGTAAACCGATGCAGTCTTTGCCAATCTCCGTCACCTGAAATTGAAAATTTTTGTAAACACAATCTACAAATTACAAATGCTTTCAGAAACGCAAAGCAAATTTCAAATATATTTTAAAACTCCTGGTTACCTGGGTAACTCGGCACACTTGACCTTTGAACTCTGGTTGATAGCATGCTCCACTGAGTGGACACTTGACAACAGGTTTACCCCTGAAAACAATTCATTGTGGAAATAAATATCATAGAAGCTGCAATGAATAAAATAATGAACAATACTCATATACATGAATACTAGAATATTACCTGTAAATTGGAACGTATGAGGCGGCACAGATGTCAAATGGATTGTGTTGGTCATATTTTAGTTCATGAGCATCAGTTGGGGTTTTCTCACAGGCAGATAAAATCTTTCTGGTCTAAAAGATAGAAGCAAATTTAGAATTTAAACTCGAGACCCTGGTATGGGGGATGCCCAATTCATGATACACATGTTGGCATAAGAATCTTGCATCAACAGTTAACTGCAGTGCACAAACCTGTGTAGCTACGTCTGGTTTGGGTCCTAATTCTAATAGTCTCCTGGCAAATGATGCAGCTGTTTTGTAATTTTTCAGTTTGAAGAAGAGATTTAATGCTGTCCGGAGTGTTAGGATCATGTGTATTGGCTGAAGGTTGCAGTGTGTGAAATAGGCTGCCATCTGTAAAAAATAAAGAATTGTCATAAACCATTTCTGTAAATGTATGCACAAGGTGTAACTACATGTACCACAAATCCACAATTAATACACAATGTTTATGTACATTTAAAGACACCGACCTCACAGATTCGCTTCTGTTCCTCTAGTGTGGACTTGGGCAGCTCTTTTCTGTTCTGTTCCATGGACAATCCTACAATGTATTCTCTACATATCTCCACTAATTGCTGGGCCTACAACACAAGAAAAAGTAAACAGTTTAAATCACTAACTGCTGGGCCTACAACACTAAGAACAGAGAATGGTTTAAATGATCGTTTCAAGCACCTGGTGTTTATTAAAAAATCAGTGTTGTTTATTCAAAGAGAAAATGTAAATAAACCCCATGCATGTTTTTTGGGGTCCTATAACTGAAAATGATACGTTTTACCCATCAGATACTGGTATTTAAAATGATTGAATACTTTAAAAAATTGACCCAACCAAGAGTTTGCTAATCATGGGCAAAATTTAAGTGCTATAACATGTTTTTAGGATCCCAAGATTCAGCATCCTTCCTATAATACCACTCACCTCCGAGATTTCCTGTTTATTTTCCACCACCAACAGTGGCACACTCAGCAGAATGCTGCGGAACTTGTCGATGGCTTCCCCAAACTTGCCGGTGGTGGTCATTTGGTAGGCCACCTGTAGCTGCTGTACCAGGGTGTTTAGCTTCAGTCCCACCGCAGGCATTCCCGCTCGTGCCCCAGCCTCCTTCCTGTGGACACAGAGCACCACTTACATTTTTGTATTCATCAACCATATAAAATGATCAATTGGCTGAATGTGTTACTATGTACACTAATTGACAGTGTACAATTTCAAATAAATTAAGAAACAACCTTATAACAAATTCATGCTTAAGTAAGGTCAGTTTCATTCCTTAATCTAAAATTAGAACTACTTACTTCTATATAGCAAATGGTTCACTTGTCTTTGGCACTTCACAATAATAGTATTTTACAATAGTAATGATTTATTATGAATCATCTGACAAAACACGCACCAGTTTCTGTGAGGGAATCCAAACAGAGGGGGTATGGAGGGTAGGCCCTGGTAGCAGGTCCTTGAGCGGGAGAAGGTCTGTAGGAACAGCTGTTTGTACGTGTCAAACTGGACCACGCCCACCTGATCATGCAGCAAACGCATGGCAGTCTCAAACGACCCAGCTAGGATGTGATCCACAGGCAACTGAGAATTATTGCACCAAACCTGAAAAACAAATGTTAACCTTTGTATTAGCGTACATTCTCTAAATCATTAAGTCTGTAATCACTATTTGTACCTTCTATTGCAATCACACTTAGGTATCATTCCAAACCCTTTGATGTAAATAATTCACTTCGTGTACTGACTTGTGTCTGACTGGTTCCTTTGGTTGGGGGTACAAAGAATCCCTCCTCTCCTCCCCCTGCGGCGGCTGGGCCCACGTCAAGGTCAGGAGGAAGTTCAAGGTCATCATCCCCAACATCCCATCCACCTCCTTCTTCTGAGGCTCCAACCAGAGCCTCATCATCCAGACCCTCGCCCCCAAATCCTCCCTCTGTAACACACAACATAACACACAATGTACCAGCTTGTACTCGGAAATTAACATGAATCTGCATTCTTTTTCTTTGCCCAAGTTTTTCTTTGTGATTTTTAATCTCACTTATTGAACACAATAACTAATACAATTTCTGTTTAACATTTTGTTACATGGAAATTTTGAAGAAAGAAAGTCAAAATATATCATCTTAAAAATACCCAGATACATATATGGTATTTCGAATTATTGAAATGGGACATGTTTTCCTTACCGTCGTCCAGCACGAGGTCTGCATCGTCTCCCCAGCCCTCTCCTGCTCCATCTTCAATGTCCACCGCAGCAGCTGCCAGACCTGTGCGTTTGGCTACAAACATACAGCACACATTATATAAAGCTGATTAAAAAGACAAACTACACAGGTCTGCATACAAACTGAGCAAAAAATATGAAGTGATACAATCTATACTACTATATTAAAATAAAAGACTCGTATTTTTGGGCTTCAATACCGAGAAATCGGAAGAGTACTGTCTTTTGTTTTATATATTTTTAACATCATTGGTACTTGGAGATTACCAATATGTTTTTATTTTTTCTCAAACAGGCTTCGCTAATTAATTATCAACGAAAATTCCTTTAAAAAATATGGAAATCGTCTGAATTTTTTGGATTTTGCAATCTTGCGCATGCGCATTACATTCACGCTAAATCACAGGATGCGCGTTAGTTTATGTTTCCACAATATCACATTTGCATGGATTAACTAAAAAACGGTGATACAAATACGTTAAATTTTCATTAAAAAGTTGCTATATATTCTGTTCATGAGAGAAAATACGGGAGATAACTCTTACTCAGTGTGTTTAATATGAAAAATTCCGAGAGTTCTGAATGTCAACATGGTGTGCAAATTTGATATATCCATTTCGTAAATGCCCAACATAATATGCAATCATGTGAACCCGTGCACGCACGGGTCAAAGTCTAGTAAGCAATAAAAAAATTCTAATTCTAAAGAACTGTTGGTACATCGGTAATTCATGTATAGTTTTCTCCCCCTTCTAATTTTCTGATCACTGTAAAGGATCCTTATCAGTTTTTTACTTCTTTGTATTCTTAATTGCACATTGTTACATCTGCCAAATCTTATGCATGTATAAAATAAAAAATACTCAGTAAAGAACGCTTGAAAACATCCCCACCATATGTTAATAATGACAATTTAACAAGAACTACCCCACCATTTTCCCCCTTTCTACTCACTTCCTGCAGTCCCTGCTGCCATTGCTCCCTCAAAGAATCCCTTAGTCATGGTCAGCAATGGCCAGTTGCTCTCCTGTTGCATGATGGGAACTGGGGGCTGGAGCAGCTGGGCCTGGGGGTAGAGTTCGGGGATCTTCTCGTCTTCCCCGAAGCTCTCCCTCAATTGTTCTGCCTCCTCCTCTAGTCCATGTGTAGCAGCAGTCAGGTAGGCCAGGGATTCTACAGGTGAAACAGACAGGGTCAAGGGAAATCTAACTTCAAAATGGTCAAATTAAGTTCAATAAAGTAAAGTAAAGTATCATATGAGTATGCTAGTCTACTTAACATTGTTAATCCAGTCTACTTTATTAGTGCTTTAATATAATATTTTTTGCATGTAACTATTAAATGCTTCAAAGTATCTTTGTGTACAGTTTTATGGAATCTTACTCTGTCCGACTCCCTTCAGAATCTTGACCCGCTCTCCTACATCTCCCAGGTACAGAGCATTCTGATAATGTCCACTGGTGTCCTTCCTTATCTCAGCTGAAGGAACAAAAGAGCAGTATTTCTATAGTCTGTGACAGACCAGCTTTCAAATCTAACTATTCTATAAAATCAGTTTTCAATTGATTTTTTTTACTAATGTTACTATTGTAAGAAAAATCTGTTCAATAATGTCATTCTTCAAGTTCATCTACATCTAAATTGCATATTTTTGCAATCTGTACACCATATTTTCTCACCAATTTTCATCATTTTCCTGAGCTTCTCTAGGTTGCCCGTGATGAGATATAGGAAGGAGAGTTTGTCAAAGTTCTTGGTTCTCTGGTACGCCATCTCCACCACCTGGTGGTTCCCCTGTAACAGTGCCGCCTCTCCCAACTTCTCCCAACAGGCCTGGTCATCCAAAGCCCGGGCTGCCTCCAGGGCAATCTATAAATAATCAGAGAAAAAGGGCAACCTTAAATTACCAAAGAAAAAGAGCAAAGAAAATCCTTTACTGTGGAAAATTTTCATCTAGTCTCTTACATTCTTCAATTTTAAGACATTATTTAAGGAAAAAAAGGTACTTGAAGATACCTCAATATTTCCACACTCTAGGGCAAGACCAAATCGAGTTTTCTCATCCTTGACGAAGTGGAGAGCCACCTCAGGATAGCCCTTCTTCTGTAGGTAGGAGATGATGGACTGTCCAACGAGTTTGGCATTCCTGACCATGTGGAGCACCTGAAATACAAATCTCCCATTAGTCAGTGGTAACTTGCATGTACATGCTGTTACATTATCAGATCATACAGTCATACATGCACTAATTTTAACAATTTTGTTAGTTTCCTACTCATTGTCAACACTATTTATTCCCCTTAAAAACAACACTGATAAATGATTAAGAAATCATTTTAAACTAAACATTTAAAATACAATAAATCTTTATTTTCTTTTTTAATGTCTGAGCATGCACTGCAAGATGGCCTTGTACAAATTTGTAATTACATACAAATTAATTGATGCAGAAAAACTGACGGTCATGCCTACCTCCTCATACTTCCTGTTGACAAGAGCGAGTTTAAACTTGAACTCTGTGGGGTCGATGGAGAGAACTCGGGGTCTGACCTCCCGATCCAGACAGAACACGCTGTTGCCCTTGATCCTGGTGATGTAGATGGGTAGGTCCAGGGTACGGATGATGCCATAGTCACTGAGGGAGACAGATGAAAATGAATATCAGTCAACATAGTGCATCTCCACCTTAAGTTTATGCAAGGTATGCCAGCTTTGAAGGAGTACAATCACGAACCAGAATTCCTGGTCATTTGTCATTTATTTTGCATGTAAATTTGGGTTTTTTATAAATTATGAAACATCTTAAATTGATCTACAAAAATTGACTCAAACAAAATCAATTGACTTCACAATATATATCAAGAATTCAGGGTGTATTTGATCTGGTACATGTAAATGTTGAACTGGTGCTCACACTACCACTCTAGAGGGGCACATTGAGGAGATAACTGATGGTTTCCTATTATTGGTGAGGAAATATTGGTGATTACCCGTCTACCTTGTGAGGGTGTATTTTTAGATGTTAATTGTGTAGTACCTACCCGTTCGTGAGGGCGTATTTGATGTGGTTACTGGTGGTGTACACAAACACTCCAGACTCATCCCAAGCCCCACTCTTCAGTTTGATATTCTCATGGATTGTACACAGATTCTCCAACTTTCTGTTACAGATTGCAATGACTGAAAATTAAAAGAAACCACAGAGTTAGCAATATTCAGCCAATCTGTAATAATGTACACTATACATATCAACATTACAATAAGTTACTCTCACTACCCAGTACATACCATGCTTGCTGATGAGAGCGACATGTGACATGTCAGATGACCACACCACAAACTTCACTTTGGAAATCTTCACTGAGGCCAGAGATCTGCAATAAACAATACAAAATGTTATACATGGTAAAGGTTTATCAGAAAAGTCTGGCCAAACCATCAGTTAATAATTGTCGAAGCTTAAGTTAAACCGAATTCCTCACCTCTTCTGCTGAACATCAAATAGTGTGACAGCATCAGCATCCCTAAGCAACAGACAACCAGTGCCAGCGTAGAAAATGTCGTCACAATTCGGGGCCTGCACCTTCTTGGTAATTTCATTCTTGAGATTCTTGATCACAATCTGATGGCAAAAGGAACCCACACACATCAAAAACTCTATTCATTGCATACAGAGAGAGAGAGACAGACAGACAGACAAGAGAGAGGGACAGAGAGAGAGAGAGAGAGAGAGAGAGAGAGAGAGAGAATATATTGATGTATTTGTATTATACTTTCTTTTTAAAAGCAAATTTTCTTAGATTTAGACCTACATTATGTGTTCTGTCTAAGACAGCAAATCTGTTGCGAGCCACCCAGACAGCAGACAAGCCTGACGATCTCTTTCCCTCAGGAGCTGAAGACAAAAAAAAAATTGTGTCCAAGTTCTCACTTGATGGTTCAGGTACTTTATTCAATGTACTGACTTCAAATATATATTAATTTGCAAGCAGCAATGAGATAAAACTTACCATCTGGGTTTTGAGAGTCTGATGTTTTTGGCAGGGCGTACAAGTCATAAGTGGAGTTCTCAGCATTGCTGGCTCTCTGTAACGAATAAAAGGCATTGATTAAAATGACTAGGAAAACAATTTAAAAGTAACCACCCAAATGCAACGAAATATCTGCTAAAATTTATCACTTATTAAAGAGACTTACAGTGCAGAGCAGAACCGCATTTTCGGCTGGATTGTATGACATGCTGAAAACTGGGTTCCTGCTGCCTCTGTAACAGAAAGGACAAAAATGAGAATTCAACACAAACTGCCAGTGAACTGGTATAAATGATTCACTTGGCTAACTAATATTACTGGCCCTGGCACCAATGCTAATTGTCTCATACACAGAGTATATAAATGAAAAATGTGAAACTGAGATCAGAAGTGAGCTTTTCTAAGTTTGATGGCTTCAGACCCTGTTGATAAAGAGAGAGGATGTGGGTTATCATTACCCTCTGAGCTGAATCACAGGGTTGTCCTTGGATGTGCTGAAGTCCAGCTTCCTCAGATATCTGTCCTTGACATAGAACAAGATGTTGTTGTGAACAGCGTAGGCCGGGCGCTCACGCTCCAGCTTGAACACGATCATTCCACTGTCGTGTCCTGCAGCGAACATGTTCAAGGAGGGGTGGGCACTCATCACCCAAAATCTGTCGTGTTCTCTTCTGAATGTCTGAACACCAGTCCTTAAATCACAAAAATAATGCAAATTGTTAAAAAAAAATTAGTGCAAGATATCTTTGCAAATTACAGAACAAGAGAGTAATTGCGTAATAATTTGATTGTGTTTTTTTGTAAATGAATTACATGTATATTGATTATGCCAAATGCTCCTCTATAAACAATAGGGGAAGCACTGAGAATTCTTTTTTAACATTAAATTTAAATTGCACGTTTCCTTCAATGTGAAGTTATGATGTGTGACCGAGTGTGTAGGTACAAAGCTATATTTTGAATATACAGCAGTTGTTACCTCTTGCTCATGTCCCAGACTCGGATGCTTTTGTCCTCAGAGTTGCTGAGGATGAGTTCCTGTCGCGGGTGGAACAGACAGCAGGACACATTGTTATAGTGACCACGGCAGGTGTCCACCTCCCACGCCTTGGAATCTACAACACACACCCACACAGTCACAGATACAGCACTTGTACAACAGCACCAGATTACAATCAGACACTGAAGTTTAATATGACTCTTATAGGAGACTTTAGATAAAGAAATAAAGCTACAGTGGTTTCATTAATATTCATTTAATTATAAAGGGCATCAATTTTCCCAGAGTGAAATACATTTTCAAGTAAGTTGGCAATGACTCTATCAATTATGCATTTGTTTTCTTGGATCGGCTCGAAAAAAAATTGGTGCTCAACAATGAATTAGATAAGAGAAACTATATGAGACACAAAATATATCTTTTAATTACCATTCATCCTCCACAGTTTGACCTGACGATCGTCGGCACCAGAAACAATCAGAGGGAGGGTGGGGTGGAAGGCAGCCCAGTTCACCCCACGATCATGTCCCTCTAGGACATGCTTGACCACTGTATCAGAAACCCCGAACAGGTCGGTCTGGCCCGAGGACTTGATTCGGTCCTCTATACCCCCCGGTCCAGGGGAAACATTTTTCTTTCTCAATCCTGTTGAAGATTTATATGAGTTGCTGATGGCTAAAGGTAAGGGAAAGGAGCACAGCAAAAATAAGCAAAAAGAGAACAGAAATCTGTGTAAGAATCCACCACCCAGCATGCAAAGCCACTATCTACTGGTATAACCTGTATGGTCGGCAGGATGAACCACGGCCAGTTTGTAACTGTTTCTCTTGTAAAAATGATATGATGGTTTTACCACCTTTTGGAACATGAGCATCACCTTAAAACAACTCATAGTTCCATGATGGGAATATTTTTGCATGTTTTCTTCTTCAGCAAATGGAAGATGTAAACTTATATCCAAGATGCCAACAGTACTTTTACTTGACCTTTGCCATGTAAATCAATCAAAACTAAGTAATTTCTTCTGTAAGTAGAATTTTTTTAATTTCCATGGCACATAAATATTTCTTGTTTTTTTGTTTTTTCCTCCTAATTCTTCAATAAGGTAAACACAAACGCATGTGCACATTGCAGATTATATGCTTGGAAATGTACATTCTACATAACCCCGTAAAACAGAAGATGCTCTTTTAATTTTAAATGTGCTATGGATTTAG
Source organism: Magallana angulata (assembly GCF_025612915.1). NCBI lineage: Eukaryota > Metazoa > Mollusca > Bivalvia > Ostreida > Ostreidae > Magallana > Magallana angulata. The sequence continues at coordinate 4,640,545 of NC_069111.1, read as the reverse complement.
TGATATATTCATAAACTAAATACAGATGTATCTATATAAAATTGATTAATTGTTAATTAACATATTAGTTAACAAAAATAGTGTAGCATAAAGTTGATGAGAAAAAAGCTTGTTGTAGAAAAATGAGAAACTACGAGTAATAACTTAATAATCATTAAGTGCAAATACAAAATATTATAGGAAAAAGTTAAAAGATTAATGAATAAAAACTTCAGTGAAAAGATAAATATACAGAAGATGTATGCCAGTCAGCAACTCTTGAAGGCTACCGATATGTATACACATATATATCAACAACAAATTGCAATCCATATGAGATGAATAAAAAAAATAATTTTAAATCATGAAATTACTGACAAAATAAGCACTCTGATTCTATTCATTACAAGTATATCTATTGATCTTATTAGATTTATCAGATCACAAACCTGAGATGTCCTAGAATTTACTGACAAAATAGGCATTCTGAATCTATTCATTACAAGTATATCTATTGATCTTTTTAGATTTATCAGATCACAAACCTGAGATGTCCCAGACCCTGACTGTCTGATCCAGGGAGGCTGACACAATGAGGTCCTCTGAGGGGTGAAACATGGCGCACATCACAAAGTGGCTGTGACCGGCTAGTACACTAAATGGAGAAGAAAATCTCTGCATAAACATTCACAGTTAACAGAAAAAATGCAGCTATCATGGCAGAAAAATTCCAACATTTGAACCTTGACTGCATAAAATAATCAGTGTGTTCAATGAATAAATATATACCACAGTAATAATACATGTACAGTTACAGTGAATTGATATAACCCACAGTAATGATACATGTACAGTTACAGTGAATGGATATACACTACAGTAATGATACATGTACAGTTACAGTGAATGGATAGAAACCACAGTAATGTTACATGTACAGTTACGGTGAATGGATATAAACCACAGTAATGATACATGTACAGTTACAGCGAATGGATATAAACCACAGTAATGATACATGTACAGTTACAGCGAATGGATATAAACCACAGTAATGATACATGTACAGTTACAGTGAATGGATATAAACCACAGTAATGATACATGACAGTTACAGTGAATGGATATACACCACAGTAATGATACATGTACAGTTACAGTGAATGGATATAAACCACAGCAATGATATATGTACAGTTACAGTGAATGGATATACACCACAGTAATGATACATGTACAGTTACAATGAATGGATATAAACCACAGTAACGATACATGTACAGCTACACACCTGACACAGTTCCTGGACTGCCAATTCCAGACTCGGATTGTCTGATCATCAGAGGAACTCAGGATCCATGGGTATTCCTACATCAATCCAATTAAAAGTAAGTTAATGAGAAAGTAACTCACATATGTCAATTTACAAGGAGAAAGTAAAAGGCAAGCCAATTTAGAGAGAAATAACAACTTACATGATGAAAGTATGTGGTTCTGATGTAATCTTGGTGTCCCAATAACGTGAACAAACATCTTCTCTGCTTGTAGTTCCAAACCTAGGAGAGGTAGACATTGAAAATGTAATTCAGTTGTCATCATAAGATGAAATATCAAACTTCTTTACAATCTCTTTATTTGTTTTACCTTGATTTTATAGTCATCACCACCAGACACAAACAGTGGCTGCTGTGTGTGAAAACAAATTCCTCTCACAGGACCTACAAGAAGACCAATGATGTACTTCGACATGCACATTACTCTAAAAATCATAATTGGTCTACATTTTCATATTGGAAATACATATAGTTGAATCTCAGTTCTAACTGAAATATTTGTCTGTATTACATGACAAAATATGTTACCATCATGCTCATCAAATTTGTCAATGAGTGTACACATCCTGTAGTCCCATAACTGTATCACTCCATTGAAGAGACTGGTCAACACCCATGGTCGCTTTGGGTGAAAGGAGAGACCTACAATAATGCAAATTCACATGTGATAAATGATAAATCTGAATAATATAAAAGATTTTTAATTAATATGCTTTGTCATATTTAGTGGTCAAAATAAGAGAAGCATACTATACAATGGTTAAGGGCAAATTGTTGATTTTGTGTTTAAAACTGAAATATGAGAGATTTTATATTAACAGAGTTTTGAATGATTTCTTCGTGTATACTACAGTGTGTAATTATGTGAATGATGTTCTCTTGTTTATCTCAAAATCTAACAAATCTACAAACTGAAACAATACTCAGATTTTGCACTGTTTACATTTTACATTTAATGAAATCTGGCATCTGAAATAATGCCGTAATAATTTCAACAACTGCTGGTGTGAGAAAGAGTTACAAATCAAATGTTTTTAACTGTGTAGTTAACTATAACTTTATAAAATAAGATTTGAAGTTATCATATTACAATGTACATTTAATGCAAAATATCTTCAATAAATAAACGAACTGAAACATATTGTCAATTAATGTTTAATATTTAGATAACGAGGTATTATTCATCATTTCTTATATTCAGTACCATTATCTAATATTTGCGATATGGAACAATATAAAAGATATTCAAAATATATAGTTTGAATTTACGGTTACTTAAAGTGTATCGTAAAGTGGGTATTCAATGCAGCATGTGTTACATGTAAATTGTGTTCTCAGCTATGCAGAGACCATTCGAGTTACGATCAAAGTATGGCATATTTCAACCATTTGCGATTACGCAGTATAATATTGTTGATTTTATTTAATAAAGCATACCTTTAACTCTCGCAGATTTTGTTTCAAATTTCGTTAACATATTCTGTTTCTTTCCTTTTCTCTTCTGCCGGGTGGCAATAGTCCACCGTCGAAAAAGAAAATGGACGATGACACGTAACCGGAAGCTGTGAGTTGGAAGGGGGTGAGGTAAATCTAGAAATTAGCAGATAGGTGTAGAGGATAGAAAAAGGTGGGCGCGCTTGATTTGTCTACACTGTGGTACACCTGGTGCAGATGACTAACACCTTATAATCAAGCGAAATTTGGTGTAGTGTATATTTTCAATATGGACGCCAAAATAGTGAAGGTTGCAGAGGAGTTCCGTTCTTAAGACAATTTTTATTTACAGCTTTGAAAATGAATAATTTTTGTAGTCCATTGCTACCTTTGCCAGTTTTCAGTTACATGCAAAGTAGAGTGTGCGTTTGTTTCTTTTAAATAGGCTATTAAAAATTGTTAATAAGCTTATTTAGGAGAGACACAATGCTCAGCAAAAGAGTAAACTTATTGTCAAGCAAAAAATAAATAAATAAAGTGAATTTATTACTTTACAACTGAAAAGTATAATCTGGTAAAATTACTAGAGCGCTAGTGCATTCATATACATTGAAAAATGAATGCATATAAAACTATCTTTTGGCACTTCTTAACACACAATACATGTATTTATCTGTTGACTTTTGCTGACAGAACATGATTTCTTGATATATATATATATATATATAAAAAATACAAAGCTTTAAATTTATTTTTCTTAAGCTTTGAACACTTTCATATTTACACATGCAATATGTGCTACAATTACGCTATCAACTCTAGCATATTTCATGTGCTGACAAAAGAAGTTCTGCAGATTTCTCAGCTTACCGTTTTGCCGCCATATTGAAATAAGAGTTTAATATTTCCAACACATGCCCTGCACAAAGTGTAGACCGTGCACACGTAAAGTGTACACTTTTGTACTTGATTAGAGAAAAGTGTACACCGGTTGTAAGGTGTAGAAAAATCAAGCGCGCCCACCCCATGGTATCTATGTCGAGCTTGAATAATGATGAACTTGAATAAGACCTAACATTTATTTTAATTTGAAGAGGGAAATCTTGACCTACAAACCTAAATTAAACTTTTATACGAATTAAATGTTAGGCCTTATTCATGCTCAGCATCCGAACCAAGACCCACGGGTTTTCAACAGTTGAAAGCAGTGAAACTGATAAAAAAAATCCATGGGTTCCGACGATGTATATTTTGACTCAAGTGAATTTAATATTATAAGTCAGAATTTTCACCCACCACCCCCACCCCCACCCCTCCCGAACCCACCATTCCTTTTAGATTCCAAGTATGCTTTACTTTCTTTATATTAATGATAGATTGGTAGTCATTTTGTAGACTTTTTTACATAATTGGGAACTTAACAAAATAGTCATCAAAGTTTTGTACTATAATGACTTTAAATCACCCAATGAAGCTGTTTTAAAGGGAAACGGTCACACTTCACAGAGGACAGGTATTTTGTTTTGTTTTCAACTGTTTTATATGTTTAGATTGTAACAATTGGTAACCAAGCGTAACCAAAGGCTACTATTTGTTTGAATTTGACAAAAAATCGTTCATGGTACTACCTACAAATTTCTACAAATGGCAGCACGGCTACATGTACCATAGTTCACCGATGACAACCAGATGCTGCCAGCGGTAAATCTCAATTTCACCAACGGTACAACTCTGAACGCACCTAAAGCGATTTGCATGCTCAACTAAGCTAAGCTTTTGCATGGTCTTTCTGTATCATGGTTTTCTATAATTCAAACATTTTATTGAGAATTAAAAAGGATTGGACAACAAGCAATGTCTATGTAAATTCTCTCCAAAATTCAACATGTGTACTTTGCCAAAAAAAAAAAATTACCCACTTTATGACTGGGAGGCGATTGGGTGGCTGCGTACTGGACGATAGTTACAGCTCAAAATTACACGGTTCATCATCCATTTCACCTCCCCTCCCCCCCCCCCCAAAAAAAAGTTCTTGATATAAATTCAAGTGTTATCATGTCAATATATCGCTTTATTTGTTATTAAAAGGAATGAATGGCAGTGAATAAATTCAACAGTAAACTTTCCATTTAAAATTCTATTATTTCAAATATGGAAACTTTGTTTCTTTTTATTTTTCAAATATCAAAAATAGAGACCAAGCTGTGATAAAAGATTATTTTACTGTTATGAACTCCTTGCATTGATTTAATGAGTTCTAAATAAATTTTCTTTCGTTTGAACGTAGTGATTTAGATTGAGAATATTTTCTTTTGTGGTAATGATGAATATTCATGAGGTAGGCGGGGTTCGAAGGTGATTATGGGTAGAGTATGTTCGAGTAGTATTCATTCTGACGATTCCGGACGGCACGAGAAAGTCGTTTTTTAATTAAGAATTAAATATCCAATCTAAAGATTTTGAACATGTTAGATGTTGCAAAGATGCATATATTACACAATTTCTAGTGTTACTGACAAGGTGCTTGTCAGGTAGCAAAACTTCGTGAAGTTTTGCGAATGGTTTGGTTTTGAGTGATGAAATGTGTGTTATGGTATTTTGAAATTGAAGGATTTTTTTTTTAATGAGCGACTACTTGCATCGGACGTCAATGCACAAAATAATAAATATTATAGAAAAATGGGGTGTTAATGTTATGTTTTATTCGAGATGGAAGTACATAAGAAGATTCATTGCTTGAAGTAAAAATTTACCCATCGTACAGATCGTTCAATCATAACACCGATCGGTTTGTAATGCTAGCATTTCTTTATCCTTATAGCTGTTCTACGATAAGGTTCTACGTAATATATAGTATACAGAATAAATATACAAATAAAGAATAGATTTGTATAAAATTTCTAAGAAAGGCAGCTATTAAAAGATCATTAAGTTGGATATGTTTCTTTATATACATGTACATCGTTTGATGGTTTTGGGGCCAATTCTAACTGATAAATTTAATAGAGAATATATTAACAGTAAAAGAAAGACTTCTAAATAAATACCATTTAACCTTCTAACAATCCCCTCTCCCTAATCATAATCACATAAACCAAGCGTTATTTGCATACTCAGTACCTAGTCCACTCTTGTTGTGTATTACAAATCCCAGCTGCTTCATAACTCCATATCATGTTATTTTACACGCTATTGCTCGAATCAAAATTTTAAAAATTTGCAAAAAAAGGAACAAGATGTTACACTTAAGTATTCAAATCAACATTTATTAGTGATCTGCATTATAACTATTAATTGCTACGCAAGCATCAACTTGCTCCCAATTTATAAAAAAGCATCGATCCTGAAAATTGAACCATGATAAAACTAAAATAGCATGATTTAACTAATAGTACTGTACTTGAAAATTCCAAAAGAGGATACACTTCACTAAGATTAGGGACATCAATTCATGATTATTTTCATGATGGGAATCAATACATGATTATTCTTATGATGGGAAACATTTTGTAGTTACAGATAAAGATTAGGCGTCGGAACGGGGACTGCGGTTGGAGGGAGGGGGCGGCGGACTAGGGGGACTCAGCCCCCACTCTTCTTTCAAAGTTAGACATAAATATAACCAACACTTTTTTTGTCAAGAACTTTTTATTTTTCATCATGAATTCAAGCCCCCCTTCCCCCCCCCCCCTTTCAATTTGCTTCCGACACCACTGATGAGCATATGATGAGTGTGGACGTTACACGCCTGTCATATGACTATTCATGTGTGTATACATATTTAGCACATTATTATTTAATTTCAATCAAAACATTCATCCGGTCGTAATACTAACGTTCAATTTTCTTATTCAAACATCCTGAGCCGCGGTTGTCATCTTTGATCCCCCCCCCCTTTCAATCGGATCGGCGGAAGTGCAGCGACTTCCCATGACGTCACGTAAAAAATCAATGTGAGGGTCTGCCATTTTCATTCCATGATATCCCAAAAGCGAATATCTCGAGTTACTGAAAAGTAAATTCATCAACACTGCAGGTAAAAGAATTAATTGTGATACTGGTAATGACATGTTGCTATCAAGTAAACTAGTTACACGTGTAGCTGTTCGAATTCTTGATCGGCATTTTTTCATGTGAATGTTTTCGTCTGGAACTTGAAAGCATCCACGAAAGTTCCGCGAAAACAAAGGAGCGTAGGCGTAAAGGTTAAGCATCGTACGGTACCAACAGTAAGACAATTGTTAGTTTATCTTGGAAATGTTGAGAATTACTCTTTTTTCTTAGAAATAAATGATATTGGGGCAATTTTTTGTGAATAGAACTGAAATATTTACCCCCCCCCCCCTTTCTCACTTAACCAGCAATGTCCAGCATCCAATTGATTCATGATCAGCAACGAACATGTGCAATCAAAATGCTTTTTGTATTTGTATTTGCAATAGACGTATTCTGCTTCAAAATAAAGTAACCAAAAAAATGAAATTAATATTTTGAATTTGCATTTGTAATGCTTGTTTGTGCACATGAATCTTTGTAACATTACGACTCGTCAAAATGATAGGCCTCTTAAACTCCAGGATGACATAACTTGTCTTGAAAACTGATCTGAAAAATTGTTCTTATGTATTGCAAAGAATCTCCATAATCAGAATGATTGTTTTATTAATTCATGCAGAAATAATGGGTTTTGTGTTTGATTTCTGACTATTTCTGATGTGTATTGAAAGTTCACCCCATCTTTCCAGGGCTGCGTTTTACAAAAGAACTTACAACTTAAGACCAAATTAATGAATGTTAATTAATCACTTACTAATGAATGATTCATTCTTATGGCTGGAAAATATAATTATTGGAATTTATACATTTATTTTTAAATAAATGGTTTTAAGTCAATTTTGTTCTTTAAAGATCATTTTACGAGACTGTAAATATTTATGACTTTGTCGTAAGTTCTTTTGTAAAATGCAGCCCAGGTCATTTTAGCTTTTTGCTGGTTTAAAGCAGTTTTTCCAAAATTATTTAACACTAGCTTATTCGAGGATGTATATGTATCAAAGACTTGTCAAAGACATTGCACCGTCAAACTTGTCGCACAGGTCTAACTATAGTTAAACTACAAGTTGACATTTTTAGGGTTGATCATTTTAAGGTGGTAGGGACACCTCCATAATGTGACTTACTTCCTTTCGAAACAAACAAATCAAGTATAATTTTATATTTTTTCTCTTAATTACTTAGAATTGTTACCTAACAGCATAGTGCACTGGGTTAGAGTGTTCACTATGAATCTGATAGTCATGAGTTTGAATCCCACTGGGGCTTTCTGTTTTTTTTACTTTCCAAAAAATAATAAACTAAAAAAATGCATTTTTGTCAAATATTGTGAAATTTGAAAATTATTAACCAGTAAAATAACTGCCTCTCAGCCCTCTCATCAAGTTTGTTTAAGACAATAACTAAAGTTGAATGGTTCAACTCAAATTTATAAGGGTGATAACTTCCTTGACATGCTTAATTGAAAAAAGATTTGTCACAGATCAGAAAGCTTTGTTTGTGTGGTATTTTAGTCTGGAAGAATGTTTTAAAGTCTCCTGTGCACATATTTACATAGACTGGACTGATTGCTGACAGAAAAATGTTGCTTCTTCAAAGCAACACTCCTTTTTCCCCTGTAGGAAAAATGTAAACAGAAATCTACATTTTTCCTCATTCTGATTGGATTTCAAAAGCAGCACCATTTCTCAAATTCTGGCTGTCATTCACTAGTACTGTCAGTGGGTGCAAGTTAATGAAACAAATGAATTGAAAATACACCTGATGTCAACTCTTATACAATTTAAGAATCTAGTAACATCTCTGAAACTTTTCTATGGCAGATTATGGGCTTAGCTAGAATTATTAGACTTGACCTTACCTAGATTTTGGGATATATATCTGTCTATCTCGGCACCTTCAGATTTGCAATTTTCATTTGAACATCTTTCTAATTATTCAATGCAGTTAAAGGTTTACAATCTTTATGTAATGATAGTCATGCTAATTAATACAAGTTTATCCAGCTGGTCTGTTCTTTACTATTTTTGCCACCATGGTTTTTTTTCCATTTTAAAATGAAAAGCTGTCTTAAATTCTCCTGAGAAAGATGAGCAAAGATGGACCCAAATCAAAAGAAAGACTTTAAAAGATAAAACCCTTTTCATTTTCATGAATTTTCTTTATTCCAAAAAAAAATAAATTAAAATAAAACGTCATCGTGGACATTAATTACTGGACATGATTTATTAGATACATTGATATCATGCATTTATTCACACCTTATTTTAAACTGTACGGTGTATTACGTACTTGCAACCCAAACAGATTTTCCATTTTCTAAAAAAACTACCAAAAAATAACGTAAAATAATTAAAAGCAAATATATCCTGTTTCGCAAGTTATACTTAAACAAATTATAAATAAAAATTTTGGTGTAGGATTCCACCTTAAGTCATCATGTACAGCAAGAATTCCATAAAACTCGCCTTTAATAAAATTTAATTATACATGTACTATGATGAGAACCTTTTAAGGTGTTAGATCTTGTGGCCAAACCCATGGTGTATTATGTTTACAGTAAAAGACGTTTAAACAAATCACTCTCATGAGGCCTCAACACTCGTATCTTTGATGGTAGGACTGAAGCCAGGCCATCTGATGCTTGAAAAAACACAGTTATGATATAAAAAGATTAAAAAAATCAATGATTCTTTTCGAGTTTTTTTTAAGGGAATGTATTGACAAAAGAAATGGAGATTATTATAATTTTAATGTTGTTACATTAAATTTTCAATCACAGGTAATGTTGTGTTAATAAATCAGGAAAATTTACGCTACTTATAGACTCAGTTGATAAGAGAACTAAAATATTTCATTTGTTGCTATATCTTGAACAGAATTTATTAGTTGGTGTAAACATATCTTGGTTGACTTGTTGAGAGCAGCGTGACCCTTAGTTAGCAGTGTATACCCAATGTAAGATGTGGTCATCAAGCAAACACGATGTACATTAAATCACACTAATGCGCAGTACTTGATATTTATGCTCGGGCCATCATTTCAGAAGCATAACTCTCCACATTCAGACCATGATAAAAATAATGCCATATTAACCTTGTCTAAGTCAGTATTGCACTGATTTATAGTTCTATGCCCTCCAGCCAAATTCTGGTCATTTTTCGTGCAGTATTTCACAGAAATTGGCCATTTGCGCCACAGTAAGAAAATACTCTCAGTGATTTTTTTACACTACGTTCAAATTTCAACCCTTATTCTTGGCAAAATTACTAATTTGTTTATATTATTCCATTCTTTGCGACAAAAAAAAATATAATTTAACAAACTCATACTAAAAAGAGGAAAGGTATAGATATTTTTTTGAGAGTATTCTTAATGCTCTTATTAAGGATTGTTGAGGAGGAATGAAAAATGAAATAAATATAATGTCAAATCAAATTGAAAGTGTATGGTACTTGATAAGTGGTGGTTGTTTTTTTATTGTTCAATCCAAAATGTCTGTAATTATACCCAATTTTGAAAAGGTGTAAAACACACAAAAAAAAGGTGAAATATGGCTTTTAGATATAACGTTTGTGGGAGGAATACTGAGTTTATTAAGCATGTCAATGACATTTTCAAATTATTCTCAAGCAACAGTTATAAATGTTTTGTTGTTGCGTATATTTTCAGGGTAGGGAAGGTCATTTAATTTGAATGCTGAATAGGAGATTTTAATTAATGAAATGGTAAGAGCATGTTATGAAATTTTTAAATTGCCAGGCACATTTTACCAGTAACCCACAGATACATCAAAGTCAGTTTGCTGGTGAGGGCATTGAAATTGACAACGGTAACTGCATTAGTCACACCTTCAGTTTGGAGACTGAGGAGAGGAGAAGCCAACTTGGTAGGAGTAGCAATGGTGTTGTGAACACTTCAAAGTGTGAGTCCAGGGAGGATTGGGTCGAGTACATTGGTGTGCTAATTCTGTCAGGATGCCGATCCATTTGACAATAACACAAGTGTTCTACTAGTTAAGACTCCCCCAGGAAATGTTCTCTCAATTTCCAGCAAGAAAAGTTCACACTATAGGCTTGGACAACTTTCTCATGGGGTGTCATTTCTGTAATGTATTTATTCATATTGAAGAGATGCACTTGCAGAGCACCGTTTGCAGTTTGAGTGTTGAGTTCTATTTTCATTTTCTGCTGTTCTGTTCATTGCCACTCAGCTGAAGGTCGTGGGGCTTTATGGTTGTCTTTTTAAATTGCTGTAGGAGGTTACTGAAGTTTTTCACTTGCTGAACTTGCTTGTGCTAGAAATTGACAACAAAAACTTGAGTAAGTATGTTGTTGAGATGTTAGTAGGGACGGGTATTTTGAGTACCAGAGGTTACTTTTGGTGTTATTGTCTGCATTCTTTAGAAGAAAGAGGAAATAGGCTGTTGAAGTCTTTTTGTGTATTGTATTGGAGCATTACCAAGTTTTATATTTGAAAACTTTAAGTGGAAGTATTTTATTGAACTGAAAAAAACTGACACTTGTATGCTTGTGGGAGTGAAAGATGTATTGGTGTCTTGTAGTTTTTTGCAGCAATGTAACAATAATCTGCACATTCTGTACACCAAGAGTGAATGAGGGGTTGGTGCAGTGTAATATCTATTGTTGTCTTTAGCAGCCTATGTTTGGTATTTTCACATCTGGCCGACACATGGGGAAGAGACGCAGGTAGTTGACAAAAACGTGTACATCATGTCCTTATTGTCATTGTTAGGTAAATGAACAGCATGCACATTCTTTGATGTCACAATTGGGTCACCGAGGGTGATGGTGATAACTCCCTAGTTTGGTAGGACTTGGTAATTTGCCCAGTGGTGGCAGCTAGAGGGCGCTGTGAGCAGCAGGTAAGTGAATGGGTTCCCCAATATCTGCCTGAAGCCCCCATCACTGTATTGCATGTTTTTATTATCTATAAATGATCGCTAGCATTGTCTTCTGACACTGATAGCACACAGACTGTAGTTTACTCACTGTATTGCTCAAATTGCTACCACCAGTAACTCTTTCTTCCTAGGAATCCAGTTTATATAAACTTCTGTGTGTTCACTGTGTGGAATTATCTTATCCATTTCCAAAGTTGTAAGTAAGAAAATATGTTCAAGTATTAATGGCATTTGATTGTAAAGCTTGCATCAATGTTGGGTTTTTCCTGTTGAAGACTAAACAGAAGGAATTCATTGACGAACCCATCTGTTCATTCACTCCACTGAAGCTTAATGTGGGGAACTTTTTTCTTTTAATAAAGCTTGAGTGAATTGTGTTGTCTCCCCTAGCACTGAGTTGGGATAAATGTGCAAGTGTGAAGGTCGTTGGTGCGGCAGACCGACCAAACAGGGTGCTTGATCACAGACTGGCAAGGTACACTGTCTGTGGCTGCCAACCCCAGTGTTCAGGGGAGTACGTCTTGTATAAACAGAAGGCATTGAACAGAGTGTTTCTGTATACAGGCAGAGATAAAGACGCTGATCTTGGATGTAATCAGAGGGAAGCACTGTTTCACAACATCTTCTGTTGTGTGTTTATATAGATGCTTCAGTGACAGGCCAATGGAGTTTGCTGTGTTTCCTTCATAATGCTGACAGAGTTCTAGGGATATCTTGTATAAGTGTTCTTGCTTCTAGATGCTGTGGTACTCCATATTTCTCATTTACTTTGACCTTCTATTTTCATGTGCTATTGAAACTTGGAATTATTAATTTGTACATTTTAGTGGATATTGCTGTGTTGTTTTTGAAATTATATTGTTCCATGCCAAGGCAACAATTTATTGCTAATTTTGAAACAGATATTTTAATATTTCTTTGTTTTCCCTTCAAGGTGCTCGCTGTATGGAGGAGTATGACTGTACCTTTATGAGTTAGTCCTTGTCTTTCACATAAAATAAAACCAAAGTATTCCCAAGGTGAATTTCCTACCAAATTTAGCCAAACTACCTCTGTTTTATTGGTATTTTAAGAACACTTTGATGTATTTAGAGAATCATCAGTCACTGATTGGTTTATTCTGTGTTAATTTATATCATAGCCCATGGCTAGGGTATTAGTCCTGGCTTGTTAGTGAATAGCCTCAACCATTAGTTGCTTACCAAATAAAATGTTTGATTCGTGCTATGTAGGAAGCAGAGTCTTTGATTGGGGCATTGTGTCTAATGTGTGTCAGATAAAGATTGGAGTGTAGGCGTTGAACCAAACATTAGATGTATCTAGTCCTGTTGAAATGGTTTAACAAAGCTACAAACATTGACTGACATTCATCTATCTATCAGGGATCTGTAACTTGATCAGCTGTACTCCTGGTCTTCTACACAAACCTCGACATCCTCTCCATCAAATCCACACTCAGCAATCCAGGAGTTTTCTCTGTTCTCTTTAAGTCTATCAGGATCCAATATTTATTTTGACATCCTAAAATGTTCAGTTTTTCTCATTCAAAGACTTATAATGACATAAACCCAGTCTCTTTAATTATCAATGCAGAATATTATGTTATTATTAAAGAAAAACTCAGAATATCTTGGATATGTACGTATATGATGCAAAAATCTTTTTATTCTTCATGAAACAATTTAAGAAAACGTGGTATTAGGAGCATTAGAATGTAATATTATGATCATCTTGTTTCTGAGGGCACAAGTAACAACCTTATCTTACTCCTGAGTCTGTCATCCTGAATATGCTGAAATAAATAGTTTGAGATTTAGAATATATATATATTTTAATTTCCAGCATGTTTAAATGTCAGATTGTTCCAAGAAAAGTCTAAATAGGTTATTTTTCAAAGGTTACCTAACTTGCTTGATTCTCAATCCATTTATAATATTTCAAGTCACAAATAATTATTAATACTTATAATGACTTAAGTCGCGACAGCTGCCCAGAGATTTAAGGTGGGATCAATTTATCACTGGGGTGGGGGGATATCCACAATGTATTTAGGTCAATGACCAAGCTTGGTAATGATTATTGAACCGTTGATATGTTTGTTATATATAAAGGAAATGCCTCTGGAAATACATGTATCAATTATAGTGATATCATATTAGGCTTGGGGTAAAAGAACATTTAGACACCACTAACTTCAATCAATACTGTTGTTACTCACTTCAATTTATGCCAAAAGGTACTGATATGGCCTGAAAAAAGGACATTGAATGCCGCAATCATTGAGACATGAAAGTCTTGTGCATTTACTGCGGTTCCAAGACTTATTAAGCTAGCAAGGTGACAGTTTCAGTATTACTAAATAAAATTATACACCGGCAACAATAGAAAAGAAGCAATTACATATCGAACTTGTAGCTCTGAATCAGTGTTAAAAAACGATGATGTAATTCTAGAGGGGAAATCCATTACTGTATGCTGGAAATTCAATTTGGTACGGCATTATTTGTTTTGGGAAGATACTCAAGAGTCATCGATTTCTTAATACTTATTTCCAGATTTCTCAATATTAAGCATTGAATTCTAGACCAACATTTATCAATCAATGAAAATTCACTATTTTTACAGTAGGTCTTGTTTTTAAAGAAATTAGATAGAATATATATATATACATGTATATATATATAGAAATACATAATTTTTTTTTTCAGAACCAGACTTACTGAAAGAGCAAATCAAGGAGAAATCATTTGCCTACAGACCTGCATGATCCGAACTCCATCTTGGAGACATGGAATTTGACAGAACTACCAGTTCAATTCTTTGAGAACACCATCAGACAACACACCTCCTAACATATGTATAGAGGTAAGCAATATTCAAAATAGTTGCCTGTCAAGTAGCTCTGTAGAAAATCTTTATCTCTCTTCATTTTTTTTGTTATCAACATACAGAGGTGCAAAATAAAGATAAAGAAATATTTTTTGTAACCTCAATTGTCGGTTATATTTGACAAGATGAAGCTGTTAACTATGGCATAGAATATTTCAAACAGCAATAGTATTTTTCACCTTCTAGAAATTCAAAAAAAGAAATCATTATCAACTGCATGCACGAGATGCTTGCAGGAATTGGGTTTTTATAGTGTAAAAAATCAAAGTGTGTTCAGGTAGGTACACGAATACCGGTATGTTGTGACAGAAAACAGAATCAGGTTGAATGTAGGCTAGGCAGGCTTTAATGTTGGCTTGCATCCTGGCACACTTTGAGAGACAATTTATTGAGAGGACTTTGAAGGATGCCAAGTCATGCTTTCATCAAGGTGAATGTAATGTTCTCGAGTTTTGATTTTAGTAAATTAGCAGCTCATCGGATTGAGATGGAATTTCACAATCAAGGCATATTGATCTGCATGATGCTGGCATACAGTGCAATTACTCAGTGGGTGTTACGCAATATCAAGCAAGTGTGCCCATAGAAAAAAGGTGTGGGGCCATTTCCAAAAGATTATTAGCCTTTTTATGAGATTAAATGTGCAAAATGATATAAAAACTCTGTTATGGAATTTCCCAAGAATTTTTCCATCCTAAGCACCAGACAAAACAGGATGAAGATAAGGACAATTTTACACTTGTTTTCTTGGATCTAATGATGATGTTGTTGTTTTCACCTGTCTGGAAAGGAAAGATTTATGAGAAAGGCAACTCAGGTGCAAGGAAAGTTCCACACCTCTGGACACCTAGTCCATCAGTTAATCTAAAACAGAGTGTGTTTGTCAGTTTCACGTATCCCTGGTCCAAGCTAATGATATTTATTACCCGACTTGTTGTAAACAGCTCTTGATGAATTAATTAAAAGTATGAATGTACCAAAATGAACAAACAGATTGCTGCATTGTGTCAAATACTTTTACAAGAGCAATATAATTTAAGGACGCTCAAAATAAACGGTGAATACTCTTAATAGATGATTTCTCATTTCTTTTTGGATATATTATAAATATATAAGATTTTTTGATTACTCCAGCTTTGCTATTTGACAAATCCAACTCTATAATAGAAATTTGAGAAATCTTTGACAACTGATGCATTCAAATTTGACAAACTTGAGAAAGGCAACTGAGTTTCTCAGAGTTTCACACGGTCCTGGGCCGGGTTGTCCCTCCGGTGGTGTCGCTGGTGAGAGACCCCTGAGACTGGCCACCGTTGTCCTCCCATTAAACCTCTAGAAGGCATAAAAAAGATCAATGAGGGCCAATAAGGAAGCTCTGTTTTTTTGGGCTGGTATCACTTGGTGTGACTGCTCAGACAATGGAGTCTCAGTACTGGACAGGTTTTTTATGGCCTGGTGTGGAGCAACAAACCGGTTTTATGGGCTCATCTGATTGTCATTTCCATGGTCTTACAGATGTGAAAACACCTTAAACCGTTTGATTAATATAAAAACATTGCTTTTTGTTTTATTGTGTTTTCATGCTTGTCTTGTTAAGTTAAAAAAAAAGTTGCTATGGTAATACAGAGAAACAAATGAGAAGAAAAAAACCTTTTGTAGATTAAGAAAAATACTAAAATGATGTACAATTTTTTTATCTTCAAAATAATGATAATGTACGTTATTTAATGTAATCTGAGCTGAACTGAAATTAAGTACTGGTATAAGCCACTACCTCACAGTAAAAGATCTAAAGGTAAGAGTATCAAATCAAGAAGTGCTGGAACATCTCTGCCTCGGGGTTTTCAAGACATTGCAACAGTTTTTGCTTGATACGCAGTTGCTATTAATAATGTTTGGATGTATGCCTGAGGTCTCCAAAAATTCTTTCTGCCATTGTATTCAATGTATGCAGGTCAATACACTGAATCAGAATAGCCCATAATTAGCTACGATTGCAAAAGCTGTTGAAAGTCAATATGTGGACACTATATTTTTACATAAATGGATCATAACTTGAAAAAATATAGTAGCCAAAGGTTATATTTGGGAGATCAAAACTTCGTCAGCTAATGAGACCACGTGAAAGGTCGCAAAAATTAGAGATATAAATAGAAATTTTACCCAAGTTTTCACTTCATGAATATTCATCAGGATTCAGGCTCCGTTTTAGGAGGGATTTGATAAAGTTATTGCAACAGATTTTGGGTGCCAGGCTGACTACTGTTACAGTTTAATGCAGCACAGAACGGCGCAGGGGGAATTGATTCAGAATCACAGGAGATGCAAGCTTTCTTATCAAGAATTGAAAATACAAGTAAATACCTTTTATCATTAAGCTAAGTCTGCGATAGAAGGTCATTGGATCAATTTATCACCAAATGATGAAATTGTTAATGAAATCATTATCAGACTGTTCTTTGGCAATGAAGACAAGTTTTATACCACTGCGTAAAAAAAAATCATAATTACCATTAAAACGTCGTCAAGATAATGTTTAATAGGCACTGTTTGTGTAACCTGCGGAATACACATGAAGTCCTGCAAGTCTTTTGATACCATCAGCATAGATAAAGGCGATCGATTTTGTTCATGGTAGCTGTTTTTTTTAATCAAAGCTGTGCTTTGGTAGAATTAAGTTGCGGTATAAAGCCTAAAGCAGTTTGTGTAGCAGGCCAGATCGCCCTGACAAAAATGTCCTGATTGATTTTCATACCCAGCTAATTTGACAAAGCTTTGATATTCTTAAAAGCTCAATTTGAAATGCTTGATCACCCCAGATTTTTGTTTGTGTTCTGTTTAAGGGACTTTTCTGTGATTAATGCACTTTGTTGATTGATCCAGCTCAACTAACTGGGGCTTCTAATCAATTCTTCTATAGTTTTAACAGAACACAGCTACACTAAATACTTTTCTTTTCATCGAAGAACAAGTCTTAGATTGTCTTTTATTGAATCAAAATTGTGATTTATGTCCAATTTTGATTCCTTTCATATGTAATAAAAATGTTTCCCAGACAAGTGTTGGTTCAATGATGGCACAAGATTTGGGGGAAAGAAGCAGATAAAAAGGAAAGAGAAAAGAGACTGAAGGTTTTTTTTGGGTGGTAATGGGAAGGGGCTGGACATACATCAGGGACCTGGTTATTGGTCCGTGTGTTTTAACAGTAAAAACATCAGTAAATAGTTCCCAATTTGAATGCCATTACAAATAGAGGCCTCCCACTCAGATCATTAGATGCTGGCAGGAGTCCTGCACACTTCAGCTGTACTTTTACCAGTCTTGGTAGGAAAAAAAATAAGATTCCGAATGAAGGGCTGGCATGCAGTGATGCCGTTTCTTTGAATGTCATCTGATGGAATACTGATGAACCTGAGTGGGAGGAAGAAGCTGTGTTGGTAAACCTAGTGCGGAGATCAGAATTAATTTGTGTGTACAGAGCTCCAGATATACCCTCATTCCAATCATAAGTCGGAGCGATCAGTAGTCAGAGCGTGGGAGTCGGTTCTAATGGACAATCAGATGTACAGGCACTCAGTCTTGTAGCATCACCAGTCAGGATGTCAATCTGAAGTTAAAATTATTTTTATAGTTATACATAGTTGTATTATGCATGCTACAAAAAATAAATGACTGTGTATTGTATTAGGAGAATCTGTATTTAGATCTATGACACATAAAAATGCATAACATTTTGTTACGAACATATATCTATTTTTGAAAACACATAACAAATATTGTTCACATCAATCATTGCTGAATTGGTTGTTAAGATTGACACATAATTAATATGCCCACTAATTATTTAAAATAACACTTTAAAAATACTTAGTTAACCTTGGTAAGGACTTGGATTTCTCCTTCAGTGAGAAGTCTTCATTATTGACAGGCAGTGGGCTATTTTGGTAAGAAGTGAAAGACATCTTCAATGAAGGTTTGTGATCGAAGGCAAAAAATCGAGAGACAGACTACATACAGGCGAGTACAGACTGTGGAGTTTCTGCCAGGTATAACACTATCGTGGACAGTTCTGACACTGTCACTGTATAAAGACATTGCACAAAGCCATGCTTTATGATCGCTGACCACGGACACACACAGATTTCCCCCCAAAAATGTCAGCCCCTGATCTTGTGCAAATCATGAGATGTTATGTTGTGGGAATGGCCGTAAGGCACAGGAAATAGGTGTCTCTAGAATCAGTGGCCAGAGTTTCGTTGGTAAGTGGTAAACACATAGCCGCATACTCTTCCAATTTTATTGCGGAATGAGTAGTTTCTGTTTTATTCTAAACTAATTTGATTAAAGAAAATGTCAGTTGTGCTTTCATTTGAAATAATTTTCATTTTCATTCTTTCAATGTCTTATCTTCAGATGAAAGTTGTCCGATCTCTATGGTAAGGTACAAGATACGGGGGATACATACATGTAATTCAGTGTAATTCAGTTTGTTGGAAAGGTTACTCGCAACTTGATAATGCTAAAAAGTGATAGGAGTTTGTTCCATGATGTTGACCTTTAAGATGGCTAGTATTTGGTTTGTAGGTAGGCTGTGATTGGTGTTTTTTTTAAATATTTGTTTCTAGTGTTTTGTTATTTAGGAATGTCATAGGGTAGGAAGTGATTGCCTTTTGATATTTTTTATCTATTGTTTAGTGATTTGTTTATGAAATGTCATAGGTATGAAGTGACTGCCTTTTGATATTTTTATATTGAGTACCGGTATATATTGATGTATTTATCAGTGATTTGTTTGTGAATGTCATAGGTAGGAAGTGATTGTGTTTTTATATTTATATATCCACGGGATATTGATATAACCTAGGGAATTATGGGTTCCGCTACTTATCAACTTTTTGGGGGCTAATTTTAGATTAATTAAAAAATTCAGTCTGTTTCTTTAATAGCTAGGAAAAGAGTGTCCCCCTTTTTTTTATAGGAAAAAAAAGTGTTTAAAATGTGTTTTAATCAGATGGATGGATGGATGGATAGATGGATGGATGGGTAGCAAACAAATCTAGATGTGACATTACGCATGTAGTTTTTACCAATATCTAAGTGTAAAAGAGGATGATGGATATAAAAAGAATTGTGTACTAAGATGTTGATATCAGATTTCTCTTTTAATTTAGGAAGTGCCAATATGATCTTGCTTGAGCCCCTATTTACATGATGCGATTTTTTAGATCCAACTCGCCAGAAAATTGTGAGACAAATATAAAGTCAGATGGAATACAAACATGCTCTATTCTGTCTGGCGGGTTGGGTGGTTTTGACCAATCATTAGCAAGATAAGAAAGGTTGATCTAAATATAGTGCAATTAAAGCATGGATTTTTCATGAACATTTGCAACTGATATATTAACATTTATTTGAAGATGAATTTGATATATTTTGAGTTGGAAGTGTTAAACATATGTAAGGACTCAAACTGACATTTAGAAAAACATTAATAAAGTTAAATTAGCAACAGAATAATATCTACGGATTGCTAAAAGATTTGTAAAATACAAATTATATAGTTATAGTTATCTTCTAATGTTATATTTAAAAGAACAAAAATTTGAAGGAAAATATTAATGAACTTCATTTCTGACAAACCATAGGGTGAAAATGCTGCACAGAATGCAGACGTCAGATGCAAAATCACATTTGAAGTCTCAGTTTTTGTAGATAGGCTTTAAGCCTATTGTCACTTAGTTGAACTATGGTTTCGTCCTTGTAGCTAAGGTTTTTGCTTTGTTTTCAGGTTTTATAGGTTTTTGCAAAGTTTGGAGTTTTTGAACATTTTTATTTGAAACCAAGTCTGACTGAGGCATATGTAGGTCTCTTGGAAATGAAATACCTGTACCAGCAAACCTGGTACAGAATTTATTGTTGTGTCATGGTTGGTCACTCACTGATTTAGCAAATACCGGTACTTTTCTGAAACTTAATTAAATATCTTTTCATAAAGCATGATGATGTAATGATATTTATGTATATCTGAGAATTATGTTATGATATCATAGCATTATATTTGGATAATATAGCTATAAAAACCTATAAATTACTTCACAAAGACTGGTAATCATGTATATACTGATAGGAATCCATCAAAGACAGTACTTTACATAATAATCACAGAAACCGACAAGGCTGTGTTGATACTGTGATGACTACTGACACACAGGAGCTGGTCGAGAAATGGGCTGCTACTGCTGCTGCTGCTGCCGCCGAGTGTCTACCGAGACCAGAACTTATAAATATACCTGTAATCAATGTGTAGCAGGACTTCTCCAGTGTTCAGTCGCTGTCTGGCTACAGTGGAGGAGACTGCTACTGTTGGTGTGACTGTGCACTGGTGTGTCGGAATTACTCCGTGATAGTCAGGACTACAGGTGTAGACCAGGTACAGTACACTCACCTGTACATGTAGGGAATACACCTGTAAATGGGGAGGGGTGGGGGAAAATTACCCAGGGGTTTCATTGACAGGTTTATAAAAAGAAATGTGTGAAAGAGAAAGATTTTTTTAGGGAAGATGAAAGTCAAGTTTTGATAAGTTTACCTAAATGAGGTGTGTTGTATAGTGAAATCTTGCGGGATGTTCTAAAAATGTTCTGAAGTTGCTTGTTTGATTTTTTTTTGTTTTAATACAAATCAATGAGAGAATTCTCCACTGTTCATTAAGTCTGCAGCAGGAGTTCATTATTTTTCTGTGTAAGGTGATATAGATTTTATTTAAATGTTCCAATTGTTTGTTCTTCAGCATGATGGATTGGTAACTGAGTGCTATTATTATACAGTTCATTTCATCAGAAATAAATGGGTTATTTTAGTCTTTAAGTTGACATGGTGACATTATTTATTTACAGTAACTTTAATTCTTATTTTAGGTTTTAAAAATGTATGTACCTATTTTTAATTTGGTGTAAGTCAATTAAATGTCCTGCTCTAATGTTAATGAGAAATAATGGATTTGTTCAATAGATTAATGGGAACAAAATTTTTCTATTTCCTAGAACATAAAATAAAGATAAATCTCCAAATGGAAGAATTTTAAAAGTTTGCTAAAAGTGTCATGATGTGATTAATTATCAGAGCTATAAATAACATTTATTTACTGTATGGAAATTCAAAGTCTGATTGTCAGGTACTTTGTTCAATCTGTGATTTAGCAAAAAACAAAAAACGTACTGGTACTTTCTAAACATTTTACTTCAGTGCCAAAATGCAAACCTCCGTACAGTAAGGCTGAATAAGAATAAGAAAGACAAGAATCATTCATGAGCCTTGTGCTTTTAATTTGACACTGCTTGAACCCACTATTTGAGTATTTTTTTAAAGAAGGGGGATCTAATGTTCTTGGGTTTGTTTGTTTTTTTAATCTCAATCATGAGCACTCCCACCCTCATTCCAACTCATACCTCTGATTCAAATACTCTATGCTACACATATTATGGGGGTCAGTACTAGAGTTGTTTCCCCTGTCTGCCACACCCTCTCTACCTACATCTAGTTGATGTTAAAGACAAAAACGTGTGATTGCTTCATCAACTCACAGTGAGCCTGTGACCAAAGTAGATGTGGGATTTACGTGGACAAGTTTTTTTATGCTGTGACTGAAGCGTCGGAGATCATGAAAGTTAATCTGGGGTTTTTTATTCAGAAGTGCGACAGATCAATGTCTTGTCAAGAATTTGTTGTTGTGTGAAAACTACCTGCTCTGACTGGTGAAGAATTGGATGAATTATTTAAAATAGCATGGATATTATTAGGCATCCTCATAGTTTGTTGTTGTTTCCTCTTACTCCTAGAGGCAGCCTCTGGTTCTTCAGTCTGTAGTTACAGTTAAAACCATGCAGTAACCAAGTCAGTTAGACAAAAACTTCTATGAATAAAAAATGATAAATAAAAGATTCATGAAGCATTTAAACCATATGTCCTAGTCCTTGGTCTTTGTCTTTGCGGGCCACTTAATTATGATGGCGTACAAGTATTAACCATTTATAATTGTTTCGGATTCACATTGGGACTACTAAGCATGAAAAAAGCAATGCAACCCATAGTGATGGGAGATTTCAAATGCAATTTCATTAAAACTTATTTATTTGTGTGGAATGAGGAAGTTTCAAACAATACAACCTAATGTTTATAACAGAATAAAAGAACATCATTGGTTGGACAATTTAATACAGCTCTGTGTAATTTTGGGATATTAGGTGAGTATGTTAAGAGATGTCCTACTTTTTCAGCTGTGAATATTTTTTGGGGCTCTGATTTAATACGACACTTGAAACAGAAATTGAACTGCGCTCGCTGACAGCCTGTAGCTCTTTAAGGCTCCTGTAGTTGTTTGTAACGTCATGGCAACCTCTCAGGATGTAGAGTTTCAGGGGCTCCATTTTCATGCATGCACAACCAATGGTCCAGAAGAGACTGTTTTGAAGCTAAATGAGCTGTTGCTTTATTTACGGTTATTGAAGACTCACTCACAGAGATGTTCTTTCAGGAGATAAAAATATTGGAAATCAAATATGTGTCAAATCTTTGGTGGCTCACGTTTAAACTTTGGTGGCTCACGTTATGTGAATTTTGTGCCTAACAGTACAATAGAGCTTTACAGTTTTCACAAAGAATAACAGACTGAGTGCTGTTTGAAATACAGGAATTTTGAGTTTATATGTGTATCAAATGTTCAGGAAGCTGGGTGGTCAACAAATTATCAAGAAGATTTACTGTAAATTCCTAATTAAACGCAAGGAATTAATATTCGCATAAAATCGCGAGAGGCACATCTCATGGATTTTAAATCTCGCATTTATTTTACTGACAGATGTAATCTAAAGAAACTATGATAAAAATCTTGTGTTCGCGATTTCATATTCCCGCAATTTGATGCAAAACGGTTGAATCGCAGAATTAAGTACTCGCGAAAAATAAGGAATCTACAGTACCTTTTGTTTTTGGTTGTAATTTGTTTAGATTTAAACAATTATTTAGTAAAGAAAATTTTCATATATTCTGGCTTTTAAATCTGAGTATTTTCATATATTTTTATGCAGAGCTCTTGTTTTAAAGGAGATCAATACAGTCTAAAAATGGCCCCAACCATCCAACCCTCTTAAATGAAAACTGAACATTAAGACTAATGAAAGAACTAGCTTGTTATAACAAAATATAGGTAGTCTATGACCACTAGTTATGTCTCCCCTTTCAAAGGGGAGACATATTGTTTTTGTCGACTTTCTCATTCTTCTTATTCTTCTTCTTCTTCTTCTTCATCCAAATTTGTCCAGGCCGTAACTTAAATACCCTTTGACATTAAGACTTCAAACTTGAAACATAGGTAGATGGTATTGAGAAGGAGTGCACGCCACCAAAAGTTTTGACCTTGACCTGTTTAGTTCTTCAAGGTCAAGCTTTTGATAAAAAATATTGTCGGGACCATAACACAATACTCCTTTAACATACAGACTTTTAACTTGTATCATAGATAGATGGTATATAACCTAGTTGAACCTTACCAAAATTTTTGACCTTGACCTAGAATTTTAATTTCAAGGTCATATTTAATAAAACTTCATTGTTCAACTTCTGAATATACTTTGACAGAAGGACTTCAAACTTTAAACAAAGAACAACAAAAATACACTTAGGTGTACTATTGAATAATATTTGACCTTGACCTTGTTTTACTCAAGGTCAAATTAAGAAAAAAGTAATAAAATTTTGTCTGGGTCATAACTTAATTACCCTTTGACATTAAGACTTCAAACTTAGAACATGGGTAGATGGTATTGAGAAGGAGTGCACGCCACCAAAAGTTCCGACCTTGACCTATTTTGTTTTTCAAGGTCAAGCTTTTGATAAAAAATGTTGTCGGGACCATAACACAAGACTCCTATAATATACAGACTTTTAACTTGTATCATGAATAGACGGTATATTACCTAGTTGAACCTTACCAAAATTTTTGACCTTGACCTAAAAATTTTATTTCAAAGTCAAATTAGGAAAAACTTCATTGTTCAACTCCTGAATATGCTTTGACAGAAGGACTTCTAACTTTAAACAAAGAACAATAAAAATACACTTAGGTGTACTATTGAATAATATTTGTTAAATTTGCCCCATATTACAATCCTTGGGGAGAAGGGGAGACATGTGTTTTTTTTGTAAAAAAACAATACCCACTAGTTTCCTTTGTTTCTCTGTCAGCTGGAGGCTGAAATTAAGCAGGTGAACTATCAAAGATCTCTTACTTGTATTCAATGTATTTGATAACGGAATACCCATTTTGAGTCTCCTGCTGGACCTATTGTTTAACAGCATTTGATTTTAATGATTTTTCTTTACTTCATTGTGAATAGCATAGCAATTATATTGAATATGACTTTTTAGACAAAGGAAAATATTAGCCCAATTTTTTTATTTTATGAAAATGAATAAGGAAAACAAAATTAATAATAATTGCTTACAAGTTGAATTTTGGTAATCTTTAAAATTCTATCAGCCCTTATAGTGACCCAAGTGGGTAATATTTACAATTGCTCAAAAAAGGGCCATGGCGTTTGTAATTACTGTATATCAAACAAGATAACAGGTATCTGTACGCGCAATGAAAACTAAAATCGGCCTCCTTACTTGTTTCTTTAAAAAGTTTTCTTCAAATTAACAATTTGTATAATTAATAAAATGCAACAGATTATAATTAATAAAATACAACATGTTACTAAAAAAAAAATATCAGTATTACCTTGGAACATGGGGGTCAGTTCAAAGTTCGTAATTTACCTTTTAATGTACATATCTGAAATAGGAAAGCAAAAATATAATTTCAAAACCAAAGCACCCCTTCAAATGTTGTGCACACTATAATGAAAAAAAGTTGGACTATTGAGAGAGTATTGATAGATGTAATTTATGGATATTGTGATCAGAGCCCTAGTGTATAATTAGGAATGATTGGGAGAGATAGCTGTAATGCCAAGTGACTCTCGGTCGGGGACTTCCTTCTCTCTCTAACTGATTTGTGGTCGGCCAATTTCCTCCAGTCTTCAGTGGTTTGACACAGTTGCGTGGGTGTAATTGTAAAAGTTTCACTCTGCTAACATTGAATGAACACAATATCAGGAAGATCTGATAAATCAGAGAGAGATAAAGCAAGCTTTTGGAGCCTGTATGTAATGGGATGCCTAGTTCAAGACATGAAATGAAGGTTTATTTGTATTAACCATTTAAAGGAGCTTCATTTCTATTAGTGTGATGAAAGCAAGGAGAGAAGTACCAGTATACTGGACATTTATCCACAGAACTAGGTACGATTCTCTGGAGAAAAGTCTTGTGTGAATATGTGTGGACTCTATTTAGACATTAAGAGTACACACTGAGTTTGTTGACTATACTGATGGTGTTGCTTGCATGCAGGCTCTCCGTATGTGTATATATGTGGACTTGATTACACCGAGTTTTTTGAGTAATACTCTTGGTTTCCCTATGTGTATATATGTAGACTCGATAACTGAGTACCATTGAGTAATAGTTTAAGTGTTGCTTGCAGGCCCTTCCTATCTGTTTATATATGGACTCGATAACACTGAGTTTGTTGAGTAATACTCATGATGTTGCTTCCAAACAGGCTCTCAATATGTGTTTGTGTTGACTCGATAACACTGAGTTTGTTGAATAATACTCATGATGTTGCTTCCACACAGGCTCTCAATATGTGTTTGTGTTGACTCGATAACACTGAGTTTGTTGAATAATACTCATGATGTTGCTTCCACACAGGCTCTCAATATGTGTTTGTGTTGACTCGATAACACTGAGTTTGTTGAGTAATACTCATGATGTTGCTTCCACACAGGCTCTCAATATGTGTTTGTGTTGACTCGATAACACTGAGTTTGTTGAATAATACTCATGATGTTGCTTCCACACAGGCTCTCAATATGTGTTTGTGTTGACTCGATAACACTGAGTTTGTTGAGTAATACTCATGATGTTGCTTCCACACAGGCTCTCAATATGTGTTTGTGTTGACTCGATAACACTGAGTTTGTTGAATAATACTCATGATGTTGCTTCCACACAGGCTCTCAATATGTGTTTGTGTTGTTGACTTGATTACACTGAGTTTGTTGAGTAATACTCATGATGTTGCTTGCAGACCCTTTCTATGTGTATATATGTGGACTCAATAAAATTGAGTTTTTTGAGAAATACTTATGTTGTACTTTTAGGCTCTCCCTATGACGATGGCCACTGAGACATTACAGTCCCAGGATTCGCGTGGCAGTGGCATCAAGTCAGCCGTCCTGTGTAAGCAGTCCGAGATAGAGGAAGAGGAGCAGGATACCAGTCCAGGATCTGACCAATCGGACGCCACCATCACAGCTGGAGGTCAGTCTTAATGACAGACACTCTGTAACTGGACTTTTATTGGGGTGTTATTTTTAGCAAAATTTTGAGCTTTCATCCTATGGGCAAAAAATACACTTTAAAAAATTGTTTTGTTTTTAGTCATCAGTTTAAAATTTGCAAAAAAAATATATTATTATAGTTGCCTTGAAGTCAAAACACAAAATGTTAACCCACAGAAAAAAAACGCCCATATGGTATGAGAATGGTTCTTATATTACTTGTTTGGTATTGTCTTCTCCTGTGTGTCATAAATACACAATGTGAAAAGTGTAGTCTTCATACTTTAGTTGATGTTTGAATTGATATGGAATGATAAGAAGCAAGAGTGGAAATGGCAGTAACAGTAGATATTAAAGAAAAATATTGGATCTTTTGAACATTTTTTTAATTTATCCTTCTTGCTATTAGAAGCAACCCTATTTCCCTTAGCATGATCTTGTGGCAGTTGCCGAGTCATGATATATCAGTGTTTCACTTAAAGGTTACAACCAGGTTCCATTCTTTCCTCAGCATCATAAAAGTTTCCATTATGATGTGATCTTCCAGGGCTGGTATCAGCGCTGCATAACAGATAATTGCTTCTCAGGAAGATTTATTCGTTATTTCGGGCCCATTAATGCTTAACAAAGGCTATTTGGAAAATATTACACTTTGTTTATGTTTCTCTATATTTTTTCATCTAAATATCAATGCAATCAGTTAGGCGCTTTTATGGCATGTTATGAAATTTTCATTTTTATTGGATCATAATTTACAGACAAAGACACCCAAGGTCAAGGAGAAAATTCCTCTGAAATTGTCCAATCAGATGGTTGCATTTTAGAGGAGCCGAATTTGTCAGCCAGTCAGGTAATTTCTTACTAATGTGACTGTTAACATACTTTCAGCATTATGTCTGAAAAAAGCTTATGTTTTAAGTGTAAGTGAATAGTTATAAATAATGCCTCCTCTTGAAAACACTTGACAATCATATTAAATACTTCATTAAGGAAGTCATTACAATAGAAATATTGATGATGGAAACAATATCAAGTGACATGCACTGCATTCTGAGAATGTTTTAAATTAGTAAACTCCAATTAAAGATTATATTGGTTTGCCTTGGTGCATTTGCAGAATGGAACGCAGAAAATGAAGCAGCTGAAAAGATCTGGGAAGGCGTTTGAGGAGTCACCCTCCCCAGACCCTCACATGCTGACCCCGGAGTCCAGCTCCAATGGTCTGACCCCCTCCTCTCATTCCCAGGTAAGTTGTATGCCACACCTGTATTTTTATACAGTTATCGCTTCATAATGACTCACTGAAAATTGATGGCATGTTTAATCGTAATTAGGTCAATTATTATAAAGATAATGTAATGTGCATCAAAGTGCAGTGATAGCTGTAGGCAATAGGCTGTTTCTATGAGATGCATTTGATTTGACATTTTAATGCTATCCTGATGAAAATTAAGACATCATTTGGTCTGAAATTTCTAAAAATTATCTGAAAAGTTGGCCTTTGTTTTCTGTTTTGACAGGTTTTTTTCTTTTGTCTTTTTTTTCTATGCACAACAGTATTGAGCTAATGATCATAACATTCTCCAGTCTCCTTTAAAAAACAAAATCAGTCTCATTTTCAGCTAGTGTTTTTCTTTTAAAAATTATTACACAAAATCATCGATAAACAGGTCAACAATCTTGATGCAGAGAAGTATAAGATAACTGGTACCAGAGTTTCTGACATCATTAAACAAAACTTTCTGATAGAAGGAAAAGGAACAAAAGTTCTCAAGTTGGAGTCGATATGCTAAACAGAATATAGTGTTTCAATTTGAATATTACCATGACATTGATAAATATCGTACAAGAAATTTATCTTCATATTTATTCAAGATTACGAATTATAAATGCTTCTTATATTTTGGGAATGGTTTCCTGTAAAATATAAAGTTTATTACACTATAGATTTTTTGGACTAAATATGCACATTGTACAGCAAAATAAGAACAGAAGCACAAGAACACTGGCTTTATTTCAGTGAAATGAACAATATTACATCTTTAGTTTATTTGAACTTATAAATTGAGTCATCGTTTGTACTGATATTCAGTCGTCATTTGTACCAACGATATTCTGTCTTTGTTTTCAGTCATCATCCAGAGAGAGGCTTAATAAATGTGGCTCCCAGGGCTCCGAGGCGGGGTCTTCCTGTCTGTCCCGCGGTAAGTTAACACCACCAGCAACACAACCACCACAGCCAGGGTAAGGGGGAGGGGGATTGGGTTTGTTTGATGGAGAATGCAAGGTGTTGCCATCTTTCTTGGATCTTGGGAACTGTCTGTTTCAGATATCTACCTGTTTTCTTATTGTCGATTGTTGTGTTGAGCTGTGCAGGGTATTGACATGATTATAATTATGTTTCATTTACCTTCAGTTTGTTGACAATCACATACTGCAATTGGCCTAACGAATCATCAAGCTTACAAAACCCACTTTTACACATAAAAATGTTATTTACCATAACCATGCTAGACTAATCAAATAAAGAAAATTGAATCCCTTGCTTATTAACTTCAATCAAATTGTATGGGGTACTTTTCTGTTGAACTTTCAGTAGACTGATTGTGAATAGAATGTAAAAGCAGGAGAGTACAGTTTCTGCTTTTACCAGATAGATTTCAAGTTTGTATTAAACACACATTGGATAATAATTATGTAGGGTATGGAGAGTAAACTAAAGTAAGAGATTCTATCACGTGATCTTGGTTACATGTACAGGAATGTTCAACACTAGAAAACCCTGAACTGTGAAGGTATCTTCAGACCAAAACACAGACTGTACATTTATTGGCATGACTTTGCTATTTGTCATCCGTTCTTTGGCTGTCTCTTAGTGCAGTACTATGAAACTGTTGGATTGTAATGATATCTGACAAATCTCCCCTGGTTAGCTCTGTGAAATTCAATTATAGAAGTTAATCCAGGTGTAAAAAGGTGTGATATAGGTGGAGTAGGTGTGATTCCCTCACCTGGTCGGAATATAATCTAGAAATGTGTGCTATAGTAAGCCAATTGTCACAGGAATCAAGTGATAGCCAAACACGTACAAACTCAGTGTTAATCAGGCTACCGATCAAATTACTAGCACGTTTTCTGAAGAACACGCTTTCGTTACTCTAATGAAATCCTCTTTCGATTAATCATGAAACTTTTTTTTAAAGTCTAATTTTAGCTTTGTTCTCAATTTCAAATTAAAATTGTTTCTGGTATCATAGCATGAAGTCAAAAGGTGGGGATTGAGGGATAAAATGCATTTATAGATGTCATTAACATTTAGAAATAGTCATGAAATGGATCAATTGCAGGAGAATTATTTTTTAAGAATCAACTTAACTGTGGAATCATCATTGTTTGCCAACAAATTTACATCCCCATGAACATGTCTGCAAACATTTGTTGAATATTTATTAAAATTATCCCGAACTTGCTTCCAACAAAATTACGTCTCCATGAACCTGGAAAATTTCAGCTACCCCCGAAAATTGACCACTACAAATAAAAATGATTCCACAATATACTTGATTGTTAGTACCGTACTTTATTTCTGCTAAAATAAACATGTTGTAAAAAATGATGGAACCTATGTATTGCTGGTTCGTGGCATTAAATTATTATTCAAGGTTATTGTTTGTTATTTGCAGATTCAAGTTTTGATTCCTCTCCTTACAAAGATTCAACAGGCATCAATCTGGAGGACTTCATCCACAAAACAATAAATAAATCTCCTAAAGATCGAAATATGTTGCTGAAATTAGAAACAGATCTTATCAATTTCATAAATGAACCAAAGTAAGTCTGATTATGATTGAATGAAACTCATTACATTTTTTTCACAAAGTAGTCCGAATTAATTAAATGCCAATTGCCGAATTGGTTGTTTATTATAAAGCGGGGTGAAATAATGAGTTAATAGATAAATAGTTTGATTGTTTGACTGATTGATTGGCAGTGCTTTTAATGTCTCTTGCACTTGCAGACATCACTATCTGAAGTTCCCTCAGATGTCCTCATACGACAGGATGCTCGTTCATAGAATCGCTGCTTACTTTGGCTTGGACCACAATGTTGACCAGACTGGGAAGTGTGTCATTGTGAACAAAACCTCCAACAAGAGAATGTAAGTGAACATTTTGTCATTGTGAACAAAACCTCCAACAAGAGAATGTAAGTGAACATCTTGTCATTGTGAACAAAACCTCCAACAAGAGAATGTAAGTGAACATCTTGTCATTGTGAACAAAACCTCCAACAAGAGAATGTAGGTGAACATCTTGTCATTGTGAACAAAACCTCCAATAAGAAAATGTGAGGCAATCATCTTATTGTACAGAATACAGGCTCCATTTTGCCATGTTGAGAACTGTTCATCGTGTTATTTTGATGCACTATAAGAGTTTTTGGCAGAAAAGTTTATCTCAAAGATAAAGTGATCACATAGTTTGAAGGGAGA
Organism: Magallana angulata; assembly: GCF_025612915.1. NCBI lineage: Eukaryota > Metazoa > Mollusca > Bivalvia > Ostreida > Ostreidae > Magallana > Magallana angulata. The sequence continues at coordinate 4,608,994 of NC_069111.1, read as the reverse complement.
ATCAGCCAAAGTAGAAAAAGTCCCATATCTCAAACTGGATTTTATAATTAAATTTGCCAAAAGATTTTGACACCAAAATTAAGTAAAAGACGATATTAATCAATTCAGTCTAAGATTTTTTTGGACTTTGTTTGAATAGGAGGAAAATGTAGGTAAATGTGGTAGCAAATCTTTCCTGTAAACCAGTCAATACAAAGTAATCTGTCCCATCACATTGTCTTACCATCTATAAAGGCATTTTCCCAAGAACCTATACAAAGTAGAGAAAAACATTGTTTTGCCATATATCAAGACAGCCCTGGTATTTTGTATGATCAGCAGTAATTGTTCAGGAATTTGACCAATGCTGAAACCATTGGCACCTTTCATGTCAGGATGACAGTTTTTGTGAGAGCATCGGTGCAAAACAGATCATTCTTCCGGTTGTTTCTTGCTGCCTGACTGTCTAATCGGAATGAGATATGTGGTAAAAACTGATCGCTTATTCAAGACCCCTATCCATAATCATCTGATTTGCTATATTTAGAAGTAAGGTTATAAAGCAGATATAAATATTTTATTGCTTTGATATATAGAGAGAGATAATTGAGCTTCTGTTCATGCTAAAACACTGACGAGTGATAATGGAGAGAGTATTTAAGATGGCAGAAACGTGTGGTGCATAATTGATGAGCAGTCTTCGTCTAGAGGATTCTGTGTCCTGTAATTATCTCAGTGTAAGTCCAGCCATAGACCAAAAAAGCAGCGGGCCCTGTCATTGTGTAACACAATGGAGGAACCGCCGACATCCCAGGTGTGTCAGATGTCTGCGGGCAACAGGAAGCTTGTCGTCAGCTTCGAGAGCTCCCCTCGACGCTGTCTGCAACCAAAATAGACATGTCGGCCTATCGGAATATTGTCAGTAGAATTGGCTACTCAAATACTAGTGGGAATTAGTGTTGTATTGTCTTTGAATTCAGACAGATATTCAGATGTCATTTGGCTGATGGTATTGATGATAAAGCTAAAAATATCTGAAATGATGATTGAATTGTGTAAGAATACTACCAATATAACTTATGAGTGGCAATGTTCATAGCTAGAGCAACTTGGTTTTATCCCATCTCTCACTTCCTGGTGAACTACCAGATATTTCCAGAGTGTGATTTTTACTATAGATATCTAATATCACAAACAATATGTTTACCAGGACCAGCCTAATTGTGCTGTATCAGTCAATTTACTTGAAATTAGAGATATCTCTTCACAGAAAATTGATATTGATGATTTAAAGTGTGAATTGTAATGGATATTGATTTTCACATTTTTTTTGTCAACAGACCTGATTTCAGCTTTAAGGAACATATTGACAACCTAGATTCTGCTCCTAAGGTCAAGTCCATTATTCAGCGAGAAAACAAGAGCCTAGACGACAGAGATGTATGTATAACAGGGTATCACCGAGTTTATTGCAAGTCATTTGATACCTTAAACATATGTTTATTCCAAAAACTTGTGTCTGGAGAATCAATTGTGTAACACCTGATTGAAATGTGGTTACGTCGTGTCTGCCTGGTTACCATAGTTTGTTGATTAAAAAATCATTCAATAGACATGTAAATGTAGGAACAATCTGTAATTATCACAATATTATACTGTTGGTGAGGGTTATGTAAAGACTTAGGTTTTAAATTATTATATCACAAGACAATGTCTGAAATCTGTAAGGCATTCAACTTGTCATCAATATTTCATAGCTTAAAATTTATAAAATTGTCACATTTTCTTTGCAAAGAGGATTAATGTTTAATAACTTTAAGTTTTCAGGTTTCAAATCAGGAAAAAAATACTCAGAAAACTAATGTGCTTAAATGCTTGCCAATATGAATTCAATGAAATATGTTGCCTAAGAAAAGAAAAACAACCATGTTGCTTTAGTATGCATTCCCACATAAATGTATTTTTATCAGTAGTAGAAGTCTTGGTTTACAAATGGGGGTTGAGGCTCATTTATTATCATAATCTTTGTTGCATTTGAATATAATGTCAACTAATTGCTATATTTTTTATTAAACACTAATATTCTTATAATTGTAGATATACACAAGGAATCTAGACAAACCTTCTTTAGCTCACACAAAAGCTCGATCGTTTGAGGAGAGAAGGAAGCGATACGAGAAAGTGCGTAGCAAGATTTTCAATAGTTGTGATGCCGATCCCTGCCAGGAGGTGAGCAGACTTAATGAGCAGTCATATAGAGAGACACAAGATTTATTGAAGTGCAGTGACAACACAGTTTCTGTTCATTTTTTGTAGAGTAGAATGTGTCTTAAGGTCTCATTTGAAGAAATTTGAAATAGCAATAAAAAACAAATATCTTCAGCAATAACATTTATGTGAATTGAAAACAGAGTTTATAAAAACTGTTTCATTTCAATACAAAAATAGATTTTATCTTCTTTTGTTTACAGCCGATGGCATTTACAGAGGATGAAATGAAAAATGGAATTCCAAATATGTATGTCGGGTGAATAAAAAAAAATTTATTCATAGATTTATGCAAAAGCAAAATTATGATAGCTATACATTAGATTTCATTGTAAAAGCATCATGTTCATACTTGTGTGAAAGTTGAAAAAAAATCGAACATGAAACTGTAATGTGAAAAGATAAAATTTCAATGAATTTTTGGATTTTGAGGAGATGTATGAATTAATGCTAATAATTCTTACAGAAAAAAGCCCATTAGGCCCTCAAGCATTAGTAGAGGATCAGAAGGGCACCCATGGAGTTCCACAGACTCCAGTGGCTATGGGACAGATTGTTCTACCAAATCCAAAGGGATTCCAAAGGCAAACAGCTTTGGAGGAGTACCTCACTCTCAACATATCAAAACAGCCAGCAAAAGCCAGAGTCTATGTAAAGCAGGTCAGTTGCACAGTAACAATAAGACCAATATAACCAAAGTAAAATAGAAATTCAGGTACCCTATACATAGAAATGTTTGAATATGACCTCTGTCTTTAGATAAATGTTTTTTCTGTTTTTAGACTCGATGAACTCTGGAACAGCAAGTCCAGGTCTACAGCGTCACTTTGCTACACCCCCCGGCAGTCGATCTGGTAGCTCTCCTCTGTCCTGTAGTAGTTCTACTGGCCCAATACAGTCCCCTATACACCACGGTACGTTCTCCATACAGTCCCCTATACACCACGGTACGTACTCCATACAGTCCCCTATACACCACGGTACGTACTCCATACAGTCCCCTATACACCACGGTACGTACTCCATACAGTCCCCTATACTCCACGGTATGTATTCCATACAGTTCCCTATATACCATGGTACGTACTCCATACAGTTCCCTATACTCCACGGTATGTACTCCATACAGTTCCCTATACACCACGGTACGTACTCCATACAGTTCTCTATACACCACAGTATGTACTCCATACAGTTCCCTATACACCACGGTACGTACTCCATACAGTTTTATATACACCACGGTACGTACTCCATACAGTCCCCTATACACCACGGTACGCACTCCATATATACTAATTGGTATATGCTCCATATTGTCTCCTATACACTCCCTATGTATTTCAGATGGTAGTTCAGTTCCATATGATTTCTTATATGCATTGATACATTTGCAGGTGGTGTACTGTTTTATAGTATTATTTTTAAGGCAGATTTATTTCATCATTTTACAATTATGTATACCTCTATTGATACTGATGTATGTCTCTTATTAACTTCAGGTTTCCTAGCTGGCCAAGGACAGAATCAAGCTTTATGGGTAGCATCTGATTACAGAAATATACCACCAGGTGCCATAATTATTAATCCTCAAACAGGTAATACAACACAGGATAGGATAGAGAGGAAGCTACTTAGAGCTGATGCTTTAAAAGGATTTTTGTTGAATTTGTAATGATATTCATGTGATGATGTAATAACATTTTGCCTCTGTTGTTTGTAGGACAGCCTTACTCTAACCCCGATGGCAGTGTGTACACACACAATCCTAACCTCCCCTTGCCAAATGGTCAGCCCCCTACATCCATGTACCAGACGTCCGAGGGATGGACCCATAACTCGGTAAACTTTTACATTTTTGTGCTTTTATTTTATGGTTCTGTGGAAGTAAATCTGTCGGGAGTTTTGTGATCTTTGGTTATATATGATCAATAAAAGCACACACATATTGAATGTTAGCATTTATATATGGTATAAGTTGATGTATGTATAAATCATTACCCATTTGTCAATCCTTAGAGTTAATCAA